>NC_088386.1:102280000-102887500 GCF_037993035.2 Macaca fascicularis
CTGTTGTAAAATGTGGCTTCTAGATAACTATAAAGAAAATTTGGCTTCTTAGAGATATAAATTAGAATGAACAAGGAGTATTTTAATAGCTTGTCAGATAATTATTGATCTTGTTCTTTGAAATTTCACCAAAATTTGATAAGTGGTAGTTTCTTAAAGATTAGTTGCAATGTGGAATGTAAAACCATACCAGTGATTTTTTTTTTTTTTTTTGAGAGGCAGTCTCGCTCTGCTGCCCAGGCTACAGTGCAGTGGTGCAATCTCGGCTCACTGCAACCTCCGCCTTCCAGGTTCAAGCAATTATCCTGCCTCAGCCTCCCAAGTAGCTGGGATTATGGGTGCTCGCCACCATGCCCAGCTAACTTTTGTCTTTTTAGTAGAGACGGGGTTTCACCATTTTGACCTGGCTGGTCTTGAACTCCTGACCTCACATGATCCACCTGCCTAGGCCTCCCAAAGTACTGGATTACAGGCATGAGCCACTGCACCTGGCCCATACCGGTGATCTTTTTATACTTTCTTACATTCAAATCCATTGCTCTAATTTGCACTTTGAACGGATCTTTTACCCATGCATGATTTTGTAACATTATGAATTAGTTGTCTGGAAAGTATCGTTTCCCTGAGTTATGTAGATCTTTCAAATGTTGGCACATTTCATTATACAATATCAAAAAAAGCACATTTGTTATATTATTACCAATTTAATCATAAAAGCCGTTAAGTATGGGTAAACTGTTATGTACTCAGTGTTGGATACAAGTTTTCCGAAATCTTAAGTGTTTACTTGAAAGCTAGCATTTTATCATTAGGAACAAAATTGTCAGCTGCTTTCTTTGAAGTTAAAGTCTCACTGTGTTCATTTTCAATAAAATGTCTGCCAAATACCCATATCTGAATTAGCATTGTGCCTGTCAGTTGTTCTTTCTAGTGAAATAGTGTTACATGAAAAAGCAGCTAGTTCAGCTCATGAATCAACTTCACAAATGCTTTCCTAGAGACAAAACTATTTTATTTTAGCATGCCGTAGAAGTTCCTTATGCATGTTTTCCATTTCATCTTACAGAATATTTTAAAATAAATGTTCCCAACAGTTCAAATTTAAGAAAATTAACATTTTTTTGTGTGCTTTATGCAGGGCAGTATTAAGTGAAACTGACCTTTTCCCCCTCCAGGAAGTACATGTTGGTAAAGAATAAGAGGACCACTAGCATGGTTTGGTGCCACTATATTAAAATGTACCGAGGGGCAGCACTTTTCTTCACTATTGCCTTGTGATATCAAGAGAAACGTTAACATGGTGAGAGGCAGAAGCAGAACCCCCAAATTATGTCTTAGTAATATTATAAAATTAATTTTTTGTCTCACGGACTCCCTGAAAGGGTCTTCCAGATTCCCAACAGTCCACGGGTCATCGTTTGGGAGCTGGTGACTTGCAGCATGCTGTTCTCGTAGGATTAAGCCTTCATCATCTCAGTCAAGGAACCCTGAGACAGGAGGCTGGGAGCTGCAAACATCACAATTTTGCATTGAAATTAGGCTTGGACAAAGAGTATTTAAATTGTTTGATCTACCAATTATCTGTTTATCATGTGACATGTTTACTTATGTACTTATATCACTTAGTTCGTACGGTTTATCTTATAAGTTAGAGCAACGAATTCATCAGTGGAATTTTATAAATATTTTATAGTTAGTAAGAAATAGTTTGATGAGATAAAAGGTAATCTTTCAGCTTGAAAAATGAAGTTATTCAGTTACTGTAGAACTCTAGATGTTCCAAGGACATAAGTCACCTATAAGAATAGAGAAAAAGGCAGAAATCAATGATAGTATTTCATACGGGGAAAGTGCATTTTCACATTCCAAAATTAATCATTATTGTATTGGAATCTAAAAGGAGAACATTTTCAATACGAATTCTGTTTCTATTACTTGCTATTGGAAATGGGTAACATTTATTGATAAGCAACTTTATAGAACACAGCAAGTTTTATATATATACACACACACACATATATACACATATATACACATATATATACACATATGTATACACATATATATACATACACACACACATACACACATATATATTTTTTGAGATGGAGTCTTGCTCTGTTGCCCAGGCTGGAGTGCAGTGGCATGATCTCAGCTCACTGCAACCTCTGCCTCCCAGGTTCAAGTGATTCTCCTGCCTCAGCCTCCTGAGTAGCTGGGATTACAGGTGCACGCCACCACGCCTGGCTGATTTTTTATTTTTAGTAGAGACGGGGTTTCACCATGTTGGTCAGGATGGTCTCAAACTCTTGATCTCATGATCCACCTGCGTCGGCCTCCCAAAGTGCTGGGATTACAGGCGTGAGCCACCGCGCCTGGCCAAGTTCTATATTTTTTAAGGACACGTTTTGATTGAGGCCAGTTTCAGTTTAAGCAACAACAAGATTAAGAAGTTGTTATGTGAGTGGAGAGTTATACTAAAAGGTTTTTAAAATGGTCATGAGGATATGCAAAAAGAGAATTCCAGTGTATCTTCAGGTGATAAGAAAGGACTCGCCTTACACATTAGTAGTAGCCAGTGAGAAAAAAATAGAAATCCATAGATATTACTGCTTTGAGAGAACCAAGATATGCAGTTGTCTTGCTATGAAGAATAATTGGGAGGTTTGATCAAATCTCTGCTAAGAAAAAGTGCTATGATCCTAAGAACTTAAAAGCTTCTTGTCAGGGAAGTATCTGATGCAGTGACCTTCACCATGGTGACGCATCTCGCTTATTCAGATAACACTTTTTAAAAATAAATTGAGGATCTGTTCTATTCAAGGCACAGAATAATTGCTCTCAGAAAAAATTGTAAATACGTGTCAAACCTGCGTGTTAGAATTAACCAAAAGCTTAACAATAGTTTAGTAACATGGTGATATGATACAAGAAAATGGAAACACGGCACAAGATTGGACGCACATATATACAGTCCTTCATCCCTTATTCATCTACTTTTATTCCGACTAACTTACACTTTATCCTTTCCTAGTCTTTCATCCTCTGAGAGAGTCCCAGGCATTACCCTCCTCCTTCCTTCTCTCTTCGTTCATTTATTCAGCAAATATGTATTGATCATTGCTTGTGTGCCAGGCTCCCTGTTAAGCACAAAGGATACAGCCGTGCACAAGGCACATAGGTCCATTTGACACTTACAGTCTCGTTGAGAAGATAAAAATTAAACAAATAATGACATAACCAATACTTATAGTTGTGATAAGTCCTACCCAGGAAAAATAGAGAGGGCCACGAAAATGTAAAGCAGATCTGACCTAGACTTGTGGGTTTGGACTGAGATTCAGTCCTGTGTACAGGTCAGACAGCCAGAGTCATCAGGCCAGTAACTAATTGTGTAAGCCCAAGGGACTAGGGGACATATGAAGCTACGGTAGGGTGACCAGTCAGATTGAGGTGCTTCCAGGGCCATGGGACTATTAGTGCTAAAATTAGGGAGGTCCTGGGTAAACTGATATGAGTTGGCCACCTAGGACTGTATTCATCCCAGAAAATTTTCTATCCAGTGACAGGCTCTAAGCACCTTTGAAATTGATGAATTTTAAAGAGGCACCTAGTAATGATACAGAATTTTCCCACCTTGTCATATAAAGGGATGGGTTGTAAAATGTATGAACTGGATCACAGGAGGTGAGACCCAAGGGCAGGTCTCTGCCACTGCAGAACATTGTTCAATGTGGCACTGGAGATTCCTGGTGGCCCCAAGCCCATTCAGTCAGACTGCTTCATTTACAGAGGGAGCGGTGATTAAGTGACTTTACTGTGGTCAACATCACTAGTTGACAATAGAAGTGATGCAGATCTGGTTTCCCTGGAAACAGACTCTGAGATGGAGATTCTATTGCAAATGATTTATTAAGGCTTGTTCTCAGGAGTGAGGGAAGCAGGATTGGGCAGAGAAATTGAACTCTGATGCAGCCTTAGCCTGGAAACAAAAGCTGGAGGAATCTTCAGAGATGTGCAGATAAAGATGAGGGGGCTGAGCCCCCCAGTCATTGCATGCAGACTGACTCCTGGGGGAGGCATAACCTTTTGGCTGAGGTCCCTTTTAATCAGCTGAGGCCATGAGTACTTAAGTCTTGAGGAGAGGACCTGGGTGGCACACAATCTCACACACCAGGTCTTCCAATTTCAGGTCAATGTTTCCATTTTATCAAGCGTCGACATTTACCAAGATTTGCCCAGAAACATCTTTCAGCTCTTGATTTAACATATAGTTAAATAAATGCCCTGGCTTCAGAAAGATACCGTTCAATAATGTAAAATCATAAAGCTGTTAATAATGAATTCATCTGTAGATAAAAATGGGATATAATTACTGTATAATACTTTCACTGAAAAGACACTGATTATCTCAGGTGGAAGCTGACTTTTACAATATAAATTATGATGTGCCTATGACTAAAGAACCAGATATTTCTAGAATGCCAGCATTTGCCAAGATAAAATATGAGATGACATTTCTCTGATAGCTTAGAAAGTATTTCATGGACCTCTGAGAAGTTTCAACACAAAGTTAACAGAGTTGATAAAATATATCTAAAGACATAATTTTCAAAGATTTACATTAATCAATTATTTTTAAAAACTGTCAATGAAGCCAAGATTTCAGACCTTGATTTAATAGACTTTGGGCTTTTCCTCAATATTAACATAGTGTTATGTAAAAGCATAACCAAAAGTCTACATTTCATCATATAAAATTAGGACTTTTGGGATTGAGTCGGTTATAAACAAAAAAAAATCACATTTTTGCCTTGAAATCTGATATGGTGAAATTGCAGAATAATAGCCTTCAACGCAGGTTACGTATTAGAATTGCCAGAGGAACATAAGAAAATGTTCAGACCCCACTCATTCTAGACATTTTGAGTTAGAATATTGATGTGGGTCCCAGAGTTTGGATTTTAGCCAAGCTCCCAAAGTAATTCCCAAACAGCTAGCCAGGCACTAGTCTAGTGTCCTCATTTACTTTTGTGAACTGCTGGCATAGAGTACAGCTTCTTTTCCAGGGCCATGTTTTGTTGTAGTTGCCTTTTTAAAAACAGTGGTAAAATATGCATAACATAAAATTTACTGGCTGGGCGTGGTGGCTCATACCTATAATCCCAGCACTTTGGAGGCCGAGACAGGAGGGCTGCTTGAGCCCAAGGGCTTGAGACCAGCCTGGACAACATAGCAAAACTCTGTTTCTAAAGAAAATGAGCCGGGCATGGTGGTGCATGCCTGTGGTCCCAGCTACTCGGGAGGCTGAGGTATGTGGGTTATGTAAGCCTGGAGGCTGGGGATCAAGGCTGCAGTGAGCCGTGATTGTGCCACTGCACTCCAGCCTGGGTGACAGAGCAAGACCCCATCTCAGCCCCCCGAAATCTATACATCTATACCATTTTAACCATTTTTAAGTGTACAGTTCAGTAGCATTAAGTACCTTCCGTACATAACTACATTGCTGCATAGCCATCACCACTATCCATCACCAAAACTTTATCATCTTCCCTAACTGAAAATTTGTACCCATTAAACAATCATTCTCCATTCTCTGCCTCTTCCCAGGATCTAGTAACCACCATTCTATTTTCTTTGTGAATTTGACTTTCTGAGTTTCCTTATATAAGTGGTACTATACAGCATTTGTCCCTTTGGGACTGGCTTATTTCACTTAACATAACATCCTTAAGGTTCATCTGTGTTGTAGCATGTCTCAGAATTTCCTTCCTTCTTAAGGCTGAATACTATGCCTTCTCACCACATTGTAGATGGACACTTGTCTTGCCTCCACTTTTGGCTATTGTGAATAATACTGTTACGAACATAGAAATATAAATATCTGTTCAAGTCCCTGCTTTCATCTCTCTCGGATACATACCAGAAGTGGAGTTGCTTGATCAGATGATAATTCCATTTTTAATTTTTAAAGAAATCACCACAGCATTTCTCACAGCAGCTCCACCATTTTATCAACAACAATGCACAGGATTCCAATTTCTCCATATCCTCACCAATGATAATTATTTTGTTTTTTAAAAAATAATAGCCATCCTAAATGGTATGACGTATCTCATCGTGGTTTTGATTTACATTTCTCGAATGATTAGCGATGTTGCACATCCTTTCTGTGTTTATTGGCCATTTGTATATCTTCTTTGGAGAAATATCTATTCAAATCCTTTGCTCATTTTAAAAAGCACGGTTTTTTTGTTGTTGTTGAGTTGCAGGGGTTCTTCATTTATTATGGGTATTAACTCCTAGTCAGATATGTCAGTTGTGGATATTTTCTCTTATTCTGTGGGTTGCCTTTTAACTCTGTTAATAATGTCCTTTGATGCACAAAATTTTTATATGTACAGTCCAACTTAATCTGTTTTTTGTTGTTGCCTGAATTTTTGTTATCATATCCAAGAAATCATTTCCAAAATCCATGACACAAAGTTTTCTTCTATGAGTTTTATAACTTTAGCTCTTACATTTAAGTCTTTGATCTAGTTTGAGATAATTTTTATATATGGTCTAAAGTAAGAGTCCAACTTCATTTTTTAAAAAAATTTTTGCATGTGGATATCAGTTTTCCCAGCAGCATTTAGTTGAAAAGACTTGTCTTTTCCCCACTGAATGATCTTGGCATCCCTGTTGAAAATCATTTGACTATATATGCAAAGGTTTATTCCTGGGATCTCTTTTCTATTCTATTGGTCTATATGTCTATCTTTATGCTAGTACCACACTGCTTTGCTTACTGTAGTTTTGTAGTAAGTTCTGAAATCAGAAAGTGTGAGATCTGAAACTTTGTTTTCATTTTAAAGATTTGTTTTGGCTATTTGTGACCTCTTGAAATTCCATAGATGTAACCGACTTAACAATTGCTTCTTTTAAAGATGATTTTAGATGAAGTATATTACATATAAAGAAACGTACAGGCCAGGCTCACACCTGTAGTCCCAGCACTTTGGGAGGCCAAGGCAGGCAGATTGTTTGAGCTCAGGAGTTTAAGACCAGCCTGGGCAACATGGCGAAACCCCATCTCTACAAATAAATACAAAAACTAGCCAGGCAGAGTGGTGCATGCCTGTAGTCCCAGCTACTCAGGAGACTGAGATGACAGAATCACTTTTAGCTGGAGAGGCCGAGGCTGCAGTTAGCCATGATTGTGCCACTGCACTCTGGCCAAGGTGACAGAGTAAGACCCGATCTCAAAAAAGGGGGAAAGGGAGACAGAGAGAGAGAAAAAGAAGTGAAAATGAATTATCAATCAATTATAACAAAGTGAATACCTGGGTAACTATCACTTGGTTCAATAAATAGAACATTGCCAGGACACCAGAAGCCCCTTTTGTCTCATCCCAATTTCCATTACTTTACCCCCCCAAAATTTGGCCTTCCAATGCTATAGTTTAGTTTTGCCTGTTTTTGAACTTTATTTTAATGGAATTGTACAGTTGTACTCTTTTTATTTCTGGCTTCTTTTGTACAGTTGTTTGTGGGAGTCATCTGTTTTTACGTATAGCTGTAGTTTCTTCATGTTTCATTCCTGCAAGATTTGATTATTCACAAACAGGCTTACCTTTAATTTTTAAAAGAGCTAAGAGGACTGGGAACCTGTTTTACTTATATCTCTCAGGAGTCACATATTTAACAGTATGCATACTATTTTGTCTTAGTCATTTGCAGACCAGCCAGAATCTGTAGGCTTTAAAAATGCATAAAGTTAGCTTGGACAGCTGGGAAAGACTCAGTAGTGCTCTGTAGAAGGAAGTCTAGGCAGTAGGCAACAAAGTGGTCTGGTAGTAGGTACTAGGCAGAAGTGCTATGTCAAGCTGGAAATGCAAACATTTAGGATCAAATGGACCTTCCAGTATCTTTTAAATCACAGCATATAGATAGATGACTGCCAATTTTGTATTTATGAACAATTGGTTCCAAATCTGATCAAGCAACAACTTGCTGGGAGTTAAAGGTACTTACTTTATGAGGCACATTGAATTGAGACTATGTCGAAGAGTCCATGGTGCTGAAGTAATGCCAGTGAAATGACATGTGAATAGAATTCTACTTCCCATCCACGGCCCTAGCCTTTCTCTCAACTAATCTCTCCTCCCTTCCTCCTTTACTCCCTTCCCTAATTGCTTTCACATCTGCTGGAACTATTTTCAGAATTCGTTATTCAGGCCAATTCATTTTGACATAACTGGCAGGTTAATCATGTGACTGGTTAAATTAATCATGGGTTAGAAATCTGTCATTATGGTACCATATTGGAGCTATCATAACTCAAGTGTTATCTTTTGAACTAATTTTCCTCCCCCTTTCCTCAGCTTAACATCTAATTTCCATTTTAAAGGAGAGCTCCCTGAAACTGTCTTACTCACTGTTCTGATTTAATTCAATATCTTCATTGCTGACCTAATGAGAGTTGGAATCTTATTTCTTCTATTTTGGAAGGGACACACAAAATGGCTGGAATATGATTCAGAATTACAGAAGTTTCCACAGGGTGTACCTGTTTTACAGTAAATGCAATTATTGTAATACAAATTGTGCATATAAACTGTTCAGAGCATGATTGGGTCACAGGTATTCAGAGCTCAAAGGAACTCGGTTATAATTTAGCTAAGAGACTGGCCTGCTATAGAGTATAGTAATTTGGTCACATTGGAAAGTATTTTAGTAGCTATTTAGCAGCTACACTCTTTTTGTTGTTGTTGTTGTTGTTGTTGCTGTTGTTGTTGAGACAGGGTCTCACTCTGTTGCCCAGACTAGAGTGCAGTGGTATGATCTCGGCTTACTGCAACCTCTGCCTCCTGGGTTGAAATGATTCTCCTGCCTCAGCCTCCAGAGTAGCCGGTATTACAGGCGCATGCCACTACCGCCCAGCTGAGTTTTGTATTTTTAGTAGAGACGGGATTTCACCATTTTGGTCAAGCTGATCTCTAGCTCCTGACTTCAAATGATCCACCCACCTCGGCTTCCCAAAGTGCTGGGATTATAGGCATGAGCCACAGCGCCCAGCCGCAGCTACACTCTAATATGAGAATGAAACAAAATGAAAAGGGATGGATATGTAATATACGGTTCTTGAAACTGGGATCTAGGTTTGTTCATCTTTGAATGCCTACTAAGTGTTTACCATATATATGGCTGAAGGCATTTCCTTTATTAACCTCCTTTATTTATCTGTCATCTACGTTTGTGGTATAATTTAAGAGATATTAAAAGGTCCATTTGCCCTCCAATTTTTGCCATTCCAGTTTGATATGAGACTTGAAATCCTCACCATGATAGCTGTTCCTCACCATGATAGCCATCCCATTCAATTAAGTCATCCTATTGAAGGTCCCCAGGACTACGCAAATATTAATACTTCTGCCAGGTACCTACTGTCATTCATCTCCCTCGTAAAACTGCTCACTATTTTAAAAAGACGGTGTCTCACTCTGTCATCCAGGTTGCAACCTCAAACTCCTGGGATCAAGAAATCCTGCCTCAGCTCAGCCTCCCAAGTAACTGGAATTAAATGTGAGCCACCACACTTAGCTAATTAAATTTTTTTTTTTTTTTTTTAAGAGATAGGAGCTTGCTATGTTGCTCAGGCTGATCTCAAACTCCCGGCCTCAAGCAATCCTTCTGCCTCAGCCTCCTGAATAGCTGAAATTACGGGCATGAGCCACCATGACCCACACTCACTATTTTTGATGCTATTCTCACTTTACCCATTCCAACCTTCCTTACCTCCTTCCTGAGAATTTCCCTAACTCCTTAATATTTAACCAGTTAGTGGCTGTGGGAAAACAGCTTGCTGTATGGCAAGAGTGATGCCATCTTGAAGTGAAACCTCCATGATGATTGATGTTTGAAACCCACATATCAAAGTGTTCTTTAAACAATGCCTGTAGCATAGATAACCCCTCATAAAGATGTTTACCTAACCTTCCCAGTGGTCATGAATTTCACAAGGAAGTCTGAGGCATAACTAGCTGCACATGTTTTACCCTAAAATCTTGCTATACAAAGAGTACTTTCTGGAGGACGGGTGTGGGGATCCATTATCTTGTGGCCACCCGAGAAATGGCTTCTATTGGTAAGTCCCTATTAAATATTTCTTTCTGAGAAACTAGATTTGTCTGCTTCTTTCTTTGACCTCTCAGCACCCTTGGCCTTTGGGGGTAGGTTTGCATAGACTTGCTTACCTCGGAACAGTGGTTGTCTCTGCCTCTGTCATGGTCCCCACCAATCTTGAAGTAGGATTTAGTGAGTCTTTGCATTTCCGCAAATATAGTACATACCTGCTATAATGCAGGTATGTACAACCCCTTATCTCTACAGATAAGGGGTTCTCTGTGTTTCTCCCATCTGCTGGCTGAATACCATATTGTTACTGGACTTTCTGTCAGCCCTCATGGGCACTGCTCTTCTCTCATGGATCTGTGAGTAATAAAATGCTTGGGTTATTTCATGTGTTTTGGTATGCCCACTTCCTCTGTGTCCCACCTGACCAACACACCTGAACCCAACTCTCCTTATAGTCGGGGCTGTCCTAGAGAGTGGCTATCTTGGTAAGAATAAACTGGACACAGGTCAGACACAAGCTACAAGGGCATCTGTCAGTGTAAACAAGCTTCCTGTGAGAGGTACACGTGGTTACGGGTTGGAAATGTAGGCATTAGGCCAAGATAGATAAAGGAGTATTCTGTGAAGTGTATTGTAAATATCCACAACCACCTCCCTGGAGCCCTGTTAGGGGAGGGCTAGACTTTATAGCTACTCTCCTGGGAAAGATATTTTTCAAGACCAAATCCCATGAAAAGATCAAATGAGGGGAAAGTACTATTGGTACAGTGAGTAGGGGGTGTGGTCACAGCTGTGAGGGACACAGCAACATAGCTTTAGCCTGCTCTTGGCTTACTAACTGGCTCTCCCATGTGTCTGACACCATGTGGGAAGACCCCCTATTGCTGTGTGCTGCTGCCTGCTGTCTTAGTTGAGTGCTGCCAAAACTCCCCTCCCTGTGTTGGATGGGTCCTAGAAAGTCCAAGTCCTCCCTGGGAACCATAAATTGCCAACCTTAGTAGGGTAAGAGGGGTGACCATGGTCATTATCACTCCCCAGAATAGGAATTGCTGATCAGACTGAAATGGACTATATTCCAAGGCCATGAATGGCTCATTCTTATTCATTACTGGGAGGCAGAAGCAGGTGACATGGCTTGGATGTTTGTCCCCTCCAAATCTCATGTTGAAATGTAATCCCCAATGTTGGCAACGGGGCCTAGTGGGAGGTGTTGAATCATAGGAGCGGATCCCTCATAAATGGCTTAGGGTCATTCTCATGATAATGACTGAGTTCTTGAGATACCTGGTTGTTTAAAAGAGTGTGACACCTCCCCAATCCCCTTGTTCCCTCTCTTGCCATATGACATGTCTGCTCCTGCTTAGCCTTCTGCCACAATTGTAAGCTCCCTGAAACTTCACCTGAAGCTGAGCAGATGCTAGTATCATTCTTCTTGTATGGCCCATAGAACTGTGAGTCAATTAAACCTCTTTTCTTTATAAATTACCCAGTCTCAGGTACTTCTTTATAGCAATCCCAAACGGACTAAACAGAACATTGATAGCAAGAGTGGGGTGTTGCTATAAAGATGTTTGAAGATGTGGAAGTGGCCTTGGAACTGGGTAATGGGCAGAAGTTGTAGGAGTTTGGAGGGCTCAGAAGAAGATAGGAAGACAACAGAGAGTTTGAAACTTCTTAGAGACTGTGAGATGGTTGTGACCAATATGCTGATAGAAATACCAGCAGTGAAGGCCAGGCTGACCAGGTCTCAGATGGAAATGAGGAAGTTATTGGGAACTGAGTTAAGGTCACCTGTGTTATGCCCTAGCAAAGGGCTTGGCTGCATTGTGTCCATGTCCAAGTGTTACCGGAAAGGGGTCCTGATCCAGATCCCAAGAGGGTTCTTGGATCTGACGCGAGAAAGAATTCAGGGGGCTGGGTGCGGTGGCTCATGCCTGTCATCCCAGCACTTTGGGAGGCTGAGTCGCGTGGATCCCCTGAGGTCAGAAGTTTGAGACCAGACTGACCAACATGGTGAAACCCTATCTCTACTAAAAATACAAAAATTAGCCCAGTGTGGTGGCAAGCACCTGTATTCCCAGCTACTTGGGAGGCTGAGGCAGGAGAATTGCTTGAACTTGGGAGGCAGAGGTTGCAGTGAGCCGAGAACACACCATTGCACTCCACCGGCCTGGGCGACAGAGTGAGACTCCACCTCAAAAAAAAAAAAAGAAAAAAGGCCAGATGCAGTGGCTCATGCCTGTAATCCCAGCACTTTGGGAGGCTGAGGCAGGCGGATCACCTGAGATCAGGAGTTTGAGACCAGCCTGGCCAACATGGTAAAGTCGCTGGAACCCGGGAGACAAAGGCTGCAGTGGGCCGAGATTGCGCCACTGCACTCCAGCCTGGGTGACAGAGCAAGACTTCATCTCAAAAAAGAAAGAAAGAAAGAATGTGCAAAGTGAAAACAAATTTATTAAGAAAGTAAAGGAATAAAAGAATGGCTACTCCTCAGGCAGAGCAGCCCTGAGGGCTGCTGGTTGACCATTTTTACGGTTATTTCTTGATGATATGCTAAACAAGGGGTGGATTATTCATGCCTCTCCTTTTTAGACCATATAGGGTAACTTCTTGATGTTGCCAGGGCATTTGTAAACTGTCATGGCACTGGTAGGAGTGTAGCAGTGAGGACGACCAGAGTCACTCTTGTGGCCATCTTGGTTTTGCAGGGTTTTGGCCGGCTTCTTTACTGCAAACTGTTTTACCAGCAAGGTCTTTATGACTTGTATTTTATGCTGACCTCGTATCTCATCCTGTGATTTAGAATGCCTTAACCATCTGGGAATGCAGGCCAGTAGGTTTCAGCCTCATTTTACCACGCTCCTATTTAAGATGGAGTTGCTCTGGTTCACACGCCTCTGACACTAGGGGTTTGTGGAAGGTTGAACTTAAGAGTATCAGGTGGAAGAAATTGCTAAGCAGTAAAGCATTCAACATGTATCCTGGCTGCTATGAACAGCCTACAAACAGATATGAGAGCAAATAAATGACTTAAAGTTGGAACTTATGGTTAAAAGGGAAGCAGAATGTAAGAATTTGGAAAAATCACAGTCTAGCCATGTGGCAGAGAAGGAAAAAGCATTTTCCGAAAGGAAAACAAGCAGGCTGTGGAGCAATTACTTGCTAGAGAGATTGGCATGACTGAAAGAGAACCAGGTGAAATATCCAAGATAATGGGAAAAAGGCCTCGAAGGCATTTTAGAAATCCCTAAGGCAGCCCCTCCCATCCAAGGCCCAGAAACCTAGGAGCCAAGAAAGGTTTCGTGAGCCAGGCCTAGGGCTCCAATGTCCTGTGCAGCCTCAGGACACTGCTCCCCACATCTCCGCTGCTCCAGCTGTGGCTCAAAGGTCCCCAGATACAGCTTTGCGCTGTTGCTGCGGAGAGTGCAAGCTTTAAGGCTTGGCAGCTTCCACACGGTGTTATGCCTTCAGGTGCTCAGAATGCAAGAGTGAAGGCGGCTTGGCAGTGTCCACCTAGATTTCAGAGGATGTGTGGGAAAGTCTGTGTGCCCAAGCAGAAGCCTGCCACGGGGGCAGAACCCCCACAGAGAACCTTTACTAGGTGAGTACCTAGGGGAAATGTGGGGTTGGAGCCCCTAAACGGTCCCCACCAGGACACTGCTTAGCACAGCTGTGGGAAGGGGGCTGCTATCCTCCAGACCCAAGAGCGGTACAGCCACCAGCAGCCTGCATTCTTAGTGTGGACAAGCTGCAGGCAATCAACTCCAGCCTACGAGAGCAGCCATGGGGCTAGCACTCTACAAAGGCCTTGTAAGTCGACCCCTTGCATCAGTGTGCCCAGGACGTGGGACATGGAGTCAAAGGAGATGATTTTTGAGTTTTAAAATGTAATGCCTATCCCCCTGGGTTTCAGAATTGTGAAGGAATTGTAGCCCCTTTCTTCTGGCCAATTTCTCCTTTTTGGAATGGTGATGTTTACTCAGTGCCTGTACCACCGCTGTGTCTTGGAAGTAAATAACTTGTTTTGATTTCACAGGCTCATAGGTGTAAGGAACTTGACTTGCATCTCAGATGAGACTTCGGGTTTTTGATTGAGTTAATGCTGGAATGAGCTAAGACTTTGGGGGATTATTGGGAAGGGATGACTGTATTTTGCAGTGTAAGGAGGACATAACATTTGAGGGGCCAGGGATGAAATGATGTGGTTTGGATGTTTGTCTGCTCCAAGTCTCATGTTGAGATGTAATCCCCAGTGTTGGAGGTGAGGCCTAATGTGAGGTGTTAAATCATAGGGGTGGGTGCCTCATTAATGGTTTAGTTCCTTTCCTGTGGTAATGAATGAGTTCTCGCTCTGAGTACATGTGAGATGTGGTTGTTTAAAAGAGGATGGCACCTCCCCCATCTCTCTCGTTCCCTCTCTTCCCATGTGATGTGCCCACTCCCCATTTGCCTTCTGCTGTAAATGTAAGCTCCCTTACCCCTTACCAAAGTGAAGCAGATGCCAGTGCCATGCTTCCCGTCCAGCCTGCAGAACTATGAGCCAATTAAACCTCCTTTCTTTATAAATTACTCAGCCTAGTGTTTCTTTATAGCAAAGCAAAAACGCAGCAACGAGGGAGTAACCTCCACCAAGGGCCTGTCAGGTAGATACTGGGCCAGTGCATAGCTTAGCAGAATACAAGTGAAACTCATTTTTATTACATTGTGGAGTAAGGTTTTTGGACCATTCTTTTAAAGTGTCAAGGGAGGCAATAACCTATGTTGTGTCAAAATTGTGAAATACAAAGATTGCTTTTCTTGGTGAAGTACACTAAGGGTCACACTTTACCAAATAACAATTGTATCATTGCCCAGGATCCTGTGGGGAAAATTTCACTTTAAAAAGAGAGGTTTTTGTCTAAGACAGGAATAGAAGCAGAACTGGTCAGCTACTATTGAACAACTCTACCTACAGTCTTAGAAGTGCAATTTGCCTGCATCCTTCTACAGACCCCTCTCACCCCACTGCCCTTCTGAAATACCTCCAATCTGTAAAGCATGTGTCCTATCAGCTGTGACTGCCCAGCACCACTCTTTCACCCGACTTGCTCCCCATGGGAACTCACCAGTGCCATTCCCAAATGAAAATTTATTTTTATTTATTTATTTTTTTGAGACAGAGTCTCGCTTAGTCGCCCAGGCTGGAGTGCAATGGCGCGATCTCGGCTCACTGCAAGCTCCGCCTCCCGGGTTCACGCCATTCTCCTGCCTCAGCCTCCCGAGTAGCTGGGACTACAGGCGCCCGCCGCCTCGCCTGGCTAATTTTTTGCATTTTTAGTAGAGACGGGGTTTCACCGTGTTAGCCAGGATGGTCTCGATCTCCTGACCTCGTGATCCGCCCGCCTCGGCCTCCCAAAGTGCTGGGATTACAGGCGTGAGCCACCGCGCCCGGCCCCAAATGAAAATTACTTTCTTATTTAGGATAAAGAGGAAAGAAATGAAGAAAAATGGTTTTTAAAACCAGTCTCAAAATTTAGCAGAAAGAGTAGATTCGGAGGAAGAAAGATCTAATCTACGGGCTCTGTCTTAATGATGGGTCTCTGCACCCCTCCATACTCTCACTGCTCTCCTAGTCCAGAGAGGCTGGCAGTGGCTAATAAGTGCCTTTGGGGGATCCAGGAGAAAGGGGGCCAGCAGGAAGGATGAGTTAAGAAATGTGTGAAGTCCTTAGAACAGTGCCTGGCACATAGTAAGCACAGTATGTTAGCTGCTTTCATCATCAGGGTTATTATTGCTGGTCTTATTCTTACTAGGAAATGGGGAATAAGTCTTATTTCTTCTCAATACTCTGGGATGTTCTGGAAATGCCAATGGAGGAGACCCCAGAATGTCTCATTTCAGGTAGGTTCACAGGGTCCTCAGGTGCCCCTGATGTTCTCCATCAGCAAGGCAGGGCCTCAGGTGGTTTCTGTTTTCTCCAGCTAGGCCGTTACAGCTCTCTTGCAGCATCTGTGGCACTGGCATCACCTGCAATGTGCTCTGCGACAGCGTGATCCCAGTTAGCAGGTGCAGCACCCATCACAGCAGCCACTTCCATCCACTACTGCTCATATTGCCTTTGTCATTTCTGTTGAGATGGCAAAGGGTGGTCTCATTGCCATCAGATGGCTCTTCGTGGCTCATTAAAGCTCTTTTATAGGTTATATTCTCAGAGAACTAGAGATACATGGCCTTAGGTTTGGAGCAAAGACTTTTTTTGTGACATTGTGGACATTATGTGGTGCCTCTCTCCCCACAACCCACAAATCTTAACAGTTAAATCCCCAAACCACTAATGAACCTTCCTGAAAAATAGAAGTGCTGGTGGCTTTTTATGGGATAACATTTCTTCCATCATTATGCAGATTACATTTCTCCCCTTCTTCCTTAGGAATGTCTTTACTGCATTCACAGCTTGTTTTATAATCTAAGTGGGAAAAATGACTGAGAATGAAACTCAATGATTATATGAAAGTATGAGCAGGAATGAAGTGACAGAATGTGACAAATGAAAGCGTATGTTAGAATAGGAGGCCGGGCTCGGTGGCTCAAGCCTGTAATCCCAGCACTTTGGGAGGCCGAGACGGGCAGATCACGAGGTCAGGAGATCGAGACCATCCTGGCTAACACGGTGAAACCCCGTCTTTACTAAAAATACAAAAAATTAGCCGGGCGAGGTGGCGGGCGCCTGTAGTTCCAGCTACTCTGGAGGCTGAGGCAGGAGAATGGCGTGAACCCGGGAGGCGGAGCTTGCAGTGAGCGGAGATCCGGTCACTGCACTCCAGCCTGGGCCACAGAGCGAGACTCCTCAAAAAAAAAAAACAAAAAAAACCCCCCAAAAAACACAGATTTGTTAGTTCTACATCTTAAGGCCCACTGAAATTATCTCATAAAAATCATAGTCCGACAATATTAGATATTTTATGACAAAGTATGCCTCACGGTTTTTATCTCTCTGATCAGACATTAGAAGCCTGTGGGAGGCTGCTTCTCAAAGCCTGTGAATCTCCCTTTTGATTCCCAAGGAAACGCTTAATTCTGAAAAGCACGGTTGAAAATGAGTCTGGCCATTGAATATAAAGCACTATTGTGAATAAATGATATTCTCTACTCCCTGGAGTCCTGAATAGAGTTCACTTTGGTCTCAAAATTTCTGCTACTGACAAGTCTGATTCCATATAAACTTTTTTTCAGTTGCTATGTCATCAGCACCATCATGCATTACAGGAAAAAATGTTTCTCTGCTCTCTACTTTGTCCACCTGCTTGAATTGATGTGGGCTTCAGAATTTGCCATGTTTGGTTGAAACAGTAGCTTACTAGAGGATTTGGGCCTTTGGATTGTAAATCAACGAAAGCACCAAAACCAGTAGTAATAAGACCAACATTTAGTAGAATGGTGTATAGCTGCACCTGAAAGGAATTTTTGTTTTGGGTGGAAGTTTAAGTTTGAACAGGCCCTGTATCTGATAAGCAGCTGCCTGGCCTGTGGGATAGTCTATGGTGAATGAGTTCCAGGACAAGAGTGCCCTACTGCTGGCCTCCAGCCCTTAGAGGATGGGGGTGAGATTGAAAATTTGTAAAGATAAGGCCAGACGCAGTGGCTCATGCCTGTGATCCCAGCACTTAGAGAGGCCGAGGCAGGCAGATTGCCTGAGGTCAGGAGTTTGAGACCAGCCTGGTCAACATGGTGAAACCCCATCTCTACTAAAAATACAAAAATTAGTTAGGCATGGTGGCACGTGTCTGTAATCTCAGCTACTCAGGAGGCTGAGGCAGGAGAATCACTTGAACCCAGGAGGTGGAGGCTGCAGTGAGTTGAGAACACACCACTGCACTCCAGCCTGGGCGACAGAGCAAGTCTCCATCCCAACAACAACAACTAAAAAAAAAAAAAGAAGAAGATGAAGAAAAGAAAATTTACAAAGATAAGCTAAGATCTAGGGGAAATTGGAAATTTATTTGGGGGTTTATTTGTTGAATTGGAATTTGAAAGGAGTTGTTTGTGATCATTATGTCTTTCAGTTAAACTGGATATCAGACACCTATCAGGGACATGAAAGTTCAAATTTCTTTTTCAAGAGCCAAGCAGTGTGTATTTTAAAGAGTGAAGTGTGTGTCTTGGTACTTATTATCTGTAATGTCTGTAACTCGTAGGGGAATTAGGAGTGTCCTGGCCTATGCTTGTAGTGTGGCCTTAGTGTATGTGGAGACCTATATGATTTTGATTTACATTTTGGGTGTGTGTGAGGCAAGAAATTCTGAGAGTTTTTTTTTTTTTTTTTACCTTATGGGGACAATTTTTAGGTTATGGCCCAATAGCTTATAATAAATGTGAAGATAGGGCCATTTGTTGACCAGGGTATCCAGTGCTAAGGGGCCTGCCAGAAGTTTGGCCAAGTGTGTTGTTTCTGGGTCCTGTCCTTTATTAGGGACATCTTGGCTAAGGGATGAAGGCAGCAACATCCCACCAAGCTCCATCACATCTGAAGGTTGGCAGTGCCATCTGCATAGCCTACAAACTCCCATTATTTGTCACCCAGTTAATCCCAAAGGGCTTTCTATGTAGTCAGGGAGTCTGAGGATGGGGTGACCTCCTCTAGCAACCTGGCATCTTGCAAGGGACTGAGAACAAGGGAAGCTACTGCCTCCTGCAAGTGGAATATGCCAGAGGGCCCAGGTTTGGATCTATCTGGTCTTACAGAGGCCTTGGTAGCCATGCTGTGTTTGTGGGTGCTGTTTCCGTGACCCAAAGGATAACAGGCAGCTGAATATGGAGGGTCACAGGCTCAGGTTCTGTGAGAGCCTCTATTTCTAGGACACCCTAGTAGGTAGTTAGGCATTTGTTATTCTCATGGTATATAGAATGAGGCTGAGAAGGGCAGTCTTTTTGCATCAGAAACCCTGGGGCAACTAATGGCCATCATAAGTGGTCCAGAGATTCTAGGAAGCATGAGAAGAGATTGCCTAAGCCTATACAGTGAAGGAGTTATTTGAAGGCACTAACAGGAGTGCCTGTTGATTATCATTTGTAAGTATAATTTGCAAATGCAGTGTCTGTTGCCCCCATGACCTACAAAGGGATAAAAGACTTATATGTCCTTATTGAGTGTGGCAAGTTGATCTCCTTGAAAGAGGACGTTATCAATGTAACGTTTTACTTGTGCTCCTGGAGAAAGGTGGATGTCATCAAGATCTTATCTGAAACTATTGCGTGTGACAAAAAAGCTGCTAGGGTACCCCATGGATAGCCTGAAAAGGCATATTGTGTCCCTTTGGAGGTAGAGGAAAACTGTAGCTGAGAGAGTGTTTAAATAAGTACTGAACAGAACCTCTTAGCCAATCTTTAATAGCAAACTATTTACCAGTTGTTGATTGGATAGAATCAGTAATCTTAATAACATTGGATATTGGGTCTAGGACCTTGATGGATGAGAGCACAGCATTAAGGTTACAGCAATCCATCACGAACTCTCCCACTACCTTTTTAAAGGTTTAAGAACAAAGTAAAATTGAGCTGCTGTATTAGTCTGTTTTCACACTGCTGTAAAGAACTCCCTAAGGTGGGTAATTTATAAAGGAAAGAGTTTTAATTGACTCACAGTTCCGCATGGCTGGGGAGGCCTCAGGAAACTTAGAATGATGGCAGAAGGCAAAGGAGAAGAAAGTGCCCTTTTCACAAGGCAGCAGGAGAGAGAAAGAGCACAGGGGAAACTGCTACTTTTAAACCATCAGACATGATGACAAATCCTCACTCTCACTAGAACAACATGGGAGAAACTGTCCCCATGATCCAATCACTCATCACGTCCCTCCCTTGACGTGTGGGGATTACAATTCGAGATACAATTTGGGTGGGGACACAGAGCCAAATCATATTATTTTGTCCCTTGCCCCTCCCAAATCTCATGTCCTCTTCACATTTCAAAACCAATCATGCCTTCCCAACAGTCCCCCAAAGTCTTAACCCATTCCGCCATTAGCCCAAAATCGTAAATCCAGCATCTGAGACAAGGCAAGCCCCTTCCACCAATAAGCCTGTCAAATAAATAACAAGTTAGGTACTTCCAAGATACAATGGGAATACAGGCGTTGGGTAATTGTTCCCATTCCAAATGGGAGAAATTGGCCAAAATAAAGGGGCCCACAGCTTTATGCAAGTCCAAAAGCCAGTGGGGCAGTCATGAAATCTTAAGCTGTGAAATGATCTCCTTTGACTACATGTCTCACATCCAGGACATGCTGATGCAAGAGGTGGGCTTCCAAAGCCTTGGGCAGCTCTGCCCCTGTGGCTCTGCAGGGTACAGCCCCTGTGGCTGTTTTCATGGCTCATGTTGAGTGCCTGTGGCTTTTTAGGTGCATGGTGCAAGCTGTCAATGGATCTACAATTCTGGGGTCTGGAGGACAGTGACCCTTTTCTCACAGTTCCACTAGGCAGTGCCCCAGTGGGGACTCTGTGTGGGGGCTTCAACCCCACATTTCCCTCTGCATTGCCCTAGTAGCATTCTCCATGAGGGTTCGGCCCCTGCAGCAGACTTCTGCATGGATATCCAGGCATTTCCATACATCCTCTGACTTCTAGGCGGAGGCTCCCAAAGCTCAACTTTTGTCTTCGGTGCACATGCCCAGTGCCACGTGGAAGCTGCTAAGGCTTGGAGCTTGCACCCTCTGAAGCAATGGCTCAATCAATGGCAAATGACTTGGCCCCTTTTAGCCACGGTTGAAGCTGGAGTGACTGTGATGTAGGGCACCAACTCTTAGGGCTACACAGAGCAGTGGTGCTCTGTGCCTGGCCCACAAAGCCATTTTTCCCTGCTACGCCTCTGAGCCTGTAACTGGGGAGGCTGCCGCAAAGATCTCTGACATGCCCTACAGACATTTTCCCCATTGTCTTGGCTATTAACTTTTGGCTCCTTGTTACTTATGCAAATTTCTGCAGCTAGCTTGAATTTCTCCCCAGAAAATGGGTTTCTTTTTTCCACCTCATCATCAGGCTGCAAATTTTTCTAAGTTTTATACTCTGCTTTCCTTTTAAATAAAAGTTCCAGTTTTAGATAATGTTTGTGAATGCATATGACTGAATGCTTTTAGAATCAGCCAGGGCACTTCTTGAACACTTTGCTGCTTAGAAATTTCTTCCACCAGATACCCTAAATCATCTCTCTCAAGTTCAAAGTATCACAGATCTCTAGGGCAGGGGTAAAATGCTGCCAGTCTCTTTGCTAAAGGATAGCATGAGTGACCTTTACTTCAGTTCCCAGTAAGTTCCTCATTTCCATCTGAGACCACCTCAGCCTGGACTTCATTGTCCATATCACTATCAGCAGTTTGGTCAAAATCATTCAACAAGTCTCTAGGAAGTTCCAAACTTTCCATATCTTCCTGCCTACTTTCTCTTCTTTTTTAATATATAAAGGATTTTTTTTTCTTCAACTTTTATTTTAAGTTCTAGGATACATGTGCAGGATGTGCAGATTTGTTACATAGGTAGACATGTGCCACGGTGGTTTGCTGCACAGATCATCCCATCACCCAGGTATTAAGCCCAGTGTCCATGAGCTATTCTCCCCGATGCTCTCCCTCCCACTACCCCTTCATTTTCTTCTGAGCCCTCCAAACTGTTTCAACCTCTGCCTGTTACCCAGTTCCAAAGTCATTTCCACATTTTCAGGTTATCTTCATAGCAGTGCTCCTCTCCCGATACCAATTCTCTGTATTAGTCTGTTCTCACACTGCTATAAAGAACTGCCTGAGACTGGGTAATTTATAAAGGAAGGAGGTTTAATCGACTCACAGTTTTGCATGACTGGGGGCCTCAGGAAACTTAAAATCATGGTGAAAGGTGAAGGAGAAGGAAGTGCCCTCTTCACAAGACGGCAAGAGAGAGAGCGTACAGGGGAAACTGCCACTTTTAAACCATCAAATCTCATGAGAACTCCCTCACTATCAAAGAACAGCACGGGGGAAACCTCCCCCCTGATTCAATCACCTCCCACCAGGGATTACAATTCGAGAGGAGATTTGGGTAGGGACACAGAGCCAAACCATATCAGTTCTCAAATGTAGAAGTAATGCGGACCCTTTATTAACTGGGTTTTTAATATATATACATAATACATTTTAATCCTTGAAGGCCCAGTTTTAACTTATGTTGGGCATATTAACTATTTTAACTGGGGGTTCACAGTGTCACATTTTATCAAGGCAGTCTGTAACCACTAGAAACTTATTTTACTTTTAATTTATTGTATCAGAGTATATATGCCCAATATAGACAGCAATGGATACTGTGACTATGGGAAATTTAGGCAAGGCTACAGTTAAAGGGAGACATATCCATTTTTTTCTTTATATTATATTTAGTTACCTTCTCAAGATCATAGGGAAGCACAAAGTTTCAATTTCATGTGATTCCCAAGTATGACTATAATTTGAGCCCAGTGTTGATTAAATCCATGAAGTTTTGTCAACTGGTGTATTTTAACAAATGCTAAAGTTAAGTTAAAACCTGTTTTATAGAGGCACAAAAGCCAACCAGACCTTTTAAAATCTTTTTGTTTTATAAATTCTTTAGTATATAAGTTTTGGATTTCCAACTGGGTCAAATTATGGAACTTTGTTTAGATTTAGTCATATATTATGATAGACAGATGATAGATATGAGGTATCTATTTATTATATTCCCTCCCTCCCTCCCTTCCTTCTTCCTTTCCTCTTTTCCTCTCTCCCTTCATCCCTTCCTTCTTCCTTTCCTTGTAGTGCCTGAGCCTCCAATTGTTTTCCCTCATTGCCAGTGAAGTGCCTTCCTGATACTTGACACTTTAAAAGTTTGGTTAAAAATCATACTCCTTAACGTAATAAAAACTAGAGCTGGGCTGGGCAACTCGTGCTTGTAATCCCAGGGAATCAGAAGGCTGATATGGGAGGCTTGCTTGGGCCTAGGAGTTGGAAGCTGCAGCAAGCTATGATCATGCCACTGTACTTTAGCCTGGGTGATAGAATGAGACCTCATCTCTTAAAATACACACACACGCACACACACTGTAACTATTTCTTCTAGTACATTATCACTTTGGTAGTAGTATAAGTGCAACACTACAGATATATTATGGGGGTAAATAGATTTATGCAGGCTTGCTGGGGCTAACCACTATTTTTGAACAAAAGTGTGATTTTATCGATTAAAAAAACTGGAGTTCGTAGTAGAGGAAACCCAGTTCTAATCTGCAGAAAATCAGCTGATGAAATTGATTCTGTTCTTGAAGGTGCTGGACACTCTGTATGGTTTATCCTTAAATGAGACTTACTGTATGAAGCTACTGTGGAACAGATTCCACAGTAGCAGGGACGAGGCAAGAATGAGGGAGCTGGTTGTAAAAATAATAATTTCCAATTTTTGTGGAAGTATCACATATGAAGGAACCAATTTAGACAGATACATAGAGATGAAGAAGTGCATTAAAATTTATTGTGATGAAATATTATTCCATGTTTCCCTTGTAGACAGATTTAATTTTTTAATCTCTAAGCAAATTTCCATACAAGTGAAGGATAAACCAAATTAGGTAAAACTACCTGAAATAAGCATTTTTCTTCCTCTTCATCTTTCTTTTTCTTCCCTTCCCCTTCCTCCTCATCTCACCATCTTCCTCCTCTTTTTCTCCTTGGATGATTTTATCCCATTTAGTTGAGGAAATTGCTGCTGCAGTTGATAATTAGAGTTAATATAGCCAAGAGTCAGGGTTTAGGTCAATACGCTTTGTGTATTCGGGTTTATAAAGCAAGCTTAAGAACTTTAAAATAGAGATTTAAGTTCTAGTTAGTTGTAAATGGACAATTTAAAGTGATTTATAAAAATTACCTTTCTTACTCAAGTAAAATGTAACTCTAACACTATAGCTATTTTTAGGTTCTAAAATGGTCTTGAGGGAAATTTATTCTGAGGCTGTAGGACTATCAAAAAGACGCGAAAGCTCTCTAGGATGTGAGAGAAGCAGCATGACAATTCCAAGTAGTAAAGTGAGCATGGCTCATTTTTGCAATAAGAAATGAAGTAAGGAAAGTATTTTGTTTTTAAAAAATGAAAGCTTTAATGTAAAAAATATCTGAGCCTTTCTGTGCTTCTTCCTACTTTAATATGACATGACCTATTTATGACCTTTCTGCATTATGTATCTTCATGGAACAGAAAACATCCTCAAGGATCCTCAGATGCTGCGGTAACCTTCAAGCAAATACAGCAGACAGTACGTAATGTCTAACTGTGCAGTAGAGGGAGAAACCTCTCCAGGTTCCTTTCAACTTTGTTATTTGTTCACAGCAATTTAAAGGCCTTTCTTCTTTGCTGGTTGTCTAGTGACTACGCCTACTTAAAGAAGCATAAGTTTGTTTGTTTGTTTGTTTGTTTGTTTGTTTTTTTACATGGAGTCTTGCTTTGTTGCCCAGGCTAGAGTGCCGTGGTGCGATCTCTGCTCACTGCAACCTCTGCCTCTTGGGTTCAAGTGATTCTCCTGCCTCAGCCTCTCGAGTAGCTGGGATTACAGGTGCCCAACACCACACCCGGCTAATTTTTGTATTTTTAGTAGAGACGGTGTTTCACCATGTTGATCAGGCTGGTCTCAAACTTCTGACTTCAAGTGATCTGCCCACCTCAGCCTCCCAATGTGCTGGGATTATAGGCGTGAGCCACTGGGCCCAGCACCTTCCCTCTAGTTCTTACCAGGCCCTCACCTTCTGTACCTGGACTACCATAACCCCCCCATCTAATTAGGCCCAGACACGAAGTCAGACATAACCTTTAAAAAATCTGATCACATCATTTTTTTGGTTTTAAAATCACCGACATCCAGTCTCATATGTTTCTGGTAAAGGTCTAAATGTACACATATCTTTCAGAGAAAGGTGTTTGCCAATATTTATCAAGAATTTAGGCGCTACCCGGACATCGCTCAGGGTGCCGGCACCATGAAGATCTGGACTTCGGAGCACGTCTTTGACCACCCATGGGAAACTTACAACAGCTGCAATGCAGAAATACCCAAACCCTATGAACCCAAGTGTGGTTGGAGTTGATGTGTTGGACAGACATATAGATCCCTCTGGAATGTTGCACAGCCACAGACTTCTCAGCACAGCGTGGGGACTGCCTTCCATTGTGAAGTCTCTTATTGGTGCAGCAAGAATGAAAACATATGTGCAAGAACATTCTGTAGTTGATCCTGTAGAGAAAACAATGGAACTTAAATCTACTAATACTTCATTTACAAACATGGTTTCAGTAGATGAGAGACTGATATACAAACCACATCCTCAGGATCCAGACAAAACTGTTTTGACTCAAGAAGCCATAATCACTGTGAAAGGCGTTAGCCTCAGCAGTTACCTTGAAGGACTGATGGCAAGTACGATATCCTCAAATGCTAGTAAAGGCCGAGGAGCAATGGAATGGGTAATACATAAATTAAATGCTGAGATTGAAGAACTGACAGCCTCAGCAAGAGGAACCATAAGGACTCCAATGGCAGCAGCAGCGTTTGCAGAGAAGTGATCATGACAGTTGGTAGACAACATCGAGTACTCCAGGTCTCTCCAAGCTGACTATATATTTATTTGTTATTTAAAAAATACAACTATATTTTGGGGTTTTGTTTTTTGTTTTTTGTTTTTTTATAAGTAGGTGTAAGGCTATGTGACTTGATCTAAACAGATGCAGGGCCTCTAAATAAAAGGGATCATCTGAAATTAATGTTGTTTGAAATTACTATCTTGATTTTGAGGGTTCCAGTATTTCTGTGAAAACTGAACAAGAACTTCTTGGAAACTGGTATTGATATTCAGTCTCCTTAAGGTAGAATTTTCAAGCTTTTCATACATTGGAACTCCACCTGACTTTGGACCAACCCCAGAACAGAGCAGAGCCACCTCCTATAGACACCCATTGCCCTGCTGCTGTACACTTCAACAGCTTGCACAAGGGAGCTCACTTAAAAGGAGAAATTGTGTAGTTTTAAAATATATTTTGTGTTAAATACCTTACTCTGCTATAAACCACCATTAAAAACCAGTGTTTTGATTTGGTAGTTAAATATTTTTGGAGTGAAAAATTATCACTGAAGTAACATGACTCCAACAAAAGTATGGTTTCATTATAAAAGAGTACAGTATTGATTTGCCAAAGTTTTGTGACTTAGTAAAGGTATTAACTTCCTTGGATTTGTACTTTGTGATTTAGTATGCTGTGTCGTGGGCTGGTTATGTTAACCGAAAAAAATAAAGTAATTACCTGAGTTTTGCAGCGCTCTAACTTAAACAGAAGAACAGCTGTTCACATCTTTTAGCATTTCACATTTGCCTAACTTAAAAATTGCCATGTGTCAAAATCATGGTTTTGTAATTGCTAAGGCATATGTCAGGTTATTTGAATATAATTACTCTTTGAAGTAATTGTGACCACAAAACATCTTTTTTACATGAAGGAGCTGTACCTCATTTGCAATTACTCAAATGATGTCTTGCTCTGAGGCATAAACCCCAGGTACTTAGTGCTTTTAATAATATGGTACCACTGCAGGATTTGGGGGTGGTGGGGAAGAACAAAGATAATGGTAGGGGGAGGCTTGGCCTGAAACTAACCACTACGTGAATTGCACTGCAGGTTTTACTTATGGGAATTCCTTATTTGGGATGTCAGGATGGCAGCTGCAAACTGAAAAACAATCTAGTAAATGTACTTTGTTTTATATATTGTAGCAGGCAATTAACCACTAAATAATAGCTTTGACATTTGCAATTGCTGCATAGAGTATTTTTGTTAGAAGAAGATTAGCTCTTGCCTTTATTTTACAGTGCTTAGTGTGATAAACTTCGTCATGTTTCCTATCAAAGAGACCAGTTAATATATGTACATAAACCACAGAAATAGTATAACAAACTATTTTTAAATTATCGTTTTCCTACTTAAACATTGTTTAGCTTAAGACTTCTTAGGACATTTGTAAAAGCAGGTTAAATTTAATAAGGTTTCTGATTATTTTTTTGTAACCAGAGATAGTTTTTACAAGTGAAATAACATTTCAGCTAAATAAAATATCGCTAAATAATTGATACTTGATGAAAATCTGCTTTGTACAATTTCTGCAAATTATCCTTGTTCTGAAAAAGATGTAATGCCCTAATGATAGAGATTTTAAAATCCTTATCCTTTGGTTTTTTTTTAAACTCTGACCTAATGATAAAACTCTATAAATTTTCATTTTCCAGTGCAGTTACCTTTTTAAACATAAATGCACAACAAATAAATTTAAGAGAACTAAACTGGAATAAGTGTTCATAAATGAAACCCTGGGACTATTTAATACTAAAGTTGATATGTGGATTAAGAAAAACTTTTATTAGTAAAAACTTTCTTTAAAAAAAAAAAATTTAGAAAACATGAAGTCCTTGCCCATGCCTATGTCCTGAATGATATTACCTAGGTTTTTTTCTAGGGTTTTTATGGTTTTAGGTCTAACATTTAAGTCCCTAATCCATCTTGAATTAATTTTTGTATAAGGAGTAAGGAAAGGATCCAGTTTCAGCTTTCTACATATGGCTAGCCAGTTTTCCCAGCATCATTTATTAAATAGGGAATTCTTTCCCCATTTCTTTTTATCAGGTTTGTCAAAGATCAGATGGTTGTAGATGTGTGGTGTTATTTCTGAGACCTCTGTTCTGTTCCATTGGTCTATATCTCTGTTTTGGTACCAGTACCATGCTGTTTTGGTTACTGTAGCCTTGTAGTATAGTTTGAAGTCAGGTAGCATGATGCTCCAGCTTTGTTCTTTTGGCTTAGGATTGTCTTGGCAATGCGGGGTCTTTTTTGGTTCCATATGAACTTTAAAGCAGTTTTTTCCAATTCTGTGAAGAAAGTCACTGGTAGCTTAATGGGGATGGCATTGAATGTATAAATTACCTTGGGCAGTATGGCCATTTTCACAGTATTGATTCTTCCTATCCATGAGCATGGTATGTTCTTGCATTTGTTTCATGTCTAAAACACCAAAAACAATGGCAACAAAAGCCAAAATTGACAAATGGGATCCAATTAAACTAAAGAGCTTCTGCACAGCAAAAGAAACTACCATCAGAGTGAACAGGCAACCTACAGAATGGGAGAAAATTTTGCAATCTACTCATCTGACAAAGGGCTAATATCCAGAACTTATAAAGAACTCAATCAAATTTACAAGAAAAAACCAAACAACCCCATCAAAAAGTGGGCAAAGGATATGAACAGACAGTTCTCAAAAGAAGACATTCATACAGCCAACAGACACATGAAAAAATGCTCATCATCACTCACCATCAGAGAAATGCAAATCAAAACCACAATGAGATACTGTCTCACACTAGTTAGAATGGCAATCATTAAAAAATCAGGAAACAACAGGTGCTGGAGAGGATGTGGAGAAATAAGAACACTTTTACACTGTTGGTGGGACTGTAAACTAGTTCAACCATTGTAGAAAACAGTGTGGAGATTCCTCAAGGATCTAGAACTAGAAATACCATTTGACCCAGCCATCCCATTACTGGGTATATACCCAAAGGATTATAAGTCATGCTGCTATAAAGATACATACACACGTATGTTTATTGCGGCACTATTCACAATAGCAAAGACTTGGAATCAACCGAAATGTCCATCAATGACAGACTGGATTAAGAAAATGTGGCACATATACACCATGGAATACTATGCAGCCATAAAAAAAAGGATGGGTTCGTGTCCTTTGTAGGGACATGGATGAAGCTGGAAACCATCATTCTCAGCAAACTATCGCAATAACAGAAAACCAAATACCGCATGTTCTCACTCACAGGTGGGGATTGAACAATGAGACCACTTGGACACAGGAAGGGGAACATCACACACCAGGTCCTATTGTGGGGAGGAGCGGTGGGGAGGAATAGCATTAGGAGATATACCTAATGTAAATGACGAGTTAATGGGTGCAGCACACCAACATGGCACATGTATACATATGTAACAAACCTGCACATTGTGCACATGCACCCTAGAACTTAAAGTATAATAGAAAAAAAAAAGAATTTAGAAAAGAAAGCCAGGCCCAGTGACATGTGACTATAGTCCCAGGTACTTGGGAGGCTGGGGCAGGAGGATCACTTGTGGCCAGGAATTGGAGTCCAGCCTGAGTAACATGATGAGATCCCATCTCAAAAACAAAGCATAACAAAACAAAACAAAAAAACCCCTACTGGTTAAAAGGTATATATATTTGTGAGGCAGAATCTTACTATGTTGCCCAAGCTGGTCTCAAACTGCTGGGCACAAGGGATCCTCTTGACTTAGCCTCCCAAGTAGCTGGGATTACAGGCACATGCTACAGCACCAGTTTAGTTGTTCTACTTTTATTTATTTATTTAGTTTTATTTAAACTGCTTTTATTTATTTATTTATTTATTTATTTATTTATTTATTTATTGAGACAGGATCTTGCTCTGTTGCTCAAGCTGGAGTGCAGTAGCACGATCTTGGCTCTCCTCAACCTCCATCTCCAGAGTTCAAGGGATTCTCATGCCTCAGCCACCTGAGTAGCTGGGAATACAGGAGCACGCCATTGTACCTGGCTATTTTTTTTTTTTTTAATTATTTTTAGTAGAGACGAGGTTTCACCATATTGCCCAGGCTGGTTTTGATTTCCTGGCCTCATGTGATCTGCCTTTGTCTGCCTCCCAAAGTGCTGGATTACAGGCATGAGCCACTGTGCCTGGCCCAGCAGTTCTACTTTTAAGCATCCATCCTCAGCAAGTAGTTGTAAGGAAAGTGTTATATATGAGAGATGTTTATTGCAGCCTTATTTAAGATAATGAAAAATTGGAGGGAAACCTAATGTACACATAGGGGAAGAGTTAAGTAGTCATTGTATATCTATTCAATGAAATATTTTGTAGCTACTAAAAATTCTATTTTATAGCATGGGAAAGTGTTTATGCTATAATGCTAAGTAAATATATTAAAATATAAAACTGTGTTAAAATTCAAAATCACAACATACAGAAGAAGAGCTGAAGCCTTCATTTTTCTCCTCTCATCTCCATCACCCCACCCTCAGGTGAGATAGAGAAGTGGTCTAAATGGGAGGATAATACATCCTCATATTGCCTTCTACTACTGACAAAAGCTAGTCTTTGAAATGCCCTAAGAAAATGATTTATTGTAATAGGAAAGAAATAAGTGTTTTCAATGCTTTGGTATTTCTATGATTTGTGTGTGTGTTTGTTTGTTTGTTTGTCTGTTTGACAGAGTCTTGCTCTGTCTTGCAGGCTTGAGTACAGTGGAACAGTCTCAGGTCCCTGCAACCTCTGCCTCCCAGGTTCAAGCGATTCTTCTGCCTTAGCCTCCCGAGTAGCTGGTATTACAGGCGCCTGCCACAATGCTGGCTAATTTTTGTAATTTTAGTAGAGACAGCGTTTCACTATGTTGGCTAGGCTGGTCTTGAACTCCTGACCTCAAGTAATCTGCCTGCCTCGACCTCCCAGAGTGCTGGGATTGCAGGCATGAGCCACTGTGTCTGGCCTAAAAATTATTATTTTTTAATCAACATGTAATAATTGTACATATTTATGGGGACAGTGTGATATTTTGATACATACTGTGTGTCATATTGATATATACAATATGTTATGATCAATTCAGGGTAATTAACGTATCCATCACCTCAAACATTTATCATTAATTTGTATTGGAAACCATTAAAAATCCTCTTCTAGCTGTTTAAAAATATACAATAAATTGTTAACTATATTCACCCTACAGTGTTACAGACTACTAGAACTTATTCCTCCTATCTAGCTGTAATATGGTATCCATTAACCAACCTCTTTTATCCTTCTTCCTAGCCTCTAGTAACCATTATTCTCCTCTATACTTAAATGAGCATAACTTTTTAAGGTCCTACATATGGACATATGGGTGAGAACAGCTTCTTTAGCTCTTGTATATGAGTGAGAACATGTGGTATTTGTCTGTCTGTGCCTGATTTATTTCCCTTAACAGAATGTCCTCCCAGCTCATTCATGTTGCTACAAATGATAGACTTTTATTCTTTTTATAGCTGAATAGTATTCCATTGTGTATATATACCATTTTTTAATCCATTTATCTGTTGATGGACACAGGTTGATTCCACATCTTGTCTATTGTAAATGTTGTTGCAGTAAACATGAGGGTGCATATATCTCTTCAATATACTGATTTCCTTTTCTTTGGATAAATACCCAATAGTGGGATTGCTGGATCCTATGGTAGTTCTACTTTTAGTTTTTTAAGGAATCTCCATACTGCTTTCTGTAATGACTCTCGTAATTTAGGTTCCCACCAGTAGTGTAAAAAGTCTCCCAGTGAAGAAAAGCCTAGGACCAGGTGGCTTTATGCTGACTTCTACCAAATCTTTAAAGAAGAACTAACACCAATTTTTCTCAAACGATTCCAAAAAATTGAAGAGGAGGGAATTATTCTAAACCCCCGGTCTATAAGATCAGCATTACTCTGATACCAAAACCAGACATGGACATGACAAAAAAAGAAAACAACTGCCCAGTATCCCTGATGAACATAGATGTAAAAATCCTCAACAAAATGCCAGCAAATGCAATCCAACAGCACATCAACAAGATAACACATGAGGATAAGTGGGATTTATCCCAGGGATGCAAGGATGGTTCAATATGTGCAAATCAATAAACATGATACCTCACATAAACAGAATTAAGGACAAAATCCACATGAGCATCTCAATAGACACAGCAAAAGCATTAGATAAAATTCAGCATCCTTCATGATAAAAGTCCTCAACAAACTGGGCATAGAAGGAATATACCTAAACATAATAAAGTCCATATATGAAAAACCTATAGCTAACATACTGAATGGTGAAAAGCTGAAGTCTTTTTCTTTAGGAAATGGAACAGGACAAGAATACCCAATTTCACCACTCTCATTCAACACACTACTGGAAGTCCTAGCCAGAGCAAGAGAAAGAAACAAAGGACATCCAAATGGGAAAAGAGAGAGTCAAATTGTCCCTGCTACAAAAATGTTACCTAGGAATAAGTTTAACCAAGGAGGCACAAGATCTCTACAATGAAAACTACAAAACACTGATAAAAGATATGGAAAAAGCCACACAAAAAATGGAAATACATCCTATGTTCATGGACTAGAAGTATTAATATTTTTAAAGTGACCATACTACCAAAAGCAATCTACAGATTCAATGCATTCCCTATCAAAATACTGATGACATTTTTCGTAGAAATAGAAAAAACAGTTCTCAAATTTGTATGGAACCACAAAAGACCCCAAGTAGCCAAAGAAACCCTGAGTAAAAAGAACAAAGATGGAGGCATCACACTATCTGACATCAAAATCTGTAATACTACAAAACTATAGTAACCATAACAACATGGTATTGGTAGAAAAACTTATGCATAGACCAATGGAACAGAATAAAGAAATCTGAAATAAATCCACGTATTTACAGCCAACCAGTTTTTGACAAAGGTGCTAATAATATACACTGGGCAAAGGATAGCCTCTTCAATAAATGGAGTTGGGAAAATTGGATATCCATATGCAGAAGAATAAATCTAGACCCCTATCTCTCATCACATAGAAAAATAAACTCAAAATGGATGAAAGATTTAAAGGCAGGACCTCGAACTGTGAAACTACTGGAAGAAAACAGAAGGGAAATTCTTCAGGACATTGGACTGGGCAAAGATTTTATGAATGCTTTGCTATTTCTTTGTGGCACCCAAAGCATGGCCATTGAGGCATGTGGCTGTGATGATTAAAAAAGATGCATAAATGGGACAATTAAACACCAACAGGCCTCCGGGAAGGATTTCTAAGCAGGAGTGTAAGTAATAGTTGTGGGGTGGCCAGGCTGAAGTTCTTGGAATAATAAAGTCAAAGATTATCTTCAATATATATGGGAGCAATGTTAATGCACACTGAGGAAAATGTTTCTCTACATCCATGATATGTGCTTTATCTGTGAATTTCTCTCTCTTTCTCTCTTTTTCTCTCTCTCTCTTTGTGCATGTGTGTGTGTGTGTGTGTGTGTGTGTGTGTGTGTGTGTGCATTTGATTCAGTGGTTACCTGCTGAACTGTCAGGAAGAAAAAAAGAAGTATATGTTTATCTCACAATGGTAGAGAGATCCCTTTCCATTGTTTATGGAATGTTATTCTAGACTCAGTAACTTATATTTTGGGAAACATCCTATTAAGGGTGTGTCCTGGGGATTGATAAGGAATGAAGAGGGCAGAAAGCAGGGGTCTGGGTGATTTTTTGGGTAGTGGTGGTGATTTTTCCTTCGACTATTGAAGCAATCACATTTGGTGCCTTGTTGGCAGTTTTTATTTTGCTCTGCAGTCTCCTTTCCTTGCCTCCAATCTCCCAGTAAAACCTGCTATTCTCTTCTAGCCTTGTGGGACACTCTTGTGAGGAGACTAAGAGGTGAGTCAGTAAAGGCACTGTAGGGCCTTTCCTACCTCACTCTTCCACCAGATCAGTGGGACAAATAGCAGCATTGCCCCGGGAAGGACAGTAGACCTGAGTTCCAGGTGCTGACAAGCAGAAGAAAGAGCTATGGCAAGAACAGAGCAGGGAGTGGGGGAGGAGGACACCATAGGGAGTGGGGGAGCAGGATACCCTAGGGAGAGGGGGCTGCCAAATGGATGACTCCAAAGTGCACTGAGACCAGTGGCTTCCTTTCCAAATAGATTAAACAGAGGTTTGACCTCAGGTTGTTCATTAGAACAATCTAGAGCTTTTAAATGCAGCTAATGCCTGGGCCTTGTAACAGTTGAATCTGAATGTCTGTGAATCCGGTCTGGGCATCAATGTTTTCTTTTTTTATTATTTATTTATTTATTTATTTATTTTTGAGATGGAGTCTCGCTCTGTTGCCCAGGCTGGAGTGCAATGGTGTGATCTTGACTCACTGCAACCTCTACCTCCCGGGTTCAAGCGATTCTCCTGCCTCAGCTTCCCGAGTAGCTGGGATTACAGGCGCCTGTCACCATGCCTGGCTAATTTTTTGTATTTTTAGTAGAGACAGGGTTTCACCATGCTGGCCAGGCTGGTCTTGAACTCCCAACCTCAGGTGATCTACCTGCCTTGGCCTCCCAAAGTGCTGGGATTACAGGCGTGAGCCACCACGCCTGGCTGGCATCAATGTTTTCTAAAGCTTCCCGAGTGACTCTAATGTGCAGCCAGGTTGAAACTACCACATTAGAGGAAGAGGATCATGAGTGGGAGAAGCTAACCTTGGGTAATAAATGTATCATATAAATCTCAACAGCAATGTTGCATAAAATTTACACATATTAACAAGTCTAGAAGGAAATATGGTTGATTCTCATGATGATAGTTGTGTTCCATAAAGTCTGTGAACACTGAATTAGTGAACACTGAGTCATTGTTTCTAGGGGAAATATGTGTGTGTGTGTGTGTGTGTATCTATATATCTCACATAGATACACATATATCATATATCTCACATAGATTATAATCTTAAATCCTAAAAACAAGTCATCTTGGTATATTTTATTTTCTTTATTTTACAAAGGAAAAAAAATGAGGTTCAAAAGTGTTAAGAGACGTGCCTAAGGCTGTTGTAATAAATGTCAGCATGGGCTGCCCCTGTATTACTGACCCTGAAGCTGGAGCTTCTTGCACTACTCTGCCCTGCCCCGCTACCTTCTGCATCTTCTGATCACATCTGAATGGGAGCTGAAACAAGAAGGCAGGGCAGGCCCTTCTTTGATGTCAGTTAGGAACATCCACAGGTTGGGCAGATGACTCAAAGTTTTCATTGCTGTCTGCATGTCCATGAATGACCACAAGTTTTGATTTTTGGGTTACAAATAAATTTTAGGGGTAGGCAGAATTTGCAAATACAGAATCTGCATTTGCAGATCCTCTGTACGGTGAGGATCAATTCTATATCATAATACTGGCAGTAATTGTATTTGGATAGAATTAAGTAACTTTTTCTTCCCTGTTTCTCTATTGTTCTAAAATGTCTTTAATGAGCATGTATTACTTTTATTTAAAAATGTAAAAAAACAAAAAATCTTTTCCATGGCTATCTCTGTGTATAGCCTAATTTCTTCTCAAAGTGTGGGCTTGACATAGCAACATCAGAAGTACTTGAAGAGTTAGTAGAAAAGGTAGATTCCTGGCCCTTTCCTTCCAAAACTACTAAAATAGAACTCAAAGGGACCTGAGAAACTGCATTTAACAAACTTTCCCAGATTATTTTTATGCATACTAAAGTTTTAAAAATGTTTGCTATAATGGTCTCCAAAGAGTGAGGATGAAATAAGGGTGTTTTAGATAAAGTAGCTGAAATAATTTACCACGTACAGGCCATTGATGAAAGAACTACTAAAGGATATACTTCAATACAAGAAAGGGATTCAACCTAGAAGGAAGGATTGGGAAGCATGAAGTAATGATGAGTAAAACATTTGGTAAGCATGAGGTGAATCTGAATAATTGATTTTAGCAAAAAAAAAAAAAAAAAAGCAAAACAATTAAAAAATGAATAAAAGCAGAGGGAAATAAAAACGATGTAAAATTAAAAGACACCAATATATAAACCAAAAAATAAAATTCTAAGCTCCCCATCCAACTGAATGGACCCCTAGAAACCTGAAAGAAAACAAAACAAAACACAACAAAAAACACAATGTCAGGTCATAATGGTAAAAGGGTCTGGATAGGCCTCATTATACTCTCCTCCCTCTGGAATTCAGGCACAACTGATCAGCATTAACATTAAAACAGAGCTCTTAAGACAAAATAGATTACTTGTAGCAATAGATACCAAATTCCAACCTGACTAGTAAAGCATCACATGACAGGGAGCAGGCCCTGAAAGTATCTAAGTATTTTACATCAAAATATATTTCTTTGAAGTATTTTGAAATGGCCCTGCAAAGCTGTCTCCTGTGGGGGAAATTTACATTCTGTAAAGAATCCTCTTCCCTTTCCAGGTCTTTTTCAGAGCCAGAAGAGATTTAACCAAGAATCTGGCATCTTTTAAGGTCTGATGAGAGACATTTACCAACTATTATCTCTAAAGCCTGCTACTTGAAGGCTTCCTCTACATTACCAAGAACCTTGGTCTCTACAACCCCTTATCTTAACCCAGACACTCCTGTCTATCGAATCTGGGTCTTCAGATAAGAATTCTTTTGACCAATTGCCAATCAGAAAATCTTTGAATCCACCAATGACCTGTAAGCCCTACTGCTTCTAATTGTCCCACCTTTCCAGACCAAACCGATGTGTACTTTACATGTACTGGTTGATGTCTTAGGTCTCCCTAAAACATATAAAACTAAGCACTGTAACCTGACCACACTGGGGACATGTTCTTAGGACCTCTTGGGCCATGGTCACTTACATTTTGCTAAGAATAAACTTCTTTAGATATTTTACAGAGTTTGATTCTTTTCATTGGCAATAGATAACATGGAAAAAGTGGACATATGATTTGTGTTAAAGCATTCTGATGTTTTTGTAGTTTGAGAGAAGTAAAGAGATACTGATGAAACTTTTCAGAGGGAAACCTATGTATAACCTAAGGGTAATTCATCTGAGAATAAATATATAAAATATAATTTTGAAGTCAATAGGAAACAAATGGATTTAAAAACTATATTATCCATAAAAGAGAGTAAAAAAAGAAGTCACAAAGAAGCAAAGACTGGAGAAAAGGTATTTCAAGCTAAGGGAATTATGGGTAGTGTAATAGAAGTGAGGAAAATGCTCCATTGTTGAGTCTAAGATTTATCTTTAATCTACTTACACACTATTTACCGAGCTTGTTATGGTTTCTTGGATGTTGGCAGAAGATATGAGACTCCTGGGTAAGTTACAAAGGGCTATATTATCTATATCATGGCAAGCAACATGAGCATTGTCAGGGAGGGAAAAATTCTCCTCTGTCCTCTTAATTTCTTTAAATGGGGACCTGCAAATTAATCTGACAAAAGACAGATTAACAGGAGGAAAAAAAGTTTTATTTGTATGCATATGTCAATTAACCAAAGAAGCAGCTAGCTTCATTAAATGGTTAAAGTTAGAGGTGCATATACCTAACTTAGTAAGGAAAAGTGAGGAAGGAGAAAGGGCTTCTATGGTAAAAACAAATTGGTTTCTGGGGAACAAACTGGGAGAAAAGAAAGCTGGTGATAAAGCTTGTTTATGTGGGCACTAGTGGTCTTTTGCATCTTCTCCATGGCCATATAACTCCTGTGGAAAGAGTATTTATGGTAGATGTGCTCTTGGCCTTTTCTTCTGGGGGTAAAGCCCACCCCAAAGAGGGAGTTTATGGTAGCCTCATTTCCTAGAAGTTGCTGCGTTTAGTCAGATAGGGGACATTCCAACAAGGCTTTCTGCATCTATTGAATCTCCAATGTTTTCAGCTTAAAATAATCTTCATACCCACTCCAGGGTTCTGAGTGGGGCCCCACATCCTTGCTCTTTGTCCCAGAGGGAGACATTGCCTCATCCCTGAAGGCTGCTTGCTTCAGACACAACCCTGAGAAATGGCCCTGGTAAAGATTAGTCAAGGCCTTGAATTCTTGGTACACCCAGCAAAACATGTAGGAGCACAAGAGACACACATAACTAAGAACCCATGAGTAAATTGGTTTCCTGGGCCATATGCTGCCTTGGGTTGGGGAAGAGAAAAAGGAGTGGAAAAGGAGGTGAGAGAAGTAGGGTAATTGAAAGCCCTGTTGCTGAAGGCCTTGTATGGGTGACATGCTATGGCATTTGATCTTTACCCTGCATATCAATCTCCAGCACAAATTTGAATTACTGCATTCCCAACAACAAATATTTTTTGTCATTTAATGCCAACATATGTATATTTATTTATAAATCATATACCCACACCACTACATTACTCTATCATGTGCACTTTAAAACATACATAAAAGTAGATTTAAGAAGGGGGAGTTAAAATACATCAATATATTAAATATTAGGTATAATATTTTCTTGGTGATTATAACCTAATTTGGGGACCATTACAGTTTAGCATAGATAATCTTTGGAAATGTATTCATGACATCACAATTTATTTTCTACAACCCGCTTACCAGTAACTGGGGTTTCTTACCAAAAATTGCTACAGTGAACATCCTTGAGCAGCTATTCTTGTTTAACTATGTCCATAGAGGACATTTTTTTTGTAATAGAAATGTTCAGTCAAATAGTATGTGCTTTTTACATTCTGGTGAATAATCTTAAACTGCCCTACAAAAAAGCTGCACCAATTTACTTTCCAAACTATAGTCTATAAAGACCACTTTTTCCACTCCTCCAAGACTAGGTATCAATCTTAAAATTTTTGTCCAAACCAATAGGTAAGAAATAATGCCGCGTCAGGTCAGGTGCTGTGGCTCATGCCTGTAATCCCAGCACTTTGGAAGGTGAGGCGTGTGGATCATTTGAGGTCAGGAGTTCAAGACCAGCTTGGCCAACATGGTGAAACCCCATCTCTACTAAAATTACGAAAAGTAGCCAACTGTGGTGGTGCATGCCTGTAATCCCAGCTACTCGGGAGGATGAGAAAGGAGAATCGCTTAAACCTGGAAGGCGGAGGTTGCAGTCAGCGGAGATTGCACCACTGCACTCCAGCCTGGGTGACAGAGTGAGACTACGTCTCAAAAAAAAAAAAAAAAAAAAAAAAAAAAAAAAAAAAAATCGAACAGCCTTCCTGACTTTTCTTCTCTTTCTTTCTTTCCTCTCTCTCTTTCTTTCTTTCCTTCCTTCTTTTCTCTTTCTTCTTTCTTTCTTTCTCTCCTTCTTTCTCTCTCTCTTTTTTCCCTTCCTTCCTTCCTCCCTCCCTCTCTCCCTTTCTCTCTTTTTCTTTCTTTCTTCTCTTTCTTTCCCTCCTTTTCCTTCCTTCCTTCCTCCCTCCCTTCCTCCCTTTCTCTTTTTTCTCTCTCTTCCTTTCTTCTTTCTTTTTCTCTCTCTTCCTTTCTTCTCTTTCTTTTTCTCTTTCTTTCCCTCCCTTCCTTCCCTCCCTCCCTTCCTCCCTTGCTTTTTGTCTCTCTTTCTTTCTTCTCTTTCTTTCCCTCCTTTCCCTTCCTTTCTTCCTTCATTCCTTCCTTCCCTCCCTTTCTCTCTTTTTCTCTCTCTTCCTTTCTTCCCTTTCTTTCTCTCTTTCTTTCTTCTCTTTCTTTCCCTCCCTTCCTTCCCTCCCTCTCTCCATTCCTTCCTTCTTTCCTCCCTTCCTCCCTCCCTTTCTCTCTTTTTCTCTCTCTTCCTTTCTTCTCTTTCTTTCTCTCTTTCTTTCTTCTCTTTCTTTACCTCCCTTCCTTCCCTCCCTCCCTCCATTCCTTCCTTCCATCCTTTTTGAGACAAGGTCTTGCTGTGTTGCTCAGGGTGGCTTACTGCAGCCTCAACCTCCTGAGCCTAAGTGATCCTCCCATCTCAGCCTCCCAAGTAGCTGGGACCACGGGTGCACACTGCTGTGCCAGGCTAATTTTTAAATATTTTGTAGAGATGGAGACTCACTATGTTGCCCAGGCTGGTCTCGAACTCCTGGACTCTAGTGATTCTCCTGCCTTGGCCTTCCAAAGTACTGGAATTGCAGGTGTGAGCCATCATGCCCAGCCCAGTATTTCTTTAACAATGAATAAGTTCAAATATTTTTCGTTGGCTTTAAGCCTCTAAATTGCCTATTATCCCTCCTATGTCACTTTCTTTTTCTTTTTTTTTTTGAGATGGAATCTTGCTCTGTTGCCCAGGCTGGAGTGAAATGGGTTCAAGTGATCCTCCCATGTCAGCCTCCTGAGTAGCTGGGATTACAGGCATGCACCACCACGCCCAGCCAATTTTTGTGTTTTTGGTAGAGACGGGGGTTTCACCATATTAGCCAGGCTGGTCTCGAACTCCTGACCTCAGGTGATCCACCTGCCTTGGCCTCCCAAAGTGCTAGGATTACAGGTGTGAGCCACTGTGCCCCACCAACATTTTTTTTTAATTAATCAAATGTATCAGTGACTTTTCTGTAGGTACTTATGCCTGGAGTGGCATGAAGTGGGTGTCTCAGCATCCATAGCCTTGATGACAGATTAGGAGTCAGTGTGAACAAAGTAACAAAGTAGACTTTATTGTTTGTGATGTGGGGATGCGGCAAAGCAAAGACCAGCAAAAGGGAGGCAAGGTAGGAAGCTCTTAGGATAGCCAGGTAGTTAGATCACATGGGAAATATGAATATGGGCTCTGGAGTCAGACTCTGGGGTGCAGATCGCAAGAGTAATATTGATAGAGTGACTTTGGGAAGTGGGGCAGGTGACTGACCTTCCTGTGCCTCAGTTTCTTCATGTAGAAATTATTAGTATTTCATTGAAAGCTTAAATGAGATAAGATATCATGGTGCCTGGCATACAGTGATTGCTTTCTAGAAAAGAAATAAAGGGAACTTGAGCTAGGTTGTAGGAGAAATGGAAAGGAATAGACATACTGAAAGACAGAGTCTTTAGGCCTGGGAGACGAGTAAATGTAGATAAGGGAGATTGAGATAAGTGAACAGCATCTTTCTGTGATTAAGGTCAGGACCATATTAATGAAAGCAACAACCAAACACTGTGACCCTGTGGCACAGAGTTTCAACAAAGAGATCCTGGAGCCAGAGAGCTTGTCCAGATTCCAGCTGTACACACCCTCACTAGCTTTGTAACATTGGACAAATCAATGTCTTGAGTTTTTTTTTTAGGTGGGTGGCGGGGGGATTGTGTGGACAGAGTCCTACTGTGTCACCTAGGCTGGAGTACAGTGGCAGGGGGGCTCACTGCAACCTCTGCCTCCAGGGTCCAAGCGATCCTTGTGCCTCAGCCTCCCAAGTAACTGGGATTACAGGTGTGGGCCACCATGTCCAGTTAATTTTTATATTTTTAGTAGCGATAGGGTTTTGCCATGCTGGCCAGGCTTGTCTAGAACTCCTGACCTCAAGCGATCCACCTGCCTCAGCATCCCAAAGTGCTGGGATTTCAGGCATGAGCCACTGCGCCTGGCCATAATCAATTAATAGCTCTCTACCTTGGCTTCTTTACGTGAAAGTGATGAATAATTATATCTATCTCATATGAAAAAACAAAAAGTGAGGAAATACATGCGAAGCACCTAGACCACTATCTGGCATAGAGTATGTACTTTAAAATATTAGCTGTTATTTGGGTATGGACCTGTAGTCCCAGCTACTCAGGAGGCTGAGGCAGGAGGATTGCTTGAGCCTAAGAGTTCAAGGTTGTAGTGCGCTGTGATTGTGCCTGTGAATAGCCACTGCATTCTAGCCTGGACCACATAGTGAGACCCCATCTCTGAAAAAAAATTAGCTGTTATTATTAATCTTTTTTTGTGCTATAACAGGTCCTTTTTTACTCTCATCTTATTTTAGTTTTCTGAGATCCTTATTTCTTTCAGTATGCATCCACCTATTGCCAAAATGCTGTTCTTGTTTTCACTGGGTCCTAAATTTGGGGGCTTTCTTAAGCCTGCCCTTCTATATTCTAGATCTTTCTTATTCTCTGCTAAGCTAATAATATTCTATGTTATTAATAGGCATTGATAGCTTCAATTTATCCCTCCCAGATGACATTTGCATTTTAACAAGAGTTTTCAAGGCCTTGACTCAAAGGAGTGAGTAATGTGGTTATTTTAGGTATCCTGGCAGAGGGAAATAGTCCTGGGGCTGGGAGAGCTTTCCTAAACTCTAAATTTATATCACGCCAGCAGCTGCCTACTCTGCTCACTCAGAATATAATGTGGGGGCTGTAGTGGTGGTCAGGGAACAAATTCAATCAATTAACTAGTATTTTTATCACCAGGAACTGTATTAGGTAGTGTGGGGAAGAAAATGAAGATTAATAATACTTGTTTCAAGAAATACATAATCTAGTTGAAGAAATCAAGATGTATAAACATTTTTTAAAAATCTGTTCTCATTGCCAAGGTCAAGACAGACCTGAGAACTTAGCCTACTGGTCAATATACTGGTGTGAGGTCCAGGGGGCCAGATCAAACCAGGGGGAAGATTACCTAGAAAGCTGCTCATAAGATTACATCACCACAGAGCTGAAGCAAGAGCAACTGCTTAGAAATGGAGCAGGGTCTGCAGTCAGAGCACACTGAAGAGGGAGATCCTGCACTGTTACGTGTCAGATGCAGGGGCTGCATGAAGAATTAACAGAAATTGAGAGCCTGGTGCAGGGCAGGTGAAAGGCAGGCGGAATCCACATAACCTGGAGGAGGATTTCTTTCAAATGAATTCTAACATGTCTTGCTTAGTGGGGGATGGGCTTCTTAAAGGAATCAAATCGGGATGAATAAATTACAAGATCTGTTTCCTCATTTGTGAAATGAGGAAGGATGAAATACATCAGCACTAAAGTGAAACTAAAGGCTAAGCTGATTAAGCCCACCAACACTAACCTGCTTTGCTTGCTTTTAATCCCTTACTTCTAGTTGATCTTAAAACTCCCACTAGCTTCCTTACAGACAACATCTCTGACTGTGGGTCATTATAGTAACGGCGTTTAACGTGGTTTTTCAGGAACTGTAGGAACGCTCTTGTTCAGCTGAAGTTGGTTGAGACCACTGACCCTTCAGCTGGGCCTGTGCAGGTGCCTATAGAGTGACATTTTGATGTCAGAGGACCAAAAATTCCACCCTCAGATCATGTTAATGCCACCATTTTCTGCATATGTGTCCTGTGAAAAGCATGTAGCTCAATTACATTTGCACAGAAACCCTAATTACCTCACATTTACTACCTGTCAATCACCTTTACCCATACTTTGGACCACCCAGATTTCTATCCCATAAGAACCCTCAAGCCCTATTTTTGGGGAAGTAGATTTGAAAGCTGTTGTCCTGCCTCCTTGCTTAGATGCCTTGTGAATAAAGTCTTTCTCTTTTGCAAAATTCTTCATCTCAGTGATTGACTTGCTGTGCGTGGGCAGAACAAAGCTGGCCAATAACCAAGTTTCTCCCAGCTCTAGGGACCTATAAGTCAATCATCCTAAAACCAGACAAGAAGGCAGTAATGAATAGCATTTAAATAAGCCATATAGACCCATGGTTTATGATTTGGTTTCCCAAACCATAGTCCACCAGGATTCTTTCATTCACCTGCTGTGAAATCTTTTAATGTTCTTACACTGTCACTTGAATCTGTTAAGAAAATGTAGATATTTTAGTTTTCCAAAACGTTAGTTGCCTGCTTTACAATTTCTTGCAAGGCAGGAGAAGGGAAAAAAAAAACAAAACAAACAAACAAATTTAGCCCAATTCAATGACTTAAATTATCTTTTGGATCTTTGGTCTTTCAGTTTTTACCCTTCTTCTCCCCTCATATGATCACCTCAATGGATGCAGAAAGAGCATTTGACAAAATATGTCTCTTGGTGTATTTGTTTATATAACCTTGTAGCATCGAGGGGAGGGGAGTCCTTGGTTCATACAGTGCCTTCTGGCTCCTTACTGTACCTCGTTGATGCCAGGCCCGAAAGCATTCAAAGCTAAAGCTATTGCCTAGTGTGATTTGATGCTGTGTAAACTCCTTGAGATTTGGTTATGACTTCCGTTTACCCCTGGCCCAAGAACCCTCCTCCCCAAACAACTTCTTCCCTGACTAGCACTTTCTCTTGTAACCACCAGCCAAGCTTTCAACTATAACTGAATCTCATCCAGGTCACATTTCCCAAACCATTCTCACCACTTGATTTACTTTGAGGAACTTGTGTCCCTGATGGATTGTGGGCAATTGACCAGGTGGTGGCATTCCAGATGTTCAGCGTGAAGCAGAACAAAAGCTTCCTTCTTGCTCACAAAGGTCCCCAACCTATCCGTGTTTCTATGTTTCCTTCCTTAGCTTCTTCATCCATTCAATGAATATACATTGAGAACCTACCTTGTGCTAGGCCCTCTGCTAGGTGATGGTGACATAATGGTGAACAAGACAGATAGTGTCCTTGCCCTCATGGAGTATATGTATAGGGTAATGGGGGAAACACATGATAAAGAGGTCAGCAAACAAGTTCATAAGTACAAATTTTTAAGTGCTTTGGAATATACAAATAGGATTCTGTAGTTGAAAATAATAAAGGAGACCTATTTTAGAAGAAGTGGTTTGGTGAAGGTTTTTCTGAGAAGACACTTGATTTGAGAAGGAAGAGAAGCAGCCAACTAAGTGAAGATGTGGAGAGTAATTCAGACTTAAGGACAAGCAAGTGCAAAGGTCCTGGATGGGAAAAAGTCTCCAGATGGATTGGAAAAGGATCCATAGATGTAAGATTTTCCTTCCATTCTCATAAGCAAATGACATAATCTTCAGGTATGACTAAGACTACCACATAGTCATGCTAAGGATTAAATAAGGCCCAGTTATTAAATAAGTTTGTAGTATATTTCAAAATTAGGTAGTGTGATGACTGGAGTTTTGTTCTTGCTCGAGATTGATTTGGCTCTTCAGGGATTTTTTTCGTGGTTCCATACAAATTTTTGAATTGTTTTATCTATTTTTGCAAAAAAGGTCATTGGAATTTTAATAGGGATTGCATTGAATCTATAGGTTGCTCTGGGTAGCATGGACTTTTTAAGAATATTAATTCTTCCAGTGCATGAACATGAGATATCTTTCCATTTATTTTTGTCTTCAATTTATTTAATCAATGTTCAACTCTGTCAATTTTTACTTCATATGTTTTGGTGGTCTCTTATTAGTTACGTAGCTGTTTATAATTGTTACCTTTTGCTGTATCAAACCTTTTATTATAATATCCTTCTTTGTCTCTTGTAAACTTTTTTTTACTTAAAATTTATTTTGTATGATATTAGCATATCCTCCATTGCTCTCTTCTGGTTACTATTTTCATGGAATATTATTTTCTATCATTCCATTTTCAACCTATTTGTGTCTTTGGATCTAAAATGAGTATCTTGTAGATAGTACATAGTTGGATCATTTTTTTAAATGCATTCTTTCAATCTCTGTCTTTGGAGAGTTTAATTCATTTACATTTAAAGTAATTACTGACTAGAAGAGTCTGACATCTATCAATTAGTTGTTTTCTATTTGTCATATACATTTTTGTTCCTCATGTCTTCTTTTGTGTTTAGTTGACTTTTTGTAGTGAAATGTTTACATTTCTTTCTCTTTTCCTTTTGTGTATGTTCTATAGCTATTTCCTTTTGGTTATCAAGGGGATTACATTTAACATCCTCAAGGCATATCACTCAAATTTAAATTTATTCCAGTTTAACCTCAATAATATACAAAATTTTTACTCTTTTATATCTGTATCCTTATTCTTTTTGTTGTTGATGTCACAAAATTATACCTTTAAACAATTACAATACATTGTATTATAAAAATAAATACTTTCAAAAATGCATGTCTTAAATTATGTAGAAAACAAAATTTGGAGTTTCAAACCAAAGTTACAATAATTATAAGTTTTAGATTAATAATTGCTTTTAAAATGTATTAATCTCTTAAATCATACAGAAAACAAAAAGTAGAATTACAAGCCATTGTTACAATAATACTAGCTTCTATAATGCTCATGTACTTACCTCAACTAAGACCTTTAGTTCTTCATATGGCTTCAAGTTACCATCTAGTGTTCCTTCATTTCATCCTGTAGGACTCCCTGGAGCATTTCTTGTAGGGCAGGTCTAGTGGTAATAAACTCCTTCTGATTTTGTTTATCTGAAATGTCTTAATTTCTTCCTCACTTTTGAAGGAGAGTTTTGCCAGATACAAGAGTCTTGGTTGACAGTTTTTTTTCTCTCAGCACTTAATATATCAGCCCACTTCTGCTGGCCTCTAGAGTTTCTCATGAGAAATCTGCTGAAAATCTTACTGAGGATTCCTTGTATATAAAAGTTGCTTCTCTCTTGCTGCTTTCTCTTTATTTTTGGCTTTCAGCAGTTTGATTGTAATGTGTCTCAATGTGGGTATCTTCGAGTCAATCCTACTTGGAATCAGTTTAGCTTCTTGAATGTTTATATTTATGTCTTTCATTACTTTTGGAAAGTTCTTGGCCATTATTTTTTCAAATAGTCTCTCTTCTCCTTCTCTCTGTTCTCCTTCTGTGACTCACACAATGTGTATATTGGTTAGCTTGATTGTATTGCACAGGTCCCTTAGGCTCTGTTAATTTTTCCTCAATCTTATTTCTTTGTGTTACTCAGTCAGTAATTTCTATTGTCCTATCTTCAAGTTTGTTGAGTTTGTTGATCCTTTCTTCTGTCTGCTCAAATATTCAAATCTGCATTTGAATCTTTCTAGTGAATGTTTCATTTCAGTTATTGTACTCTTCAATTCCAGAATTTCTTTGCAGTTTGTGTTTAGGTTTTCTATCACATTGTTGATATTTCCATTTTGTTTTTATACCATTTTCTTGACTTTCTCCATGTCTTCCTTTAGTTCTTTGAGTGTCTTTAAGACAGTTGTTTTAAAGTCTTTGTCTAGTAGATCTGCCATCAGGTATTTTCTAAGAACAGTTTCTGTTGGTTTATTTTTTTCTTTTGAATGAGCCATGCATTCCTGTTTCTTTATAAGCCTTGTGATTTTTTTGTGGAAAACTGACATTTTAATCTAATAGTATGTTAACTCTAGAAATCAGATTCTCTCCTTTCCTCAAAATTTGCTGTTTTTTTGTTTTGTTCTTGTTTGTTGTTTGTTGAATGTTATCTCTGTGCCAAGGATCAGACTGAAGCGTGAACTTAAGGGTATTCATAGGCCCTTTCTGAACCTGGGCCTTTCCCTGAGCGTGTACAGTGACGTTCTAATTTCCCTTATATATCCAGCTGCTTTTGAATGTCCTAGTCTTAAGTGCCTGGCTCCTAAAAAAAAGGAAAAAAAGAAAAATAAAGTGGCAGTGTTGTTGTTGAAATGGCAGCCCCTTAGTGCCCTGGAAGTCACTTCAGTCATGGGAGACAGGATTGCAATAATGGGGGGAGATGCACAAACAATGGCCACCTGCCTGTTTCTCTGCATCTCAGTGATCAGAAGCAGCAATCAGCAGGTAGAGCACAGACTCATGATATTTGGAAGACATGATCCTTTTTGCTCATCCTGGCTTCTGCAGCTTACATACAGGCTCTCCAGGAACATGTACACAGCTGTCTGCTGTGGGACTACACAGTGGGGGATGGGTAGCTGTTGTTATTATAAGAGCTGAAATTGACCAAAATTAACCTCAATTTACCATCCATGCCTTTTCCTAGAAGTTACAAGCCTTTAATAGATGCCAGAGTTCAAAAATTCTTATATCACACAGATTCTGCCAGTGCCATTGTTACTAGTTGAGGAGACAGATTTATGGTGCTTCCTACGGTGCTATCTTCCCAGAATCTTCTCTTCTCTCTCCTTCTCTCCTCTTAAGAATTACTACAAATTCAAATTTATAAAAGCAGAGCAAACATGGTGGCACATGCCACCTGTAATTGTCATTAGGCTGAGGTGGAAGGATTGCTTGAGCCCAGAAGTTCAAGACTAGCCCAGGCAACATAGTGAAACCCTGTTTCAAACGAAACAAAACAAAAAAACCAAATTAATAAAAGCAAGTCGAGCATTGTGGCTCCCATCTGTAATCCCAGCATTTTGGGAGACCAAGGTGGGTGGATCATTTGAGGTCAGGAGTTTGAGACCAGCCTGGCCAACATGGTGAAACCCCGTCTCTACTAAAAATAGAAAAATTGGCTGGGCATCATGATGCATGCCTATAATTCCAGCTACTCAGGAGCCTGAGGCAGGAGAATCACTTGAGCCCGGGAGGCAGAGGTTGCAGTGAGCTGAGATCTCACCATTGCACTCCAGCCTGGGCGACAAAGGGAAACTCTTCCCCCGACCAAAAAAAAAAGAAAAAAAAAAAACTCAAAAAACCCCAAAATTCATAAAAGCAGAGTACAATGTTCTTTTTAAACTTTATTTTTTATTTTGGGTCTTACTATGTTGCCCAGACTTGTCTTGAACTTCTGGCCTCAAGTGATTCTCCTGCCTTGGCTTCCGAAAGTATTGGGATTACAGGCATAAGTCATCACACCCAACTATCAGTGTTCACTTGAATTGGTAATGGCTTTTATTGTTATGCTCATATTCATTCATATAATAATATTTATTAACATGTATGAAAAATCACCATAGGTTTTTCATTTGTTTGATTTTTTTCTTGTTGTAATCTTGATTATTCTTCTCAAACTCTTTTTTCTGCTGAAAATTAGAAATGAGTGGGATAGAAGGATTGTTGTAAAAATGTTTGATAAGCGCCAATATAGCCCATAAATCAATGGCTGGATTGATATGGAAAAGCTTTAGGGTGATGTGGGGTACAAAAATCATGTAGAGGTTTAAGCTGCTATTTGAGTCTCCCACCACTTGGGAGAAGGCTAATCTGGCAAGAATTGTGGTTCCTGGGACTAGAGATGGAGTAGGGACTCCCAACCCAATTCAGTGGTAAGTTTGAAATCAGAGAAGGGCATAAAGCTGAAAACAGTTGTACAGTAGTACTGACATTGAAGGTGTTGTAAGGCAAGCTCTAGGGGCAGCTGAAGGGAGCTGGAGGCAGCAAGGACAGCCAGTTTTGAAACAGGAGTCATAGCTTCTGTGGTCTCACATTCTTTGCGTAGCAGTCAGAAGCTTTGGCTAGGCTGGATACTGCGAGTGTATTAAGAGTAGAACCAGACAGTATTACTTGCTTTCTTATTCTCCTTTAAAACTATCTGGGCTATCAGCTTCCCCTGCTCTGTCTCCATGCCTTTGCTTAATTGTATGCAGAAAGTCAAGTTATTGTGATCAAACTAGCTGACATAAGGGTAGGTAGACTTCCTTGTGTGTTCTTTGCTAACCTCACCATCTGACAGTCAGCATGCTGTCAACTCTCCATTATCCGGACTGCTGAACCACTGCAATTGAGCAATCATAAATCCTGAAATATCCCCATAGAGTAAGACTTTGGATATCCTGGTCAACCTCTGGAGAAGCAAGACTAAAGACAGGCTACTTCCTTGATCCTGGGTGTCCATATGCAACTGTATTTAGCATAGAAAGTCTTGGAGTTTGCTAGTTTTCTCCTGGAAACACAGCTGCAGTCTCTCCACTCTTAATTTTGAATGTTGTGCTTAGAGCAGAACCACCTGTCTCTGTATCTGTATTTTCTTTCCAAAGAGCTGAGTGATTGCCTAGAACAGCTGTGGGTATTTGTGTTTTATTTTTATAAACCCTAAGCAACTGAGTGAAAAGCAAAGCCGATTATGTCATTGAGTCCTTTAATATGTATGAACAGGAAAGCAGAAAACTGAGTTAGCCATAGCAAATACAAGGTTTACAAAGAAGAAGAAACACTGAATTTTGCTGGGGAATCAATGAACAAGAGGCAAAATGTTTGCATTTTGGGGAAAGACTTTTTATTTTATCTTCATTCAGATAAATGATCTTTACACGACGTCTTTTTAAATCCTGCAAACACTGAATTTATCACAAGATGTAAGAGAAGTATAGTGGAGAACATGCTACATAGAAGTCTGGCAAAGAGAGTCAGGTTTTTATGTGCACCAACCCCTACACATTTGTTTGTTCCTCTTTGCTCTGTTTAAAATAACTTCCTCTTTGTCTTTGAATTGTATAGCGTTTAAATGCCACTGTAAAGTTAAGCCTCCACTCTGAAAACTTATTTGTGCTATCAAAACATTGTCAAGAATCTAGATATCGCAAGAACAGAAAACCAAACACCGCATGTTCTCACTCATAGGTGGGAACTGAACAATGAGATCACTTGGACTCCGGAAGGGGAACATCACACACCGGGGCCTATCATGGGGAGGGGGGAGGGGGGAGGGGGGAGGGATTGCATTGGGAGTTATACCTGATGTAAATGACGAGTTGATGGGTGCTGACGAGTTGATGGGTGCAGCACACCAACATGGCACAAGTATACATATGTAACAAACCTGCACGTTATGCACATGTACCCTAGAACTTAAAGTATAATAATTAAAAAAAAAAAAAAAAAGAATCTAGATAGCTAGAGCCAGATTTCTGGCATTCATGCCAAATGCCAGAGGATCTTTGGCTACTGACTATCACTGGAGAGTCTTTAGGTCAGTGTAAGTGAGAAGATCACCTTATTTAGTATTGTGTAGCAACTTACTTGGAATTACAAGTCTTTTGGATCCTTGAGGGCTACATTTTGGTGTTGTTGTTGTTGGTGGTGGTGGTGGTGGTGGTGGTGGTAACATTTCAATAAGTCAACCAAGTGGAATTTCTAATCTTAATATGGCAACCCATAGAATCCTTCTACCTAAAAAATTGTCACAAAATTTAGGGTATTTTATTCTCTTCTTTTCCTTACTTCCCTTCTTATTTTAAGGTGAATCCAGTTTATCTCAGTTGCATTTTTTTCTCCTTCAATATAAAAATGCTATAAAATTATTATTTCTAAAACTTTGGAAAATATAGAAAAACTAAAAATAAGAACAATCCTATTCCCAAGGGCAGGTGTTGTGAGTGTCTCTCTCAATCCTGGCCCAGGTTTGTTTTTATTTTTGTTTTGTTTCATAATTGTGACCATATTGTATGTATGATTTTGTTTTTGTGAAAATTAGCACTGTCATAGGATTTCTCCAATATTATTAAAATTATGTAAACAATTCTTACTCTTCCTGTTTCATTTCTTCTCTTCCCTTCCCTTCTCTTCTTTAAAAGTGTTTATTGCCTTCCCTCTTTCCTTAATCAAATACCATTAAGAAGACTTCTGCTTTTGGACAAGACAGAATAATAAGAACGGGGTTTTTCCTCTAGCGTATTAGGAGGTGGTGGTGTGAGTTCAAGCACGTCATGGCAATTAGAGTTCATGAGACATAATACCAAAGAAGAGAGGTCTGCACAGAGAGAAGGCTCTGGAGATCTGAAGAGCATCCCCTTTGAGTTTTCATCTGAGAACTGAACAGCATGTGTGTGTGTCAAGAAACTACTCAAGTTTTCTAAGAGGAAGAATCACTGGGGTTCACATAGGGCTTGGAAGAGTTTGTATTCCCACATGCCAGAGTGGATAGAACTCATAATTTGTGAATGTTAGATAGTATATTCAGAAGGATAATGTCTCAACAGTGGGATGAAATTAATCCTAGGTTAAAAGCTGCTCGGATCCTGGGTAAAACAAGTATAAAAGCAGGTCTCAAAGGATCAAACTGTTTCCAAGTAATTTAATTCCAAGAACAAAGCTCAAGAATATTTACAGAAATATAGAAAAAATCCAGTACCTAACAAGATAAAATTAATGATGTCTGGGATCCAATAAAAATATTACCAAATATGCTAAGCAGCAGGAAATATGAGCCATAATGAAAAAAAGCAATCAATAGAAAGAGACTCAGTAGTAATATAGATGACAGAATTAAATAACATTAAAACAGATACTGTAATTATATTTCTTATGGTCAAGAAGGTAGATTATATCCTGAGTATGTTAAAAAGGGACATGAAAGATATTTTTTAACTGTATTTTTAAAACTGTTATTTAACTATAAATCAAACTTCTAGAGATAAAAATATAATACCTGAAAGAAAAAATACATTGGATGGAATTAACAGCAGATTAGTCACTTTAGAAGGAAAGATTAATGAACATAAAGGCAGAGCAATAGAAACTATTCAAAAGGAAGCAAACTAAAAAGACCAATAAAAGTGAATACAGCCTCAGGGAGTTCAGGGCAAGTTTAAGCAGCCTAATACACACATAATGGGAGTTCCCAAAGGAAGTAAGTGGGAACAGGAAAAAAAATAATGGCTAAAACTTTTCCAAGTCTAATGAAACCTCTAAACCACACAGATTCAAGTAGCTCAGTCAATGCCAAGTATGAGAGACATGAAGAAAACTATGCTAAGTCACATCATAATCAAATTGGTTAAAACTAGTAATAAAGAGAAAAACAATAAAAGCAACCAGAGAAAAAGGACACATATGGAAAAAAGAATGAAGATTAGAATTATCACAGACTACTAACCAGAAACAATGCATGTTACAAGACAGTGTACAAACATCTTTAAAATACTTAAAGAAAAAAACTGTCAACTTAGCATTCTCCAGCCAGCAAAAATATGTGTCACACAGTAAAGGTGTATTGAACATATGGTTACCATGACATATCAATTTTATTCCTAGGTTTGTATTCACACAAAACTTGTACACAAATGTTCATAGCATTCCTAATGATTAAAAAGTGAAAACAATTCAAATGTTCATCAAGTAATAAACGAATAAGTAAAATATGGTACACCCATACAATGGAAAATTACTTGGCAATAAGAAGAAATGAAGTACTGATACATGCAACATGGATGAACCCTGGAAATGTTATGGTAAGTGAAAAAAACAGTAAAAGGTGACTGACTATTTTATGATTCCCCTTATGTGAAATATCCAGAAAGCAAGTCTGTAGTGACACAAAGTAGACTAACAGTTGTTTAGGGCTGGAGGTGGGAGGAGAAAATGGAAAGTGCCAGATAAAACAAGTTAGGATTTCTTTATGGAGAACAGAAATGTGGCAATGGATGCATAATCTTGTGTATATCCTAAAAATATTGAAATATACATTTTAAAAGGGTGAATTGTATGGTATTTGAATTATATCTCAATAAAACCATTAAAATGATGATAAAGGTGAAATATTTTTTCAGATATAAAAAGCTGAAAGATTAATCAGCAAAAGACCTGAACTAAAATATTAAAGGAAGTTTTCAGGTAGAAGGAAGATGATACCACATGGAAATCTGAATCTACACAATGGGATAAAGAACACCAGAAATGATAAATAATGTGGGTAAATATAAATATCCTTTTCTTTTTTCTTTTTTGGAAGACAGGGTCTCACTTTTTCACCTAGGCTGGAGTGCAGTGGCACCGTATCAGCTAACGGCAACCTCTGCCTGCTGGGCTCAAGTAATCCTCCCACCTCAGCCTCCCAAGTAACTGGGACTACAGGCATGCACCATCACATCCAACTAACTTTTGTAATTTTTTTTTTTGTAGAGTAAAGGTTTTGCCATTTTTCCCAGGCTGGTCTCAAACTCGTGAGCTCAAACAATCAGCCGGCCTCAGCCTCCCTAAATTCTGGGATTACAGGCGTGAGTCACAGCACCCAGCTTCCTTTTCTTTTTATTTAAAATATTTCTTTTTCCTTTTTCTTTTTTTTAAATTTTGAGATAGAGTTTCACTCTCGTTGCCCAGGCTGGAGTGCAATGGTGTAATCTCGGCTCCACAACCTCCACCTCCTGGGTTCCAGTGATTCTCCTGCCACAGCCTGCTGAGTAGCTGGGGTTATAGGCATGTGCCACTATGCCCAGCTAATAGTGTATTTTTAGTAGACCCAGAGTTTCTCCATATTGGTCAGGCTGGTCTCGAACTCCCAACCTCAGGTGATCCTCCCACCTTGGCCTCCCAAAGTGCTGGGATTACAGGCATGAGCCACCACACCTGGCCTTAAAATATTTCTTTAAAATATGACTGACTAAAGCAAAAAAAGTATGATGGACTTTATAACAATACAAAAGTAAAACGTGTAAAAACAAGACCAAGACCAGAATGGGAAGAGCTGGAACTTTACTATTGTAGCGTTTTAATGTTATACATAACATGGTATAATATTAGGTGTAAATATTTAGATGTAAAATCTAAAGCAACCACTACAAAAACCATACTAGAAGTTATAGCTAGTAAGCCAACAAGGGATATAAACTAGAATCATAATTAATCCAAAAAAGGAAGTAAAAGAGGCAAAAGGGGACAAAGAATAGGTGGGACTACTAGAAAAGCAACAAAGAAGGTAGATTTAAACACAGTCACATCAACGATCACATTAAATGTAAATGTTCTAAATTCTCTAATTAAATGCAGATAGTCTACTTTTTTTTTTTTTTAAAAGCAAGACCACACTACATTCATGCATTGCTTAACAACAAGGATGCATTCTAACAAATGCCTCATTAGGCTATTTCTTCATTGTGTGAACATCACAGTGTGTACTTACACAAACCTAGGTAGTATAGCCTTCTATATACCTAGGTTATATGATATAGCCTATTGCTCCTAGGCTACAAACCTGTATAACATGTTACTGTACTGAATACTATAGGCAAGTATAGCACAATGATAATTATTTGCATATTTAAACATAGAAAAGGTACAGTAAAAATGGAGTTTTATAATCTTATAGAACCACCATTGGTTCCATATATAGCCCATCATTAACTGAAACATTGCTATTTGATACATGACTTTATATGCTGCCTACAAGAAACTCACTTTAAATATAAAGACACAAGTAGGTTTGTGATGGCCTCTTATTGGGTTGACTTGGATTGACTTAACTAAATTTCCTGTAATTCCCCTTCCTGTATATACCCTATTAGAGTAGACCACAGGAAAGATTCTTATGGGCTATTTGAAGGGTAGAAGCAAGACAGCAGCCATTTGGTTGCTCACACACATTGTCTTTTATCTGCTAACTCACCACATTTATCCTGAAGCAGGGCTTCACCTGCAGTTGCTCTGCATTCTCCTGAATCATTCAGCTTCTCTGATTTCTTGGCCAGCTCTGTGTTGAAGAACCTAGCTTCTGCAGGACATCCATACCATCAAGAAACTTCAGAAACTAGTAAAAGAAGAGCAAACTATACAAAAAGGAAGCAGGAGAAAGGAAATAATAAGAAAATAAATGAAATAGAAAATAAGCAAATGGTATAGAAAAATCAGTGCAACTAAAAGCTGGTTTTATAAGAATATTAATAAAGCAAATAAATCTCAAACCCAACTGATCAGAAGAAAATAGAGAAGGTAATAATAAAAAAAATAAAATAGAAAAGATATAAATTACCATAAGCATGGGTGAGAGAGTTGACATCACTATAGGTCATACAGATAAGAGAATAATATATAAATATTGTGAGTAATTTTATGACAATAAATTCCACTTACGTGAAATAGACAGATTCCTTGATAGACTCAAACTAGCCAAACTCACTCATGAAGAAACAGATAACCAGAGCAGTCCTCTATCCATTAAAAAAATTGAATTTGTGGTTAAAAGCCTTGCTATAAAGAAAACTGCAGTGTTAGCTGCTTTACTAGTCAAGTCTACTAATAATTCAAGAAAGAAATAACACTAATTCTTCATGAACTCTTCCAGAAAACTGTAGAGGAGGAACTACATGACAACTTATTCTGAGGCCAACATTACTTTGACACCAAAATTAGACAAAGACATTGCAAGAAAAGAAAAGTTCAGACAAATACACCTCATGAACATAGATGCAAAAATTCTTAACAAATTTTAGTAAATTGAATCCAACAATACATGAAAGGACAATATGTCATAATGAAGTGGGACTTATCCATAGAATGGAAGATTGGCTGAATGGTTTCAAAAAAAAATCCAAGTTATTTATCTTATTAACTAAAAGAGGAAAACCATGGATCATCTCAACTGACAATAAAATGTGTTTGGAAAAATCCATCATCTGTTCCTGATTTTTTAAAAAAAACTGTCAGCAAACTCAGAACAGAAGGGAATTTACTCAACCTACAGGTCATTTCCAAAAACCTATAGCTAACATCATACTTAATGGTAAAAGACTGGATACTTTTTCCCTAAGATGAGGATCACATAAAAAATATATGTTCTTACTACTTCTATTCAATATTATAGTAGAGATTCTTCTTGCCAGTGAAATAAGGCAAGAAAAGGAGCTAAATTTGTCTTTATTCACAGAAGAAATGATCCTTTATGTAGAAAAAAAGTACAAAATATATTTTAAAGGCTATTTAAACTAGTCTGTGAGTTTAGTAAGATCAATTCATAATATTATACGATGAAATCATTTGTTTTTTTACCAATAATGAATAATCACACATTGAAATTTAAGAATACCACTTATAATAGCAATTAAATATATGAAATGCTTAGTGATAAATTGAACCAAGGATGTGCATAGATTGTAAACTGAAAATTATAAAGCATTACAGAGAGAAATTCAAGGAGATTTAACTAAATGGAGACCTATGCCATGTTCATGAATTAAAAGACTAAGTACTGTTAAGATGCCAAGTTTCCCTAAGCTGTAATCCCAATCAGAATTCCAACAAGATTTTTTAAAAAGTAATTGACAATCTAACTTTCAAATTTATATGGAAATACAAAGAACCTGAAATAACCAAAAACTTTGTAAAATAACAGGAAAGTTTGGGGACTGATTTCAAGACTTATTATAAAGATACAGTAATCCAGGCAGTGTAGTATCACCATAAATTTAAAAAACTAAACCAACGAAACAATATAGAGAGCCTGGAAATAGACCCATACATATATATGGTCAATTGATTTTTGACAAAGTTGCCAAGGAAATTCAGTGGGGGAAAGGAGAGTCTTTCAACAAAATGGCACTAGAAAAATAATATAAAGTAGGGCATGGTGGCTCATGCCTGTAATCCCAGAACTTTGGGAGGCTGAGGCAGGCAAATCGCTTGGGCTTAAGAGTTCAAGACTAGCCCAGGCAACATGGCGAAAACCCATCTCTACAAAAAAATACAAAAATTAGCCGAGCATGGTGGCACACTCCTGTAGTCCCAGCTACTTGGAAGGCTGAGGTGGAAGGGTCAATTGAGCCCTGGAGGAGGAGGTTGCATTGAGCTAAGATCATGCCACTGCACTCCAGCCTGGGTGACAGAGCAAGTCCCTGTCTAAACAAAACAAAACAAAACAGTTGCATGGATACCAAAATAAACCTCATCCCTTATGTCATATCATACAGGAAAATAAAGCTGAAATCGATCATATCCCTAAATAAAACAATAACATTTTTAGAATAAAACATAAGAGAAAACCTTGGTGATCTGTTTTTGTTGAAGTTTTTAAAACATAGCATACAAAGCAAGGAATAAAAAAGGAAAGTTAATTATTTGAACTTCACCACAAAATTAAAACACTTTGTGCATCACAGGCATTGTAAGAATGTGCAAGGGCAAACCACAGAATGAGAGAATATCTTTCTGAAAGATATCTGACAAAAGATTACAGTATAAAAAGAACTGTTACAACTTAAGAATATGAAGACCAAAAAAAGAAAAAAGAAAGAAAAAAAAAAGCCTGTGAAAAATGGGCCAAACGCATAAAAGTTGATATAAGAATGGCAGATAGGCCCATGGAAAGATGCTTTATAGCCTTACTTACGAGGGAAATGCAAATGAAAACCACCTCACACCCACTAGAATGGCTAACGTTATAAAACCTGGTAAAATTACAAAGTACTGGGAGGGATGTGGATTAACTGGAACTCTCCTATATCGCTGGTGTAAAATGGCACGATGTGCTGGGGAGACATTTTGTTGGTTTCTTAAGAATTTAAGCCTGTACCTACCATACAACCCAGTCGTTGTCCTCTATGCATTGATCCAAGACAAAATAAACTTATGTTCACAAAATAAAAGCCTATGTAGTGAATGTTGATAGCAGCTTTATTTATAATAGATAAAAACTACAAGCAATGGCCAGGTACGGTGGCTCACGCCTGTAATCCCAGCACTTTGGGAGGCCGAGGTGGGCGGATCATCTGAGGTCAGGGGTTTGAGACCAACCTGGCCAACATGGTGAAACCCTGTCTCTACTAAAAATACAAAATTAGCCAGATGTGGTGATGCATGCCTGTAATCCCAGCTACTCAGGAGGCCGAGGTGGGAGAATCATATGCAACTGGGAGGAGGAGGTTGCAGTGAGCCGAGATCACACTATTGCACTCCAGCCTGGGTGATAAGAGTGAAACTCCATTTCAAAACAAACAAACAAACAACAACAACAAAAACCTACAAACAACCCAAATGCCCTTCAGTGGGTGAATAGATCAACACGCTGTGATTCATCCATGCAATGGAATACTTTTCAGCAATATAAACGGATGGACTGTTGATCCACGTAACAGAATGGATGACTCCCAAAATAATTATGCTGCATGAAAGAAGCCGAAGATGAGTGCATACAGTGTGATCCCATTATATAAAATGCAAACTAATCTATGGTGAGAGATAGCAGATCAGTGGTTGCCTGGGAACACAGAGGATTATTGTGGAGGGGGGCAGGAAGGAGAGATTACAAAAGGGCATAGGAAGCTATTTGAGGTGGATGATATATTAATTATCTTGACGGTGGTTATGATTTTATGGGTATATACATATGTCAAAACTCAACATAGCGTTCACTTAAATATGTATAGTTTGCTGTATATCCATTATACCCCCATAAAGCTGTAAAACAAAAGCCATTAGGCAGATCCAAACAAGCAGTGTATAGAGGCAGGTTCAAATTAGAGTTTTGGGTGAGAGAAGGAGGGGGATGTAGAAAGATTGGACATTTACAGGATGATTCACAGAAGAGGAGCCAGGTTTTTCACTGTTGGAGTTGAGTACAATTACAGAAAAATAAAAGGAGACCAGAATGAACTTTGTGTTTTAGACTTTGTGGTATCAGTGTGAACCTCATGGTTTTTATGTGTGCAGATACAGAAATACAGAGAGATTTGATGTGTGTATACATTCATATACATCCTAACTGTATTCACAGAAAGGGACTGGGAATAGTCATGCCCCAGCTATAGTAAGCACATCTAGCATCTAGATTTTGACTTGTTGATATCACTTTTCAATGAAAGGAAGGAGCGCTTCTTGGAGAAACATCAGATTCCAGGGCTGAGGCAGGGAATGTACAAGATGAACCTGAATATGCTTCTGTGCTAGGAAGCAAAGAAATTCTCAAATAATAATGAGGAGATAACAAAAGTTCTCAGAAGCCAGTTTAAAGAGGCTTTCATTGGCCACATCTGGTGATTTGAGCATCAAGATAAATAATGACAGTTACAGATTCTAATCTACTGAATAAAACACAAATATGTGGCTCCACACTGATAAAAGAAATAAATGAATAAATAAATGGGAAGGCAAGAGAAGTCTCCCTTTTTTTTTTTTTTTTTTTTTTTTTTGAGACGGAGTCTCGCTCTGTCACCCAGGCTGGAGTGCAGTGGCCGGATCTCAGCTCACTGCAAGCTCCGCCTCCCGGGTTCACGCCATTCTCCTGCCTCAGCCTCCCGAGTAGCTGGGACTACAGGCGCCTGCCACCTCGCCCGGCTAAGTTTTTGTATTTTTAGTAGAGACGGGGTTTCACTGTGTTACCCAGGATGGTCTCGATCTCCTGACCTCGTGATCCGCCCGTCTCGGCCTCCCAAAGTGCTGGGATTACAGGCTTGAGCCACCGCGCCCGGCCAAAGTCTCCCTTACAGTAGAAAGCCAACTAATAAATGTAGAAAGATTGATGATATCAGAAAAATCTCCATTTGACAACTATCACAGCAATAATTAACATTAATGGATACCCAAACTAGTCAGTGAAAGTAGGGTTTAAATGAAATTTTACAGTCTCAAATTATCTCTCCAGAAAAATTTGCTAATTACAAAAGGGGAAAAACATGATTTTCTAGTTTTAGAAGCCTGGCAGACACTGTCTTGACCAAGAAAAGTTACCACCACCCGTAATGAGACTTTTATAGGTGCAAGATGGACCACCCCTCACCTCCAAAATTGGTTAAGATTTGAGACTGATGATGATACACACACACACTCACACACACACACACCCCCCAAGAGGATAAAAAGAGATGTATTTATTACTCATATACTGAGGCTTCTGGGAAGAGTAGGGCAGGCTCCCAAACAAGTCTGGAAATGGCTGAGAAAGCACAGAGGGTGACTGGTTTTGATATTTTTATTGTGGTTAATGGGCTCTGGCTGGGGTGAAGGTTACCAGTTATGAGACAGGGCTCATGTACTTTGAACCTGCCATCAGCATCAAGCAACGAATCACCCGGGCTTCCTTATCAGCTTGCCAGGATGTAGGGCAGAAGAGAAAGAAAGAGGAGTGGGGCTTGAAAGCTGTCAGCAGTCACACGTAAAAGATAGAATCTGACTAGAAACAAACAGATGCCATGCTCCATCCAATCGTTGCAATGAAAAGAATACAACATCTGTGATATCCCAGCCAAAAATGTATTACCTGGGTCTAATTATGAGAAACATCAAACAAATCCACTGTATAGACAAGAATTAACATAGCAGGCCTGGGGCTGCTATCCTTAGAAAGGCCTCCTTGCAAGGTTGCCAGTGATTGGTATCCGGGAACTTGGATTTAAGGAGTGTTCCCATCACACAGTGAGTGGCTCACTCTGTCTAAACTGCTTGTACAAAGAATGTGGATTGTGTTGAATTCTGCTTTCCTTTGGGGAGTCTGGAATTTTGGTACTTGCTGGACAGACAGTGCCTCTGTGACCAGTCGCAATAAAAACCTTGAGCACTGAATTTCTTTTTTTCTTTCTTTCTTTCTTTTTTTTTTTTTGGAGACAGAGTCTTGCTCTGTCGCCCAGGCTGGAGTGTAGTGGCACGATCTCGGCTCACTGCAAGCTCTGCCTCCCGGGTTCACGCCGTTCTCCTGCCTCAGCCTCCCGATTAGCTGGGACTACAGGTGCCTGTCACCAAACCTGGCTAATATTTTTTTTGTATTTTCAGTAAAGTTGGGGTTTCACCGTGTTAGCCCAGATGGTCTCGATCTCCTGACCGTGTTATCCTCCCGCCTTGGCCTCCCAAAGTGCTGGGATTACAGGCGTGAGCCACCGCACCCGGCCAGCACTGAATTTCTAATAAGCTTCCTGGTAGGTAACGTTTCACATGTGTTATCAGAGCTCATTGCTGGGGAAATTAACACATCCTGTATGATTCCACTGGGGAGGACTCTTGGGAGCTTGCCTGGTTTTCTCTGGATTTTGCCCATCGTGCCTTTTCCCTTTGCTAATTTTGCTTTTTATTCTTTGGCTTTTTGTGGCCATCTGCTGAGTCCTGTGAGTCCTCCTAGCAAATCATCAAACCTGGGGTGATCTTGGGGAACCCAACACAACCACATTGAAAAATATTCTACTAAGTGATTGTCCTATAATCTTTAAAAAATGTCGAGGTCATGAAAAAGAGTCATAACAGCTGTAAACAATGTGAGATCTTGAACTGCATTCTTTTCTGTAAAGGATGTTTCTGGACAGTTGGCTAAACTTGAATGGCATCTCTGGATGATGGGTCCATGAAAGTTCTTTATGCCAATCTTGCAAGTTTTTGGTAAGTTTAGAACTGTTTCAAAATAAGATATGTATTTTTTTCTTTTCTTTTTTCAGGACAGGGTCTCATTCTGTCACCCAGGTTGGAGTTCAGTGGCAAGATCTCAGCTCACTGCAGCCTCAACCTCCCTGGCTCAAGCAATCCTATCACCTCAACCTCCGAGTAAGTAGCTAGGACTACAGGTGTGCACCACCATGCCACACTTGCCACACTTTGTTGTTGTTGTTGTTGTTGTTGTTGTAGAGACAAAGTTTTGCTGTGTGGCCCAGGCTGGTCTTGTACTCCTGAACTCAAGCGATAAGTGATCCACCCACCTCGGCCTCCCAAAGTGCTGGGATTACAGGCATGAGCCATCATGCCCGGACCTAAAGTATGTATTTTTTCCAAACTCTGAAAGCATTTTTTTATAGGCTGCATAATATTCTACTGCATGAGTGTCTATCATAGTTTCTTTAGCCTAGTGGTTTTCAACCCTGGCTACACATGAAAGCCACTTGGAGACTTTTTATACATATATGCCTAGGTCTCAGTCCTAGAGATTTTGATTCAGTTGTTCTGATATGAGGATTGGGCATCATTATTGTGAAAATATAGCAACCCAAGTGATTTTAATATAGAACCAGAAATGAAAATCAGTAGGCTAAGAAAAACTGTAATAGTAACCAATCTCTTAATGTTGATTATTTAGGTTGTTTCTAGCCATAGTATGTCAATAAAAATATTTGTGCATTGTGCATTTCCCTTATTTTGTATTATGTTCTTGGTACTAACCTCAGAGGTCAAAGGGTATGAATATTTTTAAGGCTGCTATTGGTATTTTTTCAAATCGATTTTAAAAGCAAATTATCCGGTGTCTATTCTATTGTATGTAGATAGAACATTCTCCATTTTAAATGTCTTTGTTAGTATGATAGAAAAAAGGTGTAATATTATTCTAATTTGCATTTTTAAACTTTTTTTAGAGGGTTAAGTATTTCCAAATTTTGTTGTGCATTAGCGTTTCCTCTTTGGGAAATAATTGTTATATTCTTTTATGTATTAGGAAGGTAGTCTTTCTCAGATAGTTTTATGTAAGAGCTTTATCATATATAAGTGCAATATTTCCCCAGTTTGTGGTTTGACTTTTAATTTTGGTCATTTTACTCTTTAAGAGAAAGAATATTTTCTTGGGAATGAGAAAATATGCTGCAGTAGCAAGAAGAGTTGGCAAACTCAAGGCTTGTTCTATATCTGGAAGAAGTTCCTAAGACAGAGGAGGAAAAAATACTGCAAGCTGTGGCCAAGAAGTTCTGTGTTTTGTATTCCTAAGGTGTTTTGAGGGTTGAGGAATATGTATCAAACCCAATAGGGTTTATTTTATTCTTATTCATAGGACTACGCGCCCCATTTTAAGTACCACCTTAGAGAGAACAACACATGTGAGAGTTATTTTTCTCCTTGGTCATAGAATATTTGGAAAATCAGATACTAAATTAGTTGTAGCACAGCCCTGAAAATAAAAACTTGCTAAAAAAAAATGAGTTCACACAAAAAGTTTAGTGTAGGTTGGCAAAAACAGATAGAAATAAACAGATCATACTGTCTATTATGGAGAAGATATTCTGGGCTAACCCCACTCACAATCACTGCAGTATTCAGTGTAATAGGGCAAGAAGTCTTATCACAAAATGTTATTTCAGAAAAGAAGATAAGTGAATCACACATAGACCTGAGAAATCTAGGCTAGTCTGCAAGAAACCATTCACCCCTTCAGGGTTAGTGGAAGGCTTCCGCCACGTGGGGGAGCTCAAATCTCATGTCCCTCAACTATTACTCCACCCACAAAGTAGTTGATTACTAATACTGGATTGGTCAAGTCCAAGAACATGGTTTAGGTCACTGTGCTTGGGCCTGGAACTTTCTCTGTGCTAAAGGAAAGGTTAAATATGGTTTCTAGTGGCAAAATTTCTTTTTTAGCTCATTTTGTAGGTTTTCTCCCCCCCTTTATTGGCTTTTTAGGGAAACTGGTTTCCTATTCAACCGGATGATTAAACACTTTGAGGGCTTTGCTGAGACCTTTGTGCCCTGCTGCCTCCTGGAAGGTCTTGGGGGGCAATGGATGGTTTCTAAGAAGAAGAAAAACTTTTCCTTATTTCCTTGCTTTAATTGCAATTTGATTAGAATTGCCTTTTCTTTCCATTAGAGCCAAACAATAAGGATGACTGCAGGCCAGGTAACATCCTCCGGGTAATGAGACAGAACTGATTGTAGTAGATAAGGAATTAATTTCAAGGGCAAAGGAAGGCTCATCTCAAAACAGACAGAACTTCACTGTCGACAATTTTGGACTGGTGGTGCTAGCATTGATGGACAAGAAGGACAATCCCAGGGTTTTGTTTTCCTTCTTATCTCCTTTTGTTCCACCTGGACTGAGATGAATCCTGATAATGGCAGAGATTTTTGAGCACTAAATCGATTCAATAAATCAGAGTTATAAAATTCATCACTAAACAAATGAAGATCTGTAAAAGCCATTTCTTTCTTTCTTCTCTTTCTTCCTTTCTTTTTGTTCATTCATGCTTCTTTTCCTTTTGGAGGTGGTTGCATTTAAGATTTATCAATAATTGCTTTTCCTATTTAAAATTGATTTTTAACTATATAAATGATTCCCGAATACTTTTTCCTTCCAAAAAACTGGACACCTACAGCTAAAGCTACCATTAAGTCCTCTTTGAGCACTATCCAACTACCCTGATGCCATATCCCAGGCATTATGATAGAGTAGTAAGGGAGGGTTGGAGCCAGATTGCTTAGACTCAAATTAAACTAATTAAACCCTGTGCAACTTTAGGCAAGTTACTTCACCTGACTATGCCTGAGTTTTCTTATCTGGAGAATGGATATTAATGCCTACCTCATAGAGTGATTTTAAGGATTAAATGTAATAATATTTGTAAAGCACTTAAATACCGTATGGCATATAGAAGCACTTAATAAATATTAGCTATTGTTATTCTACTTCCTACTTGTAATATATATTTCTTCCCATAGATCATGCAGTGAGCTATGATCTCACCACTGCAGTCCAGCCTGGGCAACAGATTGAGCTGCTGTCTCAAAAAAATAAAATAAAATAAAATAAAATAAAAATAAAAATAAAAAAGGAAAGAAAAAAAAAGAAAAAGAAAAAAGAGAGAGAGAGAGAGTGATATGGTTTGGCTGTGTCCCCTCCCAAATCTCACCTTGAGTTCCCACCTGTTGTGGGAGGGACTTAGTGGGAGGTAACTGAATCATGGGGGCGGGTCTTTCCCATGCTATTTTCATGATAGTGAATAAGTCTCATGAGATCTGATGGTTTTAAAAGGTGGAATTTCCCTGCACACTCTCTCTCTCTCTTTGCCTGCCGCCATCCATGTAAGACGTGACTCGCTCCCCCTTACCTTCCATCATGATTGTGAGGCCTCCCAAGCCACATGGAACTGTGGGTCCATTAAGCCTCTTCTTCTGTATAAATTACCCAGTCTCGGGTATGTTTTTATCAGCAGTGTGAGAGCAGACTAATACAGAGAGAGTGAGAGAGACAGGGAATCCTTAGGGGGAAATGGATATGGAACAACAGGAGTAAAGAGTTAGATTGTGTTGCTGAAGAAAAAGAGGTCAAGAGATAACCAATATTAAGAGTTTTCAGAATATCATTTTAGTATCATCTGTTTGTGTGTTTGACAAAATGGTGTTGTATGCATATTATTCTACAGCTTGCCTTTTTCAATTAGCAATGAGGTTCTGAGATTTACACATGTTGATAAAACAGATCTAATATATTCCTTTTAACTATTATTGCTACTAATACTTGTCTGTTACAAACAGTGCTGCCTGGAACCTTTGAATAAGTGTCTGCAAAGTGAATATGTGCCAGAGTTTCTCTCAAATAGAAATCTATATGTGGAACTGCTGGGTTGTAGGCTATGTGCAAATTGCTTGAACCAATTTATATTCCCACAGCAGTATCTGAGAGTACCCAGTTCCTGAAAACCTTGCAAAGACTCATAAATAAAATTAAACCTTTGTGCCAATCTAAGGGAGAGAAACAGTATGTCATTGTTTTACTTTGCATTTCCCTGGTTTCTAGTGAGATTGAGCATCTTTTCATGTTTATTGGCCATTTGCATTTTCTCTTTTGTGAATCTTCTGTTTATAATCTCTATTCAGATTTCTATTATGTTGTCTGATATTTTCTTATTAATCTATGAGATGATCTTTTGTTAAGTATGCTGTATATACTTTCTCCTAATCAGCTTTGCTTAGCTTTCAGCTTTTTTTTCATGGAGTCTTTGGTCATACAGGCCTAAATATTAGTGCAATCAAGTTGATTGGTCTAGTTTCTCATTTTGGGGGGCTTGTTTTTCATTTTGCTTTTTGATTCTTATTTAAGAAATCCTCTTTACCACATATTTGTAAGAATATTCATTTATATTGATCTAAATACATCTCTTTCTATACACACACACACATACATATTTTAAGTGGACCCTTTCTATGCACGAATTTGTCATCTTGGAAAATATAAAGGCTTCTGGTGCCAGAACACTCTGGCTATAGATATCATATTTGCTGAGAGGCAGAAGAAAAACTACAGATGAAGAAGAAAGATTCAAAATCTGATAGATGATCAGAAAAGTATTGCTTGGGCTTTGGAAGTGGTGAGTCTGAAACATGAAGGCAAACGGGACCAGCTTTAAGAATAGACTTTTTTTCTTGAGGTTAAGTGGAAAGAGAACATACTGGGAAGGATGACATCAATCAGACAAGTGACATAAGCCTACATGTTGTAGAGAAGGAATGAGATTACTTTAGGAATAGGTAAAAATATGTGGGAAAAGATGTGAATCTACCCGAAAGAGATAGGGAATCTTAAATTAACTGGGAGTGGTAATGTGTGCCTGCAGTCCTAGCTACTCAGGGGCTGAGCAGGGAGGGTTGCTTGACCCCAGGAGGTGGAGGCTGCAATGAGCTATGATTGCTCCAGTCTGGGCGACAGAGCAAGAATGTGTGAGAGAGAAAGAGAAAGAGAGATAGGGCATCCTTGGGGAAGGGGGGAATAGATACGGAACAACAGGAGTAAAGAGGTTGTGTTGCTGTAGAAAAAAAGGTCAAGAAAGCAGTATTTCTGTTGGTCTGAACAGAAGCTAGAAAACACAGAAGAAGACATGTTGTTTTTTCCTGCACCGCTAAAGACTTGGGAAACATCACCAACAGTAACTCCACTTCAGAAATGTGTTGATGGAAGGATGCTCCAGCTGGCATAAGTGTGGAGGCAGAGGGAAAATCTAACCTAGGGAGGAGGATTGTTAGGATGAAACATTTCCAAGGTGTAAAACAGTAGCTTCTTCAGCATAAACGACATCGTCAGACTTAAAACAAACAAACAAACCATCAACCCAGCCAACCATGGTATCTGGTGGGAGTTAGAGAAATAGAGAGAAGCAGGAAATTGGGTCTAGGGGAAATATAAGGTCCAGAACATAGGGTGCTTGGAGATGCCTCTTCTAAATAGGCAGAGCACTGTTGCAAGAAGGCAGAGCCTGCACTCTTGGGGCTCCAGCTCAGTTTATATGTTGTGCTGCATTTGGGCACCAGGAATATGAAGATAAATATAAAAGCAAATGAAGAAGTTTTTAAAATGCAGAATGAACACAAATAGGAAGAAAAGAACCTAAGAAATTCCTGGGGATTGGTGAGACCCTCAATGCAAATTTCTGAATTGTGCAAGAAGAAGCACCAGTGTGTATAGGAGTGATGGACTTTTCAATGAAATCTGGAATTTAGTATCACAATTAATCTCCTGATCACGTTCCTTCTAACTGGGTTTAAGATCATGAGAGTTGACAAACAGGGACCCTGGACAACTGCATGGATTGATTGACATCCTGCAATCCTGTTTTGTCTCATTCCTCCTCTTCTTTGAATATCAGTGTATTAGAATCTTACAGTGAATATGTGTTTGTACCTCATTCATTCCTTAGCTGACATACCTGCTACCTTTGATTAGATAATTTTTGTGTCTTTGAAAGTGGGGCTATCCTTAAGCAAAACTATGATGTTCTTCAATTTCTGACCCCTGATCTACAGATTTTTCTATAGCTACACCCTTCTTTATCTTCTTTCTATACTTCCCCATCAAGTGGTGTGTGTATATCTTTAAAATGTTCTTCTCTGCTCCAAACTTAAAAGACATAGCTGTGGAAAAAACCCCAAAGCTAAACATTTTCATGGGCCAGAAATGGAAACACTCAGTGGTAAGCTGGACTGCAGTATAGGCCTGCTGGGCTGTAGGTCCAGAAATAGGCAAAGTGAGGAGGGTGACTCCTACAGGGCAATGAAAACCAAAGTGGTGCACATGTGGTGGGGCACCAGAGCCAGCATCACTGTGTAAAACCAAAGGCTAGGTGGGCCTGCCTGACCATGAAAGGAGGTTGAAACCACTCTGATCACTGCTTGAAGCTGTGGCTTTATAAAGCTGAATCTCTGTAGGGAACGGGAGGAAATAGAGCAAGCCAAGCAGCAGGATCTATTTGGCTCAGTAACTAGATCTACAACAGTCCCATCACTCTGGGCTAGGAGCACCATATCTCCAAAGCAAGACCTGTTTCTGGATTTGCATGCTAAAGTTCTCCCTAGGGGCTGAGTGGAGGCAATTGCAAAACTTATACATAAGGAGAGGAGACCAGAGAGCAAGTAAACAAATACAACAAAAACAGCTCCACCCAAGATGAGTCTACCAACCCAAATATAAATAGTTCCATTAGGAAAACTACCACCAAAAAAGACAGTAACAAAATCGTCAATCAAGAGAATAATCCACTCCTAATGAAATACAAAACAATATACAACTATCAAGTGATTTAAAAATTGTGTTTCAGGTCTTTAAGGGGATAAAGAAGAACAAGAAGTGATTATTTGGACCTAGCAACAAAAGTTATATGTCAATGAATAATATTTTAAAAATTTACTGGGGAAATGGAAAAAAACTGAAATCTCTCAAGCCCTTATTGTATACTTAGATTTGACTGGCTAATTCTCATTCATTCAATCAATCAATTCTACTTGAGATGTATAATGTGCCAAGTGCCGTTCTAGGTGTTTGGCATACATCAGTGAAAAACACAAAGAATCTCATGGCTCTTGAGCTTATATTCTAGCAAGGGTGCACAGTGAACAAATATACATAATTAAATCATCTAGCATTACGTTTCTAAAAGTGATAGTGCTGCAGGGGAAAAAAGAAAAGAAACAGGGTAAGAGAAGTGGGGAGCTCTGGAGTGGGTGGGTTGCAAATAAAAGTCTTATTTTATTCATTTAAACAGGTTCTACAACATGCACTGGAGCCTGTCAGGAGGGTGGGGAGAGAGAGTATTAGGAAAAAGAGCTAATGCGCTAATGCATGCTGGGCTTAATACCTAGGTGATAGGTTGATAGGTGCAGCAAATCACCATGACACACGTTTACCCATGTAACAAATCTGCACATCCTACACATGTACCCCTGAACTTAAAATAAAATTAGAAAAAAAACCCAGGTTCTAAAGAACCTGTATCTAATAAAACGTTAAGCCTGATTTAAGTTACTATATGTATATTAAAGCAAAACATTTCATTTAAAAATGAATTCCGTATTTTCATTCATCATGTAGGCTGTATTTAGCCCGAATTAGTGTCGTTTTCATGTTTTTCTGCTTTTCAGTTGAGAGGAAGTTTGTTGAAATCATTTTTGCTTTCAGAAGAATATGTGCATGGCTCACTAATGTATGCTTGTGTTTTTCTTAGCTTGGTAGATTCATAGCAAGGCAGGACTTGTCAGGCAAGCCATAGTGCTTGGAGCTGAAGGGAACCAATTACCACAAGACAGTGTCCTGAGAAATGGCCATCAAAGCTGGAAGTCCACCCGAGCCAGCAATCTGAGGAGACATGGTAGAGAGCGAAGGTCCACATGGAAGCCCCAGGATGGGCAAAAAATATCAAGAGATTTGGAAATAAAGAACGGAAATGTCAATGAAGAGTTCAACTCTTTGTTGTGACCGGTGGTTGACACAGCCCCCAGGAGATCCTGAGAACATGTGCCCAAGGTGGTCAGGCTACAGCTTGGTTTTGTACATTTTAGGGAGATACAAGACATTGATCAATGTGTGCAAGATGTACATTGGTTCAGTCCCAAAAGGCAGGACAATTCAAAGCAGGGGCTTCCAGGTCATAGGTAGATTCAAAAATTTTCTGATTGGCAATTGGTTGGAAGAGTTAAATTATTGTCTGAAGACCTAGAATCAATGGAAGGCAATGTCTGGGTTAAGATAAAGGGTTGTGGAGACCAGGGTTCCCATTATGCTGATAGCATCAATAGAAGGGAACAGACTGTGAATGTTTCTTATCAGACTTAAAGAGTCTGTTCTGTCAGTCTTAAGGTCTCTGTGTTGATGTTAATGCTGGTCAGCTATGCCTGAATTTCAAAAGAGCGGAGAGTATGATGAGGCATGTCTGACCCCCACTTCCCATTATGGTCTGAACTGGTTTTTTAGGTTAACTTTGGAATGACCTTGGCTGAGACGAGGGGTCCATTTAGATGGTTTGGGGGCTTAGAATTTTATTTTAGATTAAAAGAAGCCAGAAAGTGGGAGAGAGAAAGAGAAAAAGCCATCTGTGACTGCTATTTACAGGGTCCTGTGGCCTGGGGTTTTGGTAGGGAAAAAAAGAGCTTTGCCCTGACCTGGATGTGTATATTCCCTTCTTGTTTAAAAAATAATACATAATCATCTTTCTGATGCAACTTGAAAGCAAGAATTTAAAAAAAATCCACAAAAGGATTGCTCTAAGCATGGTCAGAAAAAGATGAATTCTACAAGGAAGGTGGATGCTTCAATTCTCTTGAGGCTGCTGCTTCTCCTGCTAGATCTTGATCAATAACGCTACCTGATGGGCAAAGTTGGGGCCAGTGGAATATACACATACTTCTGATATGATTTGAGGAGCAGCCAATGTCATCTCTGTCCCCAAAATTGCATCTCTGTCACTTTCCATCTTGCCTGAAATTCCAATTCATGTAGATTAAGATTTTTTCTTTAGAATATCACATTAAAATGCAATTGTGTCACATAAGAATTCATCTACAAATTAATTTGGCAAACAAAGAACAGAATCTAGAGACCAAGACATTGATCAAGAAAAAATTGGGGAAAGAGAATGGAAAAAAGAGACAAAAGTAAAACCAGAGCGAGCAGCCCAGAAGATGTCCCCTCCTGGGGAATTGTGACGAAGCCTTTTGGGACCCCGGGAGGATGTAGAAAATTATCCAAAGGGGGCATATAGGGAAATCTTACTAATACTTATTTCTGAACTGAACATTTATAGAAACTTTTTTAAAAATGTGGCATCAGTTTATAAACATTATTTTATTTTGTTATTTCTAGGTATTAAAAATATGTACTATGGAAATAAAGATAGAGTAGGCCTTAGAGATCCAGGAAGGACTATTGTATTTAACTTTACAACTTGCAAGAGAAGGTGCCAAGATCTTTGTTAGCATAACTTTAATTCCAGCTGGTCATAGAATGTTCCACGGCTTGGAAGTATTTCTGGGACAGATTCAGCATTTAAATAAAAGGAAACTACAGATCAGATAATCACTAGGGGGTATGGATGTTGGGAGGTTGGGAGTGATCAGGGAATGGGGATGATGAGTTTTTTTCTGAGATTTTAGGCTGAAGTGCCCAGTAGCCAGTTTGGAAGACCTTAGCCTCAGGTAGAACCATGAGTCAGCAAAACATATAAATAGTAGACCAGTTAGGAATCAGATGATGGCCATTTCCTGAGGAATGATAGATGACTTAGTGTACTTTCAGATAACGCATTCTTTGGAGTTCACAAAATGGTGAAATGTCAACTTAAGAAATTGTTTAAGTAAATATCCATAAGTACTTGAAAATCACTAACTTTTTTTTTTTTTTTTTTAGACAAGGTCTCCCTCTGTTGCCCAGGCTAGAGTGCAGTGGTGCAATCATGGCTTACTGCAACCTCTGCTTCCCGGGCTCAAGAGATCCTCCTGCCTCAGCCTCCTGAGTAGCTGGGACTACAGGTGTGTGCCACTATGCCTGGCTAATTTTTGTATTTTTTGTAGAGATGGAGTCTCACTGTGTTGCTCAGGCTGATCTGGAACTCTTGGGCTCAACCAATCCACCCATCTTGGCCTCCCAAAGTGCTGGGATTACAGATGTGAGCCATCATGCCTGGCCACATTTTTCAAATGTAAAAATTACTACTTTTTTTTTTTTTTAATGGCATGTTTCCTTGACTTGGTCTGCTTATTGTCCATTACCCTGATTAAAGGTGGCTATGCAGGTGGAATTGGGAACTGGGTACCCAGAGTTGGCAGCTCATGGATACCTCAGCATTTATCCTCTTCCTTTTGTCTTTGTTGGGAGGAAAAGACTTCCTCTACCCTCTTACGTTCAACAACAGGGGCCTGCAAATTAAACTGACAAAAGACAGACAAACAAGAGGAAAAGGCTTGTTATTCATATACATATAGAACTAACAAAAGAAGTAGCTAGCTTGATAAATAATTGAAGTTTACATACCCCAGTAGGAAAAAGGGAGGTGGTAGAAAATACTTCTATGAGAAGAACAAATAGATTTCTTTAGGAAAGAAAAATGGGTTTTAGGAGAACAAGTAGGAGATAAGAAAGTTTATGATCACGTTTGTTCATGCAGGAACTCTTTTGTCTTCTTCATGGCCGTGAAACTCCTCCAGAGAGGAGGAGGTAGATGTACTCTCAGTTTTCTTCTTGGGAGTAGACTTGCTCTAAAGAAGGAGTATATGGAAGCCTCTTTTCCCACAAGTTGCTGCTTCTAGTAATGTAAGGGAAGCTCCTAGAAGGCTTCTTTCCACATCTGTTAAATCTCAAATATCTTCAGCTTAAAATAATTTTCATACCAACTGTGGGGTTCCAAGTGCATCCCCATATCCCTTTTATATCTTAGACTAATCCATAGCAACATCAACATTCCTCCATGTCTTAAAAATTTTTAAACGTCTTTATGTCAGAAAACTTTCAGTTTTAATCATAGAAAACCCAACTCAAAGAGATTTTAAGTATAAGGGAGAATTTCTTGATTCACCTACCTGGAAAGTTCAAGAGTAGATGTTACCAAGCTCTCTTTCTTTAGTTATCAGCTTTGCTTTCTTCTATATTGGCTTTTTTCTCAGGCAAAATCCCTCTTATGGTGGGAAGATGGGAAGGAAGCCCCTCTCTCAGTTGCTCTAGCAAATGTGTAGAATTAGCTTCAGTGTGTTTAAGTGAATAATAGACCCATCAATGGACCAATTACTGTGGCCAGTGTGGTTCCAACTAGCTAAGCCCAGGTTATATGCCCACCCCTGGACCACACTGTGGGCTCAACTCTTCTGAAGCTCACATATTGAAAGTAGGAGAAAGATGAGTTCTGAAAAAAGTTCACTTACCAGAAGAAGGTAAAATGGATTTTAGTGGCCAACACCAACAGAAGCTTTTTATAGTTTTTTAATTTTTATTTTTATTTTTAATGTTTGGTCTATAGTTAAATAGTGTCCTTAGGATTTATGTAAAGTTAGTATTTATTGGATGTTGGAGATGCAATATGATTCAGGCCGTGTGAGGCTATAGACCTGTCTGGGATTTTCTCCACAGCTAATGGGTAAGTACAAGAGCCTCCCAAAAGAAAACAAAGGATAAGACTCCAAAAGATGAGCAAAACTGAATTGAAGGAAAATAAGTTCCATACGTCTAATACACAGCATGGTGACTAGGTGACTATAGTTAAAAATACTGTTATTTTATACTTGAAGTTTGTTTAGGAGTAGATCTTAAATGTTCTCACTACAAACAAAAAATCTATGCGAAGTGATGAGCATGTTAATTAGCTTGATTGTGGTAGTCATTTCTCAATTAGATACATATCAAAACATCGCATATACTGTAAATATATGTGTATATATATATATAATTTTTATTTGTCAGTTATACCTCAGTATAACTGGAAAAAAACAGGTGTGTTCCCTGAACACCTACCCACTGCCCTCCCAAAAAACCCAAACTGAATTGAAGGAAATTATATTTACAGTCTCTCCTAACAATAGTCTTCCTAATTATTGTTGGGTGTGGTTTGAATGATGACAGTGTTACTGGAAAGGGGTCCAGATGCAGACCCCAAGAGAGGGTTCTTGGATTTCACGCAAGAAAGAATTCAGAGCAAGTTGACAGAGTAAAGTGAAAGCAAGTTTATTAAGAAAGCAAAGGAATAAAATAGCTACTCCATAGACAGAGCAGCCCCGAGGGCTGCTGATTGCCCCTCCCCCCACTTTTTTTTTGAGATGGAGTCTGGCTCTGCTGCCCAGGCTGAAGTGCGGTGGCCTGATTTCGGCTCACTGCCAACTCCACCCCCCTGGTTCACACCATTCTCCTGCCTCAGCCTCCTGAGTAGCTGGGACTACAGGGGCGTGCCACCATGTTCGGGTAATTTTTTTTTTCTTTTTCTTTTTTTTTTTTTTTTTTAGTAGAGACAGGGTTTCACAGTGTTAGCCTGGATGGTCTCAATCTCCTGACCTTGTGATCTGCCCACCTCAGCCTCCCAAAGTGCTGGGATTACAGGCGTGAGCCACCGCGCCCGGCCCTGGTTGCCCATTTTTATGGTTATTTCTTGATGATATGCTAAACAAGGTCCTAAACTGGGCCTCTAACCCAATCTCATAATTTACCCGGGTACCCCACCACTTACCCCAAATCGGCCAATCAGTGCTGCAATCTATTTCCTTTGGGGCGGGGGGTGGGCAGTTTCCTTCAGTATCATCCCCAACATGGTTCGTCCTAAAGATGTTACCGGACCCCACCACTCACTTTAGTCCCTTCAGTGGTTCACCAGAAAGAGGTTACTGGACCCACCACTCACCCAAGTTAGCCTTTCGGTCGGGGGTTTGCTTAGTATTGTTGCTTCATGTCCACACCGACCCATGGGGTCTGGCAACATCCTTCTGATGACAAGGAGGCGACAATACTAAGGAAACCCCCGAGCCAAAGGCTAACTTGGGTGAGTGGTGGGGTCTGGTAACAATAGGAGGGAGAAACTGAACTGGGCAGGAATTGTGAAAAGTACTGTGCCACGGGCAGGGACATATTAGGTTTCTGCAAAAGTAATTGCGATTTTTTTCCATTAAAAGTAATGGCAAAAACTGCAACTACTTTTGCACAAATCTAATTCTTCATATAACTGTTATCAAAGTTGAGTCCTGGAACTTGGTATCATGAAATCAATAAAGTTTCTTAAGTATCCATCAGTCAAACTAGGCTCTGACTTCCTCGTGTTATCCTAGTAACCTCAGGGTGTTTATTAAGGAAGGTGTCAGGAGAAGTAACACAATTAACAGGACTTTTCTGTACTGTGTAAACTGGTTCTCAGTAAGTGTGTGTTTTTTGTCTTGATCTGTCACTTTCTTAAGGAGATGGTATTATTCCCCTTAGATTTCTGCACATGGAAGGTGATTGATGAGACAAATGGATTCCTCTAATAGTAAAAAGACTCATTATCACACCTCTCTCTCATCACCGATTGACTATATTTCTGGACATCCTCCCTTTGGTTGAGTTATAGCCAATGTTAATTGGGATGACTCATATTTTACTCTTAGTATTTACCAGTGACTTTTCTACCTGACATACGGCAACTGTAGTTTGACTTAAACACAAAGGGCCATTCCAAATAATAACAGATAAATCCAGAATGCATATTTGACTCCAGTTCAGGTCATTATAACTTTTTCATTTCTTTCTTTTTTATTATTATTATACTTTAAGTTCTAGGGTACATGTGCACAATGTGCAGCCTTGTTACACATGTATACCTACATGTGCCATGTTGGTTTGCTGCACCCATTAACTCGTCATTTACATTGGGTATTTCCCCTAATGCTATCCCTCCCGCAACCCCCCACTCCCTGATAGGCCCCAGTGTGTTATGTTCCCCTCCCTGTGTCCTAGTGTTCTCATTGTTCAGTCCCCACCTATGAGTGAGAACATGTGGTGTTTGGTTTTCTGTCTTTGTGATAGTTTGCTCAGAATGATGGTTTCCAGCTTCATCCATGTCCCTGCAAAGGACATGAACTCATCCTTTTTTATGGCTGCACAGTATTCCATGGTGTATATGTGCCACATTTTCTTAATCCAGTCTATCATTGATGGACATTTGGGTTGGTTCCAAGTCTTTGCTATTGTGAATAGTGCCACAATAAACATACATGTGCATGTGTCTTTATAGTAGCATGATTTATACTCCTCTGGGTATATACCCAGTAATGGGATGGCTGGGTCAAATGGCATTTCTAGTTCTAGATCCTTGAGGAATCGCCACACTGTCTTCCACAATGGTTGAACCAATTTACACTCCCACCAACAGTGTAAAAGTGTTCCTATTTCTCCACATCCTCTCCAGCATCTGTTGTTTCCTGACTTTTTAATGATTGTCATTCTAACTGGCATGAGATGGCATCACATTGTGGTTTTGATTTGCATTTCTCTAATGACCAGTGATGATGAGCCTTTTTTTTTTGTATGTCTGTTGGCTGCATAAATGTCTTCTTTTGAGAAGTATCTCTTCATATCCTTCGCCCACTTTTTGATGGAGTTGTTTGATTTTTTTCTTGTAAATTTGTTTAAGTTCTGCGTAGATTCTGGATATTAGCCCTTTGTCAGATGAGTAGATTGCAAAACTTTTCTCCCATTCTGTAGGTTGCCTGTTCACTCTGATGGTAGTTTCTTTTGCTGTGCAGTAGTTCTTTAGTTTAATTAGATCCCATTTGTCTATTTTGGCTTTTGTTGCCATTGCTTTTGGTGTTTTAGTCATGAAGTCCTTGCCCATGCCTATGTCCTGAATGGTATTGCCTAGGTTTTCTTCTAGGGTTTTTATGGTTTCAGGTCTAACATTTAAGTCTTTAATCCACCTTGAATTAATTTTTGTATTAGGTGTAAGGAAGGGATCCAGTTTCAGCTTTCTACATATGGCTAGCCAGTTTTCCCAGCATCATTTATTAAATAGGGAATTCTTTCTCCATTTCTTTTTATCAGGTTTGTCAAAGATCAGATGGTTGTAGATGTGTGTTATTTCTGAGACCTCTGTTCTGTTCCATTGGTCTATATCTCTGTTTTGGTACCAGTACCATGCTGTTTTGGTTACTGTAGCCTTGTAGTATAGTTTGAAGTCAGGTAGCATGATGCTTTGTTTTTTTTCTTGCTTAGGATTGTCTTTCCAATGTGGGCTCTATTTTGGTTCCATATGAACTTTAAAGTAGTTTTTTTCAATTCTGTGAAGAAAGTCATTGGTAGCTTGATGGGGATGGCATTGAATCTATAAATTACCTTGGGCAGTATGGCCATTTTCACGATATTTATTCCTCCTATCCATGAGCATGGAATGTTTTTCCATTTGTTTGTGTCCTCTTTTATTTTGTTGAGCAGTGATTTGTATTCTCCTTGAAGAGGTCCTTCACATCCCTTGTAAGTTGGATTCCTAGGTATTTTATTCTCTTTGTAGCAATTATGAATGGTGAATGGGAGTTCACTCATGATTTGACTCTCTGTCAGTCTGTTATTGGTGTATAAGAATGCTTGTGATTTTCACACATTGGTTTTATATCCTGAGACTTCGCTGAAGTTGCTTATCAGCTTAAGGAGATTTTGGGCTGAGACGATGGGGTTTTCTAAATGTATAATCATGTCATCTGATTATACTAAATGTATAATCATGTCACAGGGGCAATGTGACTTCTTCTTTTCCTGATTCAATACCCTTTATTTCTTTCTCTTGCCTGATTGCCGTGGCCAGAACTTCCAACACTATGTTGAATAGGAGTGGTGAGAGAGGGCATCCTTGTCTTGTGCTGGTTTTCATAGGGAATGCTTCCAGTTTTTGCCCATTCAGTATGATATTGGCTGTGGGTTTTTCATAAATAGCTTTTATTATTTTGAGATACGTTCCATCAATACCCAGTTTCTTGAGAGTTTTTAGCATGAAGGGCTGTTGAATTTTGTTGAAGGCCTTTTCTGCATCTATTGAGATAATCAAGTGGTTTCTATCATTGGTTCTGTTTATGTGAAGGACTACGTTTATTGATTCGTGTATGTTGAACCAGACTTGCATCCCAGGGATGAAGCCGACTTGATCGTGGTGGATAAGCTTTCTTGATCGTGGTGGATGTGCTGCTGGATTTGGTTTGCCGATATTTTATTGAGGATTTTTGCATCGATGTTCATCAGGCACATTGATCTAAAATTCTCTTTTTTTTTGTTGTGTCTTTGCCAGGCTTTGGTATCAGGATGATGCTGGCCTCATAAAATGAGTTAGGGAGGATTCCCTATTTTCTATTGATTGGAATGGTTTCAGAAGGAATGGTAGCAGCTCCTCTTTGTACCTCTGGTAGAATTAGGCTATGAATCCATCTGGTCTTGGACTTTTTTTGGTTGGCAGGCTATTAATTATTGGCTCAATTTCAGAGCCTGTTATTGGTCTATTCAGAAATTCCACTTCTTCCTGGTTTAGTCTTGGGAGAGTGTATATGTCCAGGAATTCATCCATTTCTTCTAGATTTTCTAGTTCATTTGTGTAGAGGTGTGTATAGTATTCTCTATGGTAGTTTGTATTTCTGTGGGATTGGTGGTGATATCCCATTATAATTTTTTATTGTGCCTATTTGATTCTTCTCTCTTTTCTTCTTTACTAGCAGTCTATCAATTTTGTTGATCTTTTCAAAAAACCAGCTCCTGGATTCACTGATTTTTTTAAGGATTTTTTTTTGTGTCTCTATCTCCTTCAGTTCTGCTCTGATCTCAGTTATTTCTTGCCTTCTACTAGCTTTTGAATTTGTTTGCTCTTGCTTCTCTGGTTCTTTTAACTGTGATGTTAGGGTGTTGATTTTAGATCTTTCCAGCTTTCTCTTGTGGGAATTTGATGCTATAAATTTCCCTCTACACACTGCTTTATATGTACCCCAGAGATTCTGGTATGTTGTGTCTTTGTTCTCATTGGTTTCAAAGAACATCTTTATTTCTGCCTTCATTTCATTATTTACCCAGCAGGTTGTTCAGTTTCCATGTAGTTGAGTGATTTTGAGTGAGTTTCTTAATCCTGGGTTCTAATTTGATTGCACTGTGGTCTGAGAGACAGTTTGTTGTGATTTCTGTTCTTTTACGTTTGCTGAGGAGTGCTTTACTTCCAATTATGTTGTCAAGTTTGCAATACGTGCTATGTAGTGCTGAGAAAAATGTATATTCTGTTGATTTGGTATGAAGAGTTCTGTAGATGTTTATTAGGTCCACTTGGTGCAGAGCTGAGTTCAAGTCCTGGATATCCTTGTTAACCTCTGTCTCATTGATCTGTCTAATATTGACAGTGGGATGTTAAAGTCTCCCATTATTATTGTGTGGGAGTCTAAGTCTCTTTGTAGGTCTCTAAGGACTTGCTTTATGAATCTGGGTGCTCCTGTATTGAATGCATATATATTTAGGATAGTTAGCTCTTCTTGTTGAATTGATCCCTTTACCATTATGTAATGGCCTTCTTTGTCTCTTTTGATCTTTGGTGGTTTAAAGTCTGTTTTATCAGAGACTAGGATTGCAACCCCTGCTTTTTTTTGCTTTCCATTTGCTTGATACATCTTCCTCTATCCCTTTATTTTGAGCCTATGTGTGTCTTTGCACATGAGATGGGTCTCCTGAATACAGCACACTGATGGGCCTTGACTCTTTATCCAATTTGCCAGTCTATGTCTTTTAATTGGGGCATTTAGCCCATTTATATTTAAGGTTAATATTGTTATGTGTAAATTTGATCCTGTCATTATGATGTTAGCTGGTTATTTTGCCCATTAATTGATGCAGTTTCTTCATAGCATCGATGATCTTTACAATTTGGCATGTTTTTGCAGTGACTGGTACCGGTTTTTCCTTTCCATGTTTAGTGCTTCCTTCAGGAGCTCCTATAAGACAGGTCTGGTGGTGACAAAATCTCTCAGCATTTGCTTGTCTGTAAAGGATTTTATTTCTCCTTCACTTATGAAGCTTAGTTTGGCTGGATATGAAATTCTGGGTTGAAAATTCTTTTCTTTAAGAATGTTGAATATTGGCCCCCACTCTCTTCTGGCTTGTAGAGTTTCTGCTGAGAGATCCGCTATTAGTCTGATGGGCTTCCCTTTGTGGGCAACCTGACCTTTCTCTCTGGCTGCCCTTAACATTTTTTCCTTTATTTCAACCTTGGTGAATCTGACAATTATGTGTCTTGGGGTTGCTTTTCTTGGGGAGTATCTTTGTGGTGTTCTATGTATTTCCTGAATTTGAATGTTGGCCTGCCTTGCTAGTTTGGGGAAGTTCTCCTGGGTAATATCCTGAAGAGTGTTTTCCAACTTGGTTTCGTTCTCCTCATCACTTTCAGGTACACCAATCAAATGTAGATTTGGTCTTTACACATAGTCCTATATTTCTTGGAGGACTTGTTCATTCTTTTTGCTCTTTTTTCTCTAAACTTCTCACTTTATTTCATTAATTTCATCTTCAATCACTGATACCCTTTCTTCCACTTGATTGAATCAGCTATTGAAGCTTGTGCATGTGTCACGTAGTTCTTGTGCCATGGTTTTCAGCTCCATCAGGTCATTTAAGGTGTTCTCTACTCTGTTTATTCAGTTAGCCAATCATCTAATCTTTTTTCAAGGTTTTTAGCTTCCTTGAGATGGGTTCAAACTTCCTCCATTAGCTCGGAGAAGTTTGTTATTACCGACCTTCTGAAGCCTACTTCTGTCAACTCGTCAAAGTCATTCTCTGTCCAGCTTTGTTCTGTTGCTGGCGAGGAGCTACAATGCTTTGGGGGAGAAGAGGTGCTCTGATTTTTTGAATTTTCAGCTTTTCTGCTCTGATTTCTCCCCATCTTTGTGGTTTTATCTACCTTTGGTCTTTGATGTTGGTGACCTATAGATGGGATTTTGGTGTGGATGTCCTTTCTGTTGATGTTGATGCTATTCCTTTCTGTTTGTTATTTTTCCTTCTAACAGTCAGGTCCCTCAGCTGCAGGTCTGTTGGAGTTTGCTGGAGGTTCACTCCAGACCCTGTTTGCCTGGGTATCACCAGCGGAGGCTGTAGAACAGAAAATATTGCAGAACAGAAAATATTGCAGAACAGAAAATATTGCTGCCTGATCCTTCCTCTGGAAGGTTTGTCACAGAGGGGCACCCACCTGTATGAGGTGTCAGTCGACCCCTACTGGGAGGTGTCTCCCAGTTAGGCTACCTGGGGGTCAGGGACCCACTTGAGGAGGCGATCTGTCCGTTCTCAGAGCTCAAACACTGTGCTGAGAGAACCACTGCTCTCTTCAGAGCTGTCAGACAGAGACGTTTGAGTCTGCAGAAGTTTCTGCTGTCTTTTGTTCAGCTATGCCCTGCCCCCAGAGGTGGAGCCTATAGAGGCAGCAAGCCTTGCTGCTCTGCGGTGGGCTCTGCCCAGTTTGAGCTTCCCAGCCACTTTGTTTACCTACTCAAGCCTCAGCAATGGCGGATGCCCCTCCCCCTGCTGGCTGCTGCCTTGCAGGTCAATCTCAGACTGCTGTGCTAACAGTGAGCAAGGCTCCATGGGCGTGGGACCTGCTGAACCAGGCACGGGATATAATCTCCTGGTGTGCCGTTTTCTAAGATGGTTGGAAAAGCGCAGCACTTGAGTGGGAGTGTCCCATTTTTCCAGGTACAGTCTGTCATGACTTCCCTTGGCTAGGAAAGGGAAATCCCCTGACCCCTTGCACTTCCCAGGTGAGGCAACACCCTGCCCTGCTTCGGCTTACCCTCTGTGGGCTGCACCCACTCTCCAACCAGACCCAGTGAGATGAACCAGGTACCTCAGTTGGAAATGCAGAAATCACCCGTCTTCTGGATCTATCACACTGGGAGCTACAGACTAGAGCTGTTCCTATTCGGCCATCTTGGAACAGCTCTCTCTCTTTTTTTTTTTTTTTTGAAATGGACTCTCACTCTGTTGCCCAGGCTGGAGTGCAGTGGCACCATCTTGGCTTACCACAATCTCTGCTTCCTGGGTTCAAGCGATTCTCCTGCCTCAGCCTGCCAAGCTGGGATTACAGGCCTGCACCACAATGCCTGGCTATTTTTTTTTTTTTTTTTTTTTTTGTATTTTTTAGTAGAGTTGGGGTTTTACCATGTTTGCCAGGCTGGTCTCAAACCCCTGACCTCAAGTGATCTGCCTGCCTCAGTCTCCCAAAAATGCTGGACCACACTCAGCCACTTTTTAATTTATTTCTGATTGCCATAATACTTCTAAGCCAATACTGAGTGAGACCTGTTCTGTACCAGCCATGGTCCTGGGAACTACAGATAGAAAGATGATTAAGAATATGGTATTTGCTCACTGTGATAAGTCCAATAAAGGATTCACATATGTAACCCAAATGTCTCCAACAAGTTTCTGGCTTCTGGATGTGATGATTTCAACTGTTTTTCCCTATATGCATGTTAATTAATAGCATCACTCACCTTACCTTCTCACCTTACCTCAATCTTTCTTCTCTCTGTGAATCTACAAAAATGGGAGTTTATTTCTCATATAGTTTATGTCAACAGCCTATGTCTGCCAGCCTTCTGTTTCGGCAGCTTCCCTCATTGTCCCTCATTAATTATTATTAACGATTGTCCACATTGTCCACATTGATAGTGCCTAACTCTCTATTACTGTACTTGGAGTGTGTACCCAGGGGAACTAACCTGTTTGCCATCTTTGGTGTTCACTCCTTTCTCTGGTTTGTTGGTTACATATTTTTTGGCTCCACTCTTCAGTAGGGATTGGGACAACGGATGAGAGTGAGGTGGAAGAGAAAAAAGGTATCTTTCTGGCAGAATTGCTTAGGCTCATGATGATAAGGTTTTTTTTAACTTTTTTTTTTTTCTGATAATCTTGCTTTTTAGCCCCATAGTATATAGGGAACCAGGTGGATGGATGAGTGTGGCTTAAGTTGAGCCTCATTTGAACTCAGAACAAATGTTTCCATCTAGTCAACACTTATCCTCAGGCCTGGCTCACTGTGGCACACTCCTCTCTGGAGTCTGGCTTATGGTGGCCCTCTTCCCAAGCCCACTGGACATGCCTATATATTTCTGAGCCTTGGTTGTGGATAGGTTCAAACTCATTGCCATGGAGTCCTCAGGAGTCATGTAAATAAGTATGTTTTGATCATCTTTGCTGTTAACAAGTCTCTCTAAAACCTAGTGGCTTAAAATAAGCATCATTTTATTATCTCTCATAGTTTCATGGGTTGACTCAGGTGGGCAGTTCTGCTTGTTTCACTTGGAGTCTCTCATGTGGTTGCCGTCAGTTGGTGACTGTGGTTAGAGTCATCTGGGCTTTACTGGGATCACTGTGCCTGTTCATTCTCTAAGCAGACTCAAGACCTCTTCTGTTCTTATGACCACTCCATATGGCCTCTGTCGCAGAACTTCTTACGCGGCAGCTTAGGGTTTCTCAAAGCCAGCATTCCAAGATGCAGGAAACAAAATCAGTACATCCTTTTAAAGACTAGGCTTAGAAATAGTGTAGCATTACTTCTGCTTTATTCTACTGGTTAACTCAAGTCACAACCCAGCCCAGATTCAATGTGGGAGGGCTTTATGCAAGGATATGAATACCAAGTGCCATGGTACGATGGATGGCCATCCTTAGAGACTAGCCACCACAGTCCACCCTGTGTTTCTCAATGATGTATGTCCTTCCTCCATGCAAAATACATTTTTCTCCCTTCCAAGGCCATTAAAGTCTACTTATATCATGGCATTAGGTTTGAGCTTTAAATCCAGGATCATGTCACCTCAATCATATCTAGGCAAGCTTAAGGTTTCTTGGGTTTGGCTTAAGGTTTCTAAGGTTCTTGGGTTCGGCTACCGTGAACCTGAAGATTGATGAAGTAAAAAGACAAAGAATCTGCTTCCCACCCAACAGACAAATACAATGGCTAGGCAGTGATGAAAAATTGAAATAGAAATCCCATTCATGAAAGGGAAAATAGGAAGCATAGAGCAGTCGCTTGTTCATAGCAATTCTGAAATTAAGTTGAGAAAATGTTGCCAATTCTTTGACCAAATTCATTTCTACTCCCTAGAGTGGTCCTCTGTGGCTCTTGGTTCCACCACTTGGGCTTTTGTTTTCACCCTCTGAGTCATCTTTCCTTTTGCATAAGAAATGGCCTATATTTACAGCTGAGTAGCTTCCTCAGCTTTCTATCAATATAAACTTAGTGCCCAGTGACTTCTTTTCATTTTTTTAAAGACATTTATTCAGCATCATTATCAGACTATTACATTTAGCAATCAATCACATGGGTGCAAAAAAAAAAAAAAAATCTACATTAAAATCCTTTGTTGGAATGCTTTACACTTTCCACAGAACAGAAACTAAAATAACCTGTTCTACAATTAGTTACAAATACAGTCCTCGAGTTTTTTGCCCATACACATGAGTATTTGTCTAAACCATGTCTTCTTTGTAGCAGCTAGACCATGCCACCACTGTGCTTGGCTGAGTTCACAAATCTGTTGTAACCTGTAGCTTCCCTGTCACTTCTCTGGCTCTCCTCTTCTGCTAAGCTTTGTTTCCTAATTAAAATCTTCTGCCACTGCCATAGTTACTGCTGCTACTGGAACAGCCATAGCCACCTTGGTTTCATGGTTTGGCTAAGTATTGGTCATCACCACCACAGGGGCCAGAGCTTCTGCCTCCAATCCTTCCTTCATGGGTCCAAAATTTGAAGACTGATTGTTGTAATTGCCAAAGTCATTGTAGCTTCCACCACCTCCAAAATTGCTTCCATCATTACCAAATCCATTATAGCCATCCCCACTGCCACCATATCCACCACCACCATGGCTGCCACCAAAGCCACCACAACCATTGAAGTTTCCTCCATGACCAAAGTTGTCATTCCCACCGAAACCACCTCCACAACCACCACCAAAGTTTCCAGAACCACTTCGACCTCTTTGGCTAGATGAAGCACTAGCCATCTCTTCCTTTGACAGGGCTTTCCTAACTTCACAGCTGTGGTCATTCACAGTACAGGTATTTCTGAATGACAATCTTATCCACAGAGTCATCGTCGTCAAAGGTTACAAAGGCAAAGTCCCTTTTCATGCCACTGCCTTGGTCAGTCCTGATTTCAATCACTTCAATTTTTCCATCTGTTCAAAATAATCTCTAAGGTGATGTTCTTCAGTATCTTCTTTAATGCCACCAACAAATATCTTTTTCACAGTAAGTGGGCACCTGGTCTTTGAGAATCTTCTCTTGAGACAGCTCTCTTTGGTTCCACACTCTTCCATCCACCTTGTGTGGCCTTGCATTCATGGCTGCATCCACCTCCTCCACAGTGGCATATGTGACAAATCCAAAGCCCCTGGCGTGCTTGGTGTTTGGATTTCTCATGACCACACAGTCTCTGAGCATTCTCCATTGCTCAAAATGGCTCCTCAGGCTCTCACCAGTTGTTTCAAAGCTCAGCCCTCCAATGAAGAGCTTCCTCAGCTGTTCGGGCTCTTTGGGAGACTCTGATTTAGACATGACAGCAGGAAGAAGAGAGACTTTAATGATGCTTCTTTGGTGGCATCCACGGGCGGAAAGGAGCAAGCCGATGAACATATCTCAGACTTCTTTTCATTTTAAACTATGTTTGCGTCTTTTAGTCCAAGCTGATGGTACCTTATGAGTACAGATTTCTTAAACTGTGCAAGTGTCCTATAAATCTTACAGGGGCACTTGATTAGACAGAAGCCACATGCACAATTGTTTTTGAGACAGACCCCCCTACCTTGGCCTGGGAATCAGGGTACTGTGGAACAACGTCTTAATATTCTCAGGAGCTCTATTGTCTGGGTGAGATTGTGTATAAGACATGCCATTTAAGGTTCTTAGTAGTCTTTCTGTGTAGATAAAAGAGTCTATGAGGAATATCCTCAACACTTCCTAAGGTCTCAACAAATTAGCCACCTCACTGATGCAAAATTACTCTTGGGATCATGTTTTGCCAGAAGGGTCCTGGATTTGGTCTTTGCTCTCAGGTCATCTCTTCCAGGATCTTTTGCTGCCTGGAGGAGCTAGAAAAGAGAAAGTTTTATCTTTGAATCCAGAAAGCCCTAAATTCTGTATATTTCTCCTAATTTTGGTTAAAAACTGAAGAATTACTTTTTTAGTTCATTTTGCTCCTCTTGTATGTTAACACAGGCAGCCAAAAGAAACCAGTTGGTGCTTTCGATACAGTCGTATGTGTGGGGAGTTGGTTCCAGGAACACTGCAGATACCAGAATTTGAGGATGCTCAAGTCTCTTATATAAAATGGTATAGTATTTGCATATAAACTATGCACATCCTTCCGTATACTTTAAAACATCTCTAGATTACTTATAATACCAGATACAATGTAAATGCTATGTAAATAGTTGTTGTACTGCATTTTAAAAATTTGTATTATTTTTATTGCTGTACTATTATTATTTATTTGAATATTTTCCATCCGTGGTTGGTTGAACCAACGGATGAGGAACCCATGGAGGCAGAACCCATGGATACGGAGAAGTTGACCACATTCTGACTGAAAATCTCCTAGCCAGAGCTATCTGTTTATGACATATTCTTCTTGTCTTCATGCTACAGGAGATAGTTTTGCTAATTGGTCTGCACATAATTCAGGTCATGTTCTCCAGTTTCCAATAGCAATTTCTTCGGTGTCCTTCAAGCCTTCCCTATTCATCTCCTCAAGGAGCTTTCCAGCTTCTGCCTGCCACTGAATTGCAAAGCCCATGCCATATGTTTTAGGGTTTTGTTATGGCAATACCCTACTTCTGTGAATCAAATTCTGTTTTGGTTGTGTATTGCTGTCTAACCAACTACCTTAAAGCTTAGTGAGTGCTTTAAACAATAACCAGTTTATTAGCTCTCATTGCTCTGTGGTTGACTGGGCACAGCCATGAAGTTCTACTGGTTTAACTGGGGTCTTTCTTGTGGCTGCAGTCAGATATTGGCTGTGGTGGAGGTCACCTGGTGGCTGCAACTGGGCTCCCGAGACAGCTAGGTCTCTATCCTTCTCCATATGGCCTCTCTGTGTGGTCGTTCTAGTCACGCAGCTGTACTTCCTTCTTTCTTTCTTGAGACAGAATCTCACTCTGTCGCCCAGGCCCAGGCTGGAGTGCAATGGCACGATCTCAGCTCACTGCAGCTTCCACCTCCCAGGTTCAGGCGATTTTTGTGCCTTAGCCTCCCGAGTAGCTGGGATTGCAGGCATGTGCCACCATGCCTGGCTAATTTTTGTATTTTTAGTAGAGACATAGTTTCACCATGTTGGCCAGGCTGGTCTTGAACCCCTGACCTCAAGTGATCCACCTGCCTCAGCCGCCCAGAGTGCTGGGATTGCAGGCATGAGCCACTGCGCCCGCCGTAGTTACATGGCTGTACTTACACTGTGGCTCTGGACTCCACAAATTGAATGTTCCAAGAGGGAGGAAGAAGCAGCAGCCAGTTCTTTTAAAGGCTGAAATTGGTGCTCTGCCACTTCGAACACACTTGATTGGGAATCTTAAGTCAGTGTAGGAGAGAACCACACGAGGGCATGGATACCACGAGGTATGAAATTTGGTGTCCATCTTAGGAGACTAGTTACCACACAGTATACGTGGCTAGATATTTGCAATTTGAAGTCAGTAGGAATGGAGAAGTTTTCCTTAATTATGGATACAATTGTATTAGAGGATCTGCTGCGGTTCAGCTAGGAACATACCTACATACATTCAGGTATGTTTATGGATGTATGTGTGTGTGTGTGTGTGTGTAGACAGATATTAAAAATTTTGAAAATGCATGCAGTCATTGCCTAATAACAGATAATTTACAAAAAATACTTTGCTATGTGAATTAATATGGAGGAAAATGGGAAAGACAAGAAACAGCCTGGAAGTGAAGGAATTCCTCATCTAAACCAAAGATTGCTACAGTATAGTAGTGTGACCTTGGACAAGTTCCAGCCTCTCTGGCTCTTAGTTTTCTTATCTTATGAACCCTTTCCTGTTTAAAATTCTTGGACACTAATCACATGTTTTGCTCTTTCTCATATTTCAAGATTGAGCTGAAGTGCTACCTCTTCTGTGATGTCTTACTCCATATCTAAATCCAATCACTTCCTATGCAGAGTGATGTGATGTTCTCAGATTGATGGCCACCAAGTTAGCAAAAACGTTTTAAATGTTTCACCACATCTAGAGAACAAGGGATTTGTAAAATCAAACAGTAATTTGAATTATTTATCTGTGGGCTGAAAACATAGATTTGTCATTTTTTAAGCTTCTGCTTTTCATCATGGACATAACATAGGTGAAGTTCTCTATGTGGATGGCTGTTTCAACAGTTGTTTAAATAGATGTAATTATGGTCGTAGGGTAGACTAACTGCTGAAACAAAGAACCTCAACATTTCAGTGGTTTAATATAATAAAAGTTTAGTTTTTGCTCATGTAATAGTTCAATATGAGCATTTGTGGACAAGCAGTTCCTGGGTAGCTCTCCTCTGTTATTTCTTCACAGTTTTTCTTTTTCTTTTTTTTTTAAAATGTCATTGAGGACTTCTCCATTCAACTGGCAGGTGAAGCAAGAGAGACAGGATTGCACATGGAGGTTCTTCTGGTCCAGGTCCAGAAGTGATGTCTCTCTCCTGCTGGCATTCCATTGGCCAGAACATAGCCGTGTGACTGACTGCTCATAACTTCAGGGGAGGCTGGGAAATGTAGTTTACCTGTGTGCCCAGGAAAGAGAGCAATTAGACATTGGTGAGCAGCTAGCATCCTCTGCCACAATATCCTTTCTTCTGTTCTTCATATTTTACTCCACAGCCTTTTGACATATATTCACCTGTATACACATTCTATTTTTCACTTTAATATTAGAGAATTTAGAAAATATAGAAAGGTAAAGAGAAGAAACCAATAATTGCCCATAATAACTCAGTGTTATTTGGTTATTTTGGGAATATTCTGGTTGAAATTATAATTTTATATCACTTTGTATTCTATTTTTAATCATCTAATAGTGCAAGAGAAGTACTTTCCTATGTCAACAAAACTCTCCATAAATGATGTCTAAAAAGCTTTATAAAATTCCATCACATGATAATTTACTGTATGAGTAGAAAGAATAGAGAGAAATGTTTGGACAGGTTTCAAAAGATCTAGTGTATCAATGAATCCCTGTGTTAATGGTAGAGCAACTCAGTGTTATACCCTCAGGGTGGGATGAGGGGAAGGAGACTTCTTGATACTTTCTCTGATACACTGCATGCTCCATTAGAAAAAAATCTTAGTTTCAAATGGATAATTCATTATCAGCTAAAATGCTGCTTCAGATTAATTTCTTCTTTTCACTGTCAGCACATTAAAGCACAAAGTGATTGGCAGATTATATTCCAAAAAAATGGAAGAGATTAATTTCGCCATTTGAATTATTTTGCATTTTGATAGCCTTCTTGGTTTTTTTTTCTGTTTCTTTTCACCCGTAAGCAGTCAGAATTGTCATAAACATGGAGCTGCTTATGTTCCAGCCCACTAGAAGTAGTGTCGGACAGTAACAGGGCTTCCTGATGCTCACACTATCAGATTTATGAAGCGGAAGAAAGATATTCCAGTAACAGGGCAAATTCACTTCCAGGGAGGAAATGCCAAGCAACCATATTGCTAGTTAACGTCAACATGGATCAGCAGAAAGAAATTCTCCCTGATTATATGCTAAAGGCTGTGTCCTTTTTTGGTAAACTCTCCACATCTGTCACTTCTTGACAAATGAATCTTAGTAAAACACGTTGAACATGAAAAAGACAATAAGGGGACATTGTATTTTTATTGTCTTTATGTCTGTTAAACAGTCTCTTGTTTCCAGAGATGCTTTAAATTTAAAAATTGACATAGCTGTGAGTTGTTGGAATAGAAAGAAAAGTCAGAGTGCCGAAAATGTCAAAGTTTAACTGCTGTTCTCAAGTCTAACAGTGACTGCAAGCTAGATTATGAAAATCGAGTTGAATGGGGTCTTTTTCAGCTACAATGAGACTGTTTTAACCTCACTGATGTTTTTGCCAAAGAGTTCTTTCTCGGATAATAATTAGGTCCTCCTCCAACTTAGCTTTCCTTAATCTTCTACTTTGAAAATTCTACCAAAATAAGCCTGAGTTAAATTTTGAACTAAAAAACACGGAATTTTATTGTTGTTATCATCATAAGATCAATACATTTTCATTGTTTGAAATTGAAAAATGCAGAAAAGTAGAAAGGAGAATGAGAATTGCTCAATCTTATTATCCAAAAACAACCACAGTTATTATTTTGGAGTTTTCCTTTCTAAATATATATTTTACAAATGTTAAATGTTGTAGTCATGCTATATATACAATTATGCATCTTAATTTGCTTACTGTTATAAGCATTTACTATCTCATTACAGATCCCATAAATATGATTTTACTAAAATATTTTATGATTATACAACTAAGGCAGCATTACTGTAGAAAATTTAGAAAATATAGAAAGGTAGGCTGAGCACGGTGGCTCATGCCTGTAATCCCAGCACTTTGGGAGGCCGAGATGGGTGGAATTACCTGAGGTCAGGAGTTCGAGACCAGCCTGGCCAACATGGTGAAACCCCGTCACTACTAAAAATACAAAAAAATTAGCTGGGTACACCTGCCTGTAGTTCCAACTACTTGGGAGGCTGAGGAGGGAGAATCACTTGAACCTCGGAGATGGAGGTTGCAGTGAGCTGAAGTTGTGCCATTGCACTCCAGCCTGGGTGACAAGAGCAAAACTCTGTCTCAAAAAAAAAGAAAAAAGAAAAGGGAAGGCAAAGAAAAGAAACTAAGAAACCAATAATTGTCGATAATGCTATCACTCAGTGATTATTTGGTTATTTTTGGAATATTGATGTGTATATATATTTTTTAAATGGTTGAAATTATAATTTATATACCACTTTGTATTCTATTTTCAATCTCCTAATAGTACAAGAGAAGTACTTTCCTATGTCACCAACACTCTTCATAAATGATGCCAATAAAACTTTATAAAATTCCATCACACAATTTATCTAATGCCATATTGTTGTGCAAAATAATGCTATAATAAATATCTTTAGGTATAAATTTTTATTTTCAAGTCCAAGAGTATGAAAACATTTAGGTTTATAGTTCACATTTCCAGAATAGTGGCACCTGTTTGTGTTTCTACCAGCAATGAACGTGTGCCTGTCTGACACTGTCACCTGCATTTTATTATGTTTTTTAAAAATCCATGCAAATGACACATGAGTATTAACATCAAGTTTCTCTGATCAAGCTGATTCTGAATAGTCAGTACACTATTCTGAGGACTTCGGCTATTTGAATCCTGCACCTTCCATTCCCTGGGGTTAGAAGGAGCCTGTGTGTTCATGTATGTCTTTCTTTTTTCTCTTGAGACGGACTCTGGCTCTGTTGCCCAGGCTGGAGTGTAGTAACGCGATCTTGGCTCAATCCAACCTCCACTTCCTGGATTTAAGCAATCCTCCTGCCACAGCCTCTCGAGTAGCTGGGATTACAGGCACTCCCCACCATGCCTGGCTTATTTTTTGTATTTTTAGTAGGGTCAATGTTTCACCATGTTGGCCAGGCTGGTCTCGAACTCTTTGACCTCAGGTGATTCACTCACCTCGGCCTCCCAAAGTGCTGGGATTACAGGCATGAGCCACCGTGCCAGCCCATGTCTATCTTTCAATAAAGATTTTTGAGTGCTAGAACCCTCTGCTAGATTCTAGGGAAAGAAAGACAAATAAGCTCTGGTCACTGGACTTAAGGCAGAGTTTTTGAGCTGATGTGCATAGGCACATGGTTGTGCTAAGACACTGAGTTTCTTGGCCTTTGAAGCACCTAGGTAAGGACTGAGGTGGTTAGAACCACTGGGCTGGTCACTTCTGTCAGAGAGTGAGTGGACTTTGTTGTTTACCCCAGAGATTCATAGAAGTATTGTCATTCTCTATGCGGGCCCTGATGTGACAAAGGAGGGAAACACTGTCTCCCGATCATCTGGATGTTCTTCTAGGTCTTTGTCTTTCTCAGAACCACAGATTTATGGGCAAGAACAAATATTTTGTGAGTCAACTAGTCTTTCTTCATTGCCCTCCAACACACACACATCCCACGCTGCTGATGGTGGTGAGGGCACAATCACATTCTCTATGACCTACATACAACCTGGTAAAATACAATATTTCTTACTATGGGCTTAATTAAGCTCTTTGAAAGGCTGCAGGACTACCTTGGGCAAGATTAAAGGCACTACCTTTTATTTATTTATTTTTTTAATTTTTTTTATTATTATACTTTAAGTTCTAGGGTACATGTACACAATGTGCAGGTTTGTTACATATGTATACATGTGCCATGTTGGTGTGCTGCACCAATTAACTCATCGTTTACATTAGTTATATCTCCTAATGCTATCCCTCCCCGTTTCCCCCACCCCATGACATGCCCTGGTGTATGATATTCCCCATCCTGTGTCCAAGTGTTCTCATTGTTCAATTCCCACCTATGAGTGAGAACATGTGGTGTTTGGTTTTCTGTCCTTGTGATAGTTTGCTCAGAATGATGGTGTCCAGCTTCATCCATGTCCCTACAAAGGACATGAACTCATCCTTTTTTTATGGCTGCATAGTATTCCATGGTGTATATGTGCCACATTTTCTTAATCCAGTCTATCATTGATGGACATTTGAGTTGGTTCCAAGTCTTTGCTATTGTGAATAGTGTGACAATAAACATACATGTGCATGTGTCTTTATAGCAGCATGATTTATAATCCTTTGGGTATATACCCAGTAATTGGATGGCTGGGTCAAATGGTATTTCTAGTTCTAGATCCTTGAGGAATCGCCACACTGTCTTCCACAATGGTTGAACTAGTTTGTAGTTCTGCTAACAGTGTAAAAGTGTTCCTACTTCCCCACATCTTCTCCAGCATCTGTTGTTTCCTGACTTTTTAATGATTGCCATTCTAACTGGTATGAGATGGTATCTCATTGTGGTTTTGATTTGCATCTCTCTGATGGCCAGTGATGATGAGCATTTTTTCATGTGTCTGTTGGCTGCATAAAAGTCTTCTTTTGAGAAGTGTCTGTTCATATCCTTCACCCACTTTTTAATGGGGTTGTTTGATTTTTTCTTGTAAGTTTGCTTAAGTTCTTTGTAGATTCTGGATATTAGCCCTTAGTCAGATGGGTAGATTGCAAAATTTTTTTTCTCATTCTGTAGGTTGCCTGTTCACTCTGATGGTAGTTTCTTTTGCTGTAAAGGCACTACCTTTTAGTTGTAATGATTTGTGGGATTTCAGACTCTCCATAGCTGGGAAGGAACATGGTGAATTGCATTTTTCAGAGGGCACAATAAATAACTCCTCAGTTCCCTAACTAGGTTCTATAGAAGTTAAAAGACAGGTGGAGGCCAAAATATCACTCTTACTGATGGAGGACTTCTATTCTCTGTGGGTATCTCAATCCCAGTAGGAGAAAGGAAATTCCAGGTAGGAGAAAAGAAAGCTGATGTAAGCATGCCCAGTTTATTATTCTCAAATTTACCCATCAGCTAAATCACTTCTGTATACCAGAGACAGGGACAGTACAGGGACAGAGAAAAGCAGGAGTAGACTGCAGTAGACTTCCACCTCCTTGGAAAGAAGCATCAGGAATGGAAGAATCATTTCCTGCCAACAATATGTTAGAGCAGAAGGTACAAACTGGGAGATTTAAATAGGTAACCGTGGGCCAGACCATAGACACACTAAAAATGAAAGGCAGTAGAGACTTACTGTAGATACTTGAGAAGGGGCAAGATGAAGACAATTTAAAGAAAAGCATAAAACAGCAATAGATAAATTCAAAAAGATAGAGAGCAAAAACAGACTGCATGTATTAGCAAAGGTAAGAGTAAAGGTAAAGGCTTAGGCATTGTTTCTAGAGGACATTTCAGGAACAAAAAGGAAATACATACAAAGAGTAGGGTTATTCTGTGTTGATCCATAGGACAGAATTATATAATCTAAAGTGGAAGTTGTGCCAATATGAGCTTTGGTTCAGTGCAGGGAGAGCTTAGGATTAGAGCTGCTGAAATTCATATTGGGCTATTAGACAGGTTTTTCAAGAGCAGAAGTCACTATGATGAGCCAGGTCTGGTTCACTTTCATGTTTTCTTTGACTTCAGGCAGTATTTAAAAACAGTAGAATGAGTAAATGCTGAAACATTTTAAAGTTATTCAAAGTCTAGATTTCAAGTTTCTCTTGAAAAATGGGAAAATCTAGTAGCACTGGGCCCATTTGCCTGAAGATGACAATTGAATAGAGCTGTGTAAGGGTGGCCTGATGTAGAAAGGCATGTGTTTTCTTGTTTGCCACAGTCTTCACCATTCCTTATTGCCTGGTACCTTTACTTTTTAAATTACCTGCCTAGTCCCTATAGAAATTCAACTTTTCAACCCTTGTTTTACAGGGAGTCTCCTCCGTTGGGAGGGAGGATGAATTCAGTGACTCTTGACTCAGAGCTTCTGTAACTATATAACCTTAGGCCATTTTATCTAACTTTATCTATTCTTAAATATGACCATGTTTCTTTTGTGATATGCTGTGTTTATTATACACATTTTATTCTAGTAATATTTCTTCTTGCTTGGGAACAACCATGTGAGGTTTTTTATCAGGCAATAAATGCAAAAATGGCCAACAGAAGCTGCAGACAGGCCTGATCCCAGGCCAAATGGAACATGTCCAAATTTGTTGGAGGCATTGTTTCTCCGACTCAGCACTCCCCTCGCTGGGAAGGAAGGGTCCTTTGGGTACTTAGGAGTTTTGTTATTCTAGTTTGTTCTCATTAGCCACAACTTAACATGACCTCACATCACCCTCCATGGCTCCTGGTTGGCCTATTGAACTGCTTGGCATGGCTTAATTGATGAGAAGTGATCCCAAAGCCATTGGAGATGAGTGTATTCCCCATAGTCAGCCAAGGAAATCTGAGCCACAAGAGAGTAGGTAAGTCATATGGTTCTAGAGAATGCTAGGAAGAGATGCAGAGGATGGTGAGGAGACAGGAGCAATGGAGGAGGGCATGGAGGGCCAAGGGGGATGGTGGTAGGGAAGGGGAGGTACTGAAAGGGGTGGGACAGAACAAAGTGTGAGTGCATTGCAGAGTGGGTGCAGGATGAACTTTGTCAACAAGGGATTCTGATCACTGTTGTCACCTTTATATAAAGTTTGTACTAGACTGGAGGTGGGTTACTTTTGTGTTTGCCTCACCTTGTTGACTGAGCATGGCTTGTATCTCATTTCTTTATAGTGATTGACAGCCAATAAAACATAAGAACCTTTGCTATTATGTTACAGCAACAAGGGGCCTTAGATGCTCCTTTATGCCATAAAGAATATGTATGTTACTAATGATAAAACCAGTACAATATAACCTAGATATATGCAGTGCTTTGCTTCACAGGATGAAAGTTAGACTTACAAATGTTGCTGCATCTCTGGGAAATGTTCCAGAATAGGATATGCATCCTTGGATATCACCAAATTACAGCCTATGATCTGCCCAAAGGCTCATATTACAATAAAGCGTAGTTTTCTTCTATGACATAAACATCATCAAAGATTACAGACATATGCCACACCTATTTCCATTTAATAATTTATAGTAACTAGCAAACAACATTTAACTAAATATAAATTCCCAAATATAATAATTGATCATTTTGCAGTATGTTGCATTTTACCAAGTGCTTCCACATAAACCACTTTTTGAACTCCTCATAAGACTGATCCTGGACCCTTTGGTCCTGAGTTGCCTGGTCCTGCCACTGCACTTCACTGCCTTTCTGCTGCTCTCAGCAGTTCTCAAGTTTTGCTGAAATGCATTTCTTGTAAATTCTTTAATAAAACAAATCATCATAAAATGGATTGTGAATTCCCAAAAGAACAATGTTATAATGGAGGGTTGCTTTCTTGACTTAGAACATGAAATCTCATAACAAATAACAAAGATTTACTACCAATATTTCTTTTTAAAAGATAATAAAATTAAGTTCCATAAAGAGGAAAGGAATATATATACATGTTGATTATGCAGTGGCTCAAATATGTTGTAAAGTTTATATAAAACCCAGAAAAGCTCTAGCTCTAATGATTTATTTAAAGTGAATATGTTTGCTAAAATGTATTCTGCTAAATATGCAAGATAGACCTACATATCTTAATGTAGCAGTGATTTAATTCAATAATGATAAAGTTTCAGGTTTTATATCATAACTAACCTTTAAGAAACTGCCACTTGGGTAGTTTTAGTTTGTGTTAAAGATGAATATCTACAATTATATGGTATTATAATGAAAAGTTTACTTTTTTTCATATACTTCAACCAAAATAACAAGTTAAATGCATGAGCAGATATGAAAATCCACCAGTCTTGTAATGAGACACTCAAGAAAGCAACTTGCAAAAATTTAAAATGTAAAAGAATCCACTCTGGCCGGGCGCGGTGGCTCAAGCCCGTAATCCCAGCACTTTGGGAGGCCGAGACGGGCGGATCACGAGGTCAGGAGATCGAGACCACCCTGGCGAACACGGTGAAACCCCGTCTCTACTAAAAAATACAAAAAACTAGCCGGGCGAGGTGGCGGGCGCCTGTGGTCCCAGCTACTCGGGAGGCTGAGGCAGGAGAATGGCGTAAGCCCGGGAGGCAGAGCTTGCAGTGAGCCGAGATCGCCACTGCACTCCAGCCTAGGCGACAGAGCGAGACTCCGTCTCAAAAAAAAAAAAAAAAAAAAAAAGAATCCACTCTTTTCACTATCCTTTTTCTTTTGCAAAATAGTTATTTTCATGAACATATATTATTTGTATTATTATATAATGGTTATTAATATTCAAAATCAATCAATACTTTAAAAAAACTATTAAAATATAACCATCAATAAAATATTTAGTAATCATTTTCTTGTCATTTTAGACTTCAAAAAACCTTTGGGCTATTGTTTTTATAATCTGAATTTTTTAGGGCAAAACAGAAAGTTGGTGCCTTTGTGGCAGGTTCTCTGGGAAGCAAACTTTGAGATGGAGTTTCACATACAAGATGCTTTCTAGGGAATGGCCTTGGGAAGGAAGGAGGCAGGGGGAGAAGCTAGCTGATCTAAGAGCTATTTGGCACACCCCACAGGGAGCTCTGGGGTGAGAATGGCCATCAGAGTTGTGTTGCACTGGGGCAACATTACGGTCACCAGAGAAAATGCCGCACATTTGAATTCCAAATTCAAATTTTGAATGAGGTTTACTTAGAGTAAAAATCATTTATCATTTATGTGAAATTCAAATTTAAATGGGCATCCTGTAATTTTATATGCTAAATCTAGTAAGCCTACTCAATATGGCTGGGCCTTTATATCCTCACCTCAACTGGTTATTAGCTGTGGCTCATCCCAGAAATGGTATGACCCTGGGGCATCATTGCTCTCTGCTACTGAAATAACCCCATACAAAGGCTGAGAGCTGAGGGCTGTCTGCTGACAACACTCCCCACAGCTGTGTCAATGAGCCTTCCTTTAGGGGCATCTGAGCAGCTCAACTTCATGTTCATCACACCATCCTGGTGCTGTTGTTTTTAATAAGTTTCTCTAGCAACCAGAAATATTAGCAACCAGAAATATTTTAAAAATCATTTAATTAATCTTATTACTATAATTAAAGTAGAGACTATTCTTTTTCAAAACTAGTCTCTGTAATGTTCAAATACTAGATACATAAATAAATACATAAAACAGCCATTGTCCAATCCTTGCATTGTTGTGTCTTTCAGGGACTCTTTATTGGTAAGGACTAGAAGGATCACACATCTGAGTTTGTCTGAGATATTTTTAGTTTATGTATCTTATCCTTGTCACTGCAAAAGCGTCATGGTTAGGTAAATAATTTATCTGCTCTTCCTAGCCAGAACCTTCTTAGTGCCGCTCACTGCAGTAGATGTTATCCTCAACTTTTGTAGAATGGGAAACAGCAGCTGAGCTTTATATCCCATTGTATCCAGTTAAAAAAACAGTCCCATTGCACTCCAGCCTGGGGACCCAGAGTGAAACTCCGTCTCAAAAACCCCAAAAAACAAAAAAACAGTCCCCAGTAAGGACTTCGCCCTAACTGAGCCAATCAGTTGTGGCTGGAAGATGAAGTGCCACTGTGAGTGGTTCAGCTTGTATCAGGCTCCTGACCCTAAATGAATGAGCTGTGATGGGTGGGTTGGGGGAGGACCTGGGGAACAAGGTTATGAGGGATAGACATGGACATGGGGACTTACTTTCTTATTTTTATTTTTTACTTGGTGAAAATAATGTTTATTATGTACATTATCTTGTATCACCAGACATCTAGACATTCTTTTTCAGCTATACTTAGAAAACTGTTTCACACAGATTAAATTACTACCCACTAGAGCTAACGATAAGGAAAAAATTAAAGTGGGATGTTCACAAATAATGTCTAAGTCTGTTATGGGAAGATCATACTTAATTAAAGGAAACAACACATGTAAAGCTATTCGCAGTAATCAGGAAAACAGTAAGTGTTCAATATGTCAGCTAATTATTATTATATTTAAAGAACTTCTGAGCTGATAATTTTGAGAGTTCACCTGAGAATATCTATGACTTTTCCATTCAGTATTTAAGGAGAAAAACCTGGGCCTACTTGTGATCTCTGAGCAGGGCGGGTTCCCCAAGAGAGGTCCACTACAAATTAATTCAGTACTATGTGCAGTATTGCTTGTTATTTGCTCACAGTATCTCTCTCAAATTTCAAATGCTACCCCTTCATTAAAATAGTTCAGGATTTGGATTGTTATGTTCACCTTATCTACACTGCTCATGATTATAAAGCCCTAGATAATATTCTCTCTCATTCTTTATCTTGCCAGATGGTACAATTCTTATCTTTTTAGATTTTCATCTGGCAGCAGCTTGTCGTTTAGAATGATTTTTCCTGGATTGCATCCAATTCTTTTATATGGCTTGTACATCAGAGTTTGGTGTAATTTTGATATTTTCTATTTTGTTACCAATGTTGTAATGTTGGCATTTTTTAGATGAAGTTGTTTTATCCCATTCAAGGAATAGTCAATATTAACTCCACAGTCTGTTTCCCATATTAGAGCTGACTGTGTGTGTGTGTTTGTGTGTGTGTGTGTGTGTTAGTGCCAGTTGTAATTTGGATAATAATCTATGTGTGCAGTGATGTTTCAAGGTGGGAATAATGGCTATTTAGATATGTAAATAGTTTAGACTACTTTTTCCAAAACTTACTTGTTATTAAAATTCTTTTATCAGCTTTTCCTTATGTCCTAAAACCTCAGAAAATCTGTTTATAGTTCATCCCAGTTCACCCAAACATTTGAAACCTGGAAGAACTTAATGTTTTTTTTGCATGACTGGGCATTTTAACATACAATCTTTTAGGTAATTTATCAAAATAGCAAATAAAAAGTCTTAGATCTAGAGAATCCTAGAGTTTATCTTTTCCTTCTGGAGAAGTGACTATTAGTCTCTCTCATTTGATGCCTGTCTTTAAGCCATGTCCAAACCCATGTCATGAACAGTCAAATCCCATGACAATCCAACAGAAATAATACAGATAGTTCAGCATTGGCCTATGCACTGGAATGCACTAAATGACATTAGGTGTACGAAAGCATGTTGTGTGGTTTAAGGAGCCATACAAATGTTAGCTGTTTTTTTCCTTAGGACAACAGCAGAATAAAAGTATTTAATTACTTCTATTCAGGACCTAAACTTTTACGATTATGTCTTTAGAAATCTAAACATCTTAATATGACAAAAGCTAATGTTATCTGATATGGGGAGGTGGTTAATAAATGTTGCTATTATAATTGATCCTATTAAATTTAATGGGTAGCTATATTGGTTAATTTAAAATTTAGAAAAAAGTAAATTATCTGGTAAGTGGAGATCTTGGTCTTCTCTTGCAGAGAGGTATTCCAATGTAAGAAACAAATTAGGTTTTGTTTTGGAATTATACAAATAACTGTATAGAATAGCTGCATTCAAAAATCTTTAATGTGAAGTTAGGAACATAATTCAGAACAGTTCTGTGTGGGGATGAATGTGTCAATGTTTTGTTTTGTTTTTGTTTGTAGACAGAGCCTCACTCTGTTGCCCAGGCTGGAGTGCAGTGGTGCAATCTCGGCTTACCGCAGCCTCTGCCTCCTGGGTTCAAGTGATTCTTCTCCCTCAGCCTCCTGAGTAACTGGGATTACAGGTGCACACCAACACGCCTGGCTAATTTTTGTATTTTTAGTAGAGATGAGGTCTCACCATTTTGGCCAAGCTGGTCTCAAACTCCTGACCTCAAATAATCCACTCATCTCGGCCTCCCAAAGTGCTGGGATTACAGGTGTGAGCCACCGCACCTGGCTGTGTCAGTGGTTTTGAACAGATAAAAATAAAGTGTAAAGTTGGTGTATAGCCAAGAACCATGGTTTCAAATGTTATATTTCCTTTGAAGACACTGTTTCAGGTGGTTTGCTTTGAGGCTGCAGTCAAAAAGATTAGACAACATCAGTGTGTGTGTGTTTTTTTAACTCTAATTTTAAATGAAATTTATCACTAATGAAATGTGGAATTGGTAGAAGATTGAATTTTGCAGTTTTTTATGTGATTTTTATTATTACACTTGATAGATTGATAGTATTTGTGAGTCATTATGGTACGGTTGGGAGTTTATTCTTCAGAGCCAGGCATACACGGATTTCTGACCCAGCCCGGCTTGTTAGACTTTGGACAAGTTATTTACCTTCTCCAAGCCTCAGTTCTCTCATGAGTAAAATTGAGAGTAACATTAGTAGCTCCCTCATAAAGTTGTAAAGGGACTAAGTGACATCATCCAGCTAAAACATTTAACATAGCATCTGGCACACAGTAGGTGCTAGATAAATGATTCCTTTTCTTTCTCTGCCTTCTTCTTGTTATTTTATTTTGATTATTTCCTGCATTCTTTTGTGTTTCTCACCAAATTTGGTACTACCTAAAATAGGATTTAAGAAGCTGCAGTTGTTGAGTTTGTAAGCCATAATAAGGGTAATATAAGAAACTCATCTGATAAGAAAATTGTTCCTTGGAAATCACCTTGAGATCTTTTGTATTTGAGATACAAAAGACAAGAGAAGTAGGAGAAAGACAGGTATTTTATTTGGGTGGATTACCTCCAAACGTGGGAACTTTCCTTGCATACTGAGCTTTCTTCATGCTGCAGAATAAGACTATTTTATCCTGCCAAGTTGTGGAACTGGGCTTACAGGAATCAGTGATGTAGGGACCCAGACCTCACAGCTGTATCCTTCTTCTCTTTACAAAGCAGTGTCATGTGGAGTCACGTGGAAGACTGGAAGTGGATTACATGGCAGACTGACTGGGATTTTTCTGAGTTAAAACACTTTTTTAAACAAACCTTGTACTAAACACTATGGAAAGTACTGGAAAGCCAGAAAAAGGCTTGAATGTTAGTCCCAGCTCTGCACAAACTGTTGTGTGACCTTGGGAAACGAGCTGAAACTCTGAGCCTTTGTTTCTGTAATTGCACAACAATGAGTTTGGACTCCTAGATGATCTCGGAGGTAACTTCTGGCTCAAATGTTTTCTAATTCTATATATATATTTTTAGGTCCTCCAGCAATTATATTAAACTTGTTTTCTATCTTTCTTTATCCAAGGTTAACTTGTGATAAAAGTAGAAATAGGAAAGAAAACCTTGGGAACAGCACAGGATTCCAATTCAGGGTTTGAATTCCAGTTCTGATGCTGAGCAGCTATGTTACCTCAAGGAAATCTTTTTACCTAGTGTATCTTGACTGTGGTTGCACATTTTATTAATCTGGGAGGATTTTTAAAAACACTGATGTTGAGCCCTAGTCTTGAACATCCTAAACACTCAGGGATTAGTAGACTATCAAAGCTCTCTAGGTGCAAAATAAATTCACAATGAGATATCACCTCACGTCTGTTAGGATGGCTACTATCAAAAAGACAGGAGATAAATGTTGGTTAGGGTGTGGAGAAAGGGAACTCTTGTACACTATCGGTGAGAATGTATTATGTTGGTGTAAAAGTAATTGTGTTTTTTGCCATTACGTTTAATGGCACCATTACTTTTTTTGTTGTTGTTGTTTTTTGAGACGGAGTCTCGCTCTGTCGGCCGGGCTGGAGTGCAGTGGCGCCACCTCTGCTCACTGCAAGCTCCGCCTCCCAGGTTCACGCCATTCTCCTGCCTCAGCCTCCCGAGTAGCTGGGACTACAGGCGCCCGCCACCACGCCCGGCTAATTTTTTGTTTTTTTAGTAGAGACGGAGTTTCAGCGTGTTAGCCAGGATGGTCTCGATCTCCGTCCACCTTGGCCTCCCAAAGTGCTGGGATTATAGGCCTGAGCCACCGCGCCCGGCCGGCATCATTATTTTTAATGGCACTTTGGCACCAATCACATAGATTAGTGCAGCCATTGTGGAATACAGCATGGAAGTTCCTAAAGAAATTAAAAAGAGAACAACCAGCCAGGCCCAGTGGCTCACGCCTGTAATCCCAGCACTTTGGGAGACTGAGACGGGCTGATCACCTGAGGTCGGGAGTTCAAGACCAACCTGACCAACATGGAGAAACACTGTCTCTACTAAAAATAGAAATTAGCAGGATGTAGTGGCACATGCCGGTAATCCTAGCTACTTGGGAGGCTGAGACAGGAGAATCACTTGAACCTGGGAGGCAGATGTTGCAGTGAGCCAAGATCGTGCCATTGCACTCCAACCTGGGCAACAAGAGCAAAACTCCATCTCAAAAAAAAAAAAAAAAGGAGAAAAAAAGGACAACCATATGACCCAGCAATACCTCTTCTGGTTATATACCCAAACAAAGTGAAGTCATCATCTTGTAGTAATATCTGCACTCTCCCGTGGTCATTGCAGCATTATTCACAATAGCTGAGATATAGAAACAACTGAGGTGTCTGTAAGTGGATGAATGGATAAAGAAATTATAATTGTGTATGCATGTAATTTTTTTCTTTCTTAATTGCTGCACAACAGATGCATGTATTTCAGGGTACATGTGATTATTTAATACATTCATATAATTTGCAAAGATCAAATCAGTTATACAACGAAATTTTTATCAGAGTTAAAAAGCAAGGTGATCCTGCCATTTGTGACAACACGGATGAATCTGAAGGTCATTATGCTAAATAAAATAAGTCAGACACAGAAAGAAAAATACTGTGTGATCTTGCTGATACATGGGATCTAAAAAAAAAAAGTTGAATATATGGAATCAAAGACTAGAACTGTAGCTACCAAGGGTGGAGGGCAGCAGAGGGCAGGATGGGAGGGAGACTTAGGGGAGATGTCATCAAAGGGTACAGAGTTGTAGTTATGTAGGATGACTAAGCCTAGAGAGCTAATGTACAGCATGAGGACTATTGCTATTCATATTGTATTGTATACTAGAAATTTGCTATGAGAGTAGATTTTAGGCTTCTGCTACACATACAGGAATGGGTAGCTATGTGAGTGATGAATATGTCAATCTGCTTGACTGTAGTAATCATTTTACTATGTATATTAAAGCATCACATTGTACACCTACAATGTATAAAAGTTTTTGTAAAAAAGCTCTCTAGGTGATTTGAATGTGCAGGGATTGAGGACCCCTGCAAAGAGCTGTGAGTCTTAGCATTCTTACCTCTTAGCTGGGAGAGCTCCTAAAAACAATAACGGTAACTGCCCTCTCTGTGTCACAATGTTGAGGATCACGTAAAATAATATAGATGAAAGCACTCTGCAGTGTGTAAGTGCACAGAATAATTAAAGCAGGCGTTGTTAAAGGACTTAGCCATTGCTATTAGGCAAGCGGAAGGGATTACATTAGCATATTAATTCTGTTTGCTGGGGTTCTAACCTTTTCATATGAAATTCAGCTGCTGTAGTTTAGCCCCCACCCCCACCCCGAGTAGGATGTGGTAATTTACTTCTATGGAAACTCCTAGCGCTGCTCTGTGACCCAGTGAGGACTTAATGATTACGTGTTGACTCAGTGATTACTCCTAATAAACACAATTCTTCCAAGTTTTGCAGAGCACATATTATCACCACGAATCACAAAGACATGCTCGTGTAACCCTTTGTGCCCAGCTTATAAACACACAAAACTGTTGGATAAACAAGCCTAATGTTTTAGAGTGGGGGAAAAATTAACTGTTTTCAAATTTATCTTATACTATCTGAATTCCTAATTAAACTCTGTTTAACATAATTTCCTTTAAGAACTTAATTTTAGGTTTCTTAAGTGGTTATCTTTCTTCGGATATTTTCATGCTTGACATTGTAACACATTTTTGTCTGTTCAACTACTCCCCTAGAAATGTCTGTTGCCATTATTCCTTTGGTATTGAATACTTCTTCTTTTCCCAGTAGTGTTGAAATTAGTCACACAGTGACTTTTGAAATTGTCCCACTTTGGCCTGGTCTTCAGAATGAGCAGTGGTGTAATTAACACAGACCTGCAGACTTGCAGATTTATTTTCATGAACTTGAAGGTTGCCTATAACATGAGGTGTGGCTCTGTGTCAGGAGTGTGTATTCCCTGCCGCGTGGCCACTCTACAGGATTGAGTTTGAGGAACACAGGCAGATCCCAGTGTTGACAGGCTCTGAGAAGGACTAGAGTGCATGTGTTACTCCATTCTCTGACCACTCATGCTGTAGCATCCATTCAGCATCCCCTACTCACAAGAAAATATAGCTTGGAAAACAAAAGAAATGTCTAGAATCTCTTTGACATCTGTATTTTTTTGGTGAATGATTTCTGACTTTTCTCCCATTATCTACATCTGAGAATTGGCTCCAAAAGAAGAAACACTTCTTTCCTAAGGAATCCCTTCAAATGATGACCATCTTTTGAGAATTTAGTGACTACTTACTGATTAAACAAATATCTAAATTACAATGGGGAGCAATCTTTTCTAGAATTAGAGCCCTCTATATTGTGGCACATGCTTCCTTCCCTTTTTCTGCTTATATGCATAGGACATAATACAGTTGATGAAAAAAATTTAACCTTAAATATATATATTTAATTAATATATATTGATAGATATTATATATACACCTTAAATATATATTATATATTTAATTAATTTATTTAATTTAATATATATTAAGGTATATATATTAATATATTTTATTATATACTAATATATATTAATATATGATATAGAATAATATATAAATATATAATAATATATAATATATAATTATATATATTTAAGGTGTATATATGGTATATATTTAAGGTATATTTAAGGTAAATATATATACACATATATGTATGTAGAGAGAGAGAGAGAGATTTTAAAATGGCTAGCTGACCAACCAGGTCCTGTAGGCTGCATGGTTTTCACATCCTTAAAGGTTTGTAAAGAAAAAAAAATGCAGCAGAGACCATATGGCCCACAAAGCCCAAAATGTTTATCATCTGGCCTTGTACAGAAAATGTTTGCTGACTCCTGAACCACGTGGCAAGTACCAATAATGAAGCCCACTCACTTTTTACTTTCATGAAGAAATGCATTGTCTTTTCTCCTTTGAAGTATCCACTTCCACCGGTAAAATCAGTTTTCATAGCTATTTTGAAAGGAGGCTGAGAAACCTTCTCTAGCTGGCTCTGTAACACAGGCTGTCCCAGCGAGCTCCTGGGTATAAGCAGCTCTTGAGCCAGAGCTGCTGTTTGAGGCTTGTTCGTGCCCTTGCTGTCACTCCCCAGATCTCTCTTAGTATCAGCACCATCCACTAATTTGCTGCACACCTTCTTTGACCTTGGCTTTTTGGGCAAATGCTTATTCCATTCCAATTGCTCTTGTGAGTCTGCTTTGCTACCTTCCCCTGCTTTTTTACTTTTTTTTTTTTTTTAACCTTCTGGACCTCTCTTCTGTCATCCCCTTCTACTTTCTCCCCCAGCATCTCAGCCCTCTTGAGGCCAATGCCTCCCACATCTAATATTTCTATTTCTGTCCTTTGCTTGCTCCCGTCCAGACCCAGTTTTCTCACTGGTTGCAAAGTGGGTCCAGTTCTAGCACTGGAAACAGATTTTGGCAAATAGAGACCTTCTGATCTCCTCCCTCACAAGACCAATGGACCATTTTTGTGGACAGTATGATGACCCTTCCTGGGTATTGCTCATATGCACCCTTCATGGTGCTTACCTAGTGTCCATATTGCCTGGCATAATTTCCTTCCCATGGACCTTCTGGCCACCTGCCTTCACGTATGACTGCAGCATTTCTCCATGTCTGCCACTTTGACTAGATCACTCCAATGGTCCTCTGATGGCCTTAGGATCCAACACACACTTGTAACCAGGGCCATAATAGCACTGAAGCTTCTGGTATATTTCTTTATTCTAGTCCAGCTTGCGGAATCCCTCCCTTTCCTACCTGTGAGTGCCTCTCTATGAATGCTGATTCGATTCCAGCTCTGGAGTCAGAGATGACCAAGATACAGTCTTGCTCTCGGTATTTTTTGATAGAAGAAAGATGTTATGCACATACATGAATACAGAGCAAAGCAGTAGGTGGTAAGTGATTAAGCAAGTCACTAAATGTTATGAAAGCACAGAGTGGAATATTTAGAAGTAAACTCTATAACAATAAAAATTCTGAACTACCTAATAAGAATATTACTAACTCTATCAAGTTGACCAATTAAATTATTTAATCAGTTAATATCTGATTCTGTTTTTAACCTTCCCTTAAATATATGGCTTAAAGACTAAACTTCCAGTAAATTTTTTCTAAGTAATGTACTATTTCTCCGACTCATTATTTCATTTACTGATACCTTATCTTGACTCTAGCAATGTCTGTAACCATTAAAGTTCTGTAAATAAATGCAGTCTTTTGATTGTAGTATATAAAACAACATCCCTCTTTGTAAATACCCCAACCCCTTATTAGAAACTATATTGAGGCCAGGTGCGGTTGATCACGCCTGTAATTCCAGCACTTTGGGAAGCTGAGGTGGGTGAATCATCTGAGGGCAGGAGTTTGAGCCCAGCCTGGCCAACACGGTGAAACCCCATCTCTGCTAAAAATACAAAAATTAGCCAGGTGTGGTGGCACGTGCCTGTAATCCCAGCTAATCCCAGCTACTCGGGAGGCTGAGGCAGGAGAATCGCTTGAACTTGGGAAGCAGAGGTTGCACTGAGCTGAGATGGCACTACTGCATTCCAGCCTGGGTAACAGAGCAAGATACCATCTCAAAAATAAAAAAAAAAAAAAAAAGAAGAAGAAGAAACTATATTGAATCCTCATTCAATACCCCAAGTGCATGAAATAATGTGTTGTAACTGGTGGGTGTGTTTGGTTAGTCCAGGCTGGCTGGTAGGTTTATTTATTGGAACAGACTTTAAGAGGTTGTCACTCAATTGCAAGAGATACCTTTCAAGTAACTTGCATCTGGGTGCTTTGCACCTTTCATTTCCCTCTCCCTTCTCATTGCTTGTGCATCTCCTTTCTGGCTTGCTTTCTGTCAGGCTCTTTTTCACAATGTATGTTGTGTCAAATATAAAATCGGAAAACCTAGCCAGAGCATGCTTGACTTGAGGGAGACACCCCTAAGAACACTGACCTGTAGTGGGCACTCTAGGGGGGCTAGAGTGTTCACTAGCCTGCCCCAAGTGTGAGTTCTGCTTGTGTGTACTACCCATTTCTTTATTCATTTAGTATATATTTTCCAAGTGATTTCTCTGTGCCTCAGACACTGTGTGAGGTCCTAGGGACACCATGGTGTGCAGAAGGGAAAACTGTTTTTGCCTTCACATGGGGGAGGTAGCATCAATTACAAATTTACAGGAATAAATATGTGATAATAATATCCTAGCTCAACATAGAAAGGAAGTTATCTCAGTATTTACCTAACAGTTCTGTAATGTGTGTGTGTGCGTGCGTATATGACTTTCTTTTTTCTCTTTGTTAAGTGTGAGTGGAGAAGATGGCTAACACTGAGTTCCGTCATGGCCATGGCACTTTATACCCACATTCTTTCTTTTAATCATGGAATTCTCCACCCCAGCCCTCACCCCATGGATGTCGGAGTAAGACAACATTGTTATGACTCGGATTGTCATTGGGAGGGTGAATAAATGAATGCTTAAATTATGAGAATTTGGGGACAGAAATATGCCACAGACTCTTATTTGAAGCCATCAGATTTAGTGGCTGCGAACCCACCGAAGTTGGGGATTTACAGTTTTTACAGTAACGACAGAAAATGTCCCCTTTCCTCTGCAGCAGTCAGGACTGGATCTCAACAGAAATGTGTCCTACTAAATGCGTGCCCACCCCCTTGGTTGACAAACAACGGATTTCCCAAGATAGCTGCCACACACTCTGTTTCTAATCTCTGTATTGCTTCCCAGCCAGAATGTCTAAGTCCTTCCCGAATATGCCCAGTCATACTTTCTGAACTTTTGAGCAAACACCGTCAGGCTTCTTGTGCTTTCCTCAAAGACACCAGGCATGGGCAGGGAGGGCACAGGCCTGGGCGGAGCGCTCCTGCGCGGGGGATTCCTGCCACTCCGCGCCAGCCTACGGTGCAAACGCGCTTCTCAGCCGCAGTCCCACTCGCTGCTGGCAATCTGAATGAGGAGCCGTGCTATTTTTACCTCCCCGGCTTCAATCCTTTATATTTACATGCAGGAAGCAAATAAATAAGGGATTGAGAAGGGAATGCATGGCCTTAGTTTATCCAGATCAGGAAGGGGTTGGAATAGGAGGGAGTATGTGAAGTCTGGGGTGGTGGAAAAGGCATGTGGACTTCGGCTGGTTGTTTTCTCCCGATCATCCCTGTCTCTGGCGTGGAAGCCCCCGCACTCTCTTTCTGTCCCTCTGGCTTATCCGTGACTGCCAGCTCCCCCTCCACCGCCCCCATCTTTTGAGGTACCACCCGTCACCTCTGATGTTGCTTGGGCTGCTGCATCACTCTGCTGCTTTCCCCCCTTCCCCGCCCCCCAACAAAGCATGCGCAGTGCGTTCCGGGCCAGGCAACAGCAGCAGCACAGCATCCAGCAGCCGCATCAGCACCCGAAGCCCCGCTCGGGCGCGCTCTCGGGGGGCGGGGCGCACGCCCGCTCCGCGCGTCCCCGCGCCGCTCGCTCCCGCGCGCCGCCTCAGCATCCTCAGGCCCGGCGGCAGCCCCCCGCAGTCGCTGAAGCGGCCGCGCCCGCCGGGGGAGGGAGTAGCCGCTGGGGAGGCTCCAAGTTGGCGGAGCGGCGAGGACCCCTGGACTCCTCTGCGTCCCGCCCCGGGAGTGGCTGCGAGGCTAGGCGAGCCGGGAAAGGGGGCGCCGCCCAACCCCGAGCCCCGAGCCCCGAGCCCCCTGCCCCCTGCCCCCTGCCCGCCGCGGCACCATGCGCGCCGAGCCGGCGTGACCGGCTCCGCCCGCAGCCGCCCCGCAGCTAGCCCGGCGCTCTCGCTGGCCACACGGAGCGGCGCCCGGGAGCTATGAGCCATGAAGCCGCCCGGCAGCAGCTCCCGGCGGCCGCCCCTGGCGGGCTGCAGCCTTGCCGGCGCTTCCTGCGGCCCCAAACGCGGCCCCGCCGGCTTGGTGCCTGCCTGCGCCCCGGCCCGCACGCCGCCCTGCCGCCTGCTCCTCGTCCTTCTCCTGCTGCCTCCGCTCGCCGCCTCGTACCGGCCCCGCGCCTGGGGGGCTGCTGCGCCCAGCGGTGGGTATGGCCCCGTGCCCTTTGCGTTGGCTTTCCCGCGGGGCCCTGCAGAGGAAAACGAAGGGCGCGCGGGTCCGTGCGCTCCAGTCTTGTTCCCGGCTCGGCCTTTCCTTCCCTCCCTGCGTGTCTTTCCACCCTTCTCGTTCCCAAACCCCCATTCATCCCAGTTCACTTTTGGAAGTCCATTTCTGTTGCATTCGCTAAAAACCCATTCCAATTTTTGTTGGTTCCACTGGGAGGTGTTTAGTGGATCCCGGGTCCCTCAGCGATCTCTGTGCAACTTGCGGAGGGGAAACCAGTGGATGGGAAATACAGCGAGGGAGCAAGTTGATACTTGCGTGGTGGAGCCTTAATGTGAATGCGGGGAGGATGTAGTGATAATAGTGGCTATGGGCTGTTTCCTCAAATTTCCTACCCGGCATATTCAGTGCGGTTGGAATTAAGGTGGGGGAGGCACACTTCAGGGACCAAAGAATTAAGGTGCTGAAGACATACTTCGTGCACCACCTTTGGTTCTGATTTCTCAAAGTGCTTGTCATTATAAGGAACAATTAATATAATACCATGTTCAATACATTTATGATTGGAAATCACTGAAAGCAGAAAGCTGGCTTTGGCAGGAAAATAAAAAGAAATTGGAAAGCTGCCAGCATCTGTATCCCTACATAGCAAAGTATGTTTGCTCATCTCAAAGTTAAAAGAGAAGGGAATTGCCCATTTTGTTAAAAGAGTCAATTAACATTCGGTATCCATGAATTCAGTACTCAAGTTATCTTAGGAGCGTTCTTAGCTCTCGGATGGGATGCCACTAGCAGAGTAGAGTTGTGCTTCTGTGCACTCAGAGAAGGGGTGGAGATCGGGGGCAGGACCCCTGAACATGTTCATTTAATGACTCTTCTTCCCTCAAGTTCATTCTACCCCCTTCCCCCCCAACACTTAGAAGTGTGGATCTGAGTCTGACTAGAAATGTATATATAAGACATAAAACAAATAGTGCACAGTTGTATAAACTTTATTGGCTATTTATTAACCTCTCCAGGCCATTTTATTGTTGAAATAACTTGCTTTACTGTAGCTCTACTTCTTAACTGCTTATAAATGAAAACTTTGTGTTTGCAGTTAAAGGAAAAATGCATTTTAGTGCTTATGTATTTATGGGGTAAATATATGTGTGTTTGTGTATGTTTGTGTTTCCTGCTCCCCCAACCCGCTACCTTCACCAGCTCCGCGTTGGAATGAAACTGCAGAAAAAAATTTGGGAGTCCTGGCAGAGGAAGACAATACATTGCAACAGAATAGCAGCAGTAATATCAGTTACAGTAATGCAATGCAGAAAGAAATCACACTGCCTTCAAGACTCATATATTACATCAACCAAGACTCGGAAAGCCCTTACCACGTTCTTGACACAAAGGCAAGACACCAGCAAAAACATAATAAGGTAGGCAGGAGGCTGGCTATGCGAAAGTAGCTATCATGAAGAGTTTTCCTTTGATTTGATTTTCTGCCAGAATCTGATTTCACAAATTTTACTGCAGCATTTTATTAAGAAAGCAATTAATATTATGATAGGGGAGAAACTGGAAGGAATTAACTTGGGATCTACTGGGATAGGACTGTTGTTTCTCTTCTCTGACTAAATTGGAACTAGAATTTTCTGATACCTGAAATGATATCCATGTATCTTTCAGGTACATTGGGCACTGAACAGTGGTTAAGTGAATGTGTTTATGATTCTGACTTGTTTCTGTGAGGCTTTATGTAAGGGTGCAGTATTCTGCCTTGATATGAAACTGCCTCCCATGATATAAAAACTGCTTTCAATCTGCACATATAAGATTGCTTCAGGAAGCTATTTGGCTGCACTGTCTCCATCAGTTTTTCCACTTAGAAACTCAATGTTTAAACAGTCTGTTTCTTTAATTGATCAGTAGGAGGAAAAAAATTTTTTTCTGTTGTATTTTCAATAGGTAAACAATTTGACATTTAAAAAGATTACGGTGACTAGACACAAATATTTGCATAATATGAAGAACAATTTTGGTTGGCATAGTTCTTCAGTACCTAATTTGTATTGATTATGAGCGGTTGCTTTACTTTCAGGTTAGTTCAGAAAGTGGGACTCATGTTTACAAATGTGTCAGTAGAAGACAAGTATGTTTAATATCCAAAGAGTTTAAGGGATCTTTTTCCCTGGTTACTATTCTTTACTTGAATTAATATTATTTTGAACCCCGAGCTGATTTACACAATGGATTATCGGTGCCTCTGTCGTTTATCTGGAGCAGAAAATAGAGTCTGTATGTTAAATGTTTCCTTTTGACCTGTACTTGTTCAGGTGAGAACAACAGTTAACAGTTAACTGTCTAAACATCTAGAATTTAAGAAAGTATCTGCAGTTTACATCATTGTTTTTATTAGTTTTCTAAAATATAGGTGAGTGGTAACAGTATTTATTCCCATTTTACAAATGGGGAGCTAGAAATTTAAGGCTTTTGGGTGATTTTCCTATGTTATAAAGCAGCTAATATAAAATTCAGGTGACCTGAATGTTTAATGTTTACTATTTTTTACAAGTTAGGTCTTTAAGAAAGTGCTTCCTTCACCTTGAGTATTACTGGAGAGGTGAACTTTCTTTCACATTCTTTTGAAGTGGCTGCTACCCACCATGAGATAAATGTGTCTCTGATCTCAGCCAGCCCTTTTCTCCATAAGCTCCTGTATAACTTAATGGGCTGACTAATAGGTCATGTCTAACTCATTTGCAATTAAAGGAAAAATGCATTTTAGAGCATATGTTTTTATGGGGTAAATACATTTTATTGATAGGAGAAATACATTATGGGGTAAATACATTTATTGATGGGAGAAATGGGTGTTGTCTTTAAAGAAGAGAAATCCAGGGCCCTTTTGATAAAATGCATTGAGGCTTTTATAGCTTTCCTTATAAATGGGGCCTTTTAGAGTTGAGTGGTTAGTTCTCAAACTCCAGCACCTTTGCTTAGGGTGCTGGCGAAAGGAAAAACAGCTGCCTCGAGGCCTGTTTCAAAGAATGCTCAAGCCCTCCTCAGCGGAGACTTGAAATTTCAATGGAACTTTTTAATAATTCAGATGTTTGAGGCTATGACTAATGCTTGCCTTATAGTTTAACCTTATGTGGCTGCTTTCTTTGGTGGGACGTGATTTGACTGTAATATACCTGACTTCCCGTGATAATAAGGTTTGTTAAACCTGTACCCACCACTTGCCTAGAGGAATAGACTTCTCACTGTGGATCACCTGCTTGACCTTGGAATGATTCTATGTCTCATCCTCCCCGCTACCCTCAATTGTAGTTGGGTTTCTTTTATACTGTACTTTGAAAAGAATGTTTCTACAGAAATCATATTTGAAAGCATTTTTCTTATTAGTTTAATTCTATAAACATTTGTTTTACCTTTGTCATGTGCAAAGCGGTATGCTAAGTATTCAAAGATAAGAGATAAAGGTTAAAAGGATGAAAAGACATGATCTATCCTCCAGGAGACAGGAAAATGAGATAAGCAAGATTCTAAAAGTGCTCCTGTACAGGTATAGACAGTGTTGTTTGGTGGGTGCCCTGAAATTACCCTTTGTGTTCTGTGCTCTCCCTTTTACTTCTGTTAAGCATCTCTTGAAGTAGTTGATAAAAAGTGTTCCATCTGCTTGCTGCTGTATCTTGGGATGACTTGCTTAATAACAGTGATGAGAGACACTTGCCAGTTCTGCTGCTTTAGAAATGTTTCAGTAAGAAAGTATAGAATTTCATTTCTGCTTTCATGTAAAGAAGTTTTTATTTTAATATCTGTGTTATGTACCTTTTTTTCCCTCCCCTGATTTCATTGCACTGAAGCACATTTTAATGAAAGCCTTAGAAATGCTGAATCACTGTGCCTTTCTCATGGATCCCTAGACTGGGGGTAGAGGTGGAAATGGAAATTCCCAAATATGGGTTGCAAGGCCAAGCTCCACATTTATGTCTGAAGAAATTTCATAAATGTTCAGCGTTGATCAATCTTTATTACTTTATAGCTGTGAAAGTTAACATGTTTATTAACTCTTCCAGAATTGGTGAGTGTAAAAGCAGATTGTGCAAACCACCTCTTTGCATGCTAATGTTTCTGAATGCCTTAATGTTTCTTTGTCAAAGAATGTTGAAAAATCTTTTTTTATCTCCATAGAGTGATGTATAGCCAGTTGTCCAAACTGTGCCATTTTTTAAAGTAGAAGTGGACACTGCTAATAATTATGCCAGGATAGTAGGCATAAACCAAGGTAGTCCAGAGCAGGCAGGGAGTTTTGACACCTTGGATCTAAATGCTATATTCCTTGATTTTTGGTGCTTACCCCAATTCAAGATTCTTTAAAGACAGTTTTATTTGCTGATGATTTATTATAAATTCTTTCTTACTAGCTAGGAAGTCAGATTCCTGCCATGTAGCAGTATTAGGGTCTGAAATGGAAAAATTTAATTTTGCTTTATGTGATACTGTGAAATGTATTTGGTAATTATCCTGTTTCCTGGTACACAGCTTCGAAGACCCTTGGAATCTCCAGAGTGATGAGTGTCTTTCATATGCCAATGAGATGATGGGTGGCTGGGTGTCTCTAGATAGCTTCAGGATGGGAGCTGGTCACCAGAAAGACCAGCACATTATTAGAGGTTTAGGATTTGCGCCCCACAACCCCAAAGAGAGGTAGAAGGTTGAGTTGATCACCAGTAGCCAGTGATTTAATCAGTCATACCTACGTAAGGAAGCATCCATAAACATGCAAAAGACTGGGTTCCGGAAACTTTCGGATAGCTGAACATGTGAAACTTCCTGGAGGGTGGAGTTCCTGGGGACGGCATTGAAGATCCTTGCCCTATGTGTCTCTTCCATCTGGCTGTTCATCTGTATTCTTTGTAATATCTGTTATGTAAATGGTAAGTGTAAGTAAAGTATTTCCTGAGTTCTGTGAACTGCTCTAGCAAATTAATTTAAAGGGATTCTGACTACCCCAATTTATAGCTGATCTTTCAGGAGCACAGGCCTCCATATGGGGCTTGAGATTGGCATCTGAAGTGGGCATCTGTAGGCTTGTGGGACTAGGCCTTCAACCAGTGGATCTGACGCTATCTCCAGGCTAAGTGTCAGAATTGAATTGGAGGACACCGAGGTGGTATGTGATGGAGAATCTGCAGAATTACTTGGTGTGTGGGGAAAACCCTCCCATACATCAGACGTCAGAAGTGTTGGGTTGAGTGTTGTGTGAGACTAGAGAAGGAAAAAACATTGCTTTTTCTTATATCTCTTATTTTGTTATCAGGATCGATCTTTTTCACTTGTAGAGACTTTTATGGGCATAAATGGAATTGTATGATTACTAAATGTAAGCATTTTATTAACCATTAATGTAACATATTAATAAAATGGACTATACATTTTAAAAGCGGGAGGAACACTTTGGATTCATTCATTCATTCTGAGATAATCATATGTGGTCTGTTCCTAGGAAAGTTAAGGAAGCTTTTCCTGAAACTTTAGTCGAAAACTACTCGTCCTGCTGGGCGTGGTGGCTTGCGCCTGTAATCCCGGCACTCTGGGAGGCCAAGACAGATGGATCACCTGAGGTCAGGAGTTTGAGACCAGCCTGATCAATATGGTGAAACCCCATCTCTACTAAAAATACAAAAATTAGCTGGGCGCAGTGGTGCACACCTGTAATCCCAGCTACTTGGGAGGCTGAGGCACGAGAATCTCTCAATACTGGAGACGGAGGTTGTGGTGAGTGCCACTGCACTCCACCCTGGGTGACAGAATGAGACTCTGTCTCAAAAAACAAACAAACAAACCACCCCCCTACCAAAAAACAAAAACAAAACAAGAAAAACAACAAAAAAAAAACCCTACTTGTCCTGTATCATGTTCCCTTAGGATTCTCTTCTCTTCTGGTTGGGAAGGGATTGTGGAGATGCACGATGCATAGCACTGGGCCTTGGGGAAAGCTGACTTTAGTTGACATGTGTGTGGCTCAGTCTTTTGTTGCTTTCTCTATTACCTACCACCCCAGGTTGAAGAGAGAATAGAGAGAAGTTTAAATGAATTTAGATCTCGGTGATCATTTTTATTTCCTTCTCTTAGAACAGGACTGGTTCCACATTTCTTGACTTTCCAGAAACCAGTCGTCCCATTGTTGTTGGTATGGGACAACAGAAAGAGAAACATGGGATGAAGAGTCCCACCTGTCTCTGCCATGAGATGTTGGCACACTTTTTTACAAATCTGGAACCTATATTTTTATGACCTTTATTATAAGGAATTAATTTAAAAAATCAATAGAAAGTTTTATACTGTGGAACATGGGGAAAAGATTTCCCTTCTGGAAGTTTCTTTAGCAAGTCCAGACTTTATCTAAAGAGCTGCCTTTAAACAGCCTTCTCAAGTTTTCCAGGTCTTCCTAAGCAGTCGTTAAAAATTGTAATATATAGAATTCAGGCTTGTAATGATTTTACTTGTAATGCTTGGCATGTAGTAGGCCTTCTGTTGAATTAATTGATGATTGAACACTCATATGTTAGAGTATAGTGGTTCCCATGGAATTCATGTTATAATCAAACTGAAATTCAAAAGGACCCTCAAAATACTCTTCAGTATTTTTGGCACTGTGCCAGATCAGTAGGAGAGAGAATTTTGGTCTTGAGTTTTTAGCACTGCATAAGTCACACTAACTATATGCTTACACTACCTAAAGTAGCAAAAAATACCTATATCAACAATTCTTAAATAATGTCTCTCACTGCTCCTCATCATCAATGTGATAATCAAGAGCTGACTATCTGGTAGTTATTGTTATGGTAGAGCAAGATGTATCTTTCTACTCAAATAGTTTCCAATAAATCAGATTTACACATGGTAGGTGTTCAGTTTTGTTTGATTCAGCAAACATTTATTGAGTACTTCTTTTGAATCAGGTGCTGTGCTAGACTCTGGGGAAAATGAAGAAGACTAACACTTTGTCCCTATCTTTGCTCACTGGTAGAGTGTCAGAATCGAGGTGGCCGCTGACGTGTGGTTTATGTTAGTGCAGTTACTAGTGGAAGGAACAGAAGGCTGTAGGCATCCAAAGGAGAGAATAACCTTTGCCTAGGGAAGTCAAAGAAAACCTCGTAGGGGAGGAAACAATTGAGCTGGCCCTAAAGAGCAATTAGGAGTTAAGTGAAGAGGGTGGAGAAAGGTGGAGAAAGGAAGAGCCACAGAATCGGCAGAGGAGAGGCTCCAGGTGCAAAGGCCTGACTTGCTTGGGCAGTAGCAGGTTATTTGGGTGGTGAGTGCAAGAAGGGGAAACTCAAGTATAGGAAACTTCAAAGACAGGGTCTCGCTCTGTCACCCAGGCTGTAGTGCAATGGCACGACCTTGGCTCACTGCAATCTCTGCCTCTCAGGTTCAAGCAATTCTCCCACTTCAGCCTCCCTGACTAATTTTTGTGTTTCAAGTATAGAGATGGGGTTTCACCATGTTGGCCAGGTTGGTCTTGAACTCCTGACCTCAAGTGATCTGCCCACTTTGGCCTCCCAAAGTTCTGGGATTACAGGCGTAAGCCACTGTGCCTGGCCTAGTGTAACATTTGTAATCAATTTTTAAATATCCTACTTAGTTCCTCTAGGAACCCAGTGACATAGGCATTTATAGATGTAGCAGTTGAGATTTATAGTTAGTATCTTCAGTAAGGACAAATAGCTAGTAAGTGGCAGAGAGAGTCAGGATTTGAACCCAGGTCTTCCCTTTGTAGAGCTCATGCTGGAGAAAGGTAGGGTGTTTTGGGAGTGGCAGAAAGTGAAGGTGGAAGATTGTGAAGACTGTAAAGATATGAGGGCTCTGGATTTATTCCATACCAAATTGTAAGTCCTGGGAAGTCAAGAGGTGAGCGCATATTGATTGAGCATAGATGAGTGCCCGTTATGTGACTCCCCAGTGAGCTTTACTTCTAGTAGGAAGAGACAGACCATAAACATGCCCAGAGCAGCAATGACAACCACACGAAGATTTTAGGTATTGACAAGTGCTTGCAGAAGATAAAAAGGCATGATATGATAGAGAGTGATGGGTGTGATGGTTTCTCTTGAAGAATCAGAAGGTTGGGCTTATGGCCCTGGGTGGGAGTAATTCACCTAGGGAGTAACCCACCTACAGGTAAGACGTGGCTCCTCTTCAGATAGAATGACGCATGCTATTTACTGCAGTGCCCTCATTCTTTGTTGCTAACACTAACCCTTCTGCATTTCTGGCCCCTGTGGGCATTTGAGTTTGGGCCCTTGTCTTTGATTCTTCTCTTCCATAAAGTCTAGACCATTTTTGGACATTTCATTCTGGTTTGGTCTAACTGCGACTGTGCTTTCCAGCAGCCTACAGCTGAGCTGTGCTGTTGAAAGTCTTGCTTTAGTGTGTGTCCCTAAATAATGCTTTCTGCTCACGGGTTGACTCATTCCTGCTAACTATGTAACTACTAGTGTCATTCTGTCTTCACTTATTCTCAGGCTTTGTTAACAGGGTGGATCACTGTCCTTCTCTTTACAGTTGGTCAAAAAATAACCCAGGAGGCCAGGTGCAGTGGCTCACACCTGTCATCCAAGCATTTTGGGAGGCTGAGGTGGGAGGGTCACTTCAGGCTAGGAGTTTGAGAGCAACTCAGGCAACATAGCCAGACCCCATGTCTACAGTAAGTAGTGGTGATCTCCAGGGTTGGTGGCATCACCCAGTGTGAAGGTAAATCATGCAGGAAGAGAGCTCTCCTTCTGCCTTCCTCATCTTTCTCAGCCATACCCCTCTGTTTTCCCAGCCATCTAAGAGTGAACCTTGGGAGTCATCTTTGACTCCTCTCTCTCCTGCCTATAAATAGTTGCCGATTAAGTCTTGACGTGTCTCCCATGACTCCATCCCTCCCCCCTTCTCTGCATTGTGTTCTTGTCATCGCCTCTGGTCTCTCTCTGTCAATCCATCAGCCCCACTGCTGACAGATTCATCTTCATGGAACACTTACTTCATCATGTGACTCCCTTTATCCACATTCAACAAGCATAATTTCAGCTACATGAATTTTCCTTGTGGAGCAAGGGAGAGGATGTAAAATTCTCTTGAGAAGAACTGCTGCTTTCCTTCTTACACTACACATTTGCTGTTGCCTTCTCCTTTCAGCATTTTTCCAGGCCTGTTTACCCAAAGGTCAGTCCTTAGCAGGAGATAATTTTGGATGATTCTATTCATTTTTGTCCAAACCCTGGGGCTAGTTATAAAAAACCCCTGTGACCAGTGGCAAGAACCGAATCTATCAGGAATGTATTCTTAGGCTTTCAAGTCCAAATTCTGTTAAATTCCTGCTTCAGAACATCATGTCATCTCCATTTCTAAGATCTGAGTAATTAATTGCTTCTACAGTATGAGTTTTCTAAATGAAAATATTTTATTCCCATCAAGAATGTATACAATTATAAGGCTTTATTCATACCAAGTATTCAGTTCACAGTTGATATGGCGCCCTTTAACCTTATGAAAGACTCTTTCATTCATATAATTCATTCATTCAGAATCTACTGAGTGAATTTTCAGTTTTACAAGGGAGTCTTTGTATTTAGAATTTGTATAAATTCATTATGATTTTAATTAAATTTAATGGTAGAAATGCTATTATAAAAAGGCTAGATCCAGTATGTTTTACTCAGAATAATGAGAAGTTAAAAACAATCATGTTAATTCATGGCCAATTTGAATAAAACTTTTGCTTTCTATAAAGTGATATGAGAGGTTCATTCTCCATCACAGGGCACCCCAGCCTGGGACAGATGTGAACCTGTGAATTAGCACAATGTTTCAAATAAAGTTTTGTTATATGGGCGTCCTCTCTGGCTAAAGAATAGAGAGAGGCTAATTTCCTCATCTGGAACATTACACATTGATAAATTCAAGCCCTGTGTATTGTGAAAGATGTTTGTTACCAAGTTTCTACCTTAAGATCTAAGTGTTCTGTAAGCCTTTTATTTAGAAATGTAAAGGATGGAAATTCAAACAAGTCTCCTCTGCTGATAGACACTAATTACAGAGTAGTTAAGTTTAAACAGACCAACGAACTGAAGTGTAAATAGAACTTTTGTATGAGTCCGTTCTCACACTGCGCTAAAGAACTACCTGAGACTGGGCAATTTATGAGGAAAAGCGATTTAATGAACACATAGTTCTACAGGTCATACTGGAAACATGGCTAGGAGGCCTCAGGAAACTTACAGTTCTGGTGGAAGGGGAAGAGGGAGCAAGCAAGTCTTACCATGGCATAGCAGGGGAGAGAGAGAGGGAGAGATTAAGAGAGAGAGAGAGAGGAGTGCCATCAGCCCTCGTGAGAACTCACTCACTATAATGAGAACAGCATGGGGGAAATCCGTCCCCAAGATCCAGTCATCTCCCACCTGGTCCCTCCCCCAACACTAAGGATTACAATTCAACATGAGATTTGGGTGGGGACACAGAACCAAACCATAACATTCCACCCCAGCCCCTCCCAAATCCCATGTTCTCACATTTCAAAACCAATCATACCTTCTAACAGTTCCCCTGAAGTCTTAACTCATTCCAGTGTTAAAAGTTCAAGTCGCGAGTCTCATCTGAGACAAGGCAAGTCCCTTCTACGTATGAGTCCGTAAAATAAAAAACAAGTTAGTTACTTCCAAGATACAGTGGGGGTACAGGCAGTGGGTAAATCCTCCCATTCCAAAAGGGATACATTGGCCAAAATAAAGGGGCCACAGGCTCCATGCAAGTTTGAAACCTAGCAGGACAGTCACTAAATCTTAAAGCTCTGAAATAATTGCCTTTCTCACATCACGTAAATGTCTCACATCCAGGGCACACTGATGCAGGGGGTGGGCTCCCATATCCTTGGGCACCTCTGCCTTTATAGCTCTGCAAGGTACAGCCTCTGTGGCTGCTTTCATGGGCTGGCATTGAGTGCCTGTGGCTTTTCTGGGTGCACGGTGCAAGCTGTCAATGGATCTACCATTCCGAGGTCTAGAGGACGGTGACCCTCTTCTCACAGCTCCAGTAGGCAGTGCCCCAGTGGGGACTATGTATGGAAGCTCCAATCCAAAATTTCCCCTCTGCACTGCCCTCATCGAGGTTCTCCATGAGGGCTCTGCCCTTGCAGCAGATTTCTTTTTTTTTTTTTTTTTGAGACGGAGTCTCGCTCTGTCGCCCAGCCCAGGCTGGAGTGCAGTGGCGCGATCTCGGCTCACTGCAAGCTCCGCCTCCCGGGTTCACGCCATTCTCCTGCCTCAGCCTCCCGAGTAGCTGGGACTACAGGCGCCCACAACCGCGCCCGGCTAATTTTTTGTATTTTTAGTAGAGACGGGGTTTCACCGTGGTCTCGATCTCCTGACCTTGTGATCCGCCCGCCTCGGCCTCCCAAAGTGCTGGGATTACAGGCGTGAGCCACCGCGCCCGGCCTTTGCAGCAGATTTCTGCTGGATATCCAGGTGTTTCGTACATCCTCTGAAATCTAGGCAGATGTTCCCAAGCCTCTACTTTTACCTTCTGCATACATGTGGGCCCAATACCACATGGAAGCCACCAAGGGTTGGAGCTTGGACCGTCTGAAACAAGAGCTTGAGCTGTATCTTGGCTCTTTTTAGCCATGGCTGGAGCTGGAGTACATGGGACACAGAGCACCATGTCCTGAGGCTGCACAGAGCAGTGGGGCCCAGGCCTGGCCCAATAAACCATTTTTCCTTTCTAGGCCTCTAGACCTATGATGGAGGGGCTGCCATGAAGTTCTCTGAAATACCTTGGGGGCATTTCCATTCACCTCCTCTTAGGCAAGCTTCTGCAGCAGGCTTGAATTTCTCCCCAGAAAATGGGTTTTTGTTTTCCACCACAGGGTCAGGCTGCAAATTTTCCAAACGTGTACACTCTGCTTCTCTTTTAAATATAAGTTCCAGTTTCAGACCATCTCTTCATTCACACACATGAGCACATACTTTTAGAAGCAGCCAGGCCACATCTTGAATGCTTTGCTGCTTTGAAATTTCTTCCACTGGATACCCTAAATCATCTCTCAAGTTCTGTGTTCCACAGATCTCCGGAGCAGGGCACTACGCCTCCAGACCCTTTGCTAAAGCATAGCAAGAGTTATCTTTACTCCAGTTCCCAGTAAGTTCCTCATTTCCATTTCAGATCACCTCGGCCTGGACTTCACTGTCCATATCACTATCAGCATTTTGGTTAAAATCATTCAACAGGTCTGTATGAAGTTCCAGACTTTCCCACATTTTCCTGTCTCCTTCTGAGCCCTCCAAACTGTTCCAACTTCTGCTTGTTACCCAGTTCCAAAGGTGCTTCCACATTTTCAGATATCTTTATAACAGTGCTCCACTCCTGGTACCAATTTTCTATATTAGTTTGTTCTCACACTGCTATAAAGAACTACCTGAGACTAGGTAATTTATGAAGAAAAGAGGTTTAATTGACTCACAGTTCCATAGGCTATACAGGAAGTATGACTGGGAGGTCTTAGGAAACTTATCATGGCAGAAGGCAAAGGGGAAGCACGCACTCCTTACCATGGTGGAGCAAGAGAGAGAGAGCAAGCAAGGAGGGAAATGCCATATACTTAAACCATCGGCTCTCATGAGAACTCACTCACTATCATGAGAACAGCATGGGGGAAATCCGCCCCCATGATCCAGTCACCTCCCACCAGGACCCTCCTCTAAAACTGGGGATTACAATTCTACATGAGATTTGCATAGGGACACAGAGCCAAATCGTATCAACCCTCGACTGGTGACTATGAGAGCAGCCTGGGGGAAAACCACCCCCAAGATCCAGTTACTTCCCACCAGGACCCTCCCTCAACACTGGAGATTACAATTCAATGTGATATTTGCATGCAGGCACAGAGCCAACCATGTAAACCTTGGACCAGTGATTATGTTGTTCTTGAGCTTCGATCTGTAATTATATAGCTGGGCACACTCACTTTTGCTTATCTGCATGGCAGTGATAATCCTGCCACATTAAAAAAAAAATCTTAGATGGTAGTGAGAACAAGGTAGTCACATACTCCTGGACCACCTCTTTGTGCCCTCAGTGGGGCTGAAGATTAAATTTAGATGCAGTCAAATCCAGTCACAGCTAGAGACATCATAAGGAACATTCCAGAGCCATGGAGATAGAGGTTTTTGAGTATCTGTTTAATTCTAGTGCCTGTTTTAGAACCTGCTTTCCCTTAGTGTGGTTATTTAAGAATTTACTGCATCAAGTTGTAGTCTGGATTGCTTTATCGGGTGCTTTGTGCTGTCTTTTAATTGTAAGCAGGCCTGCTAATACCATATACTATAATAGCTGTATTGCAGCTAGGCTCCATTAACGATGTGAATCAATCAGTGCTTAGGAGAGTCCTCTCTCCCCATGGTTATCCTCGCTTTTTATGTTTTCAGATGAGTAGAATGCATGAAATCAGCTTCAGCTCAACTCTCCAATGCATTGGTAATCAATATAATACATAACCTTCCTATGGAACCTTATTGAGGCACTTTCATATCTATAATCTCACATGGTCCTCGCAGCGTAACTGCCAAGATGGTTATTATTTCTGTGTTCTGAATGAGGAAATGCAACCAGAGAGTGAGTCAAAAGCTCAAACAAGTCAGGTCAGTTTGCTGTAGGTCTTAAGAATTATTAGCGTGACCAAAATGACCAGGACTGCGGTTTATAGACTTCCGATCTCCGGTTCTTTTTTCACATGTCTGTGGGTTGAATGGGGAAGTTTCTGTCCTTTGTAGGCACCTTTCTTCTTGATGATAAAGACCTGTGAACTAACTGCAGCTGGACTATATGCATGTGCACACACCTCCCTTGGCCTTCCTCTGTGACCAGCTGGTTTTCTCATCTTTTTTTCTTCCCTAAATGAGTAATCCAGATAAATAACCTTGTTGAAACTACTAGCATTTGTAGAATATTTTGCTTATCTGCTTACCTTTCCTTCTTTAATTTTCATTTTCTACTAGCAGTTTTTCCTTCTTTCTTGTATCCTGAACAAAGTGGTCATGTTTGGTGTTTCCAAATAATATGTCAGACATTTGAACCATTCTAGAAGTAGATTTTCTTTTTTTTTTTTTTTTGAAAAATATTCTAATATAGAAGTATGCTGCTTGAAGAAGTAGGTCTTCAAAATAAACTGAATTTAATTAGAACTGGTTAATATAGCCTTTATTTTTTACTAATTAAAGAAATGATATACACCCAATTTAAACTTTTTGTCAGCATGTGAAATGCAGTATAGCCAGTGTTTCTACACTGACATCATATTTTGGTGCAAAGCAAGGAAACTGGCATTTTAATGATCCAGTGTAGCCATTTATTTGTGGGATAAATATGATTGTGCTGCTAGGCTCTATAGAATGTCGGAAATCCCTTTGACTTCTCTCTTCTGGAGGAAGAATGGTTGGAGGTCAAGTTTCTGGAGGTCTGACAGATCGGCTGTTGCCAACTCTCTGGAACTGGACAAGTTACTTTGCCCCTCTAAACCCCAGCTTCCTTATCAATCACATGGACATAATAATAGTGCCCATCCTAGAGACTGTGGCTGGCCTACATTGCATCCCCCATGTAAAGTGGTTTGCACAGTGCCTGGCATACAGGAGGTACACAGGAAATGTTACCGATGAATGAATGACCAGAGGCTTAGGGAATCCAAGTTGTGAACTGCTCTTTCGTGAATAAAGTATTTCTTTTATTAAAAAATAAAGGAGATTTAAGGGTAATTGTGAGATAGTCGTGGAGAGGGGTGATTTTCAGGGTCTTCCTGGTTGTATGGCTGCAGATGAGCTTGATTGGTCTACCTCAGACAGAAGTGAACACCTAAGTAGGAGAGACTACATTAGGATGCACGTGATGTCTCAGAGACTGCAAGCCCTGGACCACATTGAGGCAGTTGTACCGTAGGAGTGTAAAGAAGTTTTCCGTAAACCTTTGCCTATAATCAGGGCACTCTAGGTCAGGCTTGGGTATTAGGCGTTTTAGTGGATTGTCAAGGTGAACCGTTTGCTTCTTGGAGCTAATTGCCAAGATGGGTATGGTATGGCCCCAAATACTTATACTATAAATAGCACATGTTCAGATGATAATTTCCCCAAGAAATATTCCAATTAGATATCCACCCACCTCTCCTCCCTTCCCCCCAACTCCCCAGACGAAACCAAACCTAAGAAATACTTTCATCTGCCTTTGGTAGTTTTCTGGCTTTGGAATGAAATGGAACAATCATAAAACCATGACAAATAGTATAGGACATAGACCTCCCAACCCAGAAGAAATTTAACAGCGTAGAAATATCAGACATAAATTCTGTTTTTATTTGGACACTAGGATAATTGAATATGTTATGACAAGGAGATAAGATTTTGGTCTTCGCATCTTATCAGTCTTAACCAAGAAGAGTTAGTACACTGATTCCCCTCTTCTTATAAATTACGGCTAAAATTATGAGAGTTAGTAAATTTGGTAATTACTGTAGATAGCCTTGTGTAATGTAATGGACTTTCATCTCTGCAGAACGTTTAGACTGTAGTTAGAAGCATTTATCACTGTTGGGCTGCATAAGTACTGTCACTTGTTCCCTTCAGAACCAGTGTGATACTGAGATGATGCCGTCTTATTATTTTTGGCTTTGCAGTGGTTTGTTAAATAGTTTTTGGAAATGGTTAATTATTATTCTTTACCCTTCTAATTAACTATAACTATATCCTTATTTATTCTTTTATTTGGGACATTAATACTTTTAAGACCTACTAATGCATTTTAGGATTATTACCCAAATAGAATATTTATGAATTATCTTGTCTGCCATCAGATCTTAAATTTGTTTTTCCATATAGTTTTTCAGAGTTCTTGGACTTCTATATTTTCACACCATAATGTGTTAAACATGTATTAACTTATTTGTATGAAGCACTTGTTTGTGATGTAATCATTTGAGACTCTCTATTCTTTCACAGGAAGCATAATCTCTTCCTTGATACACAGACCTACATATCCAACTATTTAACTTATATCTCCACTTGGATGTCTTATAGGCAACTCAAACTCAACATACCCAAAATGGAACTCTTGATTGTGCTGTCTGCTACCCTAGCCCGTCCCTCCCAGATCCTTCCCATCTGGTTAAATGGAACATCACCTTCCAGTTGCTTAGACCAAAAACCTTTTCCCTTCTCTTCCTTGCAAGCATCATGCCAAGCCATCAAGTCTTGTGTTCCCTTAAAAAACTATCCGGAGATCCAACCACTTCTTCTTTGCTGCCAACCTGTTCTAACCCACTATCTCTCACATGCACCATTAGAGTGTCTTCTTCTCTTCTCCCTGATTTTGTTCCTCTCCTATCACTTTGGTTCTCCTCTGTTTCACACGTATCAGGCAGAGTGATCCTTTTAAATTCTGATTGGATCATTTCACTCTTGGCTCAACCTCCAGGGATTTCCCATTAACTCAGAATGACTTTTTTTTTTCCCACCTCCAATCATAATATGGTCACTGAAGAAAATTAGGCTACTGTTAGTTGTTATAGTTGGTTGACAGGAAGTGCTCTTTATGTTTGTGTATTTAAACACATGCCCTAGAAAGACTAATGAGATATAAAAAGCTAGGCACTTGTAATTCTATTTTTAGTTTTTGGAGGAACCTCTGTAGCATTTTCCATGGTGGTTGCACCGTTTTATAATCTCCCCGATGATGCACAAGGGTTCCAATTCTCCACATCCTTACCAGCACTGGTTATTTTCTGTTACTTATTTTTTAAAAAATATTAGCCACTCTAAGGAGTATGGAGTGGTATCTTTGTGGTTTGGTTTGCGTTTCCCTAATGATTAGTGATGTTGAACATCTTTTCATGTGTTTATTGGCCATTTTTACATTTTATTTGGAGAAGTGTCTATTTAATTATTTGCTCATTTTCTAATCCAGCTGTTTGGGTTTTTTTTTTTTTTTTTTTTTTTTTGGTTGTTGCTGTTGAGTTCTAGGAGTTCTTTATATACTCTGGATGTCAATCCCTTACCAGAGATATGATTTACAAATATTTTCTCCCATTCTGTGGGTTGGCTTTTCATTCTGTGGATAGTGTCCTTTCACCATGTTGGTCAGGCTGGTCTTGAACTCCTGACCTCAAGTGATACACCCGCCTTGGCCTCCAAAAGTGCATGATTACAGGCATGAGCCACCGCATCTGGCCTGAGGTAGTTTCCTTCTATCTGCTTTTGCTATTTTATCTCACAACTTTCTTTAAAGGGGAGACCAGACTATGAGTAGAATAATTGACTGGCTGTGCATTAGAAAGCCAATTTTGGGTGAGACACTTATATCTGTAGATTTAAATTTCCTAATTTTAAAAATAAGGAGGTTGAATTAGATTTGGGAATCTCAAACTTTAGTGTGAGTTGGAACCACTTGAGGAAGTTGTTGAAAAGATTTTGAGTTTGTAGGTCTGTACGGGGTCTAGTGGTTTGCATTTTTATAAGTCTCAGGTGATTTTGATATGGATGTATTTGTTCTCTAGAACCCCGTATGGCTCTAAAATTCTGTGAAATATCCTCCAATAAAAGGCATTTGGGTATTTATTAGAGGACACGAAATGAGGGTATAGGCCATTGAATTAGGGATTGTTCGTTATTCCAAGCCATGGTTGCATTTGTGGACAAGCTGCCTCCTGAGATTTGGGCATGTTGGATGGAGAGTAGGAATTATGAAGTGAGGCATTTATTGTTTGAAAATGAAAAGAGTAGCTGGCTTCAGGAGTGACTGATGTGAGATGATTCAGGGACAAAAGAGCTTTTGCAAAATAGAAGCAGAGGAGAGGGGCTAAGGAACAGTGGTCAGCAGAGAGACTGCTGGGGGGATCACACTGCCTCCTTGATTTATCACTAGGAAGTCCATAGAGTCATGTTTTACCACCAGGAAGTCCAGAAACAAAGACAGTCTCTGGTCTGGGAATTCCAAACAGGAGTGCTGGGAGCCTAGAGCAAAGGAATGTTACTGGAGGTGAAAAACTGATGACCAATTTGCATACACATGCATACTTACACCTGTAAAATTAGTGTAAATATGTTGTATGAAATTAGTGGTTACTCTGATATATTTACTTACATGGTCTAAGAATTCAGAGTTCATAAAAATATAATATGAAAAGTGAAAATTTCTCTTCCAGCACGCCCCAAAGGCTGTTACATTTCTGTTTTTAGTTCTCACAACGTTAAATAATTTATCTCCACCCTATTTTTAGATCCTTCAACCTAAGTACTATCTTTCGTCTGCCTGCTTTGAAAGGCAAAGCCTGTATCACACTGTGGTGTTCTTCCCCTTTGCGCCCTACCACTTTGATTTTTATTCTTTACTTATTTTGAATTTGCTGTGGTTTTAGCAGTCATTTTACATTTGAAAAGGACTTGGAACAGCGGGACTTAGGGTTAGAATTCTGTGTTCAGTTGTTGTCTTCGGCCTCTGGGGAGAAAAGTAAACTTGGAGACTCAGCAAGAACAATTGGAACCCAAGTACCCCCAGTTGAGGATTTGCCGGGAGCTCCTGCTTGGCATACAAAGCCTCAGAAAGTTGATGGTGAGGGATGAAGAGACATTTTGTGGAGGAAAAATTGCATATTTCCTGCTCTGTTATTTTTTTTTTAAAGTTAAGAAGGGGCCAGAGGGTGAAGAGTCTATACAGATTTTGTTGTGGTTTGATCAGGAAGCCACTGATGGGTTTTAAACAAGGAAATAGCATTACCTGATTTATATTTTACTAAGATCATTATGGCAGCTCTCTGGAAGATGAACAGAACTGGGCAAGAGTGGCCCAGGGAGACCAGTTGGGAGGGGCTTGCATTTGTCCAGGCAGTGATGGTGTGGACTGCACTGGGTGATAAGCAGAGGAATTGCAGGGATGCAAGTAGATTTGGGATATATTTTGGATTATTGTAGGCTAGAAAAGGAGAGGAATTATAGTAGATTCCCCTAAAGATGTCCACATCCTGATCTCCAACACCTATGAATATGTTCTCTTACATGGCAGAAGACACTTTGTAGATATGACTAAATTGAGGCTGTTGAGATGGGAGCATATCCTGGATTATTTGTGTGGGCCCAGTGTAATCACAAAGGCCCTGATACACTCAGAGAGAAGGAGATATAATGTTGGAAACAGAGGTTTGAGTGATGTGAGGAGGGGCCCACAAGCCAAGGGATACAGACAGCCTTTAGAAGGTGGAAAAGATTAGGAAACAGGCTCTTCCCTAGAACCTCCAGATGGAGCCAGCCCTGCCAACACCTTAACTTTAAACTCTAGACTTTGATTTTGGGCTTTTGTCCTCCAGAAGTGTAAGATAATAATTTGTGTTGTTGTAAGCCCTGACATCCAGGGAAATTTGTTAGGATAGCAGCAGGAAATAATGCAGAAGTCAAAAATGACTACTATGCTTTATCCTGGGGAATAGTGCTACTGTGTCCCAATGTGGGGCCGAAAAGGAAGATTTAGGAGGCTGACAGGAAACTGAGCCTGTTCAGCTCAGGAGGACTGTTGGTCATCTCTGTGCATGTGTTAATAACCTCGTTGTCCCAGGGCTCAGGGATAAGTCAGGATGAGATGGAAATGTGGGAGCCTTCACCAGGCAAATGGTATGTAGAGACCCGGGGGTTTCACCCACGGAGAGGTTGTATTACGTGAATTGTGGAAAAACAGCTTAGTAATTTCCGTCAGAGGCCACATAGAGACCTGTTCCCTCTCCTTGCTTGCTGTCTAAATTATAGTTGTTTTCTTTTGAGTCATCAAATGACATTTCAAAAGATAATATGAAGCTGCCACTTTGGGAGAAAGAAAGCAATATTAAGCAGCTTTTTCAAAGATCAAATTTTTGGACTCTGTAGATAGTTGCAGTATTTCTTCCGTTATTATTTTTTGAAGGATACATATGAGCTCATTTGACAGATTTAAACCTGTAGTTTAATTTGGAGGGAAGGCTTCTATGGCTATATGTTTTTAAAAATCTAGTTCTTTTCAGTTGGAGTATATTTAACTGTTGAAAGAACGAAACTTCCCATTTTTGTTTGCATCAGTTACTTCTTACTGTTTTGTTTCAAAGGCCTTGGTGACAGCTGAAAATAAGCTTTGAAAATAAAGTTGAATTTTGACCGAGCATGTTAGCTCACGCCTGTAATCCCAGCACTTTGGGAAGGCAAGGAGGGTGGATCACCTGAGGTCAGGAGTTTGAGACCAGCCTGGCCAACATGGCAAAACCCCATCTCTACTAAAAATACAAAAGTTAGCTGGGCATGCCTATAGTCCCAGCTACTCGGGAGGCTGAGACAGGATAATCTTTTGAACCCAGGAGGCAGACATTGCAGTGAGCCAAGATCGCACAACTGCACTCCAGCCTGAGTGACAGAGCGAGACTGTCTCAAATAAATAAATAAATAAGAAAAGAAAGTTGAATTTTGTGTTGAGGCAACACATCTAGAGGAAGCTATACATACATCTTCTGTACATAGAGAGCAGCGGTTCTCAACCGTTTTGCTCCCTGCTGCCAACGCTTCCCCATAGGACATTTGGCAGTGTCTGGAGATATTTTTGGTTGTCAGAACTGAGTGGGGGAGGCTACTGGAATCTAGTGGGTAGAGGCTAGTAATGCTGCCAAATGTACCACAGGGCACAGGGCAGTCCCCTAAAATCAAAGAAGTATTTAGCCTAACGTGTCAGTAGTGCTAAGGTAGAGAAACCCTGCAATCGAACTTATAAACTGATAAGTTTTGTTTCTTTCTGTTCTCTTTCTGTCACTCAGCATGGTTTCCTGCATTGCATCTAGTTGCTTGGTGAGCCAGCCAGGTTAGCTTTTTTCTGCCCTAAGTACTACAACATTTTCTTTCTTTGTTTTTCTTTGAGATGGGTTTTTGCTCTTTTACCCAGGCTGGAGTGCAGTGGTGTGATCATTGCTCGCTGTAGCCTTGAACTTGTGGGCTTAAGCAATCCTCACACCTCGGCCTCCTGTGTAGCTAGTACTATAGGCTCGCAGCACCATGCCTGGCTATTTTTTCTACTTTTTGTAGAGACACGGTCTTACGGTGCTGCCCAGGCTGGCCTCAAACTCCTTGCCTTAATTCATCCTCTGGCCTCAGAACCCAAAGTATTGAGATTACAGGTGTGAGCCACTTCTGGCCTACATTCTTGCAGATTCTATACTTTTTATTTTGTGGGAAATTGGCTAATTTAGTATTCACTGGAATAGGAAGCAGAAAGAAAAGAGTTTGCTTGAAGTCTTCATTTAAATGGATTTAAAAATTTTCTTTTTGCCAAGATAAAAGTGTTAAATTTATTATAGTCGTCTACTTTTGGAAAAAATTAATGTACTATAAGTAGCTTTTATTTTGAGCTCTTAATCAAGTATTAATAACATTATATTTTCTCTAATTGTGACTAACTGAATATTGCCGAGATATAGTTATTTGCTTATTTCAGGTAATTAAAAACATCATCTGAAATAACTGTAATTGAAAGAATATAAAATTGTAAAAATTGCTCTGTTTGTTTTTTATTCTTTGGCACTATTACAGTATTTTGAAGCATTGTGAATTTTTTAAAAATTCAAGAAAAGTCTCCTTGCTGTCATTTGATGACTTAAGTAGCAGCCCAGAGAACAGATGTAGGAATGAAGTGATTTATACAATGCTTCAGAATCTTTTTGTTCCTGAATTTCACAATATAAACTTCATGAAATTGGTAAGAGATTTTGAGAAACCCTACATTATTTAGTAGGATGTGGGATATACTTTTATTTCTGTGACTTAAAATGAGGCCTCTAAGATGGGAAATATAGTTAGTAAATAAAAATAATTAAGTTTATGCCTCTAAAAATTCCTAAAATGAGATACTGTATATGACAATGTATATGATGATGTATGCCTAAAAGTAGTGACATGTTTGAAATATTAGAAGCAGTAGAGATATTATGACTTCCAGAATATGGAAATGGACTTTTAGAAAATCAAAGATAAACATTATGTTGTTTCTTAGGAATGTTTAAGATATATACATTCATGCATGTGATCCATGTGGTTTGTTAGGGAGCTGCGTCTTCATTTGCTGATCATTCTTTTGAAATTTTAACATGTATATATAAGACATGAAAGTGACGCTCTTGGACTTGAATTCTTTTTGGGAAGCTTATAGTGCATAGTATCTCTTGGTTTTCAAAGTGACACTGTTCTAATTGAAAATGTTGATTTTAAAACCCAATGAGTATATTGCTTTACAATTGACTTCTATAATTTTTTTTCTGTTATCTTAGGTTTCATATTTAAACTCTAGCTCTGTCAGATAGTAAGTTATCCATGGAATTATATACCCTCCTTTGTTCATTTACTAGAATTTTTTTGTCCCCAGTATGCCCTCATTTATTGACTCAATAATATGCCTACTCATTGACTCACTTGTCCATTACTTCGAAATTTAATCACTCAGTAAACATTAAAGGATATATCTTTAATTAGTGTATTAGTCTGTTCTCAAATTTCTATAAGGAAATACCTGAGACTGGGTAATGTGTAAAGAAAAGACATTTAATTGGCTCATGGCTCTCCACACTTTTCAACAACTAAGTCTCATGACAACTCACTACTGCGATGACAGCTCCAAGGGGGGTGGCTCTGCAGGCTGTACAGAAGGCATGGCAGCATCTGCTTCTGGGGAGGCCTCAGGAAACATTTACTCATGGCGGAAGGCAAAGCGGAAGCAGGTGTCTTACATGGCAGGAGTAGGACCAAGAGAGGGGGGAAATGCGACACACTCTTAAACAGCCAGCTGTCATGAGAACTCGCTATTGTAACAACAACTCCAAGGGATTCGAGTGTTAAACCATGGGAAACAACTTACATGATCAAATCACCTCCCACCAGTCCCCACCTTCGACACTGGGGATTATAAATGAACATGAGATTTGGATGGGGACACAGATCCAAATCATAAAATTCCACCCTGGCTCCTCCCAAATCTCATGTCCTTTTCACATTGCAAAATCCAATCGTGCCTTCTCAACACTCCCCCAGAGTCTTAACTCATTCCAGCATTAACTCAAAAGTCCAAAGTCCAAAGTCTTTTCTGAGATAAGGCTAGTCCCTTCTGCCTATGCACCTATAAAATCAAAACCAAGTTAGTTACTCCCAAATTACAATAGAGATACAGGCATTTGGTAAATACTTCCATTCTAAAAGGGAGAAATCAACCCAAAGGAAAGGGCTTATAGGCCCCATGCAAGTCTGAAACCCACCTAAGCAGTCATTAAACCTTAAAGTTCTAAAATAATCTTTTTTGACTCCATGTCTCACATGCAGGGCACACTGTTGTGAGGTGTGGCTACCAAGGCCTTGGCAGCCCTGCCTCTGTGGCTTTGCAGGGTTCAGCCCCCAAGGCTGCTCTTAAGGGCTGGCACTGAGTGCCTGTGGCTTTGCAGGCACAGGGTGCGAGCTGCTGGTGGATGTACGATTTTGACGTCTTCAGGATGGTGAAGGTGTCCTGCTCACAGCTCAACTAGGCAGTACCCCAGTGGGGGCTCTGTGTGGGGGCTCCACCCCACATTTCCCCTCTGTGCTGCCCTATTAGAGGTTCTCCATGAGGGCTCCGCCCCTGAAGCAGGCTTCTGCCTGCACATCCAGGCTTTTCCATATATCCCCTTGAAATCTAGGCAGAGGTTCCCAAGCCTCAACTCTTGTACTCTGTGCACCTGCAGGCTTAATGCCACATGGAAACTGCCAAGGTTCATGGCTTGCACCCTCTGAAGCAGCGGCCTGAGCTGTACCTGGGCCTCTTTTAACCATGACTGGCCAGAGCTAGAGTGCCTGGGAAGCAGGGAGCAGTGTCCCGAGGCAGACAGCAGGGCCCTGGGCTTGGCCAATGAAACAATTCTTCCCTCCTAGGCCTCTGGGCCTGTGATGGGCTGCTGTGAGAATCTAAAATGCCTTGAAGGCTTTTTTTCCCCATTGTCTTGGCTATCAGCACTTGACTCCTTTTTACTTATGCAAATTTCTGCAGTCTGCTTGAATTCTTCTCCTGAAAATGGGCTTTTCTTTTTTCACCACATGGCCAGGCTGCAAATTTTCCTAACCTTTATGTTCTGCCTCTCTTTTAAACCTAAGTTCGAGTTTCAGTTCATTTCTTGAATTACGCATATGAGCATAGATTGTTTGAAGCAGCCACATCTTGAACACCGCTGCTTAAAAATTTCTTCTACTAGATATCCTAAATCATCTCTCTCAAGTTCAAAGTTCCATTTATCCCTGGGGCAGGGGCATAGTCCAGCCAAGCTCTTTGCCAAGGTGTAACAAAAGTGACCTTTTCTCTAGTTCCCAATAAGTTCCTCTTCTCCATCTGAGTCCTCATCAGCCTGGCCATCTCTGTTCGTGTCACTATGAGCAGTTTGGTCATAATCGTTCAACTAGTCTCTAGGAAGTTCCAAATGTTCCTCCATCTTCCTGTCTTCTTCTGAGCCCTCCAAACTTTTCCAGCCTCTGCCTGTTACCCAGTTCCATGGCTGCTTCCACATTTTCAAATATCTTTATAGCAATACTTCACTCTTGGTACCAATTTTCTGTATTAGTCCATTCTCACATTGCAATAAAAAAATACCTGAGACTAGTTGATTGATAAAGAAAAGAGATTTAATTGCCTCATGGTTCTGTAGGCTGTACAAGAACCATGACAGCATCTGCTTCTGGAGAGGCCTCAGGGAGCTTTTACCCATGGTGGAAGGCAATGTGGGAGCAGGCATTCACATGGCCAGAACAGGAGAAAGAGAGAGGGGAGGAGGTGCTACACACTTTTAAACAACCAAATCTCATGACAGCTCACTACCATGATGACACCTCCAAGGGGTATAGTGTTAAACCACGAGAAACCGTCCTCCTGATCAAAATCCTCATGATCACCCCCTACTAGACCCCACCTCCAACATTGGGGATTACAACTGAACATGAGATTTGGGTGGGGACACAGGTCCAAACCATATCAATTAGCTTAAAGGATTTATTCTTTATATTTAACTGTCTATTCCACAACTCCACTTGGGCATGTAATGTGCATATCAAGCTTAGATTCAGAGTCCTGAATTCCTACCACCACCTTCTTCTCCTGCAGTCTTCCCCATCTTAATAAATTGCTTGCTCCTTCTGGTTACTCAGGCCAGACATTTTAGAGTTTTCTTGTCACCTCTATTTCATTTATAATCCACGTCTAATCTGTAAGTGAGTCCTACTGACTTTGCCTTCACTATCTTCCCAGAATCTGACCAAGTCTCATCAACTCCACTGTTATTCCCCAAGTCAAACCCCTATCACCTCCTACCTGGATTATTATTGCAACAGCCTCTTAAGCCACTCTGCTTCTCCCTTGCACCCTGACCACTTTAGTGCATTGTCCACACAGTAGCTTCTGGTGAACTTTAAAAAATGGAAACCTGATCATATCATTCCTCACTCAGAATTCTCAGCACATTACTATTTCATTCAGAATAAAAGGTGAAGTTCTTACAGTGGCCCACAAGGTGCTACACAACTGACCCCTTACTGGTTCTGTGACTCTTGCCTGCACAACTCCTCTAGTCTCCCTCCACTTGACCCACACTGGCCTTTTTATTGTTATTCTTCAAATAGACCAAGTGTGTCTCTGCCTCAGGGCTTTTACAACTAGCTGTTCCCTCTGCCTGGGATTCTCTTTCCTTAGGTATTTACCTGACTTGTACCCTCACCTAGTCTTTGCTCAGATATCACCTCTTCAAAGACTCCTTCTTTGACCATCCTATTTTTTTGTTCTGCAAACTCCCTAACTTATTTTGACTCTTATCTACTTTAATCTTTTTACCTATGTCACTCATCATTATCTAACTTACTTTATATTTACTTGTTGGTCGTATTAGCCATCCCCCGCAAAACACGTACCCTAAAATTAAACCCTGGAAGGCCAGGGCTTCTGCTCGAAATGTGGTAGACACACATGATTATTTGCTTAATGAGTAAATGATTTCATGTATGATGTAGAAGCCAACAAGGCAATATGTAATCTGAGGAAATAGACATATTCCTCAGATATATAATAGATATATTCTATTTTTATTTTGTATGTCTTCAAGGCTCCATGCAATTTCTAGGTTCACATTTAGAAACAAAAATGGAGTTTTAATAGGCCTAAAACATTACATGGACATGGTGAGACCTGTCATTTGTGTACGAAAATAGGAGATTCTGCATAGTGGTCAGTATTCTAAATGTTGGTTTTAAAAATTGTGCAAATACAGGTTGAGTGGTTGATATTTTCCAGAGCTCTGTGGAAGTTCAATATTAGAGAACATGAGGTCGCCTATGAATATTAGCTTTTCTACATCTAGCTTTGGGTAAAGTATGTGTACTACAAATACTTGTTTTGAGTAAAATTGTGAAACAGGACAATTGTGGGCCTCTATGTCAAGGAACAGGCCTTAATCATGTTACTTAGGAAGTCTACTGGCACCTGCATTTTTGTAAAATGGAGAAATCCATTTTTGGCATGACTCCCAATTTGAAAGTTACTCTTTTCATCCAAAGGGGTAGAATGCAACCCATCCATAGTCATAGACAAGGTCAGAATTCAGTGCAAAGGACAGAGCCAGACATGGCTAAGGACTGGAGAACACTGAACTTTTCCTAATCTGTAGTTGTAGTTCTCTGTAGATAAAAGGGATCTCTGCCCCAGTAATATGCAACTTGCCGAGGGTTGTCAAGGAAAGCAAAGACCACTTAGGAATATCATTGTCAAACAGCTGTATATTTAACATGAACTTTGAGCAATCTCATAAGCAGAGCCTGAAAAATTCTACAGATGGAAATATCAGCTCTGGTATAGAGATCCCAACACAAATCACTGGGTAGAAACAGTATGAAACCTACCAGCAAGGATCAGTGAATTGAGGTATGTCAAGAGAAGAGAGCTCTGGCCTGGACAGATCTGCTCAGCCTTCTTTGATTACACGTTTTCAGTAATTTATTGATGAGGGAGAATTGGAGGTTAATATTTGAATCTACTCTATATCATTTATGGTTTGCTAGATATAACAATGCTCAAATGAACTGTATAATTACTATACCATAATTTTCATTTTGTATTTCAGAATTACTCATTCTTAACTAATCCTTATGTAGTCATCATAAAGACCCAAGTTAAAGAACCTTCTGTTGCCTTAGATTGATATTTGCATTGACATGAGTCCACTGGGCCGTTCCAGTCAAAATTTCAAGGACCAGAGTAGGCAGTCCAGGGAAGTAGGACTCTTTAGGAGGGTTGCCTCACATGAGGCTTTTTTTTTCTTTTAGAATAGTATTCTCATTATGTAAGCAAATTAAAAAAAAAACTGCCATGTAATGAGTCACAGACACTAAGCATGGTGCTTGGTGTCTTGCTTTCCAGAATCTATATTTTATTTCCATTCTTTTATTTAAATTATTTAGTGGGTGTTCAATAATTCTGGCTAGAAAGACAAAGTATGTTCTTGCTTTATGACACAAGCGTTAGCAGAGAGAGAAGTGTTCCTTGGAGTTCTGCAGTTTGGTGATGTAGGAATTGACGAGGAAAAAGAACAAAGGTGAATCACACCTCAGCTACTAGATTAATGCACCACATTAAATGTTACTATTCAGGAAGGCAGCCGAAAGAAACCGCTTCCATGGTAACTGTTGTCATAGTTGTATTTTTACTCATCTCTCAAAAAATATATGAAAGTGAAATAATACTGCTGTAGTGATACTTGTGCTGCTTTACCCATTTTAAATAGCAAGTGCTCCAAAGGCTTGTAATTCAGTCTTTCTCCTTAGTTGGCATTGCCAGTTAATATCCAGCAAACATTAATCACTAACGGTAAATGTATAGAAGACATTTCATATACCTGTCCAAGGATGCTTTGTCAGTGAAAGTGTGTTGTTACAAAGTCCTCCAGGATTGCTAAATAATCACTAGGGAAAATCTTAGTTTGACCTTCCCCACACCCACCATAAGATTAAATGTACCTTCTCTTCTTTGGCTGGCCATGAAGATTTTAAAAAGAAATATTTAGTGTGGCTAATGTGATTCACTGGAATACGTATTTAGATTACCAGTGCCTACTTCCTCTTTCTCTTCAGCATCCATCTTTTGTATATTTAAGAGTACCTTGGCCGGGCGCAGTGGCTCACACCTGTAATCCCAGTACTTTGGGAGGCCGAGGCAGGTGGATCACTTGAGGTCAGGAGTTCAAGACTAGCCTGGCCAATATGGTGAAACCCTGTCTTTACTAGAAAAAAAAAAATAACAAAAATTAGCTGGGTGTATTGGTGCACACCTGTAGTCCCAGCTACTTGGGAGGCTGAGGCATGAGAATCGCTTGAACCCGGGAGGCGGAGGTTGCAGTGCTGAGATCATGTCACTGCACTCCAGCCTGGATGACAAAGAGAGACTCCATCTCAGGGAAAAAAAAAAAAAAAAAAAGGAGTACCTCAAACTGAGGTACATAAGAAAAGAGAGGAAGATGAATTTGGAATCTCTTTAAGACTGATTTATTTAGAAAAGAGCTCTTGTATAAGATTTGGTCAGAAGTTAAAATTCACAAATCCATAAATCCAAGCTTTCCTTTTTTCTGTCTCATCAGATTGCATAATCGAATATTGGCTAGGTTTCTTTTACGGTAGACGTTCCATCTTTTTCGGCTAGGTTGGCACAGAGAACAAAGATAAACAGTGATCTGCTTCCGTTAGTGGGAGATGTTCACCGTGGGTTGTGAGAAGAGTGTATTTTGTTGATGCTTTGGTCTTGTTTCTGTAATAGCCTTCAAAGGGTATGACTTAAGCTTCCTAATTTAGGACCAAAAGATAGATTGATTAACAAAATACATTAGCATTTTTGGGCATGTATGTCCTCCCCCTACTTGTCATTCTTGTGAAATTCTTTATTTTATGATAAACTGTCATGTTTAACTCACACCACAATCCACATTGCAGTATAACAGCCCAGAATGGAAGGCATCCTGTGTTTTACTTTAAAAGCATGTTTCTTAAGCATTTATTTGTTAGCAAATACTTATTAACACTTTATAATTTCGTTCTCTTAAATAAATCCTGGAAGAGCTGTCTGAATTCTATCTTTAAATGAGGAGAAAGTCTTCCTCATAAGCCATTCTCAGCTCTCCCCAGCCCCCAGCAGACTCACTCCACAAATTCAAATACACTTATTACCCTTACTCCAAATTTAGTAATTAATCATGCTTATATTGTATGTGGTAGCTTTACAAATAATATTTATGCCAGGTGTGGTGGCTCACACCTGTAATCCCAGCATTTTGGGAGGCTAAGATGGGAAGATTGCTTGAGGCCAGGAGTTCAAGACCAGCTGGGGCAACACAGTGGGACCCATCTCTAAAATAATAATAACAATAACGATTCTTATTATTTAATTGACATATTTTTCACTCTTTGCAGTTACTCATTTTATTTCCTTAACCATATTATAATCTTTTCGATTTAAGTGTTAATTCTCGGCCAGGCACGGTAGCTCACACCTGGAATCCCAGCACTTTTTGGGAGATCAAGGGGGGTGAATTATTGAGCCTACGAGTTTGTGACAGCCTGGACAACATGGTGAGACCCCATCTCTATAAAAAATAAATAAAAATATTAGCTGGGAATAGTGGCACATGCCTGTGGTCCCATCTATTTGGGAGGCTGAGGTGGGAGGATTGGTTCAGCTAGGAGGTCAAGGCTGCAGTGAGTTGCGATTGCACCACTGCACACCAGCTTGGGCAACAGAGCGAGACCCTGTCTCAAAAAAAAACAAAAACAAACAAACAAACAAACAAACAAAAACAAAACTAACTCTCCTATACATCTGCTCTAGTATCTTACATAAGTTCGGTATTTAATACAGATTTGTTGATGGTAAGCCCATAATACTATCAATTGGAACATGGTAGAAGAAAACATGATAATATTTTTCTCCTTCAAAGTACCTATTTAAATGCATCGTGGCAAGAATGTTCAGCAAATTACCCTAATTTGCAGGACTGCCTTCATGTAACATTTGCAGCTGTTTCACTTCTCAGGAAAATGATTCATATTATTTTGAAGACATGACAACTTGAACAAGGTCAAAGCATAATACATAATGATAATTAGCAATAAAAGTATAAAGTTTGCAAATTTTGCTGAGTATAAATGCACATTGGAATTTGCTAGATGGTGGCTAACTATCCTGGGAGGGAACTTTAGGGTGGAGTTGATTGATACTCTTCCAAAATGTTACTATATTCTTTTTTCTCTTTTTCCTAATTTACTGTCTCCTTCCTAAATGATTGAGCTCTTTCAGTGTGGCTGAGCTACATTGGCCACATTATTATTACTGCTATTTTCTTTGAGACTGGGTCTCGTTCTGTCACCCAGACTGAAGTGCAGTGGCATGATCTTGGCTCACTGCAGCCTCAAACACCTGGGCTCAGGTGATTCTCCTGCCCCAGCCTCCTGAGTAGCTGGGACTAGAGGCATGAACCACCACGCCTGGCTAATTTTTGTATTTTTTTGTAGAGACAGGGTTTCACCATGTTGCCTAACCTGGTCTCAAACTCCTGGTTTCAAGCGATCCTCCTGCCTTGGCCTCCCAAAGTGTTGAGATTATGGTGTGAGCCACTGAGCCCAGCCGTCAGTTGCATTATTGTATTATTTAATCCTCGCAAATATCATGTTGTTAAGCCGCTATTATTTGTATTTTAATGACCAGAAAACATTGAGGCTTGCGGATGTAAGGACTTCTGGCATAAATATGGCACTTTTTTGTCATTTAACTAAAACTGACACCTCATATTTCTTCCTTTGATGTGTGACTTTGGACAATAACATTACTTAATCTATCTGTGCCCTTTAAAAATGCTTCTCTTCTATAAAAGGGTAATACAAATGTCTGCTCTACCAACTGCATGGGGTGCTGTGTTCTAGATAGACATGACAGTACTTTGAGATGATTAAAATATAAGAAATATGAGGCATTATTATTTTTATCCTAACACAAACCTGTGCAATCACCAATGTATCAATTTAGAATGAGGGATTAGAACCAAATTATAATTAAACATGGTCTGTTGATATTTTCTTTTGGACTTCAAAACTTTTAAGATATATTTACATATTTGGATTTTTGCATTATACAGAAAAAAGATCCACAAGCTGGACTTTTATGTTTCTCCAGCTACAGTATAGGTCCAAACTAGTCCTCTTTAGAAGAACCTCTGTGATTAAAAAAAAGTGACTTCTTTTCCTCAAACTTATTTCAATTTAAAGTTGACATTTTCTTCTCATTGATATTTAATTATCTGGGGTGCTGGATTCTGTGCCTACTGTTTTCATATAAAAAGAAAAACATACCAAACAGCCATGCTGATGAAAGTCTTCCTGGTGAAGTGGACTCTTGTCCTGAGCAGCTCAACCCATTATGACAAAGGCGGGGTCCCTCTAGCATCAGATTAGCGGGTTTTCCTCCTCCCATCTTGTTAGTTGGTGAATTTTCAAATCTGTCTTCTCTGAAACATTATAAAATGTCCTGAATTTCAAAAAAAGATGATTTTTATATTCTCTGACCTTTCTCCACCATATTTCTAGATAATGGAGTAGAAACTCTTGAAGGGTCTATTGAAAAACTGTAAAGGTAAGGGAAAGAACCATATGCAACAAGATAAAGAAAATAAAACACTTCCTGAAAAGGTTGTGGTTACACACACACACTTACACACCTGCCACACATATACAATGTAGATGCTATATTCAGTGTTTTAACAGACATAGAATAAACGTTGTTTTTTCTATGTTAGAATAAACAGAAGACAGGCATCTGCTTACTGCCTTTTGCTCTCTCTAATGCCCTGTTTCCTGAAGCCCAGACCTGTAGCCCTCTTCTTTACGAACTCGAGTGTCAGTCATTCCATTGGTGTTTGCTCAGGCCTGCTTGATACCCTAAAGGGCTTCTTACCTCTGTTTGTAAAACATTTTCTTGTCTATTGATATTCCTCTTTTGGCCATGTTTCCTTCATTACTTAAATGAATATCTCCCTAAATAAACTTAGTATATCTTAAGATCAGGAAACCACTTCGAAATGCTGTTATGTTTTCCACACCACCTGTAGTTTAGAGCAGGGGTCCCCACCTTCCAGGTCACAGAATGATAACAGTCTGTGGCTAGTTTGGAACCGGGCCACACAGCAGGAGGTGAGTGGCAGGTGAGTGAGCATTACTGCCTGAGCTCCACCTCCTGTCAGATCAGCAGTGGCATTAGATTCTCATAGGAGCATGATCCCTATTGTGAACTGCATGTGCGATGGATCTAGGTTGCTTACTCCTTATGAGAATCTAATGCCTGATGATCTAAGGTGGAACAGTTTCATCCTGAAACCATCCCCCACTCCACCCCATCCATGGAAAAATTATCTTCCATGAAACTGGACCCTGGTGTCAAAAAGGTTGGGGACCACTGGTTTAGAGCATACTAAAGTAAAATATATGTCTCAGAAGATGTGATCATCCATAGCATAGACACCCAGTTACCCAAGTTGCTCATTTTCTACTAAATTTTATAGTTTAGTAGAAATTCAGCCTTATAATATTTTTTGAGTTCTGGGAAAGTGTTATTTCCCATTTTCAGTTCCAGTTATGGGTATGCTCTACAGAACTCACAAATTCTTGCCAAATAGTGAAGAACACTGTTTGAACACCTATTATGTGTGAAACATAGTTGCATGAAAACATGTATATCCTGCACATGGCTGCTTTTTATTTTTATGATTAGATATAGAGTTATTTTTCTTCTTGTTTTTATGTCTATATTAGCTACTCTAGAATATAAGTCCCAAGAAAACATAGCCTATTTAATGCACCCTACACAGAGCTGGGCATGGATGATTGCTTAATGTCATAACATCGCTTGATGATAAGGTGCAAAACAAGTCTTAGCTGAAGAACCCAACAGCCTTCTTGAAGTCATTTAATATTATACCATTAGATGCCATCTACTAGAAAGAAAAAATACAAACAAAAGCACATTACAAAGACGTGTAAATTGTTCTCCAGTGAAGGAGGTTTGTGTATATAATTGAGTTTAATTGTTTTTGTTTTTAGAGCTCCTGTAATTTCCCTGTGCCAGATTCTGAGTTAAAAGAAAAATACTAAAGTGGTTAGGCAACAGCTGTTCTCAGTCCTTCAGGGTGGTAATTCTGAGCCCAGGGACGTGCTCATTCTTGTTGTGAAATGATGTTCTTTGTCTGTAAAACCCTGCATTCTTCCACAGTGCTATTATAGTGAATGTCCTTATAAAAGCAAGGCTGTTTAACAGATATCCTGAAAGAGAAAATAACTGATTTTGACCTAATACGTGGTTCATGAACTTTTCTCTGAAGCATTCCTAGGATCTGATTTTGTATTACTGAACACATTTCTAAACCTCACTGCATAGTTCCTTTGTAAAAGAAGAACAATACTGTAGGTAGTATTTGTATTTTTAGTAGATTTCAGTGATGCTGGTCAGTTAATTAACTCTAAAATCTGTTAAATCAACCAAAAATGATATGACTGTATATTATAAGACTTTGTACTCATCCCAGCCATTCTTCTAACTTTTCTACCATTTGAAAGAAGCAAGCCAATATTCTGTAAAAAAAAAAAAAAAAAAAAAAAAAAAATATATATATATATATATATATATATATATATATATATATATATATAAAACAACAATGTGGTTTATAAAATAATGATGAGAACTCACTTTACATGGTTTGAAAACATATTTTAAATGGGCATATATAAAAACTGTATAATATTTTGTTAAAGAAAAAGTGACAAATTGAAATGGAATACATAGCATCCAGAAGTTAAACACTATTTTAATTGTGCCTAAGACAATTAAATAAAATGATAGGGAAAAGTAACACTTGTCAGGTATTTATTTTGGTATAGAGAAGAATCTGTACTGTATAGACACTTGTAGAATGTATAGCAATGGAAAGAGAAACAGAATGTAAGAAAACTAACATACATCAGTATATTTAAATGACTTAAAATGGATATAAATATATTAGATGAAACTAATTCCATTTGATACATTCACAAAGAAGATGAATATGGTGAGGAAATCTTAAATCATTTTATAGAAAATGTGCTTCCTCTTAGAATTAAAATATTAAAACATTCTTACAAATAAAGGTAATAAAATCAAATTCTTTTTTTTTCCAGTGGATAAACAGATATTTTGTTGCTGGCATAATAAATTGCTTCAGTTCTGGAGAGTAATCTGTTAAGATGTTTAAATCATGATGATGTTGATGATGATAATGATAATGATGATGGCATGTGCCAGAAATGGTGCTGAGTGAGCTTGAGGGAATGGTCATTTAGGGGAAGGCTCATTGTCTTGGCCACATGTTCTTGTTTGTGATCATAAATGTCACTGATCATGTCACGTGAAGCTTGCCGGTCTCCATCCCACCTTTTCAGATTCATTGTTTGACATTTCATCTGAAAACCATTTTCCTACAGGCCATATTCATTTTTTAAAAATTTAAAAAGCCTATTTTTCTCATGTTCATTTTGACTCGATTTTTGTAAATGTTTTCCTCCCTGCCCCGAGTGTCTTTTCTTTCCCTGACACATGGATTCTTATTCATCTTTTGAGTTTTTGTTCAAATAGCACCTTGTTAGTGGATCCTTTCTGTACCCCTCTGTGCCTGGGTGGGGTTCAGCTGTGGTCCCTGTCCTGTGGCCCATTAGGCAAGCTGAGGCTGACAGTTCTACCTGCCCCTCTGGAGACCATCACTTCTTTGAGGGCAGAAGCTGTGTCCCAGCTATCTTTACATGCAAAGCAGGACTTAATATGTTTGTGTGGAATGATTGAATGCAAAAGCAAAGGAAAACCCAGTATGATTGACTAGCTTTTTGATTAAATTCTATTAAACTGAAGCTAGTCACATTGACTTGGTATAAACCTATTTTAGCATTTATCAAATTGTATAACTCCTGCAGTTCTATAAAATGAAGGTACTACATTTACCACCAGATTACCTTATTTTGCAACAGAGTGTTGTCAGTGTTTGTACTTGTCGCATCACCTATTTGCTATGAAGTACGCTTTTTACTGGGTCACTGTCAAGTTCTTAGTGTTTATAAAGATGTTCAAGGAGGTATATTTAATGAACTCATCTCTACTATATAATATTCTTAAGAGAAACTATACTAAGGATTTATCTTATTCTTAGGAATTAAATTTTACATACTTAAAGCTTTTTGGATCCAGAGCTGAAAAATCTCTCCTTGTACAAATTATTCATCAATATAAATATCTTTATGCAAAAATTAATGCTTCAAGGTACAGAATGAATTTAAAGACAGTGGATATTTGTATTGAATAGAGGTTCTGTTGTGGATAACAGAGACCACACTTGACAGAAGTTTCTTTCTTTCTCTCTCTCTCTCTCATAGTTGTATGGATACAGGAAGCCCACAAGTATGGTGACCCTGTTCTAGAAGGTTGTTTGGAATTCGACTTGGCGTCCTATGGCATTAAGGATTTAGGAGCCTTCTTTCTCATTGTTTTGTATTTAAAATTTAATATTTGTTAGTTTCCTTTTTGCATTGTATGGATTATTATTGAGTGACTATCTGATTTGGCAATGTGCTTGACTGAAAGTGTAAGTCAAGGTTTATTTATAGTGTTTTATGGGTTTGGTATGACAAAAAGGTCTTGACAATGAATATTTGGTGAATTACTTGGAAGGTCAGATATGCTGGGGAAGAGTCATTAACCTAGACCTGTTTGCAAGACCCCTGTCATATGTGTTGTGGAGCTCACCACCTAGGGGAAGGATGGGAAAGGGAGAGACAGGGAGGAACAAATAAAGTGCTTCCAAAGCCCTGAGTGTGAAGATTGTGTGAAGGAAGACTTCCTTCCACTGCAGGTGGGACGCCTTTGAAGGATTAGGAGAGTTTCAGTCATCAAAAATACAGGGGAAGGCAAAGAGGAGCATGGGGTAGCACTGGGGGAAAGGTGGGAATAGAAAGTACTGGGAGGGGGATGCTTGGTATGTTCATGCTGGCGTCCAGTTACCATGCATGGAGCACTTCACAGATGATTTGTAGCACCCACTGTGCCTTAGGAATGCAATTCTGGAGGAAGGACATTTGTGAGTTAAAGGAAGTATGCTATAGGTGTTTCATTTAGCCTTGTTCTGATAGTGTGATAAAGGAGAGGTTTATGTTAGCTAATACTTTGACAAAACTTCATTGATTTGTTAATTTGCAATATTCAAGATGCTTCTGTGAGCTGTAATAATCTTTAACACCTAGTAAATAGGATTCATGTTTAGATGGAATTATCTTTGTATTTTGAATTAAGACAAAATAATGACAATATTTGTAAACATTTGACTCTTAAAGGGGGACATAAGCTCTCAGTATTCACAAAAGGCCAGGTTCTAAGTGCTTTCTGAAGTTAGAAGGTTGTACTTTCCTATTTTACTGTCATATTCTGCTGATGCATCGTTTAGAGAAAGTTCCAGAGAAAGTTCTAATTCCTGCTGAAGAGCAGAGCACTGACATGATTTTTCACTTAGGTGTGCAGAAAGAATTGGTTAGCTTTATGCACAAAACAGGCTGAAATCAAGCTTTAATTAGTCAGACTTTTGCATAATTCATCATGGTCACTTTGGAAGTCCAGCAGAATATGCTGTTGGTTTTTATCTTAGTGGTTTCATTTTCAAGGATGGGTTGTCTTGTTAGCTCTTTGCTACCCAGATATTTAGATTTTCCTAGCAAAACCATGATATTGTACCTAGTCTCCTAAAGAAATGAATTGCTGTATGAAGATACATAAAGAAATGAACTGATACATAAAAGTTATTCCTCTTAAATATCATTCTTGATAATAATCTGTCTTAAAGACAGGAAAGTAAGTTAAGATTCTTCTGTCTTTTTGAATCCATAGGCTGTCCATCTGGCCCAGGCAAGCTTCCAGATTGAAGCCTTCGGCTCCAAATTCATTCTTGACCTCATACTGAACAAGTGAGTATTTAGACATAATCCTCTTAAGTAGCAGGTGCAATAAAGCTTTGTTTTTATAATATTGGTTTAGTCAAAATAATGTCTGTTGTTTAACAACTATTTTCTAGCAGATTATGTATTTTAGACACATAAAGTATAAAATTCTGAACGGTGAATTATGTTTTTTTTCTGAAATAAAAGACATTTAACATGTTAAGCATCTCAAACACAGCACTTACATATTACAATTCTAAATGGAAAAAATATTTGAAGTAATACCAGTTAATTAAATGTTAACTATAATCATCACTATATATAAGAAGCAATAATAAATGTACTGATTCAAGTATAATTTGACTACAGTCTAGAAATTTCTTCCATTTACTCTTTATAATACAATTCACATGACTTCTGTGGGAAGAACAGAGTAAGTGATGACTTGCAAATACCTATTTTGAGAAGATTCTTTGCTTTAGAATTTGCTCTAATATGGTTTCTTAGAAATTTTGGTCCTGATGAAAATTTACCCGATTGTCTCTGAGCATGTGTTTGTTGATATTTAAATGCTGTTTCCTAAGTTGGAATCAGTTGTACAGATGTCTTTGTACAAAGTGTGAACAAGAGCTGTTGACTTAACTAAGGCTCTTCAGCCTCAAATAGATCTAGCACTGAGCCTTTCTTTGGTGAAAGAGATTTTCTATATGGTTTTCTTGAGATACAGAAATTATAGTCAGTATTTTAAGCTTTTGTCAGTATTTTGATCAGGACTGCATCTTTGCAAGAAAAATACCTGTTAATGCTATCAAACACTATAATGTAAGTGACCACAACCAATATTTGAGAAATTGCAAAGGATCAAAAAGAACAACTATTAAATTTCTTGTATGCCAAATTCTGTGAGCTCTGCAGAAAAAAATGCAAAGTCAGCTTGGGTGTTACTTACTCAAGTGTTATTGCAGCTTTAAGTCAGAATGAATCAGCATAACTCAGAATTGCCTGTGAAAAGGTATTGCAGGTTTTCCTCTTTGGTTGAATTCCGTTTTACCATGCTGTGTCAGCGGTTTGCCTGCCTAAGAGACTTGTCTTGCCAAATCTTACACTATGTTGAGTGGCAAGATAGAGCTAATTTTAGTGTAAGTCCTCAATTCCTTTAACTCTTACTGCGGTGGAGACCATCATTTCAAACTGTAGCAAGAGGATCACAACCAACACTGTTGTGTGTTTTGAGCAATAAAATATCTCAGCCATAGCAGAGCCTCCTAGTCAATTAGCACATGGCAAAGAAAGGGTCATATGGGATGGCCAGGGTACTTAGAGGTCTGGAAATGTGCCAGAAGTTATCAGTAACACTTAGCATGCAAAGGAATCAAGTTGAGCACCTATTATGAGCAGTCTCTGACTTGAGGAATTTAGAGTCTACTTGGGTTGACTCTAAAGGTTGATAGACAGATACATAATTTTAGAAGAGTATGAAATATGCTGGAGGTTAAAATGGAATGTTATGGTAGCACCAAGGAGAGGCAGCTCTCAGGCTGGAGGAGTGTGAAAAGGCGTCTTGGGAAAGGTGATGCTTGAGCTAAATCTTGAAGTGTGTTCTAGGCAGGCATGTGAGATAGTATGTCTGAAGAGGCAAGGCCACGTTGGACTATGGCATGTTAGGGGAGCATGAGCCGTTTGTTGAGCTTCCTCATAAATGACAAGGTTGAGATGAGGGAGATGAGTTGGGAGAGGTAAGCCTAGGGACAGCTCAGCTCATGGAAGTTCTGGTATTTCACATGTAAGTGCTGGGCCATTATCCCCTAGACTGAAAAATCAAGTCAGGGGAATAAACAGAGGTCCTGTTCCCAGGAAGTGCTAAGAGGCATGGAGAGGGAATACTTTCAATAAATCTGCAGTTGATAAAAATTATTAGGATTGCTCCATATGGATAACAAGAGGATAGTTAAAGCTAACAGAGGTACCTTGATTGGTTGGTTGGATGGAGGGTGATGTCTAGCTAAAATGGGCAGTACCAGGGAACAAACAGGTTGAATGGTGAAGGGAAGAGAATGTGGCATCAGAAGAGACATGATTGATTTGAGGGGCTTTGGGACATACATGAGGCCATGTCTAGGAGGTAGCTGGATATAACCTCAGGGGAGAGATGAGAGCTAGAGATTGTAGACTTGGGAGGTATTTTTATATAAATGTTAATGACCAACATGGCTGTGAATGAGGTTACCCAGGGAGGGTGGGTAGAGCAGGAGAGAGAAGCTGAGAAGACAGGTAAGAGGAGGGGAGAAAGCTGAGAAGACAGATAAGAGGAGGGGAGAAGATAAGAACCCATGAAGGAGATTGAGAAGGAGTGATTGGAGAAATAGGACAATCAGGAGAATGATTAAACAGAGTTTCAAAATGGGAAGGTATGATTTACAGTGTCATCTGCAGTAGAGTGATCTACTGGCACATGCTGTAGAATAATCTAATGAGGTAAGAGGCAAAATTTGCTCTTTGGATTTGCCATTTGAGCAGTCACCAGTGGTCAGAAAGCAGCAGTTTCAGTGAAGCTCTGAGGTGGAGGGAATGAGAGGGGACAGAAACCAGGTTACAGTAGGCTGGGAGTTAATGAGAGGAGACGATGTGGAGGCAGCAAATATCCATTGAGGAGGTTTGGATGAGAAGAAAAGAGAGCAGAAGACACTGGGGTCAAGGCAGGGCTTTTTAGTGATGACAGAGCAAGTTAACAGAGCAAGTTGGTAGACTGAGAGATGGAACTGATAAGAGTGGGAGGTTGAAGATGCAGAAAGGAGAGAGGAGTTAATCTATAGGGCAACAGCTGGTTAGAGACTGAAGGGAATTAGATCAAAGCACAAGGGCAGAACTTAGTTTTGAACCAGGAAAGACAGGTTGTCCTGCACTGGTATGAAGCTGTAGGGTGTGTGCAGGTGGAGACTGACTTGCAGATGAGGGGATGGAGTTGAAGAAACACATTTCTGAAGTTTTTTACTGTAGGGATTGGGATGGAGAGGGAGGTTGGGTTGGGCCTTGAGGAAAATGACAAAATTGTTGGGACGAATGAGCGATGAAGCCCATCAAGGTCAAATTCAAGAATGTTTGAGCAACCTTCATTAGAAATCATGTGCTGTGTGTTAGTCTTTGTGTATTTCTTTCTGGTGGTGTGTTTTACATTTTATTTTTATTATTTTTAAAAATCGGAGTGGTTTTTCACTGCGGAGTGTGAATGAAGGAGGCAGACTGTAGTGTGGACCCAGGGCTCAGTCTCTGTGGTAGCACAGAAGAACAACAGTAGAGGCAAAGCTCTTTGAATACTCATGAATAACTTGGGTAGTTAAGTATCAGGATCCAGTCTGGGTTAGAAGGGAGATGAGGTCAAGAGGAGGCTATGAACTGGGGACAGATGGAGGTCTCTGAAGGGAAAACTAGCTGCAGTGAGAGAGAGGCCGTGAGAGCTGCACTTGTGTGCTGTATGGTTTGGCTGTGTCCCTACCCAAATCTTATTTTGAATTGTAGCTTTCATGATCCCCATGTGTCATGGGAGGGTCCCGGTGGGAGGTAACTGAATCATGGGGACAGGTTTTTCCCCTGCTGTTCTTGTGATAGTGAATAAAGTCTCACAAGATCTGATGGTTTTATAAAGGACAGTTACCCTGCACATGCTCTCTTGCCTGCTGCCATGTAAGACATGACTTTGCTCCTCCTTCACCTTCCACCATAATTGTTAGGCATCCCCATCCATGTGGAACTATGAATCCATTAAAGCTTTTTTTCTTTATAAATTACCTAGTCTCAGGTATGTCTTTATGAGAGACATGAGAATGGACTAATGTAATACATCCCTCATGCTGTCCTGAGCTTTCTGAGTGCAACCTGAGTGTGCAAGGCTGACATGATGAACTGGAGACGAGGGAACTGTATTAGAACATGAGATGCATTGCTGGGGGTGGGCTCTAGTTTAGATGACTTCTGTCTGGGATTAACCAAAAAGTCTGATATGTATTAGAATAAAGGCAGAGAGTCAAGAGAATGTTTAAGTCTGTAATAGAGGACCCAAAAGAGCTTCTGAGGAAAGAGGGACCTCATTTCCACTATAGGATGATCATTGCTATATTACAGGCAAAGGTGTTAAGTTATCAGAGGAGGGAAAGGTGTCTGGTAAGTATGTGGGCTCAGGGTGTGGAGGTGTGAGCACATAAAGATGTTACCATAAGTTAATCCAGGTGGTGACCATAGAATCTGCAGGGTTAGTGACCTCATCAGGCCCAGAAGCTCAGCTTGTGAGGACTAACCCGACAGGAGTTCCTGAGAGGAGAGCCTGGTTTGCATCTGGCTTGCAGAGGCATCTTATGGCAGTGCTGTGTTTTATTTTTGTTTTTGTTTTTGTTTTTGTTTTTTTTGAGACAGAGTCTGGCTCTATCGCCCAGGCTGGAGTGCAGTGGTGCAATCTCGGCTCACTGCAAGCTCCGCCTCCCGGGTTCATGCCATTCTCCTGCCTCAGCCTCCTGAGCAGCTGGGACTACAGGCGCCTGCCACCACGGCTGGCTAGGGTTTTGTATTTTTAGTAGTGACAGGCTTTTACCATGTTAGCCAGGATGGTCTCGATCTCCTGACCTCATGATCCACCTGCCTTGGCCTCCCAAAGTGCTGGGATAGCAGGGGTGAGCCACCACGCCTGGCCCCAGTGCTGTGTGTTTTATTCATTTGTTCAGCAAATGTTGAGTGAGCATCTGCTATGTGCCTCTGGCTATTGTAGGTGCTGATATTGCTGAGAATAAGATAGACAAGACTTGTGCCTTCCCTTTTAGAGCTTCATTCCAGAGGAGGAGGCAGACAGTGGACCACCACATAAAGACATATGGGATGGAGAGGGACTGAAGGTGTGGTGTCCAGCATGATTTAGATGGTCAGAAGAAGCAAGAAGGCCTGTCCGAGGAGGGAACCTGAGCTGAGCCCTGGTTGTCAAAGAGGAGCCACCACACGTTGCTGGAAGGCTGAGGGTTCTGCACAGCTGGGACAGCAAGACAGCCAGAGCTGAGGAAGATGTGTGATGTTCAAGAAGGGCAGAGGACATTATGACCAGAGTGCAGTGCAGGGCAGGGGATAGTGGGAGAACGAGGAGACGGGATCAGAGAGGAAGCAGCTCTGTAGCCAAGCGATGAAGGACTGTGGTCCATGGTGAGGAGTGTGGGTGAAAAGCCATTGGATGGCAGTAAGCGTGGAAGAGACATTGTCAGATTTCTATTTTATTTAGCCCCAGAGGTCCTAGTTACGGCCTTAGAGGTCCTTTAATTACACTCCTCTCAGGGTGCTCCTCTTTAAAATTTTTGTTTAGTGTTTCCTCTAAAACAGCCGTTATTCCAAGTTACAGAAGGTTTTGAAAAGATCACTAGGGTAACGTTCTTGTCTTCTTTCTTTTTTTTTTTTTTAATGTCAAACAAGCATTTTAGGTATTTTTAATTTTGATTTTTACTATCCACTTTATTGAGGTATGATTGATACTAGATCAACAATTCTTGATCCTGGGAAATCTCAGAAGGTCTGAGGATTGATTGTCTCTTCTCTGTGTGTGATTAGAATTATGCCAAAGCCTATATTACCCATCTATTTGCTGGTGTTTTCAGCAAATGTTTACTGAGAATAACCGTGATCAGAGCGGCATACTGGTTGAAAGCATGGGTAACTCTTTGATCTTGGGCAAGCTTCTTAACTTCTTCCTTTTCTTCATTTTTTCCTCTTCCACCTATTCCTCCTCTACTTCCTCTTCCTCCTCTTCCTCCTCCTCCTTCTCTTCCTCCTCTTCCTCTTTTTCCTCCTCCCCCTCCTCTTCTACCACCTCCACCATGACCACCACCACCTATCACAAAACTCATTTTTCTAAAGTTTACCATTCAGTGTTTTAAAATTGTATTCACAGAGTTTTGCAGTTATCACCACAAACTAATTCTAGAACATTTTCATCACCCCCAAGAAACCCTGTACCCATTAGCAGCCACTCCCCATTCCCTTCTCCCTTAAGCCCCTGGTGACCACTAACCTACATTCTGTCTCCATGTATTCGCCTATTCTGGACGTTTCATACAATGTGTACCCTTTTGTGACTGGCCTCTTTTACTTAGCATAATGTTTCGAGGTTCATCCATGTTGTAGCTGAGTAATATACCATCGTATGGATATATTCTAAGCTTCTTAAGCTTTAGTTTCCTTCTGAAGCTGTAGGTTTTTGCAAGGATTAGATGAGATAACATGTGGTGCTTACACATGTTCGTTAACAAGGAATTTTATTACCTCAGTGAGGCAGTCACTGCGCTGAGATGTTGGGGGATTCTGCATTGAGGAGAAGAGTCATTGATCTCATGGAGCTTATGATCTGGTGAGAGCAGCTCAGGTCGTAAGAAATGCTGCTCGTCTTCCCTTTGGCTTCAGTCAGTCTTTTTCTGACTTTAGTAAGTGAGAAGGGAGGGGTGCACTATGTAATCTTTCTCTCTTCAAAGTGGGCTGAAGAAAAAAAAAGGAAACAATTTGGCAGGCCCTGGGTTGATACGTGCTTGAGGTAGTGGGCACTGGGGATTCAGATAACATATACTTCCATTGAGTTGAAAGCGTGCTTGCGAGACACTTGGTACTTGTCCAGTTTTCCCAGAGCTGCTCACCAGACATCCATTAGAGAACGTGATGTGACTTGCAGGCTGTTGCATATATGTGGATATTTAAGTTTCCAGGCCATCTGACTGGTCTGAGGTGAACACCCAGGCCCTCAGCATGCTGTCCTGTTTGTTGTGCAGTGAAATCCCTGTGCTGCTTTTGGCCCCTGCCCAATACAGAGAGGAAAGAATTCTTAGGATGCATCAAGGGTAATGCCTTCTTGGTTAAAAAGGCAGCATTATGTTCCTTCTTAATAGAACACTACTCCAGCGAGAGAGTGTGGGGATGTGACACGTCTTTGTACGTTCATCTTGAATGATGCCCAAGGAGAACTCTGGGTGAAATCGATGTAAGACATCCACATTGGGTGACTGACTCCCAAAACTGAGGAGTAGACCCAAAACTTGGAGAGTAAGGTAGTTTTGAATTTAGGAAAAAAATCTTTGTTCTGATTTTCTGGGAATCAGAGGTGTTTGATTTAAGATGAATATCTAGAAAATGCTAATTTAAAGAAATACATGCATGCAGTAATTTGCTTGTTAAAAGCAGTTCACGCTGCGCTTTGGAAAGAAGCAGACAGCCACACTGATGTAGTTTCAGTTAGCTTAAATACAGAGCCCAACCTTCTTGCTGACTGGCATGGTTAATTCATTCTTCATTCAGTCAACAAACATTTATTGAGCTTCTCATTTGCGTAAGACACTGTGCTGAGCAACATGGGGGAATTCAGAGCCGTGTAAAAGAATTTCTCCTCTTCAAGAGCCTGTGGTAGAGAAATGAGATTACAGTGTATACGAACAGTGTTAACACATGATAGGAAGTGACTTGAGAGACTTGGTGATGAGGGGAGGCTTTCTGGGGAAGGTGGGATTACCTGGGAGTCCTACGGGATGCTGCCTTGGTTTTGGGTCCCCTGGTAGCAGACCCTGAGGCAAGGAGGAGGGAGCTAGGAAAGGGTGAGTTCTCAAGCTGTTTACTCCTCTGGGCAGCTGGGATTCTCACTGAGAGCTCTGGGAGTCTGTGGGCTCATGCCAGCCTAGAGGCAGGGAGCTGGAGTTTTGTCCACCAACTGTCAGGCTGTTCTGAGGTCTGATTCTCGGGGCAGTAACTGTTTACAACCTCCTCCTGGGTAGAATACAAAGCCTTCCAGTCCAGGGTCTCAGGCACTTCCAGTCAGCTGCCTTCAGTGTGTGGGAGTGAATGCCAAGGGCATAGTGGCAGGGCCCAGCGGAGCCCACAGCAGGTGCTTTAGACTTTGAAAGGCGTGGGAGGGAGAAAGATGCAGGCTCCACAGGAAGTGGCAGGCAGAGGTGTGGGAGCCCAAAAGCACCAAACTCCTGGTGTGAGTCAGGACTGATGAGGCCCCCTTTCTTAAAGAACTTGAATTACCAAGCTGGGAACAAAAGGCAAACTGCCTGTTGGGAGTCCCTGGATCCTAAGGGAGATACTTAGCTATGTTTGGCTAAATGTTTTTTTTTCAGCTCTGTGGATTTGGAGATTGAACTTAAATATGGTTGTAAGAAGGAACATATGGAGAAGAAACAGGCCTCCTGCCTCATTTTTCCCTTGTGGTCGAGTGAGACCAGGACAGGAGTCAGGAGTGTGGCTGGGGACAGCTTGAGGCAGCTTGACCCATACCAGCCTGAGCTGTGGTGTCGCTGTCTTACGTCTTGGTTTCTGAGTTTTCGTGACTCCTGAATCCAGACTGGCAGGCCCTGTGTGTCACTGCTGGCCTTTTTCTCTCCGACTAGCAGCCCATCGTGCTCACTGCTGACATTTCTCTTACATATCTGAGAGAGGGACAGGGAAGGCACCGGCCCTAGGAATTTGGAGTCAAGACTTCCAATCTCAGCTCTGCTGCAGAGAGCTGGTCACACACTCTGGGCCTTAGTCCGAAGGAATTAGGGGAGATGATGTGAACATTGCTTTCCGTTTCAGGAGTCTCGGGGTTTTGATGATGTTAACTCGAAGGTTAAGTGCTTTACTTCCCAGTTTCAAGAGATCTGCCGAAGGAAGGCTTTCTATTATGGTGATAGACACTGTGCCAAGATCTTTACCTGTAGTCTTCTATTTAAGTTCCTTTGATAACCCTGCAAGGAAGATGTGATTATCCCCATTTTACTGCTGAGTAACATGCGGCCTGGTGAGATTCAGTCACATGCAGGCACTCCAGCATGGGCTGCCTGCTTGGAGTCTCCTTCACCATGGCTGCTATGGTCACAGTACTGGACTACCAGTTTGCAAGTGAGCTGAACCTAATTCTAATGATTGCATATCTGGTCACATTAAGTGAGAAAAAGAGTGGAACTATTTTGTTCAATTTGTAACCATATAAGGACAACACAGAAGGTCCCACATAGGATTGAAAATAATGCTGTTTGTTGAGTAGAACCATCTGTTATGCTCTGAATTGTGTGTCTCCCCCTCCCCATTCATACGCTGAAGTTCTAACCCCTAGTACCTAAGAATGTAACTGTATTTGGAATAAAGTCTTTAAAAAGGTAATTAAGTTAAAATGAAATCTTTTGGGTGGTCCTTAATTGAATATGACTATTGTCATGAAAAGAGAAGGTTTGGACACAGACACTAGTGTGTTGGAGGAAAAACCATGTGAAGACACAGTGAGATGGACGGCGGCTGTCTGCAAGCCAAGGAGGGAGCCCTGAGAATGAAACCAGCCCTGCTGACACCTTGATCTTGGACTTCCAGCCTTCTGAACTGTGAGGAAATACATTTCTGTTGGTTAAGCTACCAGTCTGTGGTACTTTGTGGCATCCTTAGCAAACTAATACACCATCCTAATTCACTTATTGCTTACATATTGCAGTGAGACATTCAGTATTAAGTGCTGCTTGTTAATGCGTAAAACTTTGTCCCTTATACTATGATTTTCAAGTGCTGTTTTGAGAGATTGTGGTTTCTTTTGCATTTAGGTACTTTAGGAAGATTGGAACTGTTTTGGTAGTTTTGAAAAACTATGTGATGATAAAGAATCTTAAGAGGCAGGGATTCCCAAAGTTGCTGTAAATATTGATTGCCACTGTGCTGTGTGCAATATGATGTAGTTGAATATTGCATTTTATATGTTCTAGAGGCCCGATAGTATTCTAAGCTTTCTAGCAGTGGTAGGAATGAGTTGCTATGGATTTTTCTTTCCTGAAGCCATCCTTTCCTGTCTAGTTCTAAACATTTTAATTCTAGAGTGTCAGGTAACTCTTTTTGTTGCCATATTTTCTCTGATCAGGGTGATCAGATGTTTCTGGTCTGAGTCAGCCTGTATTGAATGCCTTGGGTATTACTTGCTTTTGATGACTCATCTTTATGCTGGTAGATCAGGTCCTGAAAATCTTGAAAACATGTAAAATAAAAGAAATATCGTCTAAATTTTAGTAGATTCTGATTCTATTTATTTGGGTTGTCTATGCATCCTACTTTCAAAATGGTTTGAGAATGACTTGCACAATTAGACATAATAACAAGATTATTAAAAATAAAGTCACAACCAAACCATTGATACTTATATACTGATTCTTGATTTTCATAGATGAACAAAATCTAGCATAACTCTTGAGTGGTGAAATTCAATGGATGTTTGCCCTCTGCCTGCCCTGCTTGCCTATTGACAATAATCATTGTGAGTGACTGGCACCCAGGGAAATTAAGCACCAGGCTAGAGAAATGAGGAGGGCCACAGGAACCAGGTTTAGATTTTCTAGGTTCTGGGAGATGAGGAAACTGGGATTGTCCAGAAAAGAGGACCCTGTGGCTACAGTCTTTAGCAGGAGAATAAAAAGTATGGCAACTAAGAATTTCTGGCAAAATCAAAAGAATTTAATTGTTGATGGGATCATATTACACTGTTTATCTTATCTAGGATATAAAAGACACCTCTAGTGAGTCAGGAGACTATTTCTTGACTGGTGGATAAAAGGAGACCCTTTGTGGGTATCCACCCCAATGCAGAATGTGGGCAAATAAAACCTGAACTTGACTCATTTTTCAAGCACTTCTTGGACTTTCAAAGACAAAGACAAATAATGTATAAAAATTCCAGCAGAAGTTAATTGTGACAAAAAATTGAAAAGCACAGAGAATTAGATGTGACCAAGCATCTGAGATAAGTTTATTGCAGTAGTTACTGAATTTAGATCTTACTTTTCTGGCAGTTGGGTTGTGTAATTTTCATTATCTGATTCAAGAATTTTATCTGTCTAGAGATATGTGTCCTTGTCAAAGAGGAATTTATCCCTAATGCCTGATGTAGTAGGACATTCAGTAGAATAATGGTTAATGTGTGCACCCATGGTTTTGCAAATGACTAGAAGTGTTTCTTAAATGGATTTCTCATATTGACTCTCTGTATTAGCCAAGTGCATGAAGTTCTTTCTAACCTCTGAGTTGATTGATAGATTTCCATTGACAGAAGCCGTTGATGAATGATTCCAAGCACTTTTATTTCAAAAATGTTTATGAGTGCCTGCTAAGTGCCAGGCACTGTCAAAGTTAACCTAGAAAAGTCCTTCCCTCATGAAGCTTATAGAACAGAGGAGGAAAGACAAATCTGTAGGCATTTAATGATAATCTGAGAAGTACTGTGATGGGGAAAATACAGGATGTTTTTATCCCACATAGGAGGGGTACCTAACCCAGATTAGAGGTGGAAATGGATAGCGAGCTAAACGTTTATGGAGCTAAATGTCTAAACTCAGGTCTAAAGTATGGTTAAGAGGTAGTCAGAAAAGGTTTGAAGGGAAAGAGAATGTGGAGGCCTGAAGGTAAGCAAGAAACTTGGGACATGAAGTGAGAGAAAATGGAGACTTTGAGAGGTGAACAGAACCACACAGCTAGTAAGTAAGAGAGCCAAGATCAGACCTAGGAATGCCCATTGTCAAAACCTTGGAAAGTCGATACATTATCTAATTCGTTTGTACTGCTATAACAAAATGCCATGGACTGGGCAATATATAAACAATAGAAATTTACTTCTGATGGTTCTGGAGGCTGGGAAATCCAAGACCAAGGCTTGATATCTGGTGAAGGATCTCTGCTTGCAAGATTGTGCCTTGTTGCTGTGTCCTCACATGGCAGAAGAGCCATATGGAAGGGCCAGGCAATTCTCCAAAGGCTTTTTTGTAAGGGCATTAATCTCATTGATGATCTGATTAATATCATTAATCTCATTGATAATGCAGAGCCTTCATGGCCTGATCACCCTGCAAAGACCCCACCTCTTCATAGGTGGAGTTTTAAGTTTCCACATGAATTTTGGAGGGACCTATACATTCAAACCATAGCAGACATTTTTCAGTGATAAAGAAGTCTGACTGAAAATGTGTTTGAAAAGCTCTACAAAGGTGAACCTTAGAGAAATAAAAAACTTTATATCATTTTTGTCTTAACCTTGCTTTATTTTGAATACTACTACATATTGTATTTTAATATTAAATATTTTGAATACTAAATATTTAATATTATTAAATATTAAATATTTTGAATACTACTAAATACAAAATAAAGTACAAAATACTACTTTATTTTGAATTCATTGCCTAAATCCAGCCCCAAACAATAACTTATTAAATTTTCCTCTTGATTCTCTGTAGATTTATATAAAGTAAGGGCTTGACATCACATGAAATGGCTCGTTAAGACTCTTGATGATCATCTGTTGCCAATGAGAATTGTGTTATTTAGAACCATTTTTTGGATGATTCATACACTAGAATCGCATCATCTAGAGTCATTTCTCCTAATCTTTTAAAATTAATTGTAAATTAGAATCCCCAAATAAGAATCCTGACTATGGTTTATTATGGGCTGTTTGTAAAAGTACTCTCTTTAACATATTCGTTCTAATTCTTCTTCCTTGATGATATCCATGAGCCTTAATATAATATTTAGGTTGTGTTTAAAAACAAAATAATCTATAATGGCTTTTTATTTATTTATTTTTTTGAGACGGAGTTTCGCTCTTGTCACCCAGGCTGCAGTGCAATGGCGTGATCTCGGCTCACTGCAACCTCCACCTCCCAGGTTCAAGCAATTCTCTGGCCTCAGCCTCCCAGGTAGCTGGGATTACAGGCACCTACCACCATGCCCAGCTAATTTTTGTATTTTTAGTAGAGATGGGGTTTCACCATGTTGGCCAGGCTGTTCTTGAACTCCTGACCTCAGGTGATCCACCTGCCTTGGCCTCCCAAGTGCTGGGATTACAGGTGTGAGCCACCATGCCTAGCCTTTGTTGGCTTTTTAAATGAAGCAATTTCTACAAAAAGTTTTAAGTCCTTTAATATAATTACAAATATATATGTCCATTTTACAGGAATATCTTTCAAATAAGAAGGTGGAAATCTCTAACACATTGTAAAGTGCACATTTCATTTCTTCCTCCTTTATTTTTTGCCCAAGTGAATTCACACATCCAATAAATCAGACTAAACTACGTATGACCAGAAGGATCTCACAGCATAAGAATAGATATATCTCTTGTAAATCCCTAGGATTTCTTGTTTTTCTTAAATGTCCCCCTCTCAACTTTATTGAGGTATAATGGACAAATAAAAATTATGCATATTTAAGGTATACAAGGTGATGTTTTAATTTTTGTATACATTGTGAAATGATCACCACACTCAAGCTAATTAACATATCCATCACCTCACGTAGTTATCTTTTTTCTCTTTTTGTGCTGAGAATATGTAAGATCTCCCTTTGCAAATTTCAGTTATACAATACAGTGTAATTAATTATAGTCACCATACTGTATACTACATCCCCAGAACTTACTCATCCTGCATAATGGAAACTGAAACCCTTTGACCTACCAAGAAATTCTTAGAAACGTACTAGTGTCTGAGACTCTTCCTTATTACTGTTCTTATTTATTCATTAAGAACTGAGCTAATACTTGACCCTAAGAAAATGTTTGCTCTTTAGAGCTGTTCAGTGGTAAAGGGTTTCTTTATATGATTGCTAGCATTTGCCCTCCCTGCACACTGTGCTAGCTCATAGGAAAAAAGAATAAGATGCGGTTCGTTTAAGGAGCCCATAATTTAGGGTGGGATCAGGGAAAACTACACAGAGGAGGAGATGGTTGAGCTGTTTTGAAGGATGAGTAATTTGAGGGTGAGTAGTTCAGTACTTTTGGGTGTGATGAAGGACAATAACTTTTTGAGCATCCATTTATTTTAGCTGGCCCTTCAATGGTTGATATCGAATGTTTACTGGATAAATAGAAGTGATGGATTGTTGATACAACTTAGCTATTTTACATCTTTTTTTCTCACTAATATCTCAACCTGACACAGCTTTAACAGCCAGAAGTTTTGTAAGTTGCAAAAATGAATACTACTGATATTTTAGCTGAGGTTAAAAATGTACATGTGATCTTACTCCTTTGAGAGGTTAAGTTAATTCTGTTGCTGTGAAACCACTAATGTTCTCATGTCTGAATGTAAACATCTAGTGACAACAGTGCTTTTAGAAGTAAATAATATGTCTGTCTTCATGCAGCTTTGAATTCCTGGGTTCTTTGTATGCGTTTGATTCAGTGAACTATGAAAAAATGAGCAAACTGCAAGACACCGTGAGGTATTTTCCATAAAAGCAGTTTGAGACAAAGTTTCCAGGTTGGTGGATTAAAGGAATCAAACTGTTCCTGCACCCAGCACTGTGAACAACACCTGTACTAAATTTTTCTTGTTTTGAGTCTATCTCTTCTCAAGATAATGCTGTTTGGAAGTGTTTTTATATTATTAAAAGATTGCATGACTTGTTTGAAAATTTATTTTTGCTGGTTATTTTTTATGCAGAAAATTCTTTCTTCTTATAAGGCCCAGAATATAAGGCTAACTTAATGCCTGATTGTGTTGATCAGACACTAATATCAGTGTAGAAGATCTCGTACTCGTTGTTGCATCAGATCTGTTGTCATGTAGCCACACCATATAGGAAGCAAAAGAAAACCAGTGTTTTTGTCTCTTTCTTTGAAGGCAACTTCCTGGTAAGTAATGATTTAATTGTATGACTCTCAAAGTACAAAAATAACACAGTTCCTTAGATGTTACTCCACATGTGTGTAGCATAGGCATTTCAGGTAGTTAGCCATGATAATGGATATTACGTTCATGACAAATGGGTGCTCAAAAGTAACTTTTAGGAGGGAAACAAAACCTTGTATATTAGTAAGATTTATCTCTATCTCAGCGGTGAATGATACAGGGTCTGTAATCAAAATGTTTTCATTAGTATAATTTGACTACTAGCTCTATAAGTAATATCTTTCACAGAGTAGCATGGATGCCCATTTCCTCTCCTTTCTGCACAATCCTGAGGGTTAGTCTTGCTCTTCCTCTGACCTTGGCATCAAGGGACCTCCAGGAACCTGAGAGTGTGTGTCTTTGAGCTGTATCTACTGCCATCTGCTCCCACCTGTGCAAGGGATCCCTGGTTAGCTGGGAGATACTTTCCTGCCAGCATTTTTATCCACTGTTGATGAATCACCCTCTCATCTGCCACCTCTGGTAGGGCTTTGAGTGTCACAACCTCATGCTTTTAATTATTTATTTTTTTAGTAGAAGATAATGGTTTTCTTACTGTTGAAGAAAGCATAGTTCAACTTCTTTTTTGAAAGTTGGGTTTCAGTGTTTTTCTGTGTTTAAAGTCAAAATATTAAAGAAGGCTAAGGGGTGAGCTACTCACTGTTTTTTTTTTTTTTTGGCTTGGTTAAGTGTGTAATGGTTGAATTGAGGGATTTATACAGGCTACTGAATTGAAAAGAGCTTTGATTGTGACACCTCAGTGAAAACGATTACATGTATATTTGTGTATTTGTTTTCTGTTTCCAAGAACAACTTGTAGCTTTTTTAAAAATGAGCTTCCTTTTTATCATTACCTGTTGGAGTTAGATAAATTTTTAAACATCCTGCAATATAACTCCCTAGGTGATTTTCGAATCTCTTCTTATCCCCGTTGAGAGCTCTTCTGGTGTATTCCTGAACACTTCCAGCCTCCGGTAGCTGATTCTTAAACTATGCCGACTGCTATCAAGTACTTTTTTCCCTGTCATTCTGTAATGTTTTATCCCCTGGTTTCGGTTTTTGCGCTTAAAAGCAACTCACTCATGGAGACTGAGCATTAGGCTACTTCATTCAGTTATCAGCACCTCCTGGAAATTGGTTCCTGACACTGCTGTTGTCCCAAAGATAACAGCCAAAGTTCTGTTCATATGTGTTTACCTAGAATACAAAGTAAGAATACAGATCATTTTCCAAGAAAAGAGTGGAAAGTTATAAAAAGAACTTTTCTAAGGCATGAAAAATACTATATTTTAAGCACATAAGAAGCTATTTATAGTTTCTTCCTGCCAGTGTCCAGTACTATTAAACAGTAGGAGATTTTTATAGTCTGAAAAAGGATACTTTGAGTCTATAAGAGCTTTCTGCAAGGTGATAGCAATCTCAGGTTTAATTCTGCCAGATTTTTGCTGTCTCAATATGTTTTACAAATGAATTGAAGTTAATATTGTCTATTAAGAGAGAAGTTAATACCTACCCATTATTAAATATAAAACCAATGTGTTAAATATAATTTAGTTTTATTTCTAAAATTTCATTGAAATGTAATAAAATATTTTACCATTCTGGTTAGAATTGAAATGCAGCAACACAAATATGTTTTTAGTATCTTCTTTACAGAAAAGATTAGGTTATTGTAAAAATCAAATTTGATGCCAAAAATTAATTTGTATCTGATTGCATTGGGAAGAATAATGTCAAAAATGCGCTAACTTCCTTTGCCTTGATTTGGGGAATGATGGTGGTGTATAAAAAATGATATAGAAACCATCAGTATGCAATACCACAATTTTGTGATTATTATTATTTCTTGTTATTCTTAACACATCTGTCATCCAAATCTAATTGAAAACTCTTTTTATGTGCACACAGCAGGCACTTGTGTATAAGGGCATGCTGTTTAAACTGGCTCTTTGGCCATAGTCTTTGTTCAAAACAGGTTACCTTTTGATAATTTTACCTAAATACACTTTATAATAACTGTAGTTATTTTCTCCTGTGTTACCTGTGAGCCAGCAGAAACTTTTCTTCTGTGTTTATGGATTTAAAAGAGTTTTTTGTTTGTTTTTTATTTTGTGATTATGACATGCAGCTTATTGCCTCTTTCATATGTAGTACAAATGTTGGCCAAAAATTGGTATTTTTCCATCGACTTTGAAGAACTGTAGAAAAGAAGTCGAACAAGTGTAAATCGTATGTTTTGGTGATTCTAAGTGATACTCTTTGGGTTTCCAATGAACTTCAGGTACAGAGGGCTATTGTTAATTGTCTTTCTCATTTATGCCATGTTATATCATTGATCTGAGCAAAGCCCCAATATTGTTTAATGTTTTCATTATCTTTATCTCTCTCCAGTCCCCATCTTATTTTTCCTGCCCATATCCTAATGAGGCAACCAACCTGATGTGTTTTACATGATCTTTTTATTATATGTGTTCTTAAAAATTATAGTTTGTGGACATGTAATTTTATTGAATAAAAATAGTGTTATGCTATAGATCTCTACTCAATACAATGTTTAAAGGTCTGTGTGTAAACCTGTGTATATTTTTATATCTAACTGTGGTAGAGTACCCTATATTATGTCTCTAACTGCTTCATCCCCCAGGGGAGATATGTAGATTTCCCGTGGCTCTTCACAACCACAAGCCCTAGTATAATGTATATGTATAAATCAGGATGGATAGAGCCTTTTTATACATATACATATACACTGGCTGTATAGGCCAATGGGCTCTATCCATCCTGATTTATACATGTACATTATAATAGGTTTTGTGGTTGTGTTGCTGGTTTATTGGGCCAGTGTATACTTAATTTGATGAAGTACTTCAGTGTCGTGCTCTAGAAGAGCTGCACTGATCTCCTCTTGAGAAAAGCATGATGTTCACTAGAATGTTCAAATTTCATATTTGCTTTTGGGATGAACTAAAGGACTTTTTTTTTTCCCCTAGGCATAGTTGCTCTCTGTATGTTGGAAAGCTAATTGCTTATTTTTACTGATTAATGATTTCACAAATGTAAGATTAAGCCTTATTAAGTGAAGCAGCATCTCCTTTAGTATAAATTAGTTCCCTTGGGACTGCATTAATTTGGTCAGGCCACGGTGATCCTTAGGGGAATGGAGTTTTGCTCTTCTCCAGCACTGTGTTGTCCAGTGTTGTCTGGTGGTAATTTGAAAAGTTAGCATAATTAAAAAGGAAGAGTGTATTTACAGGATTAGATCCATATTTATTTAAAGCTAAGTGTCATACCATGTACCAAAAGAGACCTTGGAACATGTGGAATAAGAGTACAGGTTTGAATGGATGATTTCTTATAGTGGACAAGAAGGTACTTGTCTGAAAGTTAAAGGAGAGGAGAAATGAAGTGAGAAAAGGGAGGGAAAAAGAAATACTTTGACTGTCAGCTCCTAAAAGTGGGCCTGACACAAGGTAGAGGGTCAGTCAATGTTTGTATAATGAGTGAATTAATAGTGTGGTATGGTAGATGTTTCAGATTTATAGCTAAATATTTTGACTTTCGTTTTGATTCCGCCACCAGAGGGAAATCGTGAGACCACTCTGAGCCTCAGTTTATGAAAATGTAAACTGAGATTGATGGAAAGGCTAAATGAGGTGCAGTATGTGAAGGGACTGGCATGTGTAATAGGCATTTAACGGGTGTTTCATTCCTTCGGCAAAGTATACCTTCTATTACATGACCAGTAATAATCAGTTTCTTCTGCAGATATTCTGTCATAAGTCACTTCTAGTTTTGGCCTTTTTGATGGCTGCTGTAAGGATTTGTGAACAGTCTCTTATTTCCTATTTTGCTATTCATAGAAGCATTTAATTGAAAATATAGTAAGGTTTTACTTAAAGGCCACTCAGAGTTATCATGGCTTCACTAACAGTTGTCTATGCTGCAACTATGTAAATTTTGACCTAATTTTTTCCCCATCACCTAAAACCTATAAAAGACTATTTTGAAAGGTCTTATATTGTAAAGCCTCATTTATACAGGCTTCTGGGAATGGATTTTTACACATTAAGTGGGTTTTCCAGGTAACTCAAATTTATTCCTTGATGTAACTTTTATATTTCCTTGGTATATCTTTGATATATTCCTTGATATATTCATGATCTGTTTCTTGATATAACTTTATATAACTTTGATATATCTTTAATACAACTTTTAAAAAAGGTGCCATTTAAAAATCCTCTATAATATGTTAAAATACATTTTTTCTTGGATAGAATATATTAAGATGTAATTTTACTTTTTTAATATGCAAAATTATTGTTTTGCCTGTTTAATCAGCAATATGATAGACTTTGTGACTGTTTTCTTGTTGTATAGGTTATCATCTTTTCCCCGAGTGAACCTGTTGTATCAGCCCAGCTCTTAACTAATTTGTTCCTTTTTAATGTGTTAGAGCCAGAATAAGAAATAACCAAAATTGGTAGCATTTTATGTAAGTCATGGGTTAGTAACCTTGAATAAAGACTTGAGGTCTTCTCTGGCCAAGTGTAAGAGATGCCCTGCCTTGAAAATAGTGCCTTTGAAGACTCAACTTTGTATCCTAGATGCTGGCCATGTTCCAGGTGCTTAAGAGTATCATGAATCTGAAATCTGGAAAACAAAGGGCTTTATTTCACTTTTTAGCAAAATAACTTTAGAAATGTAGCTATTAATTTGATACATACTTTGTAGAGTTACAGAGTTTGTACCAAATTCCACCATCTACAGGTGAAGACCCAGAAATTTAGTAGTGGACTCTTTTGTCCAGAGTCCCCTTGGGATATGTTGAACCCTAGAACCCAGGACTCTGGACTTTCAGCCCATAGCTCTTGTCATTCTCCTTTACTAATAGGGACAGTATTCCCTGTAGGGCTCTTATGTGTGTAAGCTATAGACTATGTGTGTAGAATTATTAAATGTACCCTCTGTACCTAAATATTTCAGAATATTTAAATAGTAAAGATTAAGTAGAAAGAAGAGTAACTATGTCAAAACGTTAATGAAGATTCTGGGACTGAGAATATGTTTTGAGGTCTTCAATACCAAATTTGATTGCTATAAGACTTCCTCTCCGGACTTTGGTAAGAGCCAAGTGACTTACAGGGGAAGAAGGGATATCAAACCTGTTAGCTATAGAATTTGCCAGGAGGTATGTATTTGCAAACTAAAGCTTCTAAAATCGTAGTTTAGATTTGGTTTTCACCTCCAGAATTATCAGCAAAAGGATAAAAATTTTAGCTCAAAGTTAACAGGGCCTAGAATCCAGGCAAAATAACACTAATAATCAACTTAATCACTAATAATCTACACATTTCCAGTGTGTGTTGTAGTATCCAAAGTGCCTTATATGAACTAACTCATTTAGTTCTCACAGCAACAGGGGAGATAGTTACTATTTGTATTAGTCTGTTCTAACATGACTATGAAGAAATTCCTGAAACTGAGTAAGGGTTTATGGAAAAAAGAGGTTTAACTGGCTCTTGGTTCTGCAGCCTCTACAGGAAGCATGGCTGGGGAGGCCTCAGGAAACTTACAGTCATAGCGAAAGGTGAGGGGAAGCAGGCATGTCTTACATGACCAGAGTAGGAGGAAGAGCGAGAAGGGGGACGTGCCACACACTTTTACACAACCAGATCTTGTGATAACTCACTCACTGTCATGAAAACAGCACTAAAGGGTAAATCCTCCCCCATGATCCAGTCACTCTCCACCAGGCCCCACCTTCAACATTGGGAATTACATGAGATTTGGGCAGGGACACAGACTGAAACCATATTACTGTTATTATCCCTGTTTGCAGATGATGAAACTGAGACATGGAAGAGTTAGATCCATGGAGGAGTTAGATCTTGAATGTTAAGTTTGCACATCTTGTCGATTTGATCTGCATTCTGGCTCTGGATCTCCACTTACTCTCTAAAGAGGCACCCCCATCTAGCTGCAAGTGCAAAGGATATCCACATTTTCACTGGGCTTTCTCCTCTTCTTTAGAGAGAGAGAGTGTGGGATTTTTGTGGGTGACACATATTTACATTAGTTCTTGGAAAGGTCCAGCCTTTTTTAGTTGTGTGTTGACACTTTATAGAATGGATCATCACATTAAGAAGGGTTAGATTTAAAGTCTCGAGTTCTCAGACAAGACAAAATAATTTATTTCCTGTTAAATTAACATATGCCTCATAGAGGCTACCAGGTTTCATGAAATTTCTTACCAAGATTCTGGACAAGCCTTTTGTTTTTTCCTCACCACGACAATTTCTGCAAACAAAAGGTGGTCTTTTTCTACATGATTATTCTTTGTCATATTTAAGCAACTTTTGCAGAGGAAAAGGCTTATGGGTGGGGATTCATTACCATGTGCTGACCCTGGACCCTGTAGGATGGTGGGAAAATAAAGTGGAAGCGAAGCAGAATAGGGATGCAAAAAGTAGTAACTTCAGCTGAAAAGTGAAATGTAGTGGGCTAAGCCTTTGCTCTCAAGGTTCACCAAGTGGCTGATGTTTTGCTAGGTAAAGGAAAACTTCAGTTTAGGAGTTTTTCTCTAGGCCTTCTCCACCTACTCACACTACAGGCTGTCATGGACCTTAACATTCCTAGGTTCCCACTCTTTGGCTTTTATTCTTTCAAGCATTTCGTCAATTATAGCTTGAAATCTATATTTGCATATCAAGGTAAACAGAGTACCTTCATTTGGATTTTATCTTCTAGATTGCAGATCTAGTCTGTTTATTTTTATGGGTGTTTGCTCTTTGAAGGATAAAGCCTGTAATGCTTTATCATCATTTGGATTTTTTTCTTAACTTCTCTGCTGTTAACAAAACAGTCTAATTCTTTAAGCAGGTGTGTAGTCATGTCCCTTAGTTTTGTCTAAGTAAAATGAGAAAAATCTTGTTTTCCAATCAATTATACTTGCATTTTGACATGAAACAGCAGGCATTTGTCAAAATTAATTGTTAGGTAAGCCTAGAAGTATAAGTGAAAAAAGACTGGGATGGCTGAAATCGTTTTTTAAAATGGAAAAAGGTGCTCAGAGGATCTGAAAAACGTTATGGGATTGGATTGTACCTTACCTTGCAATAAAAGGAGATTCACATCTATTTTAAGGACTCTCGCTTTTCAACATTCACATAGTGAGATATACATGCAGAGAAAGTATATTTAAAATTTGACCGTTGAGAAAACCATGATATCCCATATGACGAGTTGCAGTCAGACACTTGCATGGTAGGTGATATGATTTGGATCTGTGGCCCCACCAAATGTCATGTCGAATTGTAATCCCCAGTTTTGGAGGTGGGGCCTGGTGGGAGGTGATTGGAGCAAGGGGGCAGACTTCTCATGCATGGTTTAACACTGTATCCCCCTGGGTACTGTCCTCACAATAGTGAGTGAGTTCTAATGAAATCTGGTTGTTTACAAGTGTGTAACACTGCCCACCTTGCTTTCTCTTCCTCCTGCTTTGGCCATGTGAAATGCCAGCCCCCCCCTCCTTCACCTTCCACTGTGATTGTAGGTTTTCTGAGGCCTTCCCAGAAGCTGAGCAGATGCCACCATGCTTCCTCTATAGCCTGCAGAACGGTGAACCAATTAAACCACTTTTCTTTATAAATTACCCAGGCTTAGGTATTTCTTTATAGCAATGCGAGAAAGCACGAATACAGTAGGATTTATTGTATGGCTTTTTCCCAGGTGCTTCTCAAAAAACATACTTTTCTTAATGAGATTTTGTCTGAATGTCCACTGTTGTGTGTTTTTAAGGCATAGTCTAATGCTTTTGTTTGGTCTCACTGATACAAAAATGCAAACTTGCCTTTTAAGTTTATAGGTGTCTTTAAGCTTTTCAGGAGTCTTTTATTTCCTGATAGACTTTATTTTAGCCCCTAAATTTGTAGGCTGGTATTCGATAGTGATTGTAGAGCACAGATCTGCAGATCAGTGGTTCCATGCAGCCTGCTTGGGCTTCCCTCATTTCTAGGACTATCTTCCAGTGGAGGTAAGGGTATAATGAAATGAAGAAGAGACAAATAGTTTTTCTCCTTTCTAAATAAATTGCCTAGTTCACTTTATGTCACTTTACTGACAGGTCTTAGAAAAGGCTAGGCCAGGCACAGTGGCTCACACGTGTAATCCCAGCACTATGGGAGGCCGAGGTGGGCAGATCACCTGAGGTCAGGAATTCGAGACCAGCCTGGCCAACATGGGGAAACTCCGTCTCTACTAAAAATACAAAAATTAGCCAGGCGTGGTGGTTCACGCCTGTAGTAGCAGGTACTCAGGAGGCTGAGGCAGGAGAATTGCTTGAACTCGGGAAGCAGAGGCTGTGGTGAGCCAAGATCATGCCACTGCACTCCAGCCTGGGTGACAGACTGAGACTCTGTCTCCAAAAAAAAAAAAAAAAAAAAAAAGGGGGGGGGTGGAGAAAAAGAAAAAAGAAAAGGAAGGGGCTCAGTAAAGCCCCCTGCTTTTCAAATATCACCTAATTAAGCTAACAATAGCATGCATTGAGTACCTACTAAGTTCCAGGTGCTGAAATAGGCATTTTGTATTTGAGTAGTGAAGACCTTGTCTTATTTCTGAGACGTCATCAACAACATAAGACTTGTAACAAAAGCATCTTGGATAATTTTCTCAATTTTTCTCTCTGAGATCACTGGCAAAATTTAGTCCAAAACCAAGGATTCATTAAAATGGCAGCTTGTCATGATGAAGCAGTGAATATCCCAAGTTACTTGTTCATCCTCAATAGTGATCTGTTGTCACCAAACCATCATATAAAAGGAAGATAGCAACAGATGTTTATATTAGTTTCTTTTTCATTGTCAGAAGTCTTTATACTTTTGAGACATACAAGAATAGTTGTTAAATCAAAAGCAATTTTTTTTGTAAAGAGATAATGTTTTTGGAAAAGTGACACTGCTCATTATAAAATGTCAAGTCGATACAAAAAGAATACAAAGAAAAAGTGAAAAACAGATTCGTTTTCAGAAGTAACCATTATTAATATTGTTAAACCTAATTCAGAGAACTCTGTATGTATACTGATAGAAGGCTTGATAGTTTACACATATGAGATTATTCTATAATGATATTTTAAATATAAATGATTAAATTTAATAAAATTTGAATACAATATTGTTTATTTTTCACGGGGAGATTATTTGTATTTTTCTTTTTTCTTTTTTTTTTTTTTTGAAGATGGAGTCTTGCTCTGTCACCCAGGCTGGAGTGCAGTGGCTTGATCTTGGCTCACTGCAACCTCTGCGTCCTGAGTTCTAGCGATTCTCCTGCCTTAGCCTCTTGAGTAGCTGTGACTATAGGCATACGTCACCATGCCCAGCTAATTTTTGTATTTTTAGTAGCAATGGGGTTTCACAATGTTGGTCAGGCTTGTCTGGAACTCCTGATCTCAGGTGATCCGCCAGCCTCGGTGTCCCAAAGTGCTGGGATTACAGGTGCCACCGTGCCCAGCCTGTATTTTCTTTACCTCTGTATTTTTGACATTGTAATTAACTTGTATTATTTTCATAGTTAAAATTATATAATAAAAAATAAACTAATAAGTTTTATATAATAAAGACAAGTATCAGTAGTGGCTATGTGACACATGAGTGATTCCTTCTCTCCTCCTGAGCCCGTGGCTTTAACATTACCTAATAGTTGTGGGAGTCTTTCCTTTGGATCCCAGACTTGACCTCAGAATCTTTATCAACATAGTTTTGTAGATAGTCAGAGCCAATTGACTGCAGTTAGTCTTGAGTTGAGATTCATTTCCTAGACTTGTTCTCTTTAGTTCCTTCCTAGTTTTTGCTTTCTAATTATGCATCATAGTTATGAAGTGCATATACTGTGCGTGAAGTCACATTAAGAGGAATTACACGTGGAGGACCTCATGGTCTGTGATTCTAATTATGAGCACCTTCTTTTGGGGCTTAATAAATATTAAATTTAAAAGAAAAACAAGTGAAATGAAAGGAATTGGTGAAGATCAGATGAATACTGTATTTCTTCATAACAAAAGATATTACTTGCTAAAAAAATCCTACTAAAGTTATGAAGAACTTTGTTTGGAGTCATTTAAAAAGAAATGCCTAAGATTGTATATTTAAGAGGAGAAGAAATTTATATACTAAGAATTCTTTCACTTTTCTTCATTCTTACCTGTTATAATATTCTTTTTACATTGCCAGGAGTTATTAAATTTGCATTTTGTTTAGTAACCACAATAAATATCAATTCTTTACTTAAAATAACTGGGCCCATCATGGGTCTTTTTAGCATGGTTTCTCCATACTTCCTGGATTGTGTGTGTTTTGCTTGACTGGAATTAATTAAAAAGCAGATTGTCCAAGAAAGACTTTTGAGTGTTGTATTTCATGAGTTCTTCAACAGTTGGAAAATGTTTGAAGAATAACTTGGCTGGACATGAAATTTTGAATCATACTTTCCCTGGGACTTTATAGAAATGGCTCCACTGAAGCTGGAGATTTACTCAGGGGGTGTGAGGCCACCTAGGTTTTCCTTTTAGAGAGCTTGCTTTTTCAGCCTTAGATGGTCGTATGATTTTTCTTTATCAGTAACTTCCAGGTGTACTAACACTGTTTATGTTCATTGTTTTACCAATTTTTCCAGGAACGTGGTCTATTTTTTTGAGCTGCAAATTTAAGTCTTTCTGTGATTTTAGGAAAGTTCTGTTCTGTTCTGTTCTATTTTTACCTATTTTTTCTCTTCCATGTGTTTTATTTAGGAGTACCAACAAGGTGTATCTTTTATCTTTTTTTGTCTGTCATCTCTATACCATTTTATCATTGATTCCTGACTATATTTTCATTGTTTTTCCTTTTTCTAATTTGGTTTGCACCCTGGTACTATTTATTTTTTATTTCATTTTTTTCTCTCCTGAGCTTTGCCAGCTGCTTTTTCATGTTCTTTTATGATGTCTTTTTGAACTCCTTTTACAAAAGAGGTTCTTTCTATAATTTCTTTGAGATCAGAGTATTTAAACGTTTCATCTGTTTTCTTATGATACATGTCCTTCACCTCCCCTGCGCTTTGCTACTTTCCTTCTTTCTTTTCTTCCTGGTTATCTGTATTATATTCTTTCTCATTATGATTCTTCCATGCATGGGGACAGCTATTTGCTGAAGCAGAGTGTGGGGAGGAGAGCCAGTGGGGACAGGGAGGGAAGAGTGAGCCAGGGTTCCACAGCTTGTTTGGAGTTTGTTGTTTTGATCACTCTTCACCAGTCTGTTGTTCCCTGCCTTGGAGGAGTGTATCCCTCCCTAGGGGCATGATCAGGTCAGTGGAGCTCTTAGCAGAACCTCCTTGGAGCCCTGTGTGGCAGGCAGGCTTTTGAACTTTCACATTTCTTCACTTCACCTATGGGAGGTCCTCTGACCTGTTGAAATTCTGGGGATGCATGTGTTGGCTTAGACTTCTCAATATTTAACTTTGCAGTTTTTAGCAGCTTGAAATTGGAGTCATTTCTTTCTATAGGGAATGTGTAGTAGTTTTTTCTTCTTCTTTTTTATTCCTTTGTTTCTATTTATGAGGAACTTATCTGTGCACGGGATCCAAATAAGGAAAAATTAATGATAGTCTAAGACAGAAAATGAGAGGGAAGGAAACATTTTCATTCCGTGGAAGTATTTTGACTGTTACATATTTCTGTTAGGTATGTTACAGTGTCAGTGGCCTTGGATGACGAGGTAACAGTGAGGTTCTGTTAGCTAGGAACCTTCACTGAGTTATTCAACACTAGGTGGAGATGACTGGGATTTGGAATATTTAGAAGCTAGTGTCAATGACACATATAGTGAAATGTAGGTAACTATAGGAAATGGTGTAATGCTTAGAATTCACATAAAAGAGATAAAAGAACTGATATCCATATGCTTATTTAATGAGATTATGGGTTTAAAAATTAGAATTATTTTCAATTTTCTGAACAAGCTCCTTAATATCCTCTTAAAGGATGAACAAATTTAAATTCTTCTCTAGTTAAGAATTGTAAGAATGATCATGCATGAGGTACAGAAAAAAGGAAAAAAGCCTCATTATGCTATTCACTCATCATTTCTGACTTTGAATTGCAGTTTAGTGTGGATATTTAAATTGTTAGCTATTTCAAAAATGTCCTCTGGTTTTAGATACTATAGTCAGCTGAAAAGGCTACTGAGTGCCGTTACATGGCCTCAAGATTTAAAAACTTTTGTGTCAGAATGGAGCAATTTTTAATACTGATCTGACCTTCTGAGCATGCATGTGAAGACATTCCTAGAATAACCCTTTTCAGAATTATTGGATGTTCTAAATAGTCTAACACTGTAATGTATTGTCTTTGATGAAAAAATAGAAACTCTGAAAAAGACTTTATGTTTTTGAGCAAAAAGCATCTGGAAGTGCCTTGAACTATATAACATGAGTGCACAGACATACCTAGTTTTGTATTCTTCCCTTAATTGTGCTTAGCAGATATTGTACTCCTAACAAGTTGAAGGTTTTTGGGAATCATATATTGAGCAAGTCTATTGGCACAACTTTTCCAACAGCGCATGCTCACTTCACTGTCTCTGTGTTGTATTTTAGTAATTCTCACAGTATTTCAGACTTTTTCATTATTATTTAAATTATGATGATGACCTGTGATCAGTGATGTTTGATGTTACTATTATAGTTGTTTTGGGGGTGCCACAGACTGTACCCGTAGAATCCAGTGAACTTTATGGATAAATGTGTATGTCCTGGCTTCTCCACCAACTGACCATTCCCCTTTTCTCTCCCCCTCTGGCCTCCCTATTCCATGAAACACAACAATTTTTGAAATTAGGTCAGTTAACAACCTTATACTGGCCTCTGAGTGTTTAAGCGAAAGGAAGAGTCACATGTCTCTCACTTAAAATTAAAAACTAGGAATTATTAAGCATAGTTTCAAGGCATGTTGAAAGCTGAGACAGGCTGAAACCGAGGCCTCTTGAGCCAGTTAGCCAAGTTGTGAATGCAAAGGAAAAGTTTCTGAAGGAAATTAAATGTGCTGTTCTAGTGAACACAGGAATGATGAGAAAGTGAAACAGCCTTGTTGCTGATATGGAGAAAGTTTTAATGTTCTGGATAGAAGATCAAACCAGCCAAAACATTCCATTAAGTGAAAGCCGAATCCAAAGCATAACTCTTCTCAATTTTATGAAGACAGAAGATGAAAAAGCTGCCGAAGAAAAGTTTGAAGCTAGCAGAATTTGGTTCATGAGATATGAGGAAAGAAGCTGTTTCCATAACATAAAAGTGCAAGGTAAAGCAGCAGGTGCTGATGTAGAAGCTGCAGCGAGTTCTCCAGAACATCTAGCTAAGATAATTAATAAAAGTGGCTACACTAAACAACAGATTTTCAATGTAGATGAAACAGCCTTCCTATTGGAAGAAGACTCCATCTACGACTTCCATAACTAGAGAGGAGAAGTCAAAACCTGGCTTTGAAGCTGCAGAGAACAGGCTGACTCTTGTTTGGTGATAATGCAGCTTGTGACTTTAGGTAAGCCAGTGCTCATTTAGCATTCTGAAAATCCTAGAGCCCTTAAGAATTATGCAAAATCTATTCTGCCTGTGCTCCATAAATGGAACAACAAAGCCTGGGCGCCAGCACATCTGTGTACAAGATGGTTTACTGAATTTTTTAAACACACTTTTGAGACCTATGACATAGGACAAAAAAAGATTCCTTTTAAAAATATTACTGCTCATTGACAATGCACCTGGCCACCTAAGAGTGCTGATGGAGATGTACGAGATTAGTGTGTTTTTATGCCTGGTAACACAACATCCATTCTGAAGCCCATGAATCAAGGAGTAATTTCAACTTTCAAGTCTTACTATTTCAGAAATACATTTTGTATTACATTTTGTAAGGTGATAGTTGCCATAGATCGTGATTACTCTAATGGGTCTGGGCAAAGTAAATAGAAAAACTTCTGGAAAGGATTCACCATTCTGGATTCCATTAAGAACATTCCTAATTAATGGAAGGAGGTAAAAATATAAACATTTACAGGAGTTTGGAATAAGTTGGTTTCAACCCTCATGGATGACTTTGAGGGGTTCAAGAGTTCAGTGGAGGAAGTCACTGCAGATGTGGTAGAAATAGTAAGAGAGGTAGAATTAGAAGTGGAGCCTGCAGATGTGACTGAACTGCTGCAGTCTCATGATAAGACTTGAATGGATGAAGAGTTAAGTAGTTTCATCAGATGGAATCTGCTGCTGGTGAAGTTGCTGTGAACATTGTTGAAACGACAGCAAAGGATTTAGAATATTACATAAACTTGGTTGGGCAGAGTTTGAGAGGATTAACTCCAATTTTGAAAGAAGTTCTACTGTGGGTAAAATGCTGTCACACAGCATCACATGCTACAGAGAAATCTTTCATGAAGGGTCAGTCAGTGAGACAAACTGCATTGTTGTCTTATTTAAATAAATTGGCACAGCCACTCTAGCCTTCAGCAACCACTGATCACTCAGTTCAATAGCCATCAACATCAAGACCCTCCACTGGCAAAAAGATTACTACTTGCTGAAGGCTCAGGTGATTGTTAGCGTTTCTTAGCAATAAAATGTTTTTGGATATAATGCTATTACATGCATAATAGACTACAGTATAGTGTAAACCTACCTCTTATGTACACTGGGAAACCAAAAAATTGTGTAACTTGCTTTATTGTGATCCTTGCTTTCTCACGGTAGTCTGGAACAGATCCTGCAGTATCCCCAAGGTATGCCTGTATCTCAGTATAGTCGGGATCATAAGCTTTGCTTTTCTTTAGATTCATTGTTGGTGTTATCATCCATGAATTTCACCTTCCAGTGCACAGACATCTCTTAATACAGTAGGAGAATATGGGAGTCAGAAAAGGAAGACATTTATTGTCATTATGAACTCAGAAATATGTTTTCTAGTGATCATCAAAACAACTGAGATTGACATTATCCAGCCATGGCAGTTTTGATGATTGAAAACAAGGTCTGTTTTTTAAAAATCAAATACAAGTTTGCAGATTCTTCCAGAGAAGGGCATGGGATAATTTCCCTTGCCATTTTATTTTGAAACCAGCTTTGTTATGGTTGCATGCTCCATGGGATTTGCTCCGTGTTGTGCCACACACAGTCTTTGCTCCTCTGTGTCCTTCCATAGAAAAAAACAGTGTGGGAAAGGATTTGGTTTGTCTCACACTTTAATCTTCTGCTCCTGTACTCTCTGGTCTGAGAGTTCACTATTTTGGTAATAAAGTCAGATATAGTTCAAATCCTGTCTGGTCTATTATTTCGTGACATTTTTGAACTTTTCCATACTTTGGCATCCTCCAAGAACTTCTTTTTCCTTTCTAAGTTTTACTCTTTTAATAGAAATGGACTCCTACATGAACACTGGAGTCTAAAAGTGGCCTAATAGGCTTGCTATTTTTAGAGAAGGAGAAAGTTGCCTTTTGTTCTCTCTGTGCTTTTCGCCTCCCACATGTTCTTCAGAGTTTTTTTTTTTCCCCCATTCTGGTCTTAGTAGTGACAGCTTTCTAATTCCAGAGGCTCTTTCCTGGGTCTGTTTCTGGCTCAATTTGTCTCATACTCAATATTTTTAATGTTAGAATTGGACTGGGGTCTTCTGTTTCTATTATCTGTAAACATTTTAGGTTTCTTTTCCTCTAATTTATGAAAATTATGAAATATACACATAAAGGAGTGGAAAATAAATTCACCCAGTTTAAAGAAGAGCAATAAAATGGGCATTCCTATATACCCACCATCTGGGTTGAGAAATAGAACATTGCTTGTGTCTCAGAAGCTCTCTGTGTTCCTCTCAGTCATGTCCCCCACCCCTACTCCTACCCAAGGTAACCTCTCATCCTGAAGCTTACATGGAAGATTTGGGCATTTTTATTAAAAAAAAAAAAGAAAGAAAGAAAAAGCCAAGTAGTGTTAAAAAAATAGTAGCAGTAGAATTTTCAGGAAAAAATAAAGATAATGTAGATGCATTTTTTTTTTCTAACATTCCACAAAAGAATAATTTGTTTAGGATTGAGGAGAGAATTAATGCTTGTCTTAGTTTGCTCAGGCTGCTATAGCAAAATTTCATCAACTGGGAAGCTTAAACAACATTTATTTCTCACAGTTTTGGAGGCTAGGAAGTCTAAGATCAAGGCACCTCGAGAATTAGTTGCTGGCAAAGATCCTCTTCCTGACTTATAGCCACCTTCTTGCTGTGTCTTCATATGGTAGAGAGAGAGAGGGAGAGACAAAGTTCTTTGGTCTCTTCTTAAAAAAAAGTACTAATTTCATCACGAGGACTTCACCCCTTTGCCTTCATCTAAACCTAATTACCTCCCAAAAGCCCCATCTCCTAGTACCATCACACTGGGGGTTAGGGCTTCAATATATGAATTTTGGGAGGGCACAGACATTCACTCTTGAAGGATTTCAGCTATTCATGCTGTGTCACTGAAATTAAAACTAGTGTAAAAAGTTCACATACATATAATGCAAATATTCAGTGAGCTGGCACCCAGCCCACCCTTGTTTGATAAGGAATAATTGGAAATTTTCTATTTTGGCCTAGCAGTTTGAGGGCAGACAACTTCTTCTGACCTCATTTCCTCCTGATCTTTGTGGACATATACCAGCAGCATTTCCTTGTCTTACTATTTGTTATAACTTGCTAAAATAAAAAAATCACACACACACACACACACACACACACACAAAACATACACCTAAACACACATATGCACTTTCTTTGTAAAGCTCTGTTTGAAATAATACTAAAGATGACTGTTGCTGAAGTAATCTTGCAATCATGTCTGCTCTCATCCTTTGTTCTTCTTTCAGCCACACATTCCCAGTCTTCATGGGCTGACTGCCTGGGATTGACTTTTGCCTTCACAGATACTGATCTACAAAAGATAAGAGACAGAAAGTAGCCTGAGTCTCAGTTTTCTTGCTGCTACTGCCGTGTGCTATCTCAGACCCCTCATTGCTTACGCGGAGGCTGAGCCCTGCCTCTAGGACCCTCAGGTTCCTGTGGATTCCTGTCTTGAGTATGATGTGCCATCTTGTTTTTTTCCGAGCTTCTTGACTTGTTGACTCTTCATCAACAAACATTAGAATGCCTACTCTGTCTAGGCAGCTATACCAAGAACTGTGGATGCAATGTGGTGCCTGTCCTTTTTATGGGATGGTTATTTGGAAGAGTCTTGTTTGCTTATCTAGTGTCCACAGGCTGGTATGATCTCTAGCCTTTATAGGCATTTCTCTTGACCCAGAAATTTGACTCTACTAGACCACAAGCTTCTGGGTTTTTCCTGGAGTGGCCACTTCATTTTTCTACCCCTGTCATGAGTTACCAACCTTGGTGTGGCTTTCCTGGATGTGAATCAGTTCATTTAGGACTTTTCTCCTATCTTCTATAGTCCTAACCATTCTGGTTCCTGGAACTGATACTGATAGTAAATTCGCCATAATGGATGACATACAGTTAATGCTAGCATTTCTACCAGGGTTCTAAAAATGTCTGGTTTTAAGATTAAATTAAAAATAGTCCCTCTGAAAGACCTAAATAGAATAGTTTCTCTCTTTTTCTGTGTCAGTCTCTTTGGGATTTGGCTGCTTCTGGAATCTTATAAAGGTTTTGCTTTTGATCCAAACACTGCAAGGCACTTTGTGAATGTGAGTAAGATAGGCTACATGGACTGAAAATTTAAGACCATTTAATGAAAGTTGTCTGGCTGTAGGAAAAATGCTCATTTTTACAAATTGTCTTAAAGCCTTGATTTATAGATCTGTTGTTCTGCATTTTTCTACTACCACTGATTTGATTTTATTACTGGTACATTATATTTAATTAGGATAGAAGGAATATGTGTGCTTATAATTATTTAAAATGATTTCAAGACATATATTTAGAGAATCTAGTGCAAATGGTTAATAACAGTTAAAAGATAAAAATTCAGTTTTAGTATTGTGCAAAATGTCTAGACTCTATAATTAGCCTGGAGTAGATTAAATTATGCACCTCTAATCACTATTTTATACATGTCTTTCAAAGTGACATCAGTTGTCATCAAATTTGCTTATTATAAGATTTTGCTGGATGAGTACTTATATTTTCAGTATATTTGTTTTTTAGTGTCTTTATGATTAAAAACATGTTAGCATGAATCTTAAGTTTTTTTGAATTTGTTTTAGTTACAGTTAAGTGATAGTTTTGTAATGTGTTGTCTGATTTTGAAAAGACCACTTAAATAGGTTGGTGTTAATGCAACTGAGGCTTTAGCAGATCTCGATCATTAGCTCTCAGATTAATTTCTATGTAAAGGAATTTTGTTATCAATCTAATCTGTAGAAAGAGTGTATCACTTTACATCTTGGTAATTGAGGTACAGTCTTTTAGTTGAGGTACATAGAAATACGTAGAATTAGAAGAAAAATTCAGCAGCTCCTTACAGCATATAAGCAATATGAATGGAACTGTTCTTTCAGCACCTTCTGAAAGAGATGGGCCTGAAGTCATCCCAGTATGCAATAGCTGATTATTTGACAAAGCATGTATCAAATTGATGAAATTATCAAATAGATGTGTGTGTTAATAGTCCTCAACTTCCAGTTTATCATAGGTGTATAATTAGGGTAGCAGATGATGACAGTCATACTCATATTCACTCTTTTAGACTTAGAAGTTTCCTTAGAGACCCTATAATTCAACATTCTTGGTTTTTGTAAGGGAGAAGACTAGTCTTACAATGTTAGTTACTTCTCTGAGACCTCAGAGATGGTCAGCTCCTGGGTACCTGTTTAGTGCAGGCATTCCCCTGTGACTGGGGATATGACAGTGAGCACAGTGAAAAAGGGCCAGTTAGCACTTTCGTAAACCACACTGAATCTGAAAGTTCACACTAGCTGAAAGAATTCTCCTTTCCAAAGAAGTTACAAATGACTGGTAGTTTTTCCAATAAATTCTGTAATTTTCAGAGGTATCTTAGCTTGTTATTATTTTTAAATGGTACATAATTCAGAAGAATGAAAATTCTGTTAGAGAAATTAGTTGTACTTTAGGTAAATCATGACTTTTTTTAAACATTGGAAGTCCCAATGAGTAATTTTTGTGATGCCATGAAATGTGCTCAGAAGGTGGGCTTATTTGAAGGTCCTTTTTCTAAATGGCAATTTAAAAAAATAGGTGCCATTTTGTATGATAATCGTCTTGTACCCACATGAAGAAAGCATTAAAAATTCTCTGTTCTCTTCCTATTCTTGCTAGGTTATGTTCTTATCTACCATAATGGTTTGAGATTACTGTAGAAGCATGTTTCTAATTGCTGCATTGTGACAATTACTTAAGCATATCTACTATTTAAGAAGAACCAGCCTGATAAGGTGGCTCATGCTTCTAATACCAGCACTTTGGGAAGCCAAGGAGAGAGGATTACTTGAGCCTAGCAGTTGGAGACCAGCCTGGGGAGGATAGTGAGACTCCATCTCTACAAAAAAAATAAAAAAGATGAGCCACGCATGGTGGCACATGCCCTTGGTCCCCAGCTACTCGGGAGGCCATGGTGGGAGAATTGCTTGAACCTGGGAGGTTGAGGCTGCTGTGAGTCATGCTATTTCCACTGCCTTCTAGCCTGGGTAACAGAGCAAGAGCCTGTCTCAAAAAATAAAAAATAAAAAGGACCAAGATTATCATCTCTAAACATTCCTGTGTTATATGTATGAAGGTTACCATGATTGCACAGAATATTGTTTTCTGTATAGTACAGAGAAATCAAGGGTGACAACTTCAGATGCCTTTTACTTTACAGGGCTATGCAGACGTGCCCTTGGTCTGTCTCTTGGGGATTTGCTCTACAGAGGCCCCCTGTCTCAGTTCAGCCAGTAGATATGTTCCAGGCTCAGGTTTTGGTGATGCAGTAGAAATCAAGAGTTGGGCTTCTAGGTAGGACAAAAAGAGAGAAGGAGAGCACACAAAAGACAATAGTAGTTGTTCTACAAAAATCTTACTCTTCCTTTATTAAAGCAGTGTAAAATTGCAAAGTACATATTAGCATTTACATAATAAATTTTAGGACAAACATATATAATTTACAGTGAAATAATTTAAAGAAATGGCAACATTTAGGTAAAAACCTTTATCTTTGTTATTCATTGCTTTAATTTTCATATTTTTGTTTTTTTCTCTCACTCAGTCTCTTTGGCCGTTAATTGAATGAGTGGAGGACAGTTAAGGCCACATGTTTTCATATGCGGAGAGGCTGCTCCTTAATGTCTTTGCTGGTTTCTTGCCTTCTCTCCTGCTGCTAACATTAATTACTTTGCTGATGGCTCTAATTGACCCAGTAAAAGAATCTTATCTGTGTTCAGCCCTTCCCAGGCCCTGAAGTCTTTCCAGCTTCTGCTTGCTTTCAGTCTTTATAAATAGCCTTTCAAGTTCTGAGTTCTGGTCCTAGAGTTCCCTTTCCTTTGAAAGTCCCAGGCCGGGCCTGGTGGCTCACGCCTGTAATCCCAGCGCTTTGGGAGGCCGAGGCGGGTGGATCACGAGGTCAGGAGATGGAGACCATCCTGGCTAACACGGTGAAACCCCGTCTCTACTAAAAATACAAAAAATTAGCCGGACGCGGTGGCGGGCGCCTGTAGTCCCAGCTACTCTGGAGGCTGAGGCAGGAGAATGGCGTGAACTCGGGAGGCGGAGCTTGCAGGGAGCCGAGGTCGCGCCACTGCACTCCAGCTTGGGTGACAGAGAGAGACTCCGTCTCAAAAAAAAAAAAAAAAAAAAAAAAAAAAAAAAAAAAGACAAGAAAGTCCTACCCCTTGCTTAAGCCTGTGGATCACTGTTTCTAAACCCACCTTTTCAATACTGTTGCCCCATATCACTGATGCCCCAGCTCAACTGGACTTTTAGCTCTTCCCTGAATATGCCTCTTTGCCTTTTCCTGTTTTCATGGATTTGTACACAGTGGCCCCTGTCTATAGGATCTTCTCTTTCCTGCCAATATTTCCCTGTCCAAATTGTATCATAGAGACTGCCTAAGCCCTGCTTCTTCACTAAAGGGTTCCCTGATCATATTAATTGAAATTAATTTTCTCCTTGAGGGCTGCTTGATGCTTTATTTGTTATTTATGGTCGTAGGCTAAATGCTGCCTTGGCGTATTTTAGCAATGAGATTATAATCACCTTGAGGGTGAGAGGCATTTTGTTTCTCTTTTTGTCTTCATCTACTCCCACCAGCGGATGTTCAGCGAACATCTGTCTCATTGAGTTTAGGGGATGTAGGGAAAGCCTGGCCAGCTGCTGCTCCCTGTGTGGTAGGTGGTGGTATTGTGAATGTCTGTGGTTCCCGGCATTTCCTGGACCCGAACTTAATCCTTAATTAAATAATTCCTTTATTAAAGGAGCTATGCTTCTTTTCCCTTAAAAATGTAGCTTGTATTATGGTTTCTTCTTAAAATGGCAGTATACATTCATTGTAAAAATTTTAGGTAATACAGTTAAGCAAAAGAAAGAAAATAAAAACTATTGAAAGTTCTGCAGGAAACAGTAGCCCAGTGCTATATTTGGTATACACCTTTTCAGACATTTTTCTGTATGTGAATGTGTACATATAAACATACTCCTAAAAAGTTGCCAAGCATAGTATTCTTTTACTTTTCTTCTCATTGAATGATGTTGTGAACATCTTTCAAAGTGTCTGTGAAAGCACTAGAAAGCTGCTGTCACCTACATCATGCATGTTATTGTTTTTGTCTAGCCATTTCCTCAGGAAACCCTTATGAGTGGAACTTGTGGAATAAAGGGTGAACATGCTTTCAGGGCTTTTGATACCTATTGCCAAATTGCCCTCTGCTTGCCAGTTTTCCTACATCCTTGCCAGCAGTGGCTACTGTCATTCATTTTTATTTTCTAAAGTGATGGGGGAAAATGATCTCTTTCATGATTTTAATTTACAGGTATTTTATTGCTAGTGCAGCTGTAGGTTGGTATGTGATTGATCACTATGAATATTTCTTTTGTTTTTTTCACGAGTTACATGTTGTATACATATTTCTTCATGTTTATTTAAATCCAAGTTTATTAATAGGTTATATATGTATGTAAATATGTATGTATATTCATATACATATATCTCTGTATACATTGTACATATATAAATAAATCCAACTATATTTGTACACATATAAAATTTGTTGTTAGTAGAAATTTTTCCACCTAGATTATTTTTAGATTTTTTTTGTTGGTTGTACATGTAGAAATGTATTTTGTTTTTGCATATTTATCTTGTAACCAGCCACCTTACTAACTGTTATTATTTCTGATAGTTTTTCTCTTGGTTTCTTTTTTATTCTTTTGGCTATTTTATATATACCTAGGAAGAATAGAACACCATATAAACAGATGTGCAGTTTTTCTGTATAGAATGAAAAATGAAAAAAGTAAAGAATGAAAAAAGTTAAAAATGAAAAGAGTTATTTTCCTAGAATGTGGCAAAAACTGGACTTGGAAGAGAGTAGTTTCTTCTGTACAAGGTTACCAGAAGGCGAGGGTGATCATGGATCCTCTTCTGTTCTCTGCAATTTCACTCTGTGTGATGCTTGCTTTGTAGTTATGTTAATAAATATTGGATGTATCAGAAAAGAAGCTGGATTAGCAATATTCACCAACTATGTTCATTATTAGCTTTGAAATTTGTTCATCATAGCATTTCAGTGATGTGTAACTATGTACAGAAGATATGCCTTTTTAATTTGGATCCAGTTTTCCTTATGTTTAATTTTTTTTTTTTTTTTGGGTTTTATGACATACAGGGGTAAAACTACATTGTGAAAGTAACCATGATTCTGTCATAAAGGAATCTCAAAATTACTGGAAACTTGGAAAGACACTGGTAGCCACAACTAGTAATGTGTTATCCACTTCATATGGTCGGGCTTTAAGTTAAGGGGAAGAAATGAAACATCTTTCATTTTTTATTTAAAGATTTTTCTTCTGATACCACCCCGCTCAGAAGGGAACTCTCACTGGCTTTTATCGGCTGATCAAGCCAGCTGAGTGAGGGTTCTCAGCTTTTATATCACCTCAAGTCTCCTAACTCTTCCTTTCTCCACTCTACAATTGGCTTGCAGGCCTGCCTATGTTTCTTGTCCTTATTATACTAGGGTTTTCTAAACTTCATTATGGTTAATGGGACCATTACCTGAGATGCAGGAGTACTTACACATTTACATTTCCACTGCAATTTCTCATGTGGTTTAGGAGCTCATTAAATTTCTCTTGTTACCCAAAGAAAAACCTCTACACCCTATTCATGCTAGGAACATTCTCTGCCTGCAGTTCTGTTCCTATGAAATATGCCCACACTTGCCAGCCCTTGCCTGGCATGCCATCTTTGTCTGACTTAACACAAAGCCTCTATGCAACCTATAATTATTTTCACCCACTTAATATATCATTGCTATATGCTTAAATCCCAGCCTCTCCATGTTCTTGATCTTTTAACGTAGCTTAAAAGTCTTACTGTATTGTTTACACTCAAAGGAGTATATATTTTTTAGCTGAAACAACTTTTGGTATAAAAACTATTTTGGGTGGTATGAGTCTAAATTTTTAAAACTTTAGGAAAGTAATGGTTGAAAAATTGTTATACTTTTAAAGTCTTCTGTTACAAAAAGAAAAAAGAAAAGCAATATAAGCGCAAGCATAATCATAGGTTACAAGCTTATGTTTATATGAATATATTGAGTTTAAATTCTGTGTCTGTCTTCATTACCACTTACAGTAATTATCTAGTGAATTTAAAATATCTTACGTGTATAAAAGGACAAAACAGAGAAGCTTCTAATGGAAAGAGGGAGCGGGCGCGGTGCTTCACTGTGGCTTCATGGAGCCTTGGGCATAACAATGTCACTATGCTCGAGGCTTCATGAAGTTGAGGGTCTCCACAGTGACAGCATTGGTTGTCATTAAATGAATACAATGTGGACCTGGAAGGAAGGGGTGGTAGGAGACTTCTTGGATGAATGTCAGGGCTCATTTGGGTGTGATTAGGATTCCCAATACTGAGAAGTTACGCACTGTCAAGCAGAAGATAATCAGATGACTGACTTTGCATGAGAAATATGAGCATCTATGGTACTCCTTTTCTAGATATCATTTAATTTTTCTACTGTTTGTTTAACTTCTGTTCCAGTCCCAATTTGAACACATATGGAAGTAACTTACATGTTTTACTACTGAGAATTGAATTAGGGTATTTGTGCTACTGTTTACTTAGGAACAAAGACGTATGGCAAGGTGCATGACTGGTCACCACCTGACAAGTTCAGTGTCTTGCAGTGAATGTGATCTCATAGCTTCCTGACTTCTCCATCTTATACTGCTGAGTCCTCTTGCCCAGATCTGGCTACTGATGTTGTGCACTGAGAGAGCCTAAAGCACCTACTCAAGGCTTTCCTAAAACAGTGGTTGTATTAGTCCATTTTCACACTGCTGATAAAGACATACCTAAGACTGGGTAATTTATAAAGAAAAAGAGGTTTAATGGACTCACAGTTCCACCTGGCTGGGGAATCCTCACAATCATGGTGGAAGGAGAAAGGCACATCTTACATGGTGGCAGACAAGAGAGAATGTGAGCCAATTGAAAGGGGTTTCCCCTTATAAAACATCAGATCTTGTGAGACTTATTCACTACCATGAGAACAGTATCGGGGAACTGCCCCCCATGATTCAGTGATCTCCCACTGGGTTCCCCCCAAACATGTGGGAATTATGGGAACTACAATTCAAGATGAGATTTGGATGGGGACACAGCCAAACCATATCAGTGGCTGTGTGAAACATGATGACAGAACCCAAAAGCAACTGGAGGAGAAAACATACTCACAGACTGCTTGCTTGCTTACTAGAATCTCAGCTTTTGAGTATTTTCTACATTGTAGACCAACCTGACCTTCCATGTAGAACTCGAAGTGTATACCTTAAATTTGGCCTTTTGGTGCCTTTTGGTAGGGTGACCATATGCCCCAGTTTTCCTAGGACAGTCCTTCCTGGTTTACGTGTGTGTGTTGTCCTGGCACAATGATTAATATGCCTCTTTTCTTTTCCAGAAATGCCCCAGTTTGGATGATAAATTATATGGCCATCCAGTTGCTAGGTTTTGGTGCTTGCTGCCGTTCTTCTAGACTTTTTTTTACCTAGTTCTGCTGCTGAAGAAATGCTGTGTGGGCCTCTGGGTTCCTTCAGACAAGCTTGTTCTCAGCAGCTCACTCAATTTCCTAGTTAGAATTAAACTGAGTGCTTAATACAAAATTTCAGAGAATATAGATTTTAGAACTAGAAAGGAATTCTAGTTCATACACTTTTTACAATGAAGTAAATGATTTTAAGTCATGTAGAGAAAATGATTTCCTTTGTGGTCCAATGTATGTCTTTTCTAGTAGTCTTCCTCATAGCCCAAGGCCTGGTTGGCCACGTTGTTTTGTTCTGAGCAATTGTTTTCTTTGATCAGCCCACCCCTAAACTTCCCTGACCAGAATTGCTCCAAAGAGAAGCATTTTTGTTTGTTTGTTTTGTTTTTTTTCTGAAATAGAGTCTTGCTCTGTCGCCCAGGCTGGAATGCAGTGGCGTGATCTCGGCTCACTGCAACCTCTGCCTCATGGGTTCAAGCAGTTCTCCTGCCTCAGCCTCCTGAGTAGCTGGAATTACAGATGTGCACCACCACACCCAGCTAATTTTTGTATTTTTAATAGAAATAGGGTTTTAGCATGTTGGCCAGGCTGGTCTCAAACTCCTGACCCTGTGATCCACCTGCTTCAGCCTCCCAAAGTGCTGGGATTATAGGCATGAGCCACCGTACCCAGCCGGTTCTTTGTTTAAATTAAGGGGTTAAAGTTATTTTCCAAAAAACCTGGAATCTACCCTTCTTGGTTAATAGCTTTCATAGGTACTAGGGAATCTTGGTACCTAACTTTTCCAATTATTAGAATTCTTGGCTTCTCCATATGGAACTTCTTTGTAATGGAAGATACAAACTTTTGGGAGTTTTGACCATATGGCTATTTATGTGTCTACTTACATTAGAAACATGAATCTCATGTTTAAGGATTCCAACAAATACACACACATACACACGTCTATACACATACACACAAAACCTTCCTGAGGTAAATCTCTTTTTGTGAATTTCCAATTCCTAAATATAATAGCAGCTCTGTTTGTGTATTTCCTGATAATTGTGGAATTCTTTGAACATAGATTTCTAAAAGATAGATTTGTGATAAATCCTGAAATTAGGATAGTTTAGACAGTGTTTCAGTGACAAACATGAAATCTGAGACTTCAACACTATAATATGTTATCTCTTCCCCACACTGTGATCTAGGGCAAGTTGAGCAGCTCTTTTAGGCAGCTCTTCTCCAACTCATGATGAAAGGGTCTAGGCTGCATTCATATTTCAGTTATGCCATCTGGAGTATGTGGCTCCCAGGGTTGCCATGAAAGAGAGGGCTTAGATAATCCTGCAGGGATTTTAGTGGTCACAGTAGAAGGGCAGACATTACTTCCTTCATCTCTCATTAGCCATGATCCATTGTCTTGGCCCTAACCTAACTGCTGCAGAAGCTGCAAAATGTGGTCTTATCAGGATGCCAGGAAGGGGAAAATGAAATAGCATTTGGTGGACACACAGCATTATTTCTGCCACAGTTCCTTCATTGACCTGATTCTTGGCTCATTTGTCATGTTTCAATAGTTTTATATTCTCCTGCTCTTACATGTTCTTCATATTTTGAGTAAAATCATATTTAGTCTGATTCTAGAGTCACTACTTTGGTGGCGCAGATTCACCATGAAGGTGCAGAGTGAGTGGGTTCAAGAGTTTCCTTGTTCTAGTTCTTCCACTCTCTTTCACTGGCTTTCAACTTCCATCCTACGTTTATCCATTTACTTATAAAGGTCACTCCTCTTTCAACAGATAACCTGCGTGAGAAGCATGGGAGTAGCCACAGAATACAGCTTTTCTGTAGCTTCAGTAATTGAAAAAAGATGTTTATTTTAGAACTTAGGATGTTCAGAGTTTGCCCACAAGTTATTAGCGTCTTCAGAACCAAACATCCAATTGGCTGATCAACAGAGTTAAATGCCAGTTTATGTTTGGGTCCACAATTGCTAAACAGATGAGTATTAGCATTTCAGAACATTCTGTTTCCAACAGGAAATTGTATTAGGACTACAGAGAGCAGAGGTGGAGGAAAGGACAACTCATCTTCAGGCATATGGAGATGTAGATTACCTTTTCCTTCTCGGCTGGGTGGGGCTGGAGACACACCACTGCACAATCAACTGTTCCCTTCTCCCTTTTCAGTGTTTTTTGTCCATCATCAAAAATTACATTTCAATATTATTTCAAAACGTTTATAATTAATTAGGTTACATTTCAGTTGATGTAATTCACTCTCAAGGAAATTACAAAATAATATTTTTGAGTGAGGTGATCAGTCTTGCATGTTTGTGCTGATTTTGCTTAGTTTCAATTTGAGAGTTGCATTCTTCATCCTGTTTCCAAGCCCATATAGCAGGTGTTGGTAGAAGTTTGCTCATTCAGCAGATATTGATTAAGGGCCTGCTATGCATTAGGCATTATGCCAGGTGCTAGGGATACTGTGATGAGTGGAAGAATTAGTTTCAAGGGAGGCTAGCTGTGGTCAGACAGAAGGAAAGGATGGAGTAAATGGGGATGTGTGCTATTTATAGGAAGTAGAAGAGTGGACTGGCATGGTGAGGAGGGGCATATGGTGGTGTATTTGTCTCAGTGTTTGCCATAGACCTCCTGAAAAGTAGCTGTTTTTCTTCTTTAAGATTCTAAAATGCCAGAGATACTAGAAATAGGTATGTTCATGAGAAAAAGAGACCCTTAAAAGGAGGGAAATAGGATAATTAAAGTGACTATCCGATTTGAGAATTCATGGTTAGAATGCAGTTCTCTGCCCCTGTAATTACAGGCAAAATTAAAATAATGTGGTTTCCAACTCGTAGACATGCTCCAATGATTGTATAGTTGAAAATCATAAATTACCTGTAGAGAGACACAGTTAGAATGCAGTTAGGGAGACCTCTCTGCCTCCTGGTATTGCAGAAGCTTTCCACAGAAGAATGGTACCATCACCAGCTCTGTCTGTATATCACAGTGCTGTTAGCCAACTTAATTAACTAGCAGTGAAAGAAGTTTCTGCACCCTGTGAGATATTCCCCATGTATACAGAGTTCAGTAATTGTCATTACTTTTGCTATCTGAGGTTTTTTAAAGGGAATGAGTAGACATACCACAATTTAGTTTCAAGAGTGGAATTATCCTTCAATACACATTTGATTTGTGATTTTAATGGGAAGCATGTCTAAAGTTTAAGCATTGACTTCCTTTCTGTGTTGGAAAGGTTGTCCATTAGCAGACACAGGGCACTATGCTGGACATACCCAGGAGGCCCCCAGTTACTCTGTTGACTGGTGCTTTACGCCCCTTTCCAGCCCTCTTCACTGAATCATTTTTAGAATGCATCAGATGCAGCTCTCAAAGTGATGCAAAATCATTGAGTCCTCCCATTCTTCAGCTAAAGAAGTAGTGTCATGGTTTCCTAACAAGAAAACCTACTATGAGGCAAGATTATAGAAAATCAGAATAGCAGAGTAGGGCAGGAGCTGAGGAATCTTCTGCTTTAGCCCTTCATTTTTACATAAGAAGAAATAAAGACCCAAGTTTAGGGCATACAGCTGACTCAGAGTGGGACCTACTCCTCTCCTTCAGTTCCCATTAGGATTAAATGAGTTAATACCATTATAGTCCTTATAATAGTACCTGTGCCATAGTAAGTGGTCAGCAAATGCGAGTTATCACTTGTCATTATTCCTAGTGGTAGAGCCCAAACAGGAACCTAGATGCCCTAATGATGCAGTGCTCTTCAGGAGGCACATATTTTATATTTCCACGTTGTAGAGGGAGAAATATGTTTTAAGAAGTTGAGTTAAAATAGTGACCACCACAGTGCCCATTTATGTGTACCTACTCAGCATACTAGTACTTAGTCTGTACTGAGTAAGTACTAGGCTAAGTACTGCATTTCTTAGCCCAGTACTGCATAGTCTGAGCTAAGTACTGCATATTCATGGTTTCCTTTAATCCTCACAGTGTTCTATGAGATTCACATTCTTGACCATCCCCATTTGACATACAAGTTGGGGAACTTGCCCAGGGTCACACCACTAATATGGGGCTGAACTAGGTTGTTTTTTTTTTTGAGACCTCTACCTCCCAGAGTGCTGGGATTACAGGTGTGAGCCACCATGCCCAGCCTTGTTTTATGTATTTTTAATAGTCGAAAAAAATCAAAAGAAGGATAATATTCCATGACACATAAAAATTATGTGAAATTCCAATTTCAGTGTCCATACAGTTTTGTTGGAATACAGCCATGCTCATTTGTTTACATATTGCCCGTGGCTGCTTTTGAAATATAATGGCTGAGCTGAGTAGTGTAGTGGAGACCGCATGGCCCACAAAACCTGAAATATCTACTCCCTGGCCTTTATAGAAAACACTTGCTGACTTTTGCTTTACACTCTTCCTTGGTGATTACATTTTATGACATTCCAGCGGTTTAGGGCATAATTGTGGAGTTTTTATAGGATCTGTCTTCTCGTGTTACTTGCCTTATGGTTTGTTCCATATTAATTAACACATGAATCAGATCCTGAATAGTGTGTATAAAAAGAGTTCACCGTTAGATTGTCTATGTCTTGTCTTTTTTTCCCTATAGATTGGGGAGTAATTTATTCCTGGATACTGTGTGAGACTCTTGATGATAACCTGTTTTTGTTTCTGTACTAACCATGGATTGCAGCTGTTTGTGATTTGCATGCCCCTCACATTCATTTATTGAGCCGATTGTTTTTAAACCTCCAAGTGTCTTAGATGCAGAAATCACTCTATTTTCTTTCCTTTGTAGTGGTTTGTTGTCTTCGGATTATGTGGAGATTCACTACGAAAATGGGAAACCACAGTACTCTAAGGTACGGTTACTGGCGTCGGCAAGTTCTATAGTGTAAGTGTACCAGTCATAGAGTTGATCAGTGCACACTGCATTGTTTTGATGTCTGTCTTGGTAAAATCACCTGTGCTCTTTTTCAATGATACTATTTTTAGTGAGGAGAAATTTATTAAAATGTACAAATGTTTGAGATAACATTAGGTATTCAGGACAAAAAATGTTTATTGTTTTTATTATACATACAGTACCTTTTGTGATAGTATAAAGAGCTATTCAGTTCCGTATCAGCACCTGAAAGTAGTCAGTAAAGAAGGACGAGGCTCATGGCCATCGAATCTGGATTAGAAGACTGGATGGGCTGTTAGAATGATTCTTTAGTGCAAATGACTTTGCTGCCCAAGAAGGGCAGGGGAAGTGAAATGTAGGTAGTACTTTTTCTCTAACCGTCATAACAATTCTGTGAGGTCAATGTTATTATTCCTGCTGTACTACGGAAGAAATTAAGGCAGAGAGAGGGCAAATAAGCCTGCTTAAGGCCATGGAACATTGAATATGAGGGTACTTGGGTATCTGATTCCTTCATTTGGAGATGAAATTTCTTGTCTTCAGGAAGGATTAATAAACAGCAAGTGAATTTGGATTAAAGCAAGAGAGAGAGAGAGAGAGAGAGAGAGAGAGAGAAATGGTTTGTATGTAAGAAACAGTGACCTCCATCAGTCAGGGTGAAGTTCCTCAGAATGGCTACAGAAAGAAACTCTGACTTTTAGGGAGTCAACAAGTGCCATTGAACCTGAGCAGTGTCCCCGGTGTCCCGGATACTGGGGCACAGGAAAGGAAACAAAGTGGGGAAACATCACTAGATTTGTTGTTTTTTTGTTTGTTTGTTTCCTAGATTGTTAACACATGTCAACATAAAAGTAGCACCTTTCCCATGTGTGGACTTGCGCAATATAGGTAACTGGGATTTTCAGTGTGATGGCTTCTCAGCAAATATTTATAGGCGCCCTTCATTATAAATACTGCCCAGGAGGCCCTGGCATGTCTCAGGATTTATAACATTCCAATTTGTAATAGGACGTGTTTTCCAGCCTTTGGTTTTGTGCCACAGATTAAGAACTTTCATGTATCATTAGTTGTCAGTTCTTGCCTTAGGTTGCACTTGGGGGTTGTTGAGTCTCCCTAAAAGTTAACGCTGTGGAAAGTGAGCAGAAAAGCTAAATCAAGCGCGGGAACGAGCTTCCTGGCATTTGTACAAACTGAAGCTTCTGTCAGCTGTGCCAGGGCCCTGAGCACTGCGGATGCTGAATCATGAGCCTGGAGTAGACAAGATTGCAGGGAACTTTATAGACTCAGCAAATGAGCCACCTTTGCAGGACACAGAAACCTGATCCAAACTTTTCACTAAGGCACTAAGTTAGTTTTTTTGTTTTTGTTTTTTTAAAGAAACAGAATAACTAATTGGCCTCCAGAGGTCATTTGAGGTCCCAAAAGGAGACTTTATAATTAATAAGATATTCCAAATCTGTTATCAATTGTAACTAAAATTAAAACAAAAGGTATTTCAACTCTAGCAAAAGAAATTGTATTCACTGCAGTTTGTTTTTGTGTTCACTGCTTTTCTCTCTTTCATGACCCATTTTCTCCAAATAGCTCATATGCCCAAACTTATGTGCTTCATAGATAATGAATTAAGTCTGTTTTTTATGTGTCTGTATTGATATGGTGCACAGTATTTTATGTCAAGATTTTTAAAATGTAGCAAAATTTTAAATATTTTAGCATGTATTAAGTAATCTTCTAAACCTTTAATTTTTAAAAACTTCATATTATTTCTAATTCATTTGTTATAATTTGTTTAAAAATGCCATGGTGATAGACATTTTGACTGTTTCCAATCTTTCACTATACGAATAACTTCAAGGGAAGGGCCTTCCAGATACATTTTGAATACATCCCTTATAATTGCTTCAGCGTTAATTCTGAGAAAGGAATTTTCTGGGTCAAAGAGTTGGTACAATTTTTTAACACTCTTCACATATATTAACAATTTTTCTTTCTGAAAGTTGTATAAATTCATATTCCCACCACCATTACATATATATATATATATATATGCATTTGTAAATAAACTTCATGAAGATTGTCTTTTATGCTGTTTCAGAAAATCTTTGTCCAGAGTACCAGAAAAGGAAATTAATATGTAAGAATGACTAGGTTAAACTTACTTTCACATAATGCAGCCTTTTTTCCCCCAAATATCTCAAATTGTTTATTTATTTATTTATTTATTTTTTGAGATGGAGTTTTGCTCTTATTGCCCAGGCTAGAGTGCAGTGGCGCAATCTTGGCTCGCTGCAACATCCACCTTCTGGTTTCAAGCGATTCTCCTGCCTCAGCCTCCCAAGTTGCTGAGATTACAGGCGCCTGCCACCACGCCTGACTAATTTTTTTGTATTTTTAGCAGAGACAGGGTTTCACCATGTTGGTCAGGCTGGTCTCAAACTGCTGACCTCGTGATTCACCGGCCTCGGCCTCCCAAAGTGCTGGGATTACAGGCGTGAGCCACCATGCCCGGCTCAAAGATCTCAAATTGTTTAGAGAAAAGCACATGCACACATTGTACACACACACGTAGACACACAGTATTATCCACATAACTAAAGAACAGTCTTATTTGGCTGTGAAGTTAAATATGAAGGTGGATATTGACAGTATCCCAGGAATTAGTTGCAACCGCACTTTGAAAAGAGGGTTGCCTAGGTTCTCCCATGTCACCACTACCAAGCCCCTCCCTCATTCTTACTTCTCACTAAGAAAAGATTAATGTCTTGGCTTTTACTTTTATTGCATGCATGTGGGTTAAAAGTGTTTCTTTCCATGTGAAGCAAATATAGGAGCTGGAGAGGTAAAAAAGAAGCGTGTAATATGAATGCTGGGCATCAATCTGTGAATAAGGAAGAACTTTTGTTCTGCGCTTGATGGAGCAATAGCCTTTGTTTAAGTTCCTACAGTGCTTTGCACATAATATATAATACAACTATTTTGTTGATTTTTTTTACAACTTTAAAGGTAATTTATTTACTTTTCTTATTTTATTAACAAATTTATTGGGATATAACTTATATATCATAAAGCATATAATTGTTTTTAGTATATCTACAGACTTGTGCATCCATCAACATAATCTAATTTTAGAATATTTTCATCGTTCCATAAAGAAACCTTACACCACCTGTTAACAGTTGCAGTCTCTCTTTTACCAACTGTAGATAACCACTAATCTATTAATACTTCCTATCTCAATAGATTTGCCTATTCTGGACATAAATGAAATCGTATAATAGGTGGGCCTTTGTGACTAGTTTCCTTTTTTGTCCCTAGCTTTAATGAGGTATGATTGAAAAATAGAAATTGCATATATTTAAGGTATATAACTTAAACTATATATATAGGAATTGTATGTATTATACAAAACATCATGTTGATATGTTTATACATTGTGAAATGGTCACCACACTCGAGCTAATGAACATACCCATCACCTCACATAGTTATCTCTTTTTTTGTAGTGAGAACATTTAAGATTCACCCTCTTAGCATATTTCAAGTACTATATATTTGTTGACCAACTTTGCTGATGAGCCTATTTAAATAAGTTAATTTTTAGCATTTCAGTTATTATAAAAGAGTAAGCATCAATATAACACTATGAAAGTACTTTTCAAAATTAACATATTTCTGTTAGGTCTTTTTTGGTGAGCTGCTAATACATATTTGTAAGTGCTTACTAATACTTTGATTTCTCTTCTGCTTATGAAAGGAACTACTACCTGACCAGCAGTCATGATGAATAAATAGATGAAATGCCTCCATCCCAACTTCCCTCTACCTTATTACTATCATTATTAGGTGGGGAAAGCGTCTTTTCCTAGGTCTATTTTCTCACCTTGGCTTCTTCCTATTCCCTTGCTCATTCTTGCTCAGGGAAGGAAGAGCAGTTTGCTGGGAAAGTATGTCTGTGCAGCCAATTCCTCCCTCCCCTGTTTTTTTTTTTTTATAGGATCCACCTTCCTACAGGAAGAATACATTCTTTCCACCTTTCTCTTCTCTGAATTGTTCTGTGGCCACCCCCGTGTGTGTGTGGAGGGGGGGTTGAGTTGTCCCACATTGTCTCTGCCTGGATGGGTAAGGCTAGCTAACTCCTGGGTGCAGCATTAGCAGGCCTATTAGATTCTCAGCTAATCCTCTCCTCCAGTATAGCTCTATAATAAATGAAGGTGACATTTTTATGTTTCATTTCTATGTCACTCTCTCATTTAGTTTTAAACTTGGGTGGGCAGCAATTCATACCCACGAGGATGGCTGTAATAAAAATGATGGACAATAACCAGTGCTGTCGAGACTGTGGAGAGATTGGAACCCTCATACACAGGTTGTGGGAATGTAAAATGTTGTGTGGCTGCTTGGCAGAACAGTTTGGCAGTTCCTCAAAAAGTTCAACAAAGAATTACCGTATCATGCAGCAGTTCTACTCCCAGGCATATACTCAAGTGAATTAAATATATATGTCCACAAAGAAACTTGTACAGAAATGCTCATAGCATTATTCGTAGTAGCCAAAAGTTGGAAACACCCTAAATGTCCTTCAGTTGATGAAGGAATAAAGGAAATGTGGCATATTCACATAGTGGAATTACTATTCAGTCATAAAAGGAATGAAGTACTGATACATACTACACCATAGATAAACCTTGTAAACATTATGCTAAGTAAAACAAGCCATATACGAAGGGGTGCATATGATATGCTTCTGTTCATTTGAAATGTCCAGAATAGGCAAATTCATAGGAACTGAAAGTAGGTTCATGATTGCCAGGGCCTGGTGGAGTGCAGGGGAGGAGAAATGGGGATTGATTGCTAATGAGTACAGGACTTTTCTTCTGAGGTGATGAGACTATTCTGAAACTAGATAGTAGGGATAGTTATACAACTCTGTGAATATGCTAAGAAAAACACTGAATTGCATACTTAAAAAGGTAAACTTTTTCTGAACAACCTTTATGATATCTAAACAATAACAAAAAACCCAGGTGGGGAATAAGAGTTTATTTACCCACCCTCTTCATCAAACAAGAATCCTTTAAGATTGGTCTTGTCACATATGCTCATGAATAAGCCATTCCTGTTCATTCATTAAACAAATATGGTTTTACCGTATAGCATAATGTCCTTCAGGTCCACCCATATTTGGCAAATGCCAGGATCTCCTTTTTTAAGGCTGAATGCTATTCCATTGTATGCACGTGTGTTTGTGTATGTGTGTGTGTGTGTGTGTGTGTGTTGAAATAAGCCAGACACAGAAAGGAGAATGTTCTGTGACCTCATTTATGTGTAGAATCTAAAAAAGTCAAATATATATTTAAGTTGGTGCAAAAGCAGTTGCAGTGTTTGCCATTGAAAGTAATGTCAAAAACCACAAATACTTCTGCACCAACCTAATAGAAACACAACAGTGGTTAGCAGGTGCAGGAGGTGGAGGGGTGGGAGTGAGGTAGTGGGTTGGAGAGATGTAGGTCAGATGGTACAAAGTTGCAGTTATGTAGGCTGTAAGTCTCAAGATGGAATGAATAGCATGAGGCCTATGGTCAGTCATATTATATGATGGGAATTTGCTAACAGAGTAGATTTTAGATGCTCAAGCCACACGCTTACACAAAAGGTAACTGTGAGGTAGAAATAAGACATGTTAATTTGATTGACTATAGTAATAATTTCACTATGTATATCAAAATATCATGTTGTATATTTTAGATATATACACCTTTTTTTTTTGAGATAGTATCTCACTCTGTTATTCAGGCTAGAGTGCAGTGGCACGATCTTAGCTCACTACAACCTCTGTTTCCTGGGTTCAAGTGATTCTCCTGTCTCATCCTCCCGAGTAGCTGGGATTAGAGGCATGTGCCACGACGCCTGGCTAATTTTCATATTTTTAGTAGAGATGGGGTGTCACCATGTTGGCCAGGCTGGTCTCGAACTCCTGACCTCAAGTGATCCACCCACCTCGGCCTCCCAAAGTGCTGGGATTACAGGCGTGAGCCACTGTGCCCGGCCTGATATATATAACTTTTAAAAAACAAAAAAGCAGAAAAAATGTTGATTTAGCTTGTACCGTGACCTAGTTTAGGTCATAGTTGCTGTTCTAGGTACTAGATATGTATCAGTGAACCAAACAGATAAAAATTCTTGCCCTTGTGGGTCCTGTGTTCTCTTCTCACCTTTATTCTTTTCTTTATCAGTATAACTACATCACCCTTTTAGAATGTTCTTTGTGCTTTCCTTATCAAATCATCATCACAGGTCAGCTCAAGCTCCCTTCTAGGAGTGAAGGCTTTTTGGCAGCAGGAGAGCTTGGATTATGGTCTGTGGAGTAGGTCTCTGTGCGCATGGCTCCTGGCTGGGAGGTAGGGTTGATGCAGAGTGGAGGAGATTGGAGGAGTGCGTGTTCTGAAGACCTTGTCTAGTGTGTGAGTAAGGGAGGGTGGGCCCTGCAGAAGTCAATCAGAGTCTGGCCGAGGTGCTCTGTTGGAGCCAGGAGTGTTTTCAGACACACAGGTCTGCCTGTCTTCCATTTTCTGAGTGTTTCCCCACTTCTTTCTGCTTCCTTTCCTTTATTTTTCTCATTCCCTTTTCCTTTAGTAATATTTTAATGAAATTTTCAGACTATTTTTTAAATCTATTTTCCCTTCTTTTTTACTGCCTCTCAACTTGCCATAATTCAGTTTAAAAAATCATGTTTGTGTTGTTTCTAACCAAAGAGTTAGATAACTTAAAGTTTGTATTTCCACTCCTATACAAAAATGACTCTTTTACTTGCGTATACACTAGAATTTTTTCCCTAGTCTTTGAATTAATTAATAGCCAGTTTTTTAAAAACTTTCTTACCACTGCATAAATAATAAACAATTTAAGCAATAGCAAGGAAAACAAAACTATCCACACTAAATCACTTAAATTAGATCCAGGATTATCAGTTATTTGAATTTTGAGTATAAAGTTGAAATTATTATTAATCATTCAAAATATTGCCCTTCCTGGCAACATTCGGAGTATATTATAGAATATGTAAGGAGCCCGGGGTTAAAATATGCCCCAAGAAATCAAGATAGCAGATGACACTAGCTCCTCACAAAGCTATTTTAAGTTGGAATAGTATAATTTATATGAACTATTAAAAATTTACATAGCATTGGGACAGCCATACTGTTCTAATACTTTATTAAACTACTGCAAGAACATTTTCCCTATTAAATTTAATGAAGGTAAATAATTAAACAAATTATTTAATAATTTAACAAATTAATAATTTATGTGTTGGGGTCTCAAGTTCCCCAATTCTCCAAAATTATTATTTTTATTTCCTTATTCTGCAGTAGTCAAAATCAGGTATACATGTCCCATTATAGATATCTTTTTTCTATTTCTCATTTGTTATCAGCTCACTGATTATTAAAATAGTTTAGCATATCCTAGTAGTTGATAAGCTTGAAAAATTTAAAGATATGTATATAGAATAATCATTTTAGTATAATGTCAGTAGTTTTTATTATTATATTCAGAACCTAGATATCATAATATACACATTTTCTAGTTAAGGGCTGTGTAGTTTCTTTTCAAATGTTTATCCTGACCTGCAGGAATAGATTGAAAATATCAGTGTGTGGTCACTATGAATGTCCAGGTTTTTGGGAGTTTCATAAGCAATAAAGAACTGGCTGATGGAACTTTACCATGCAGATAAAATAGTTAGACACAAAGGTAGGGTAATTTTAAAAACCAAATTGAAACTATTGGTTCTGTTTCCACTGAAATGAGTAGAATCAAACACTTCCTGTTGTTATTACTATTATTATTATCATCATTATTATTTTTTATAGAGGCAGGGTCTTATTACATTGCCCAGACTGGTCTCAAACTCCTCCTGGGCTTAAGCAATCCTTCCTCCTTGGCCTCCCCAAGTGCTAGGATTACAGGCATGAGCCATAATGCCTGTCCAGTTCCTGTTATTAGATTAGTAACACCAGGGAACCGGATTTTTTTTCCCCTACAAGTTGTTATCACTAGAGTCACAAAGTTATTATCCCCAGCCGTTTCTGGTTAGGAAGTGTTTTTATAAGATGGACATGGCTTCAATGTGTCAGTATATGAAGAGGAAGCCTGGTAGGTTCCAATGGGATTCTGACCTTGGAAACCTTGTGGAGCAGAGTTATTATTTGAGCATGATCTGGCTTGTGGAGTGTTCAGCTGTGTGCAAGTAGCAGGCTGAGAAAGGTAGGGAGCATACTAGGATTTTTAATTTCCTGTGACTAGCCAATAACTTCCACTTATCAGATGCTCCGTTTTTGTTGAATTTAATTAACTGGCAGTTTTGGATCTGAAAATGCTGATGTCTATAGGGGTGCACAGAGACTTGTGTCATGGGCTGAATTGAGCCCATTTTGGTTCTCCTTTCTGCCATTTGCCACGTCACAGGTCTGTGACCCACTCCTAGGTGGTCAGGGCCAGCCCTCTTTAATTGTCTCAAGTCTTCCTGACTGGAGAAAGAATCATGGACTTGAGAACCTGAAGATGTGGGAATCAGTTTGTCCTTTTGTTATTTTTAGAAGAGCCTTTTGCACTTTGTTTCTGTCCCCATATGGGTATATGGAGACAGCAGTCACTGTGAGGTAATGGTTGGTGAAGATGGCCAGATTCCTGGGTGGTAGGCACCCCTGGAGCTGACTGTCCAAAGTCATGATTGCCAGTGCCCTCTAGAAGTGGGCTGCCTGTACTGGCCCACTACTGTTATGCTTGGCACCCAAGATGGATTGCTCCTTCTCTCTCAGGATTTATTTTATATGATATAACTCAAGATGTTACTTTGCCGTGGTCTGAAGTGTTACCAAATAATATTTGTCCATAATACTTTTTAAAAACTTGGTATAAATTTAGTAATAAAAATCTCAGAAAATCCTCTAATACCACTACTACTGATATTAAATTGGAAGCTACCAAATTGCTTATAATGCTTAATATAACTACACAATGTGGCTATTAAAACTTTCTTATGATGATTGGATATTGCCTGAAGTCTCATGTAAGGTTCAAAAAATGCAGTGATTCAAGGCCGGACACGATGGCGCATGCCTGTAATCCCAGCTACTCAGGAGGCTGAAGCACAATAATTGCTTGCATCTGGGAGGTGGAGGTTGCAGTGAGCTGAGATCATGCCACCGCACTCCAGCCTGGGCGACAGAGTGAGACTGTCTTTAAAAAAGAAAATAAAAGAAAAGCAGCCCTTTACTGTACACACACACATACATACAGTTGATCCTTGAACTGCACGGGTCCACTTATATGTAGACTTTTTTCAAGCAAACACAGTATTCGTGGGATGCAAAACCTGTGTGTATGTAGGGCTAGCTTTTCATATGTGTGGGTTTCACAGGGCCGACTGTGAGACTTGAGTATGTGCAGATTTGGGAGTATGTAGGGGTTCTGGAACCAATCCCTGACCGTCTAAATATATATTTATCTCTTTTTTCTCCCAATAACCCACCTAAAGAACAGTTAGGGAATAAAAAAGGATATGAACCCACCAAGACAAAGACAGGAGAAGAGAAAACAAGCAGGTGAGACGTAGCTATAAAATTTCAGGAGGTGGAAGGTGGATGAGGGTTGACTCTTACCTTTGAGCTTTTCATGCTCTGCTAAGTTCGTTTGGGGGGAAACCAAGAAGAAACAAGTCAACTTATGTCACTTATCCCAGAAAGGCAGAAATAAAAGCATCTGAAAAAAGAAAAACTGGTTGAAAGTAGATGTAGAGTAGTTAAGTCCCCAATTTACTGCCTGCCCCGTGCAGCCAGATAACCAGATAAGAAGTCGGGGACTTCCCTAGTCTGGTAGGAGCTCATGTATGGAGAAAAATGGAAAGGAGGGAATTCTCAGCTATATTTTATAAATAATAAATATTATTTTTTATTATAAATATTCTTTTTATAAATAATAAAAATTATTGTTATTTATAAAAAATAGCTGCCCAGATCTGAAGTGCATAGTTTTCTTGATTAAAAGGCATCACAGCAGGAGGCTGAGGCAGGAGAATCACTTGGACCTGGAAGGCGGAGGTTGCAGTGAGCCAAGATCACACCATTGCACTCTAGCTTGGGCAACAGGGTGAGACTCCGTCTCCAAAAAAAAAAAAAAAAGTGTCACAGAGTACCCAGTACAACAAAGGAGCAAAAATGCTTTAAAAAAAAAATGGAGCAAGAAAGAAAATACAATAATTATTAGTGTCAGAGCTGTGAACAGTATTTGTGTACACATAAACAATATAGATTTAACTAAAACTGGTGATATGCATTAGAATGTATTGGGGATGAGAGAGATTTTCAAGATCCTGTATTAGGTAGATAATTTCTAACATGGAATTAGTCAGAACATAAAAATATAAACTTTCAAAAATATGTAGCCAAACACCAGAAGAAACAGCTTAAAACATTAAAAATGGTTGCCTTGGAGGTGGAGGGGAAAGAGGGACAAAGGAAACTGCTGTGTTTTTTTTTTTTTTTTAATTTTTTTATTATACTTTTAGGGTACATGTGCACAACGTGTAAATTTGTTACATATGTATACATGTGCCATGTTGGTGTGCTGCACCAATTAACTCGTCATTTACATTAGGTATATCTCCTAATGCTATCCCACCCCCCTTCCCCCACCACACGACAGGCCCCGGTGTGTGATGTTCCCCTTCCTGTGTCCAAGTGTTCTCATTGTTCAATTCCCACCTATGAGTGAGAACATGCGGTGTTTGGTTTTCTGTTCTTGCGCTAGTTTGCTGAGAATGATGGTTTCCAGCTGCATCCATGTCTCTACAAAGGACATGAATTCATCCTTTTTTATGGCTGCATAGTATTCCATGGTGTATATGTGCCACGTTTTCTTAATCCAGTCTGTCATTGATGGACATTTGGGTTGGTTTCAAGTCTTTGCTATTGTGAATAGTGCCACAGTAAACATACATGTGCATGTGTCTTTATAGCAACATGATTTATAATCCTTTGGGTATTATATATATTACCCAGTAATGAGATGGCTGGGTCAAATGGTATTTCTAGTTCTAGATCCTTGAGGAATCGCCACCCTGTCTTCCACAATGGTTGAACTAGTTTACAGTCCCACCAACAGTGTAAAAGTGTTCCTGTTTCTCCACATCCTCTCCAGCACCTGTTGTTTCCTGTCTTTTTAATGATTGCCATTCTAACTGGTGTGAGATGGTATCTCATTGTGGTTTTGATTTGCATTTCTCTGATGACCAGTGATGATGAACATTTTTTCATGTGTCCGTTGGCTGCATAAATGTCTTCTTTTGAGAGGCGTCTGTTCATATCCTTCGCCTACTTTTTGATGGGGTTGTTTTGATGGGACAAAGGCGAAAAGTTTCAAGATTTGATGGGGTTCCTTTGAGGGACAAAGGAAACTGCTATGTTTTTTTAAAAAAATAAAATTTGTAGTTATTATGTGACTTTGAAAACTACATTCATGTATTGTTTCTAAAATGTTTTAAAAGTTAATTTTTAAAGGTAAGAAAACAAATAAGATATTGTATAGTTTTCCATCAAAAATGATTATAAACAAACTTTTGGAGTCTCTTCAGTCAAGTGGAAGTCCTTGTTCCGTAACAACATCGGAGAAGTACCTGTACTCCTATAATACATACTTAAGAAATGTATGTTTTATTAATTACCTTGGTGTCATTGTTTTTTAAAGCCTTTTCTCCTTCATTCAATTTAATATACACATGCTTGTTATAAAAAAGTTGAAAAATTGCCTAGTCTTATTTGCAACTTTAAGAGGAGTTTCTAGGGTTGTTAATACAGTGCACATATATGCCCATCCTTGCATTTCTTTTTGCTTTATGGAAGCACCCAAAGAATTAATCATGATGCATAAAATACAACCAATCAACGAAACCTTCTGCTTTCCAGGGCGGAGAGCACTGTTACTACCATGGAAGCATTAGAGGCGTCAAAGACTCCAAGGTGGCTCTGTCAACCTGCAATGGACTTCAGTAAGTGGGAATGTCATTGGCATTTTATTCATTGACCCTTTCCAGTTTTCCTTTTATGGATATATATATTTTATATTTATATATTATATATATACTAAATATATATATATATTTTATATTTATATATTATATATATACTAAATATATATATATATATATATATATTTATTTATTTATTTATTTTAGTGACTCTTCTGTGCCAGTGCTGTGTTAGGGACTGCATATGGAGTGGTGCACAAGGAGGGCAATGTCCCTGTCCTCTTGAACACTTAGTGTTTGTAGGAGATTCAGAGATTAATCAAATGATTACATAGGTGAATGTTTAATTACCATTGTGCTAAGAGCTGTAAAGGGGAAGATAGGAGCTTGTGGAGTGGCAAAACCTAGTCCAGGAAGGTTTCCCAGTGGCATATTCCGGAGGCATGTCAGTTAGACCTACAGCTAGACTTGAGAGTCAGTAGCCCTTAGATCTAAGAAACTTAGACCTAACAGTAAGTTGGAGTTAGCCAGGCAAGGGTGGGGTGACAAAGAGAGGAGTTCTCACATTGACCTAGGTGTGGGCTCTAACAAAACCATGTGTTGGCACCTTTTAGACCTGAACACAGTAGCACCTCATATAAAGACTTAGTTTTGGCCATGTGATGACAAAGAATCTTGAAACTTTTTGCCCTTTTATAAAAAACCTTATGTCCCTGAAAATTAAATGTAATTTGTGTGACATAGAGTCATACTGCTTGATGGCAATTTAGAATTTGTAAGCATGAAGATACCACTGTTTGCTTCTTCAGAAACAGATGGTTTTAGATTATTCTCATATTAAAGAACCTGTTTTCTTACAGATGATATTGAATTTGCATAACTAGAAGTTTGTATAGTTGTACATGGTTCTGGAATAATTACTTTAGAGACTGCCACTGAGTGAATAGTCATATCCCAGAGTAGTTTTCCAATCTATTTGTTGAATTTCAAACATCAGTTATATCAGGTGTAATTTGCATGTATTTGATGTATACTTTTATAATTTTTATAGCCTCCATGCTGCCTAATAGAGTGCTGGGGCCACAGTGGGACTCCATGCAGATATGTGAATTAAACTTGTGACAGTGTAAAGGGATTTGTTCAGTTATACTCTTTATTTTGAAGACACAATAATGAAGCTCACTTGCTATTTCTTGCCATTTCCTGTGTTTGTTTGTTCCTTCCTTGTGTGGTTTCTTTTGTGCTAGTGGCATGTTTGAAGATGATACCTTCGTGTATATGATAGAGCCACTGGAGCTGGTTCATGATGAGGTGAGTCTATGCCATCAGTTGCCTGATGGCGTTCTACTCCTCCAGCATCTTTGCCTTTGAGCAGAAAAGAGAAAAGAATGTAGATTTCAAAGTGCCTTTGTACGTGTTACCTTATTTCAAACTTAGAGTGGTACCCTCAGTTTTGAAGTTTAAGTCGCACATGCCAGGCCCAAGTACCAGTAAGGGATAATAAGAGGCATCAAACTTAGGTTTTCTGAAGCAAATCCTAGTCCTTCCCAGTCTATGAAAAGAGCGGGGAGAATATTTTGTTTTATACCAGCCAGCCTCCTTGCTTTAAACTAGCTTTCATAGAAGTCATTATACAAAAAAGATACTTGCACACACACACGTTTATAACAGCACAATTTGCAATTGCAAAAATATGGAACCAGCCTAAATGCCCATCAGTCAGCAAGTAGATAAAGAAAATGTGAGAGAGGGATACACACACACACACACACACACACACACACACACACACACACCATGGAATACTACTCAGCCATAAGAAGGAATGAAATAATGGCATTCACAGCAACCTAGATGGAATTGGAGAGTATTACTGTAGGGAATTGGAGACTATTACTGTAAGTGAAGTAACTCAGGAGTGGAAAACCAAACATTGTATGTTCTCACTCATATGTGGGAGCTAGGCTGTGAGGACACAAAGGCATAAGAATGATACATTGTACTTTGGGGCGTTGGGGGAAAATGGAGGGTGGCGAGGGATAAAACACATTTGGGTACAGTGTACCCTACTTGGCTGTTGGGTGCATCAAAATCTCAGAAATCACCACTAAAGAACTTATTCATGTAACCCAACACCACCTGTTCCCCAAAAACCTATTGAAATTAGAAAAAAATAGCTTTCATTCTTAACTGTCATCTTTAGAAAATTGTGTGACTATAAGAATGTTCTTAACTTTTATGAACCTGAAAATCTTTAGTGGGGAAATCTGTGAGCTGAACTATGATTACATTATAGAATACTTAGTTTTCTTTACAGATAGGGAGGAAAATAATGTTTAGAGTCATGCATAAACCAGTGATTTAGACAAGAAATCACATGCTCTAATAGTGTTGCTTGCTAATAGAATGCAGTCAAATTTAAAATTTTATGTATATTCAGTAAATATTGTATTGAGGGCTTACTACAAGCTGGGTATTATTTTAGGTTCTGGGGATACTTTGCTGATAAAATAGACAGAGACTGAGCCAAATGGGGCTTACAGTCTATAGGGGCAGATAGGGATACACAGAATGAATAAGTAATTACATGTGGTATGTTAGATAGTGATACATGGTAAGGAGAAAAAGTGAAGCCAGGAAGGTGGAAAGTTAAATTTTTATATATACACGGTTCAGGGAAGGCCACCAAGAGAAGACAAGTGGTGAATGAAGAACTTAGGGAAATTAGAGAGCTGGAAGAACATTCTAGGAGATGAGCAAATACAAAGGCCTTGAGGCAGGAGTGTGCCTAGGGTGTTCGAGGAACTTTGAGGAACCTGACAGGGTTGGAGAGGAGTGACAAGGGGAAGAATAGGAGGAGATTAAGGTACTGAGAGTACGGAAGTCAGATCAGTGAAAAGAACTGAGGTGGTAAAATAATATTTTGTGACTGACAGAGTCAGAATATTGCAATATTTGATGGGGAACAGAAAACATTTTTTATCTTTAGGGATTTCAAATTTAGATAAAATTGGGCCGGGTGCGGTGGCTCACACCTATAATCCTAGCACTTTGGGAGGCCAAGGCGGCAGATCACAAGGTCAGGAGTTCGAGACCAGCCTGGCCAATGTAGTGAAACCCTGTCCCCACTAAAAATACAAAAATTAACTGGGTGTGGTGACAGGCGCCTGTAATCCCAGCTAATCAGGAGGCTGAGGCAGAAGAATCGCTTGAACCTGGGAGGCAGAGGTTGCAGCGAGCCGAGATCGTGCCATTGCACTCCAGCCTGGGCAACAGAGCAAGACTCCATCTCAATAAATAAATAAATAAATAAATAAATAAATAAATAGTGAAACAGCTAATAGTCATGTAGGCTACTGATAATAAAAGCTAAACAGACAAACTTTTATTGTCTTGGTTGTGGCAGTGTTTGTGTGAATATGGGGTAAATTTCAAAGTTGAAACAGAAAAGTTTTAAAGGGTTGGTGTGTGAGTAAACCTCTGTCATTTTTCAACTAGTAACTATAAAAATTATCAGATACTGAAGACAGCCCACTTAGATAAAGACATTTTGATTAAGTAACATGATATTTTTCTCACTCCAGTAAGGAAAGATAATCTGTGTACAGCAAAATTATTCAACTCATTCAGCAAAAACTCTGACTTTGATTTCTGGCTTTAATGATTAATGGCCCTGGTACCCTAAAAAAATCCACAAAGAACAAAACACAGAATCCCACATAATAACTATTTATGCTTCGAGTTTTTTAAATGTATAAAATGAGATAATTTTTTAATGCATTCATAGTGGGGTGATTTTGTAGATTTGATGAATTAATAAATGTAGGTGACAATGTCTATTAAACTGTCATAAGGATTTATAATAATAAAAATATAAAAAAGGATTTATAAATATAAATGTTGTTATAATGTTTAAAGCATTAGTTTTATGTTGATCATATTTGCTTATGATCATAGTATTCAGGGCCTGATTGTTACATGCAAATCGCCTTCTCTTTGCCTTCCTTCCTACTGCCTACCTTTTGTTTATGTAATGATTTGTCCTCATCCACACTATGGGTAGAAGAAAGGAATAGTGCTTGAAACTTTAAATTAGTCCGTTTTTAAAATTGTGTTGCTGATCCCATTGTTAATTTCATTACTGCCTTTTCACCTTTTACCAGAATTTAGAGCTTACTGTAATTAATTTTAGATACTTTGATGTTTAATTTGTTATTATTGATTTTAGTACGCTTTGTGATAAATCAAGTAATATGCATGGAATATTTCTAATGAGAATTCATGTTATCTCTCAAGTAATAAACGAATAGCAAAACTGTTATAAGTCTTATGTAACCTATTAAGTTTCTTTTTTATAACTTTTTCTGGTTATAAAACTAATATAGGAAATTTGGAAAAGCAAAACAAATACTTAAATAGTAATTATCCATTATCCTGTCCCCCGCAAAGATAACTTCTTGTCATATTTCAGAGTATGTTCTTCCAGTTTTCAATGATATAGTCCCATATATTTTAAAAAACAAATTGGACCATTATTTTATAATACAATTTTAAGACAAGGATATATCTCTCTGAGCCTCAATATCTTTGTTTGTAAAACAGGGATAAACCATGCACTATATGGGATCTTTGTCAGGACTAAATTAAGTAATGCGTACATTAACAGTACCTGGTACATACTATGCACTCAGTAATGGAAGCTAATAGTAATAAGAATAATGGTAATAGACATTCCTAAAAGCATAATTTCTAGGGCAAAAAAATATAAATGTTTTCACGTTTGTTGATAGACCTTGCTGAATTTCTCTCTCAAACTATGCTACCAGTTTCCTCTCGCCAGCAAGGTGTGAGAATGCTTTTGGCCTTGCAATGGTAATTAACTATGGATATCGTAATTTTTAAACTTCACCAGTTTTATGGCAAAAGTTGGTGCTTCATTTAAAAAAAATTGCATGTTGAAGGAATATGAAAGCATTCGGCATGTTTTTACATATTTATTGGCTTTTTGTGTTTCTTATGAATTTCCCATTTATAGCTTTGAAGAAAGCTAAGATTTAAGAGTAACCAAATAACACCATGCTTTTATCTAAACTTGGGCAGTTAGATGATACTCTTTTATGTAAAATTAAGATTTCAATAAGACATACTTTACACTTTTGATAGCTAAAAACTGACATATAAATATTCCCATTTTAGAAGGACGTTAGAGAAAGTTCTAACACTGTTTCATAGAGGCTTGTTCACATCTTGCTTTCTAAATTGCCTACAATTGTTGTGTTTCAGAAAAGCACAGGTCGACCACATATTATCCAGAAAACCTTGGCGGGACAGTATTCTAAGCAAATGAAGAATCTCAGTAAGTTTTAATTAAAATAGCGGTTATATTTTATGTAGTAGGAGCTGTTACTTGGTGGAGCTCAGTAGATATGCAGGCTTGTTGGAAGTGGAATTGGTCTGATATCTGGGGTGAATATCGTGGATCAGCACTGGAATGAACGGTGGCTCTCAGATAAAGAGGCATGGAGAGTCATTTCCAATGCAAAGACTAAAACATGAAGGCTGTGAGTAAAGCTGCCTTGGGAACCAGAAAGTGTGGCCAAATTTAGTAGAGTCATTTACAGTGAGGTTCATCCTGAAATTTTCCTGGCAGTTTGCTGCTCTTGAGCCAGCTTGGATTGCCTCCCTCTCAAGCTCTGCTCCAGACACATCTTTAGTGTGCTAATGTTGGCAGGAGCTTCTTTTGGATTGTTGGGGCATGTGATTTTATTTCTGTATATTACTGCTGGAAGTTTTTAATAATTTATGCAAAAGCTAATGCCATATATTATTTTGAATGCTAAAATGAATTAGACATAGTAGAATTCTCTCAAATTTTCAGATATTGTCAAGTGGTTATATGTCAAATATGCATTTTTTAATGAATCTTGAACATTATGTTTTCTTGATGTTTGGGGCAAAATTATATTTGAACCATCTTCATGGTCATGAGAGTGAAATATGATCAGTGTGCTTTTTTTTCACCTTAGTTTGACATATATTATCAGTGCCACTGTTTCTTCATGCAGTGTTTTAAAACATACTCCTATTGAAATAAGCATAAAATTTTGATACTAATTTTTCCATTCCACAGCTATGGAAAGAGGTGACCAGTGGCCCTTTCTATCTGAATTACAGTGGTTGAAAAGAAGGAAGAGAGCAGTGAATGTGAGTGTGGCATTGAGCCTTGGGTGGCGCTGTTTTACTCAGTGAAGTCATGTGCTTATCATCACACAGTATCTAAGTGTACCTAAAACAGTTTAGATTTTGGAGACTGTTGTTTAAAAATGAAAACAATAAACCAAAAAACCCAATGATTTGAGCCTTCTCAGCACACTGCTTTTTATTGATCTCTTTCTGTTAGTGATTCAAACTGATGACAGTAGTCTCTGAACCCTGATGTCATCTAAAGAATGTGTTGTTTTAGCTCTGTTTTCAAGGTGTTTTCTGATGATAATTGCAGTACGTTTTATTTTCTGTTTAAAGTACAGCAGACTTTTCTTTCTATATGGCTTATATAGTGTCATATAAAACATTTCTGTTAATAAAAAATGTAGGGAGAGGAGTTAGGTTTTGAAATGTTGGCTAATCATGCTTATTTATATTACTTTCAGATTAAAAATTCTGTTACACCAAACTTTAAAACTGTATGTGTTTTTCAGAACACAATGAATTTATTTGACTATTAGCAATATAACAGTTTCTAAATAAAAATCATATAACTGTATAATCAACTACTGTTATATACTTCACATGTATTGATAAACGTATGGGGGCTTTGTAACTGAAATTATGTTTCTGGTCTTTTCATAATAGGCTAGAAAGCTGTAATGATGGGGACTGTTTAGTAATAACATGGTGAATGCTATGTAACTGAGAATTAATTCCACAGCTTATACATATCATGGTAGTTTACTAGATAACTTAATGAGTAATTATAGTAGAAATCACACATTTTAGATAATGTTTTGCTGAGTGTATTTTTTTGTGAAAAAAAAATAGACCACCAGCCGTCAAAAACTTAGTTCCAGGTTAAATTGTCCTCCCTTTCATGAAACTCCTATTATGATAATTATGGATACATTTATTATATATTATATAAGTTATTATAAGAGTTCTTTTAGCTAATTCATAAAGATGTGGTTGGTAATAATAAGTTTTACAATGGCTGCTGTTCTTTCACTACAGTCCACTCCATCAAATATAAAGTGATCAATGACTATGTACATAAAGAAAAAAGAGCCACCATTGTAATTTTCCACCTATGAAAAAGAAAAGTCCAAATGAAGGCTAAAATACTTACTCTTAAAGGATTATCTAGTTAATTTAGAAGACTTTAGAATGTAGTAATTGCCAATATTTGTTCCTTTGAGAAGTTGAGCAGTTAAGAATTAGTGTATTATTTTTAGAATTTCACTCTAGTAAGTTAATATTTCTATTTAACTACATTGATACCTGTATCAGCTATACCTGGAAGTAATTATAACTTATGCTGTTCTTATTAAATGAGTTTTACATAGATTTTCATTGACATTTTAAGTAAGTATGAAAATCTTATCACATGTTAATGTGAAATTGAGATTTATTTATTTTAACAGAATTATGCTATAATTGTGCTCTAGAATATTTTTACATATAAAAACCATATACAAACAACATGGACTGTTTTCTTTTTTTTTTTTTTGAGACGGAGTCTTGCTCTGTCGCCCAGGCTGGAGTGCAGTGGCGCGATCTTGGCTCACTGCAAGCTCCGCCTCCCGGGTTTACGCCATTCTCCTGCCTCAGTCTCCCGAGTAGCTGGGACTACAGGCGCCCGCCACCACGCCCGGCTAATTTTTTGTATTTTTAGTAGAGATGGGGTTTCACCGTGGTCTCGATCTCCTGACCTTGTGATCCGCCCGCCTCGGCCTCCCAAAGTGCTGGGATTACAGGCGTGAGCCACCGCGCCCGGCCGTACATGGACTGTTTTCTATGTTGATAAGTATGTACCTTAATAATAATATAATATAGTTATTTTCTAAATACTTAATTATATACCCATATTTTATGATCACTTTTTAAAATTTGCCTGACCAACATTCTTCTAAGGTGTTTATAAAGTAGGCAGCAGAGAGTTGTTCTGAAACTGAGTCTTATCTACAACTTAACAGTGAGCGCTAGAGAGATTTTATGTCAGTTACCATTCTGACCATCTATTTTTATTTTCCATAGCCATCACGTGGTATATTTGAAGAAATGAAATATTTGGAACTTATGATTGTTAATGATCACAAAACGGTAAGAATATAGAGTCAGTGGGTGTTAGACCAGATAGCTTACTTAAGAAAGAATACATTTTACTTTATATTTAATCATTACTTTTTACTTATTAACCCCAAGATATTTAGACATGTTGAATGACTTGATTTATTTCTTGGTGTTTGGAGACTCCGAGTTTTACAGAATTTTCATAACTCTAAACTTTCCTTATGTTTAATAATTGTAATTAATAGATTTAACTATCTGGCATATTTTGTCTTCATTTAAAATTCTTATTCTCTACTTTTCTTCATCTATGTATTTGGTCATTGCTTTCTAATTTTATTCCATGCTTTTGTCCTGCTAGTATGTTATTTTTTCTTATTAGTTAATTATGATTATGGTAGATATAATTGTAGGAGGTAAACATATAAAATAAAGGTGTATCTAAAGTGAGTATCTTTGATGACTTATCATCTTTAAATATTGGAAAGATGAATAATCTCGTGTTAACTTCTGTGGAAGTAAAATGTGATGGAATATGTCATTTCAGTAACACTTAAAAGATATATGAAAAACATTCATTGTTCCTCATTTTCCCCTCTTGAAGATATAATAGAAACTCTGTTAACTATACTTAACCATTTCCTATATAAAATTACTTGCCTGAAGCCCAGAAGAGTCTTGGTCAGTAGGCTACATACTAGTACACCCAATCCTAGTGGTGTGCTGGTAAATTTTAACACCTAGCTCTCTTGATTTATAATGTTTGCTGATATCTGTGGTGTAAATATTGCCACCATAGCTGATTTCAAGCTATCAAAGTGAGATCACTGATAAGGAGTTAGGAGAGGATGTATCTAGTTGGCTGTTGTGATCTGATGGGAGCTGGCTCCAGCAACCACTGCCACATTCCCCAGACTGTTTAGGCCAGTTGTAATCTCTGTTGTAGTTATGTGATTGAACTTTAAAAGTTGTATACACTAAGGCAAAAAGTACTTGTTTTTATCAAAACAAAGTTGCACTTCTGAAAAGACTATATAGATGAGAATCTTTTAAAAATGCATAGAAATCAGGTATTGGTGACAAACTTATGATAGATTGGAACAAAAATTGAAATTGCTTTGCAAGTATCTTTAAGTCCTTGTTTTACTTTAAGGAAACCAAAATTAGATTAGTACATGATATGATAAGGTTGTGCTTCATGCTAAAATGATGTGAAATTCTAATTAGCAGACCCTACTCAGAGAAGGCCTTGAAATTATAAATTTAAAAAAATAGTGACTTAATTTATATTTAAACTTTTAAGTTCCTACTTTAATGGATGTTTTCCATTAACTATCAGTTTAATTGTGTTGAATATAAAGTTTTTCAATAGAATACCTCTGACTTTTGTATGCACATTTATTTTCTATTCCAGTTGCCTTTAAACATATTGCTTGAGATGTTAGTAAGAAGCAAAATTTATCAGAACACGTATAATTTAAGAGAGGTCCTTTTTGGTAGAAAGGAAAGCCAGATGCGTAGGCAGTCATTTTAGACAATAAAGGCTAAAATATGAGTTTCTGAAGGACTTTAATTTGCTTGAAACCCCAAGATAGTTTTTTTATCTGAATTATTTTTGTCAATTGGAACATTGAGATTTTTTTCCCAGCTGATTCTCAATCTTGAGCATTGTGGCATGTTGTGAAATTATGGCTTTTGAAGCCTAAACTTTTTTCAACATTCATTATATAAATACTTTTAGAGTAGTGGAAATAATAATTAAGATATATACAATGTCTTTGAATACACAAAGTACATTTTCAAATAGCTGTTAATCTGTAGAATCTGTTCTCAAACCTTTACTTGCAATTCCAAATCTCTTGTTCTACCATAATATATCAGGAAAGTACATGAAGCTATCAATCAAAAGAGCAAATCTCAGTAACTGTGCAAAATAGGAAACAGTTACTATTAACTGTTAATTACAATTAAACAGTTAGAGTTTTTTTGGTAATTGTTAAAACAACATATTATTTGAATTTAGTTTTTAACCCTTCTCAATGGTAAACATTTAAATAACCTTATTCTTATGAATAATAAAATAGCACACTTCTTTTTTTTCTTTTTTTTTTTTTTTTGAGACGGAGTCTCGCTGTGTCGCCCAGGCTGGAGTGCAGTGGCCAGATCTCAGCTCACTGCAAGCTCCGCCTCCCGGGTTCACGCCATTCTCCTGCCTCAGCCTCCCGAGTAGCTGGGACTACAGGCGCCTGCCACCTCGCCCGGCTAGTTTTTTGTATTTTTTAGTAGAGACAGAGTTTCACCGTGTTAGCCAGGATGGTCTCGATCTCCTGACCTCGTGATCCGCCCGTCTCGGCCTCCCAAAGTGCTGGGATTACAGGCTTGAGCCACTGCGCCCGGCCTCACACTTCTTAAAATACTATTTTATATGTAGAAAATTTCTACACACTATGTCACATGTTCTGTGATAAAGTTCCTTATTTAGGCTATCACATCTTTTAAGGGTAAATTTTGATCATTCATTTTATTATTGTTAGTATTATTATTATTGTTACTATTTTGAGATAGGTTCTCACTCTGTCACCCAGGCTGGAGTGCAGTGGTCCAATCGCAGCTCAGCGCAACCTGCGCCTCCCCAGCTCAAGTGATCCTCCCATTTCAGCCTCCCAAGTAGCTGGGACTATAGGCGCATATGACCATGCCTGGTTATTTTTTGTATTTTTTTTTTTTTTTGTAGAAACTGGGTTTCACCATATTGCTTAGGCTGGTGTTGAACTCCTGGACTCAAGCAATCCCTCTGCTTCAACCTCCGAAAGTGCTGGGATTGCTGGCATGAACCACCATGCCTGGCCTATTATTATTATTAAAATGGGTGAGAAGTAGGCTTGATATGGTCATCTATTTTTGAAACAAGAAAAAAGAATTGTAATTTGTACTGATAAATTTAGAGGGAATAGATGTTTAAAAAGAATAAAAAGGCTGCTTGTGGTGGCTCACACCTATAATTGCAGGTGGACTTTGGGAGTCCAAGGCAGGTGGATCACTTGAGGTAAGGAGTTCGAGACCAGCCTGGCAATAGTGAAACCCCATCTCTACTTAAAAAAAAAAAAAAAATATATATATATATATATATATATATATAAAATATATATATAAAAAATTAGCTGGATGTGGTGGTGTGTACCTGTAATCCCAGCTACTCGGGAGGCTGAGACAGGAGAATTGCTTGAACCTGAGAGGTGGAGGTTGCACTGAGTCAAGATTGTGCCACCGCACTCCAGCCTGGGCGACAGAGTGAGACTCCGTCTCAAGAAAAAGGAAAGCTTTTATTTTTAAGTGGTAATAATGCCTAAAATGGAAATTACCTAAGATTTCTAGTAATTAAAGAAATAGTACTTCTTGGCAGATAGAACTAAATATATTCCTTTTGAAGCTTTAAGACAAAGTTACATTCTAATCCATAATAGTCCCAAATACACATGTCATTTTATAAGAATTTTTTTTTGAGAGCTGAAAAAAATGTTTTTGAGGTATGCTTTCTATGAGATGAAGGTTGTTTTTAAATTTGATTGCCACTTCATAGTATATCAGAACTTATTGGATCAAAGTACTTAAATTCATATGTTGAAAGTCAAACCAAACTAAAATAATTAATACATATGTTTCTGAATATTTGGAGATTTGCTGCTGGGCTTTAGGATAATCATTTTACTGAGAGTACTTATCTTACAATCTTTATACTGTATGATCCAGAATAGTTATTTTGATAATTCTCACCTTCGAGTTGAAAATCAAATTCTAATTAATTTTTTTTCAAAAGACAGTTTTCTTAAGGATTGCATGTGTTCAGGAAGGAAAAGCAAATTTTCCAGTTTAAATAAAGATTGTTTTAAACTGATCAGAAAATGTGAAAGTAAGTTTTATCATAAATGGTGATTGCATATTTTTCTTTATATGCAAAATTAGTTCTAATTCACGCAGGAAATAGAAACATTCTGCCTACACTTGCATTGAAGCTTATCCCTTTAATTCAGAGTGATTTAACATTGGCTGTCTGAAAAAAAATGCAGATATCTTATTTTTAATAGGTGTCACATTATCAGTGGCTTTCCATTAGAAAAGAAAAATCCCTCAATTTGGTAAAAAGCATCTTAGTACCTGGCTGGTAGAACCTCATTTGCAAGCCCATTATAGCCTTGATAAGAGTCTGCAAACATGTCTTTGAGCCGCTTAAGTTAAAAATAAATATTAAAAACCTTATTCTAATAGAAAATTAGTTGAGATTTTTAAAGTGCATGAAAAGCAAATGATTTGCTACCGTTTTTTGCTACGTTCTTAACTGTGCATCAATAAATGTAAATATGTGAGGATAATTTAAATATTTTTCAATTTAAACCTCACTTGGTTTTCCTTACTTAAAAACCATTACATTTTGTAAACACCTAACAAATGTTGAGTTCTCATTAATAATCATGATTTGTTAGGAATATACATGAACTGTTTAATAGGAATTGTTAACTGAACCAGCTTACCTCCTCTCTCAACCTAGAGACTAGAAGGATTTAAATTCTAGCTGTGTGATCTTGAGTAAATTATTTGGGGTTAGCAAATAGTTGTTTCAGGAGAAACACTTGCAGTTTCTACTAAACCCTAGGTGTCCAATTAAATGGCACTTCAAGTTAACAAATCTAGTGGTCATTGTTCTGTCCTTGTCTTACTCTCTCAGCGGTATTGGACACAGTTGATTACCCTCTTTTTTTGAAAATTTTGTTTCATCTCTTGGCTTCTATGACACAGTGGCTCTCTCACCTCACTGGCTATTTCTAACAAATCTTTAAAATCTGACATCTTGAATTATGTGAGTGCCCCAGGGCTTGGTTCAGGGCTGTCTTCTGTTTCTTTACTGTCTACCTAAGTAACAACTTCCAGTCTCAAGTCTTTAAGTGGGATCGTGACTTTAAATTCGTTACTCCCTACTTTTAGCTCTAGCCCTCTAAATTCTGTGCTCGTGTATAGAACTGCCTGTTTGACATCTCTACTTCAGTATCGATTTGAATAGAACTTCTGAATCAGAACTCTTAGTTGCCTAGTCCTAAACTTCTCTTCTCTTAGTCTTTCTTCTTATTGTAAGTGGCACCACAATCCCCCATCTATTTAAGTTCAAGTTCACAACCTAAAAATTATCTTTTAATTCTCTTTCTTCACCTTCCACATCCTATACATCATCCAGTTGTGGGAGCTCTACCCTTATAGTGGTTCTTGAATTCACTAACTTCTCTCTACAGTTGTTTAGCCTCCATTATCTCTTACCTGGACTATTGCAGTAGCTTCCCAACAGGTATCTCTGCTTCCATTCTTGGCACTCTCTAATTTACTTAACAATGGCAGGTAAAATAATTTTTCTAAAAAGAAAATCAGAGGATTGAAAATTACAAATATGAAATAAATTTAAAACATTACACTTTGATAGACTTTTAAAATACCTCATTTTATTAATTTTTAAAACTTGAAATGTTTTAAAACTTGTCATGTTTTCCATGATCATTATACTATAAAAAGAAATCTCAATAAAATAGCAAATACTCAGAAGCAAAATAAAATTCATTTTAATAGGTGGATAACACCACTGCATTAGAAGGATATATATCAACTAATATTTTTTCTTTCAATCCACAATTCAGTGGAACTAGAACATTTTCATCACCCCAGAGGAACTTAATGTTAATATTTTTGCTTTTACTCTTAAGTGTATCTTGGAAAATTTTCAGCTTGTGGAATTTGCTAGGTAACTTAAAATGCTGAGCTATCTATAGAAACTTCTTTACGCCAAGTTTACAGAATGTGTTAAATGCCTGAATAATTTTAGATTAATAGGATGTTTTATGACCCAGTTGTATGCACACATTTACAGTTTACTTTAAAAGAACACAAATACAGACAATTTGGGTCAGATTATGATGTACAGTAGCAGCAGTAACATGAACAGTAATAGTAATATTATACCAACAGTTATGTATTAATGAATGCTATAATACTAATAGCAGAATATTTATTTAGCATTTATTATGGGTAATCGTTTCGTTGTTATAAAAAATAAACATTAGATATGTAAACATTGAGATATGTATATTCTTTGTTTAAAAAACATAGAGAAAGAATGAAATGAAGGGAATCTGACAAAGTTACAGGGTGCGAATGGGCAAATAAAAGAATTTTCTAATGTAGAAATATTTTGAATCTTTATGAAAGATGCATTATTTTCATAATTATAATTGAAGATAAATGTCAAAGACTTGTGCAAACCGGAATCAGTGGTTTTAAGTAGGTTTTTTTTTCCTTAGTGTTGTAGAAATAACAGTAGCCTCATGGACCAGTAGAGGGCATGATCTTCCTATGGTAGACTTCAGTTTTCAAATGTCATCTTAAAGACATACTAAGCAAAGTGTACTACTCCTTGCTTAAATCGTAGCCCTCCAGATGTCATTGTAGAATTACTCTATTAATTTAGTTTTCTTTATTTCTTAAATAAACATAAACAATCATAAACTCTCAGCACACTTCATTTTTACTTTTTGTCTTCTCTTTGTGTTGACTTTGAGCAGTCAAAAGCAAATAGCTTCATTTGGAGGAGGCATTCCTCTGAAAGGATACACTAAATGCCTGGCAAATGCTGTCCATATCATGGACAGTATCTAAAGTGCTGAACAAAGACATTTTCTTGATCTGTGCGTGGCCTTGAATTTAAAGTGAGAAAAGTGGGTTAAGCCGTTTGTGTGAGCTACAAAATGTTATTTCAATGAAAACAAAAGGATTGAATTTGTAGATGTTAAGACGAAATTAAAAACTTACTTTTTTAGGTATAAAGCTTCTCATATTGATTTCTATAGGCCCTTACTATTATTCAGAACATGATAGGTTTTGTTGTTTTTGTTTTTTTTGAAAAAAATGTTGTAAAGACACGGATCTCACTGTGTTGCTTAGGCTGGTCTCAAACCCCTGGCCTCAAGCAATCCTCCAGCCTCCACCTGCCAAAGTGTTGGGATTACAGTTGTGAGCCATGCTGCCCAGCTAACATCATGTTTTAGATAGTCAAAGTTTTGCCACCTAACAGAGAAATAACACCACCAAATCCAATATACTGCAAACTAAATTATATATTTTTAAATCAATATTTCTACTATTGCTGAGATATTTCTGCTTTTACAGAATTTTGAAATTTATTATTCACTTATGATTTGGCAGTGACTGGTATATATTTCCCCCCTAGTATAAGAAGCATCGCTCTTCTCATGCACATACCAACAACTTTGCAAAGTCCGTGGTCAACCTTGTGGATTCTGTAAGTATCCCAGTTTTCTTGAATTTGTGTGCCAAGATGGAATGGTTTATCTCTGTTTGCTTACTTGTACTTTTGGTATTTCTTGAGCAAATTTAAAAATACAATCCTGAAACTCATCTGGCTAAGGAATTATAGGATGGTCCACTTGACAGAGTAGTGCTCTGAGAGTTTCAGATGACTGAGTTATTCCCGGAATCCCAAAGGTACATTAGTGTTGCTTCTAAGTCATGTCTGTACATTATTGCCCCCAACCTATGGAGGACAAAAACAGTGGAGAAATAGCTACCAAAATCTATTTGCTATTATACTTGGCAAATGAGACTTTTTAAAGAAACAATTGGGCTTTTCTTAAATATATGGTGGTAACAATGGATTGAGACGGAGTATGTTTGGAGAATATAGGTAATACAAAAAAAAATTTTTTTAAGGACACAAATATATTTTCTTAGTGTTCCCATTGATGTGATGTTTCACACTTGATTTCTAGATGATGGAAATAAGTGCAGTCCCCAAATACAACTAATTTGGAATAATAAAGTATAATAACAAAGACTTCTAACTGTACAAATCTTTAATATTGATATGTTTTCCTCCTTATTTTGTGAATTACAGAAAATGGTTAAGGTTTTCTTCCTTTTTCCTGTCTTAGGTTAGAACTCTATAGATATGAACATTATACATTATGTTCCAATGAATAATTCAGTTGACTAGTCAGAAATTAAATATAGAATACTACTTCATATGTTGTAATATAAAGTGCTATTTTGCTCAGCTAAATATATTTTTATCTGGTATTTTATTGTGTGTTCCCTCTTAAATGGGGGAAAAAACCCACCATTTTTTATAAATTGCCAAATATCTAAATGATATTTATTTACTCCAAAGAGCTGCCTTCTTTTCTGCCTTTTAAGCAGTCCACAAACCTCCAATCATGTAAATACTCATAACACACATATGTTATGTACCTGGTGGGCACAGCTGCACAAAAGTATAACATGAGTGGATGTACATCGAGTATCTCATATAGAGTTAGGATTGTACCTCAGAGCCAATTTACACCCCATTTATTAATTTTCTTTAATTTCAGCTCTTGTCTGTCTTCTCAGAGGAAAACCACAAGTGAATATGGAAAAGAGAATCTTAAACACATCTTTTCCCCTGCAAAAGCTGTTTACTTGGTAGCATCTCTGAATTAGTTGTTTCAAGATGATTGAATAGAATCATGTCATGCAAAGTGTAGTTTTTATTTTGGGTGACCATATAAGGTTCTGAAACTGACCATTGATTTTTAAAAGACATTACATTTAACCTGTTTTTGTTGTAAAGTCATTATATAATAGCTTCAATTTGATTTAGGCATAATGGTGTTCCCCTTCTTCAGTGTGTTCAAAGATCATCCATCTTTTTTTTTTTTTTTTTTTTAAGACGGAGTCTTGCTCTGTCCCCCAGGCTGGAGTGCAGTGGCACGATCTTGGCTCACTGCAAGCTCTGCCTCCCAGGTTCACACCAATCTCCTGCTTCAGCGTCCGGAGTAGCTGGGACTACAGGCGCCCGCCACCACACCTGGCTAATTGTTTTGTATTTTTTAGTAGAGACGGGGTTTCACCGTGTTAGCCAGAATGGTCTCGATCTCCTGACCTTGTGATCCGCCTGTCTCGGCCTCCCAAAGTGCTGGGATTACAGGCGTGAGCCACCAAGCCCGGCCCATTGTTTTCTTAATTAGTTTGAAAATAGGGCAAAATGACAGCATTCATTGAAGTGGCTTAATTGTGTGAATTGTTTAGCTACTGGGCCAAAAGTAGAAACAGAGCAGGAAGGGAACAATTTAAATATTGTGGGTGATGCCACCCTGTGGTGAGGATGAGATGAGTGATAGGGATCTGCTTTTTTTTAGCTTGAGATCATTGAGTCTCTCTCTCAATCTCTCCCAGTGCTATTTTACTTTTCATATAATATGACCTCCAAGGGCATGCCAGCTATATTGTTTGGTGCTTATCTGGAGATTTAGTGATCCATGCCAATCCAGCAGGAATAAATGGTTGCACTGCACTTACTCAGAACTGGTATATCAGGCTCCAACCTGTTACCTGATATGAGATTTGAAAGGGTGATTTTATGAACGATGTTTTAAATTTATGTCCTGGCTTTAGAATCCTTACTGTCTCTCCCTAGGATGGTGAATGTATTGCTCTGGGATCAAAATAACCCTGTAGGAGAGTTGAAACCAAATTGTGTGATTGTTCTTTCTTTATTTTTGCTCTTGGAAAAAAGAAAGGAAAAGAAGATTCTATATATCGGGCTAATGATGACCCCATGTTCTCCTCTCACCTCCCCCTTCCTGTCCTTCCACTGACTCTGACTCACTGATCGTGCATGTTTGACCCAGTGTTTTCCTCCTGCACCTGTCCTGTTGTATACCCTCAGATTTACAAGGAGCAGCTCAACACCAGGGTTGTCCTGGTGGCTGTAGAGACATGGACTGAGAGGGATCAGATTGACATCACCACCAACCCTGTACAGATGCTCCATGAGTTCTCAAAATACCGGCAGCGCATTAGGCAGCATGCTGATGCTGTGCACCTCATCTCGTATGTACTCATTTCAGCCTTTATTGTAGTCTTTGGTCTGACATTTGTCCTTATCCCTTTTTTGGTTCAGTTAAGTTAAATATCAGAAAATAGTGACTTGAACAAGATTGCTGTGGGTTCCTTTGTCTGTTAGATAAGAAGCATGGAGTTAGGATATCCGGTGCTGGGGTGCTGATGGTTCTGTAGTCATAATATCTACCTTTAGAGCCCATAACTTCCATCCTGAAGGTCAGCTCACAGTCTAGGATGCCTGCTGGCCCTCCAGCCTTCATTACTGGCAGCGGGCATGACATGTCGGGAGAAGGACAAAAGGGTACTCCTTCCAGCCGAGCTGACTGCTGTAAAGCAAGTTTCCTGAAAGCTTGCACATGTCTGTTTCATGAACAAATCATTTGCTAGGTGGCAGTCACATGGGCCACACCTAGCTACAAGAGAGGCTAGCAAATGTAGTCCTTTTAGATGAACCATTCAGTTGAGTTTCTACTACCAAGGAAAAGGGGTTCCATACTTTCTTTTTAATATAATAAGCTATTCTCTTCCTCAATCATGGCAAAGCTATTTTCAGATAGTCCTCTAAGGTTCTGTCCTGGAATGAAACCAACCAAACTACTCCTTCTTTTTGTCCCACCGTTACCCTTTACTTCCTGTTTTTTCAATCTTTAATCAGCAATTTTTAATAATCAGCAATATTAATTCCCTTTAATCACTATTAGATATTCGCTACTAGAAAAAAGTCAAGAGCTGTGTCTGTTTATCTTGGTGTTTTTAATTCCTGTGCTAGTACATGATGCTTAGTAGGTACTTGGTGCTTGCTCAATTGAAATTATTTAACATAACAAATTTAAAGGTAATTATGTCATAAATTTTAAGGTATTTGGAATACAGTTTTTGATTTCTTGGAGGAGGATGTTTTGGGGGTGTTCCGTGTAGGAGGGTAGACATATTTTGGGAGAGTATGAAATGATGGTCCACCACGTTGGTTTTCTCATAGCACTGCTTTTTCTTAAGGCGGGTGACATTTCACTATAAGAGAAGCAGTCTGAGTTACTTTGGAGGTGTCTGTTCTCGCACAAGAGGAGTTGGTGTGAATGAGGTAAATTTTACCAATTAAAGTAGAGCTTCATCTTTGTTCTCTTTTTTCCCTATGGCCCAGTTTACATCCTTTCTTGTGCTTGTTTAGAATGATGACATGGCAAATGTAGCATGAGTGGCTTATGTTATTAATAAATAGAACCCAATGTGGTCCTTTTGGTTCATAGTGATGTATTTTGGTATCATAATGACAATTTTTCCTATATATCAGGCAAATGCAGCTGAAGATTGGCCTAGAGACTTTTAGGCCTCTATAGATGAAGATGTTAAGTTCTTATAAGCTTATTAATCCTTCCTTGACTTTTTTTTGTTATAATGCTCCTCTGTCCATGTTAAATTTAACTCATTAAAATCAAAGGATTTCTGATATCAGTACTGTAGCTTTTTTTCTCCCTATGTATATGTTTTCATTTTCATGTCTTCTACCTACCTATCTGTAGAATGAACTCAAACACCTACTTCCTTAATCTCATTGTTTCGATTTTAATACTTTCAGTTTTATAAAGGAAATTCTTAATTGGTAACAGCACCAAAAAAGCATACCCAACTATATCTAAACTCTTGTCAATACTGGAATATATTATACCAGGTTATCTCAGTAGCCTACAATTAGCCTGGAATAATATTGGAGTATATTATACCAGGTTATCCCAGTAGCCCATTTAGTGGGTACCTCTCTTGACATATTTTAGTAAGTTGAATTTATTCTTAGTTTGGTATAAGTTGAATTGGAGCACAGCCTTTTGTGACTTGTATTTTATGTTTCAATGTGAGAGCTTCAAATTCTGAGAGATATCACATAGTAAGAGGGGCTTTCTGCTTCTTGGGCCCAGTTGTAAAGAGGAGGGGCGAAGTAGCATATGCCATCTTTAGATACTGACAGGCTCTTCTTAGGGAACTGAGAAGATTTGTGGTAACAATTAAGAAATAATAACTAGCTTTGTGCACTCTCTCAAATGTCTCCCACACACTTTCAACTCTGAAAAACAGTATGGTCTTCCAATGGCAGTGGCACAAGTATTATCGCAGAGCCTGGCTCAAAACCTTGGAATCCAATGGGAACCTTCTAGCAGAAAGCCAAGTATGTACATTGACCTTCTTACTCACTTTCATGTGCCATTCTGTCTGTATAATGCATGTCCAGTCAGTAAATAAATATTTTTCATTCCAGTCATTATAGTTTAATTGTAGGATATCTCCTTCCTCTAAAATATTTAGAAAATAAGCAACTTAAGGTAATTTTTAATTTGTTTAGGTTGTAAAAATTTCCCTTTCAAAATGCATAAAATCATACACAGTTTCTCTGGGAATGAGTCAGCTCTTTCTCACACTGCAGAATGCGGGGATGGGAGCAGGGAATACTCTCACGCTCGGGGTTCTAGCAGCTGAGCAGACACACAAGGTGCTAGATTAAGCTCCATCACAAGCTTAATAAGTTCACATTTGGATTGGGAAATAGCTTAGATCTAGAGTCAAAGAGAGCTCATCTTTAAACTCTAATGAAAGTTACCCACCTAGTCCCATCAGAAAAGTTGGAGAAAAAGGCTTTGCAAGGGAAGACCCTGCCCCAGGGCTTTTTAAGCCTGGAAACAGGCGCTAGAGGATAGGATTCTCCTCTAGTGGGCCAGGCAGGTCCAAAAAGGAGAGCAAATAGGGCCACACATCCCACCCGTAAAAAACATAGCTGGTGACTCTTAGGTATGACTTTTTCATTAATCAGATGAGAGGTAGATAGAAAAAGCTAATTTTCTAGTGGGCAAAGGGTCTAGGGCTCACAGTAATTTGAAGGGTCCATGAAAAATGTTAATTTCTTTTAAAATCAGAATAAAATTCAACCCAGATTGTATTTATCTTTATACCAACGCAGTGGTAAAATATAATTTTTAATACATTTTTGTGGCAGCGGACAACGACCTAATGCAATCCTGTGAAAAGAGAGACCAATGTGTTCACTCATATTATTCACTTAACTAGAAATTAGGTGAAAGTCCCTTCATATTTTTTGAAAATATGAGACACTGGGAGTAAAGGTCTCGCTTGTCACCCCAACCTCCCCAGAGAAGAAAAGGACAAAATCTACCTTAATATTATTCTGTATTTTATATTCTTTTTTCATTAATGCATAATATTGTGGAAAATTGAAACAAATTATATATACACAGGCTTCTCAATTCCCTTTATGGGTACATTAAGATAGTCATCACAAGTGTCTGGTGGCATTTTACAAACCTCTGCAAACTTCCATTGACTATCTTGCTCAGACTGTTTGCTTTCCCAGGAAACACCTAGTACACATTAAAGGAAGTGTTGAGAGTTTCACCATCTGGCATATTCACCTTAAAACCAGAAAGGTGTATGACCAGGTTTATGCCCTTGTTTAGAAATCTTGGATCTGGAAAGAGGCCAGTGCTAGAGTCAGCTGAGAGGTGTTACTGAGTTGCATGGTGAAATGGGGTGAGAAGTAGAGTTCATTACTAATGCCTGCCATAGTTCCCTCCTTCCTAAAATTCTTTATTTCTTTGTGACTTGTTTGTTTAGGTAGCTATTTCATTGGTTCTAAACTGAGTTTTAAAAATCCATTTGGAAGCCTATCTTTGCATATACCTCTCTCTATATATACATCGATATATATCACTCTCTCTGTCGAGATATATACATATATATAGAGAGAGTGAGAGATGTATAGAAAGGAGAAATAGGAAAAAATTAATGAAGAGCAGAGCCCATCACAATATCAGTATGTCAGTCTCTGGTATCGAAGTTAAGTTATAAATGTTTTTAAGTGATTATGTACACTTCTGTTTTAGATTGCTCTCTTTTACTAAACCTTTTAGCATAGTGTTCATTCAGGTCTCTTGTTCATCCTCACATAAACTCTTACAAATTGAATTCTCTTCTCTACGAGCATTCTCTGTTAGAAAACTTCAGTGATGATCCGTTGTGTTTGTACAACACAGCTTTATAATTCACAGAGAGCACATAGGTACACCATCTAGTGTGAACCCCACAACCACTCTGGAAGATAGACAAACAGGTGTTATTCCCATTTTAGAGGCAGAAACACTGAGACCCAGGAAATGCTAAGTTACTTGCCTGTGGGACTCTCTCATATGACAGAACTTGGGCTAGAATTCAGGCTTTCCGATTTGTAGACCAGCGTACTTTTCACTAAACGTCGGAACTAGGAACCGAATTGAGTTGTCAGAGTTACAAAAATAATGAAGAGAGGCACAGTTTTATTTCTTGCCAGCTGTTTTCTTAGGAAGTAACCTATAATTCTGGAAAGGATAAGGAAATATTGATTTAAAAGAAATAAATTTTGTTCTGTAAGACTTCACATTCCTTGTCTATTTGACTGACATGGAATTGGTAATAAAGAATTATTATAGGAGTTATAATACCAATTAAATATGTGACTTTCTTTGTTTCCTTTTTCTTCTGTTGCTTTTATTGTTTTATTGGACCAGAATGTGACTGCACAGAATCCTGGGGCGGCTGCATCATGGAAGAAACAGGGTAAATTTTCATTATGCGTGCATTTGATATATGCCTTTTGTAAAATTGCTGCGTAGAATTAGAAACAAGGTCTCTCGGGTATTGGTCTTTCAGGCTAAGCACAATATAAAATCAATAATTAGTTGTCTGATATTTTTAAACTGAAAGAGCTAATTCACTTTATATTTTAATTTTTTATTTAAGGTTGGTGATAAAAGTAAAATGTATTAACTTGTACTTCTTATTAACCCTTAAAGGAAGCACATGATTAAAGGCTTCTAAGTTTAGTGGAGGCATTAATTTTTTAGTACACTTAGATTAAAAGCTGGTTGTCTACCTGAAGCGGTCAGTGAAATCAATTTAGTCATCAATTTACATTTTAAAGAACTCATAAATATATATGTTTACAGTAATAAAAATTATACTATACTGTTTATAAATCAATAAAACTTTTTAAAAATTAAGACAGACTCACCGTGTCTAAATCAGGTAGTCTTCTAGTGATCGACATTTGAACATTCCCTCACTTTTCTTTTGTGAATACTTTGGGAACTAGAGCAGCTTCCCCAGAGCTGCTGTTGATTCAATGAACCAAGGCCTGGAAATATTGCCCTCTTTCCCAGGGACCCCTGCCTCATGGGAGCCACTGCCCCCAGGCCCCCTAAGCCATAACCTACTCCTAGTAGAGGGGAGAGGTTTACTCACCTGTGTGCCTCTTTTGCTTTCTTTGCCATGCCAGACACCTGCTCAACACACCAACCATTTCTGGTCCTACCTGCATTCCTCTGAGCCCTGGTTGCTCAAGGCCCTGACCTACTTGGACAGAGTCCCATTGTTTCCTTCTACCAGCCCTCCTAGGAGTCCAACTCCTGGGGAGGAGTGTGGGCATGAAGGTTTGCACAGTAGGCCATTATCCCTGCTACTTTAGAATGCATTTCTAGAAATAGAGTTTAAACGTGAAACCCTTAGCTTCCACGGTTCCCTTACTATTACTCCATAGCTTAGTAATTTATGGCTTAACCAGGCTTTTCTGAGGACTGCTATAAGAAGGTAACACTTATAATATTGGCTCTATAGGGAGATGTCTTCTGTCTTCTAAATTAATCTCTGGGTTTTTTTATAGTGTCTCTTCATAATATATATGAAATATATAAAATATTTTAAATGAGATATAAGAAAATGTTTTAAAGTAAATATATATTTTCCCAAGAATATATTTCTATATAGTTTTTCTAAGAGGTTCCTATCAAAAGTGGCAGGTTTTACCTACTTCTGTAAACTACCTTCATACATCAGAATGCATAAAATTATTGAATTGCTTCCTAGAATAAGTGGCCTGTCACTCGCAAGTTCAAGCACTGTTACAATCACACACTGTATTCCTGAGGAATAGGTGTGTGTGTGTGTGTGTGTGCGTGATTCAGTTTAACCGTAACCATGTGTATAATATTCCCCTGTGTTCTTACATAGAGGTATTATATTTGATTAAGTAATTCACAGAGAAGCTCATTTTCTATTCCTGATTAATAATGAATATCACCAAATAGATTTGAAATTGAGAACAAAGAGCTATTATTCATGGGAGCATACCCTAATTCTATTGTCACTGTGCATATACATACTAAAAACATATGTACATATACATGTATGATCTAATACAGCTCTTTAGGGTTTCCTTGTTTACCTAAATTGCATTGTTGGCCTGCATGATACAGTCTTTAATAAACTGGCCCTCACAACTCTCTCCTCCAATGTAAAATCTAGTAAGTTCATGAGCTCCTTTTATTCAGAACAGAGGCAAAAAAAAAAAAAAAAAAAAAAAAAAATGCTTGACTTTAATGCGATATAGCAAAGAAAAATGAACAAACTTTAAAATACAGCCTATTTGAAGAAGTTTTGTAATGAGCTTTTTAAAAACCATTTCAAGCCTGGTCACAAAAGGGCTTGACTGCTGAGGAGGTTGTAACATAGCCCTCAAATCTTTGATTTTCTTTGAATTTCCATCTCTGCAAACTCCACCACATATACTTAAGTGGCAATTTGAACATAAATGCCTTGTCAAAATTTGTGTAGATTCATTTGGATCCAAAGTGAACATTTTGTTCCAATTTAGGGGTTTTAATTTTCTTCTCTGATGATTGCTTTTGGTAAATTATTTACATAGCGGATTCTTTGTCTCCTCAGGGTGTCCCATTCTCGAAAATTTTCAAAGTGCAGCGTTTTGGAGTATAGAGACTTTTTACAGAGAGGGGGTGGAGCCTGCCTTTTCAACAGGCCAACAAAGGTTAGTAACTTAGAAAGTTTACTAAGAAAGTATATTATTTCTCCAGTGTTTTATAATGGAACAGTGCTGGATATCAGATGCCTGTCTTGGAAAGCAGGTTTCTTGTCAGTCAGATTAATGTTTAGTTATAAAAGTCCTTATCATGTTAAAGATTGAGTCCTGTTTAAGTTAATGACAAAACCATGGATTCAGTGTTCTTGGTCTCTGGTTTTTCAGTGCTAGCTAGAACTCAAAAATCCTCCCTTCCAAAAAGCAAACAATCCTTCAATTAAAATATCTTTGAGATTTTCTTGTTAAGGTTTTCACCCTGCTGCTAAGAGATGGTGGGTTAAATTAAGATAAAATATTATTTTAATCAATTTCTCTGATAAAAATTCCATTTCTCCTTGACATTCTTTCTAGGGACAAGTATTAGTCCATTTTCACACTGCTATAAAGATACTACCTCAGACTGGGTAATTTACAGACAAAAGAATTTTAATTGACTCACAGTTCTACATGGCTAGGGAGGCCTCGGGAAACCTACAATCATGGTAGAAGGTAAAGGGGAAGCAGTCACCTTCTTCACAAGGTGGCAGGAGAGAGAGAAAGAGCTTGAGGAAGTGCCATACTTTAAAACCATCAGCTCTAGTGAGACTCACTCACTATCATGAGAACTGTATGGGGGAAACCACCTCCATGATTCAGTCACCTCCTGTCAGGTAGATTCCTCCCTCAACAGTGGAGATTAGAACTCAAGGTGGGATTTGAGTGGGGACCCAGAGCCAAACCATGTCAGGGCCTAACTGATTTCTTGACTTTTTTGAGTGGTTTGTCCTCCTGGGACATTAGTTCCTTGTAAATATCAGCCAGACAAAAAATCACCCAAGGTATTTATGGTTACCATAAATACACGTATGTGTTTATAATGCATTGTCTCTTTACCTGGGGAGGGCCACATTGTCAATTGGCATTTCATCAAACTTTGTCTATATAGTGTCACACTCCTTTATTCACGTATTCTTAATTCAGAAAATGGAAAATTTTCAGAAGTGTTTTTTATGTTTGTGGAAAACACATTTGACAGTAAAACTTGTTCTAAACTGAAAAATATTTATACCTCATAAGGTAAATATTCATAAGTCTTGCTGCAGAAATATTAACGGATTATAGTATATGTCCCAAGCCCCTCAGGACTATTACGTAGAATATGGTAAATGCATCATACTTCTCTAAACTTCAGCAAAGCTGGAAGTCTCAAACTCACTGGCTTCAAAGCTTTTGCATAAATCGGGGCTGTAGACCTGCAGTAGCATGTTTGGAAACGAAGCCGCTCAGCAGGCAAAAGATAGGATCAATGCTAATTAGCAGATGGTATAGAAATTCTAACATGGCAAATTTCGTATTTCTTTTTAAGATACTACTTCATGAGTCAAATATAGCTCATTGCTGTGCAAAATGTTTAATACTGTGCAAATTGAGAGAGCAGCGAAATAATGTTAACCTTTTTTTTTAAATCAGTAACTAATGTGGTAACTGACAGGATAATTTATTCCTAAACCCATAATTCAGCAACACTACATAGTCAGGAGATGGTAGCTTGATGCCCGACATGTGTGTAAAATCTCAGTACGGCTGTGGAAAAAGAAACAGGACTTTTAAAGTGACCTTACATTGTTAAAGTCAGTTGCCTGCCTTTCATAACATTGATCTCAATGCAACGGAAATCCAAAAGCTTCAAAGTGTTCAAAATGGATGAAATAAGTAATAATGAACTAATGTGAGCTGCTGGCATTTTTGAATTGCACGGTACATGGCTAATTTTACCCACCTTGCAGCTTGCCAGCTAATTATAAGCATCATGCCTGAGGAAACAACTCTCACTTGTTTGGAAAGGTTAAGGTTTCTAGCATATGCGTAAGGATCTGTCAGTGGATTTCTGAAATTGTCTGTGAGTTAGGAGAAAATTATTCCAATAAGTTGGAAATGAAATAAAAATAACTATAAATTGTCTGTTTTAAAAGTTAGTAAATACGGAATTATGTCTTTTTAAACTACCTAGTACAATGGTTAATAAACAACTGTGGATTCCGGTGGAATAGTTTATATGTATGTATCAAAGAAGTGACTTTTTCCCCCAAGCATTTTGAATGTATGTATATGCATGTGTTGTGTGTGTATTATTTTTACACTATATCTGTGCATATTTTCTGTGCTTTGGGAATCTTCCCCACTGCCATGTTTTCCACATGGTTAGATAGTGACCCATCTCAGGATGGAGGCAGCGTCCTAAGAAGGAAAGAACGGGAGCCTGGTATAAAGTGCAGGCCATGTTCTAGTCAGTCCTTCCCTTTTCCAATGTCTCCTGCCTCCTGATCAAAATAACACAGAGATATGCAATGCTCATTTTACTCATAGGACATTTCCTCGAGGGGAGTCCCACCCAAGTAGCCTGGAAACCTTTACTTTTCATAATAGTTTTGCCTTCCTGGAAGTGGAAGGAGGATCAGTTCTTTCTCAGGTGAATTTAGTGGAAGGCAACCCTTCCTTGAGGTGTGTTCAGCTGCTGCGGATGGAGTCAGTTTCTGCCTGTCATATTCAGGGCTCAGACCATTTGGGTTGTAATGTGCTGCTCCAGCCTTCCTTTAAGGTGTGATGATTATGCCCAGAGAAATCCTGTCCCCCTCCCCACCACCCCTGGAATGGGAAGTAGGCATGCTTCTCATAAACAGTCAACTACCTTTACGGTTGCTCTATAATATAGTTTATCTGGCAAGCAAGGTCATGGCACCAGTAGACTAGATTATTCTAGAAATTGTACTCTTCTATTGCCCTAGGAATGACTGAGAGATTTCTATGTATCCATACATGTGTCTTATGCTTTCAGACACTTGGGATTTCTTTCCAGTGGAATGATGGGCTTGGATTTCTAGCAACATTTTTTCCCCTATGTTTACTTGCGTTTACTTGATTGTACATACCACGTTTGGCTATGACTGAAGCATATTTATCTTTTTGACAGTTTTTATGGCTTCTCAGCTGTCTTGAGACAAGTCAGCAAATTAGATATCCGTGATTCTTATTAGCAATGCATTTTAGCTCCATTAGCAAATATGAAAAGTGATCTATTCCTCTTGACAGCTTATCTCCATAAAAAGTAACTCTAATGCTAGAGGTCATCTCTGGAGCCCACGGCCAGAGAATCCCCCAAGAGATATCGCCCCATTTCAGATATATTTTTTAAGTGCTATTAATAAATGAACAGTATTTCCCATAGTCATCATTTATAAAATGCCATAACAACAGATCATAGAAGAATATCACATGATAGCTGATTATACGGCCCTTGTATGTGACCTGGTTGATGTGCTGATTTTCTGTGATAAATTGAAAAATTTTTCCCTTCTCTCCCTAATCTCTTTAGCTATTTGAGCCCACGGAATGTGGAAACGGATATGTGGAAGCTGGGGAGGAGTGTGATTGTGGTTTTCATGTGGTAGGTATAAGAAACCTTCTATACTTACAGCACAGATCTTGCTTGGTGCAAACAGATATAGCATTCGTGAGAGGCCAGCTCATTGATTGTGGTCTTGCTGCCTTTCTTTCTCATCTCTCTGATTAGTGCTTAATTCAGCTCAGGCACGTTAGAATTAGTCATGTCCTTATGGCCTTGTCTGAGCAAACCTAATGGATTCTTCTGATTGAATTCCCTACCTCTTAAAAATTTATAGCTCATATTCATCTAAGTTTTACCAAATCATAAAACATTCTTTCTGTGTTGTGTATTATTTTTATCTTTATGAAATAGATTGGGCATTAGAATGTAGTGGAGCTAACTGGAGGAGAATTGCCTGCTAAAAATTAAGCTTTCTCTTTGGTATTGAAATCCTTTCATAGAAAATCTTACTTTGCTAAGAAGTATTGCAGGAAGGAATCTATCCTTGTTTAAAGTAATTAATTATTTCCCAGAGTATTTGCTTACTATTGTATAAATGTACTCATTTGGAATATGCATGCCACGTGTGGAGAGAAAATGACTGACCAGCTGGTAAGGCTCTTCGCTTACTCACGTGAAGTGTTTTCTCTAGGAATGCTATGGGTTGTGCTGTAAGAAATGTTCCCTCTCCAACGGGGCTCACTGCAGCGACGGGCCCTGCTGTAACAACACCTCATGTCTTGTGAGTGTTCTGACAGTTTCATCTTTCTTTTAACTGACAGATTAGCCAGATATCTCAGTGTGTACACTGAGCATTTGTATAGCTTGTCACAAATTTCTTGGGTACAGTGTACATATTAGCCTGGCAGTTTTATAGAATCGATAAATCTCAAATTCTGTGAGCCGCAACATTTATCTCTACTATTATTCACTACCAACCGTCTTATCCTGCAATGCCTCATTAAGAAAATATACCTAAACTGCTTCCAAAAGAGTTGCCCTACTAACACAGATGAAATCCATATTAAATTGTTAAATAGAGGAGGGACAATTTCTGTGGTCTTTTTAATAATATGACCTACTTATAACATTTTTCTTCAAAACGTACCCTAATTTATTTTAGACCTGAACATAAAAGCTAGTGCTCATATTTTCCCATTGGGTTTAAAATCCCCTGTAAAGGCAAGAAAGTGAGATAGGAAAGTAACATCTGAATGCATACTCATATGTGTATATACACAGTTTTTGTGTGTGTGGACATACACAGTCTTCCATCCACAGAGACCACCAGTTATTTTTGAAAAGTCATTGTCATCTTCCCTTTTCTCATATATATAACCTCTAATATTCCTTATAACCATAGAATTACATAATTTTATGATTTTTTTCAATATTAGAGGGTATTATGCTTTATGGTATTTAGAAGATCCTAGCTTAGTTTCTCCTTGCTTCGTGTCCCCAACTAGATTATAAATTGCTTGAGGGTAATGGGCTCTTTCCTTCACCTTTTACCCACACCCTCCTCAAATAAAATGCTTTGTATACAATAGGCATTCCCTGGTATTACTAAAGGTAATTCATATGAATTTATTAAAATTTGATTGTCTATGTGTAGCAAAGGCAAGTTTAATATCTACGCTAATAGGTAATTCAATGAAGGTTGGGTATATATGTGAATTTTTCAGAGGGATCTTAAATGTTTATCTTGTAGTGTTTTGCTATTTTGTCTTAAGCCAAACCAGAATTTCTTCTTTAGGTGATTTCCATCACATTGTTTTCTGAAAATAGTACTCTGAGACAGTGGATTTTGAAATCTGAACATTTAAAGCTTTGGTTGATGATTCATCTTTAGTATAGACGGTAGCATCTGGGCCTTGTTTCTATTCTGCAGTAGGATATTCTGTCTTGCTAATTCTTAAAAAGAGTTTGGTGTTAGTTATGTGAGAGTATAGGCATTGTTGGTGAGTCTAAGAATGTTATAATAACTCTCTGAAATATTACATAATCCTAACTCTTAATATTGAATTTTGATTTGCAGTTTCAGCCACGAGGGTATGAATGCCGGGATGCTGTGAACGAGTGTGATATTACTGAATATTGTACTGGAGACTCTGGCCAGGTATGGCGCACTGAATTTTCAGTAATACATTTTACTTGTAAGTGCAGGTTGAGTATTCCTTATCCACAATGTTTGGGGCCAGAAGTGTTTCAGATTTAAAATTTTTGGATTTTGGAATATTTGCATATTCATAATGAGGTATCTTGGGGATAGGACTCAAATCTAAAGAAGAAAGTCTTTGATGTTTCATATACACTTTATACACATTGCCTGAAGGTAATTTTATGTAATATTTTTAAGTAATTTTGTGCATTAAACAAAGTTTGTGTACATTGAATCCTCAGAAAGCAAAGATACCACTATCTCAGCCACCCATGTGGACAATCATTGGTTGTTCAGCATCACCATGATTCCTGAATCTAAGTGCTACCAATACACAATTATTCTCCTGTACTTATTCACACCTAATTACTTAACAGTAAAAAAAAATTGGACATACCATTAAGACATTGAAAAAATAATGTGTTCAGGGTAATCAAACAGCACAGTAGCATCACCCAAATAACTGTATCAGCTGTTGAAAAACAGCAACAATGAAAATGGCAGGCTTTCAGTCACCACTTAGGATGCTGTGTTTTAAACCTTTGAAAAAGTTACTGTATGCTGTATTTTACTTTTTTTTTTTTTTTTTTTTTTAAGAAACATCAGAAGCAGTGGAGGGACCAGGAAGTGGGTCCTCTAGGGATAAGGGGGCATTCTGCTAGATGGATTTTTAAAATGGTTCCTCCAGAGTCATCTGCCTCATTAACAGAGTTTTTGCTTAGAAGTCTCTCTTTGATTTTATTAGATTGGTACAAAAGTAATTGCGGTTTTTGCCATTGCTTTTGATGGCAAAAACCATAATTACTTTTGCACCAACCTAATATAAACTGGCATGATTTCTTGTTCTGTTATGAATGCACACTGGCTCTAATTCTTCACGAAGCCCATCACACACTTTCACCATACATCCATAGGCACTTCTGCAGTGTTAATGATGTCATCTTCATCATGTCAACACTCAAAACGTTTCAGATTTTGGAGCATTTCTGATCTTGGATTTTTGTTTTAGGAAGCTCACTCAACCTGACTCAACCTGTACATATCTTAAAGCTTTCAGTATAGATTGCACATGTGAATATTCTTTGTTTCCTTTGTTTTATGTTTGATTTTGCTTGGTTTGTGGTTATTTCTAGCTCTTTACCATACCTTCATTTTAGGAAAGTTTGGTGTGGTTCTCTTTTTTTGTGTGTGTGGGGTAGGGGCCTAAATCTTTTTTTCTTCCTAATTTCTCCTTCATAACTAGTTCTCTTTATATGATTTGTATCCAACTAATTGATTTTTCTTTTCTGGTCCTTACATCTTAAACAGTACGTTCACACTGATGAAGCACTAATGTGCTGTTTTGAAACATTTTAAAGCCACGAAACCAGTTATTAGACAAAATTTGGATGGATGCCCAATGTAGAAAATAAGGAACAAGCAGCACTACTCTGGCTGAAGTGGGATTGGGAGCAGAAGTCCACCTTTCTTAATTCTCCGTTGCCACGTCTGTTGCACACATGTAGCCCTGGCTTCATGGCCTGTGTGGTTTGGCATGATCTTCTTCCCATTAAAATTATTGCCACATAATTAATATTGCCCTCTAAAATTCCTTCTTTGTATAATGTTTATGTTTTTAATTTACCTATTATTTTATGTGTTTAATTTATACACATTATGTCTTTATTTGTCATTCAAGTGAATATTTGTTGAGGGCCTACTGTGTGATAAGCACTGCTCTAAATACTGGGACATGGCCTTACTTTCATGGAACCTACATTCTGCTGGGTATAGAAAGGCAAGTAAATAAACAAAAATGTCAGATGGTGATAAGTACAAAGCATAAAATAAGGTGAAGTGGAAAGAGTATAGGGTAGGATGTGATAGATAGGGTGATCAAATATTTCTTCCTGGAGGAGATGGCATGGAAGCAGAGACACAAATAAGAAGGAGCTCATCAGTAAATAATGAGTACAGAAGCTTAGCTTCTCCATGAAATGGAATGAAAGCAAGGATAGCTGGAGAACAGTGGAAACATTTCAAAAAGGAAGTCAAGAATCAGGGCAGGTAGGGACATGTAGGCCATGGAAAGAATTTTAGATTTCATTCTACCTTCATTTTAATTCTGACATTATTTTAAAAGCATTTCCCCATGCTATTATACAGTTTTTATAGGTAATTCTTTTCACGATTGTATGAGAGTCTGTCGTGTGGATTTATCAGTTGATTTATACCCAATGTGGGTATCTAGATTTTGGCAGTTTATTATTAGTAGTATAGAAGTGAACATTTTTGTGCATTTTTACGAGAGTGTTTCTTGTTCAGGGTTAGCTCCTCAGGACAAGTTCCTAAAAGTGGGAGTTACCTGTTGCTAGGCATTGTGCTTTCCAAGAGGCTCCCAATAGAGTACACTTGGCAGTCAAAATATCACTTTTATTATTGAAAATGGCCAAGTTGAAGGCTGTAGCTTAATGTGAGGGCTAAAAAGTTATCTTTAAGATCCCGGTTCAGGCTGTAGCAACAGGTTACTGACAAAATTGGGTCCAGAAGGACAATGTATGGCACGGGGCAGCAATGGACAATGCATAGTTTATGTGGGTAGGCTTGCTTCTAAAAGAATGGCAGAACTGAGGCAGAATGCCTAGTTCTTCTTCCCAAGCTTATCATTGGTCAATCACTCCACCTCCCAATGATGGAAGTGAGTAAAGAGGAGGGGAGCTGGGGTTACACTAAGTTCCTTAATCAGAAGGAAAAATGAGGAGAGGGAAAGAAGGGTTCTAATTAACATTTTTGTAAAGGTGTTGATATATATTATTTGAAGCTCAATTCAAATGGATGCTGTTAAATAGATTGTACCGTGAAATATGTTCAGGCCATGTTTTCATTATTTTTATGCATATCTGTTTCTTACGTTTCATTAAATAGGTTTTTTTTGCAATTTTCTGTAATACAAAGTATGAGAATTGTAGGTTCTGTGTTTAATGACAAGTGTATTGACAATCCTGATACACTGTTTCACTGAGTTATATTTTTAGCTTTGTAGAATACTACTATTTTTATATTTACCATATATGGTTTTAGTTCTGTGTAGTGAGCCCTTTTTTTTGGCCGGGCGCGGTGGCTCAAACCTGTAATCCCAGCACTTTGGGAGGCCGAGACGGCGGATCACGAGGTCAGGAGATCGAGACCATCCTGGCTAACACGGTGAAACCCCGTCTCTACTAAAAACTACAAAAAACTAGCCGGGCGTGGTAACGGGCGCCTGTGGTCCCAGCTACTCGGGAGGCTGAGGCAGGAGAATGGCGGGAACCCGGGAGGCGGAGCTTGCAGTGAGCCGAGATCGCGCCACTGCACCCCAGCCTGGGCGACAGAGCGAGACTCCTTCTCAAAAAAAAAAAAAAAAGAAGTATAGTTTTTTCATTTCAATTTTTAACTCTTTAAGTGCCATAGAATTTACTAGAAATAAGACTTTTATGATGAGAACTCTTTGTTTAACCTAATATTCTATTGTCTAAGTAAAACATTTTTTTCTTTTTATAGCATGTGTCTAAGCTGAAAATTACACTGTTAAATTAATTTCACAGTAGCACATTAAAATAGAATATTTTTGCTAATATTTTTCTAGCATGATCAGGATGAACCTAAAATAGAGGTAGAGGGACTTAAAACCCCCCAAAAATCTTCTTTTTCTCCTTAAGAAATAATGAGCCTTGATTTTAATTAATACCACTAATAATTAAGAAAATGGAATCTCTGCAACTCTGAGAATCAGTATTTACAGGCAACATTAAGACTTTATCTCTTTTACCTCATAATGTATTTATCTTAATTTTTATATTAGCATTTTTATATTGCCTCAGAGCTACTTATTAAACTTACCATTTATAATAGAATAAACAATACTTAAGAGAAATCCTTGACAAACAATACTGGTAGATGTAATACAGATATTTGAAAGATAGGAGAAATATTTTTTGTTAGTGCTATGAAATATGTCATCTGGGTGGGTAGTATAACATAATTTAAAGTAAACACTTCTAAATGCTATTGCACTATTGAAGCCTGTCTGCCTCGAGTGAACCATCCTGTATAGCATAATGTACAAGGAAGGTTCTAGAATGACATTTAGAGACTGAATCCAATGCTCTGCTCATAAGCAGAATAAAGTGCACAGATTTATGGTTCTCCTGTTTTAAATGTGCGCAGAGAACATAGAACGTTCCCTAATTTCTCTGGTTAAACATTCCTGTGATAAGCAACTGTCTTTTATTAGCCTAAACTAAAACCAAATAGATTAGAAATCTGACATGTGGCTGTGCCAATTTAGAATAAGGGCATTTTTTTTCATTAGTGAAGAATTGTACAAGGTTTTTTCTAACTGAAACATCACAAAAGTAAAATCTGACAAATTAATTTTAGATCCTGATGTGCTTATTCTAATAGCAATATTGCTTTTGCATTACTGTTGACTGAGGTTGTGTTAGTTTTATTCATTTTTTAACATTACAATTTATTTATTTTTCTGTAAGTTATTGGGGTGCAGGTGGTATTTGGTTACAAGAGTAAGTTCTTTCATAGTGATTTGTGAGATTTTGGTGCATTCATCACCTGAGCAGTATACACTGCACCATATTTGTAGTCTTTTATCCCTTGCCCCTCTCCCCGCTTCCCCCAAGTCCCCAAAGTCTGTTGTATCATTATTATGTCTTTGCATTATTACTTAGCTCCCACATATCCGTGAGAACATATGATGCTTGGTTTTCCATTCCTGAATGATACCTCTTAGAATTAATAGTCTCCATTCTCAGCCAGGTCACTGCAAATGCTGTGAATCCATTCCTTTTTATGACTATGTAGTATTCCATCATATATATATATGTGTATATACACACACACACGCTACAGTTTCTTTATCCACTCGTTGATTGATGGGCGTTTGGGTTAGTTGATGGTCATTTGAGTTGGTTCCATGGTTTTGCAGTTGCGAATTGTGCTGCTATAAACATGCGTGCACAAGTATCTTTTTTGAATAACAAAGTCTTTTCCTCTGGGTAGATACCCAGTAGTGGGATTGATGGATCAAATGGTAGATCTACTTTTAGCTCTTTAAGGAATCTCCACACTGTTTTCCATAATGGTGGTACTCGTTTACATTCCCACCAGCAGTGTAGAAGTGTTCCCTGTTCACCGCATCCACACCAACGTCTACTGTTTTGTTTTGTTTTTTTATTATGGCCATTCCTGCAAGAGTAAGGTAGTATTGCATTGTGGTTTTGATTTGCATTTCCCTGACCATTAGTGATGTTGAGCATCTTTTCATATGTTTGTTGGCCATTTGTGTGTCTTCTTTTGAGAATTGTCTATTCATGTCCTTAGCCCACTTTTTGATGGGATTTTTTTTTCTTATTGATTTGTTTGAGTTCATTGTAGATTCTGTATATTATTTCTTTGTCAGATGTATAGATTGTGAAGGTTTTCTCCCACTCTTTGGGTTGTCTGTTTATTCTGCTGACTTTTCCTTTTGCCATGCAAAAGCTCTTTAGTTTAATTAGGTCCCAGCTGTTTATTGTTGTTTTTATTGCATTTGCTTTTGGGTTCTTGGTCATGAAATCCTGGCCTATAAGCCAATGTCTGGAAAGGTTTTTCAGTGTTTTCTTCTAGAACCTTTATAGTTTCCCGTCTTAGGTTTAAGTCCTTAATCCATCTTGAGTTGATTTTTCTGTAAGGTGAGAGATGAGGATCCAGTTTCATTCTCCTACATGCCGCTAGCCATTTATTCCGGCACCGTTTATTGAAAAGGGTGTCCTTTCCCCCACTTTATGTTTTGTTTGCTTTGTCAAAGATCAGTTGGCTGTAAGTATTTGGATTTATTTCTGGGTTCTATATGCCATTGGTCTGTACGCCTATTTTTATACCAGCACCACGCTGTTTTGGTGACTGTGGCCTTATAATTTGAAATCAGGTAATGTGATGCCTCCAGATTTGTTCTTTTTGCTTAGTCTTGCTTTGGCTTTGTGGGCTCTTTTTGGTTCTATATTAATATTAGAATTGTTTTTGCTAATTCTGTGAAGAATGATGGTGGTATTCTGATGGGGATTGTGTTGAATTTGTAGATTGCTTTTGGCATTATGCTTATCTTCAAATATTGATTCTACCCATCCATGAGCATGGGATGTGTTTCCATTTGTTTGTGTCATCCATGATTTCTTTCAGCAGTGTTTTAGTGTAGAGGTTTTTTGACCCTTTGTTGGGTATATTCCTAAGTTTTTTTTTTTTTTTTTTTTTTGCAGCTATTATAAAAGGGGTTGAGTTCTTAATTTGATTCTCTGCTTGATCACTGTTGTTGTATAGAAGAGCTACTGATTTGTGTACATTAATCTTGTATCTGGAAACTTTGCTGGATTCCTTTTATCAGTTCTAGGAGCTTTCTAGAGGAGTCCTTAGGGTTTTCAAGGTAAACAATCATATCATCAGCAAACAGTGACAGTCTGACTTCCTCTTTACCAACTTGGAGGCCCTTTCTTTCTTTCTCTTGTCTGATTGCTCTGGCTAGGACTTCCAGTACTATGTTGAAGAGGAGTGGTGAGAGTGGGCATCCTTGTTTTGTTCCAGTTTTCAGAGGGAATGCTTTCAGCTTTTCCCCATTCAGTATTATGTTGACTGTGGGTTTGTCATAGATGGCTTTTATTACATTGAGGTATATCCCTTGTATGCTGATTTTGCTGAGAGTTCTAATCATAAAGGGATGCTGGATTTTGTCAAAATGCTTTTTCTGCACCTATTGAGATGATCATGTGATTTTTGTTTTAAATTCTGTTTATGTGGTGTATTGCATTTATTGACTTGTTTATGTTAATCCATTCCTGCATCCCTGGTATGAAACCCACTTGATCATGGTGGATTATCTTTTTGATATGTTGTTGGATTCAGTTAGCTAGTATTTTGCTAAGGATTTTAGCATCTGTGTTCATCAAGGATATCAGTGTGTAGTTCTCTTTTTTGTTTATGTCCTTTTCCTGGTTTTGGTATTAGGTTGATGCTGGCTTCATAGAATGAATTAGGGAGGATTCCTTCTTTCTCTGTCTTGTGAATAGTGTCAAAAGGTTGGTACCAATTCTTCTTTGAATGTCTGGTAGAATTCTGCTGTGAATCCATCTGGTCCTAGACCTTTTTTGGTTGGTAATTTTTAAATTATCATTTCAATCTCACTGCTTGTTATTGGTCTGTTCAGGGTATCTAATTCTTCCTGATTTAAGCTAGGAGGGTTTTATTGTTCCAGGAATTTATCCATTCCTTCTAGGTTTTCTAGTGTATGTGTGTAAAGGTGTTCATAGTAGCTTCAATGATCTTTTGTATTTCAGTGGTATCAGTTGTAATATCTCCTGTTTTATTTCTTAGTGAGGTTTTTTTTGGATTTTGTCTCTTCTTTTCTTGGTTAATCTTGCCAATGGTCTTATCAATTTTATTTATCTTTTCAAAGAACCAGCTTTTTGTTTCATTTATCTTAGGCATTTTGTTGTTGTTGTTTCAATTTCATTTAGTTCTTCACTGATCTTGGCTATTTTCTTTATTCTGCTGGGTTTGGGTTTGGTTTGTTCTTGTTTGTCTAGTTCCTTGAGGTATGAGATTAGATTGTCTGTACTCTCTCAGACTTTTTGATGTAGGCATTTAGGGCTATGAACTTTCCTGTATTTGCTGTATCCCAGAGGTTTGATAGGTTGTGGCATCATTGTCATTTAGTTCGAAGAATGTTTTAATTTCCATCTTGGTTTTGTTTTTGATCCAATGCTCATTTGGGAACAGGTTATTTAATCTCCTTTGCATGGTTTTGAAGTTTCCTTTTTGAAGGTATTTGCATGGTTTTGAAGGTTCATTTTGGAGTCGATTTCCAGTTTTATTCCATTGTGATCTGAAAGAGTGCTTGATGTAATTTCAGTTTTCTTAAATTTATTGAGGCTTGTTTTATGGCCTGTCACATGGTCTATCTTAGAGAAAGTTCCATGCACTGTTGAATAGAATGTGTATTCTGCAGTTGTTGGATGAAATGTTCTGTATACATCTGTTAAGTCCATTTGTTCCAAGTAATAGTTTAAATCCATTGTTTCTTTGTTGACTTTCTGTCTTGATGACCTGTCTAGTGCTGTCAGTGGAGTATTGAAGTCCCCCACTATTATTGTGTTGCTGTCTATGTCATTTCTTATTTCTTTCTTTGTTTCTTTTTCTTTTTTTTTTTTTTTTTTTTTTTGAGACAGAGTTTCCTTCTTGTTGCCCAGGCTGGAGTGCAATGGCGTGATCTCAGCTCACTGCAACCTCCGCCTCCCAGGTTCAAGTGATTCTCCTGCCTCAGCCTCCCAAGTAGCTGGGATTATAGGCAGGTGCCACCATGCCAGGCTAATTTTTGTATTTTTCGTAGAGACAGAGTTTCACTGTGTTGGTCAGGCTGGTCTCGAACTCCTGACCTCAGGTGATCCACCTGCCTCGGCCTCCCAAAGTGCTGGGATTACAGGCATGAGCCACAATGCCTGGCCAACATTTCTTAGGTCTATTAGTAATTGTTTTATAAATGTGGAAGCTCCAGTGTTAGGTGCATATACGTTTAGGATTGTGACATTTTCCTGTTGGACAAGGCCTTTTACCATTATATACTGTCCCTCTTTGTCTCTTTTAACCACTGTTGCTTTAAAGTTTGTTTTGTCTGATATAAGATTAGCTACTCCTGCTTGCTTTTGGTGTCCATTTGCATGGAATGCCTTTTCTACCCCTTTACATTAAGTTTATGTGAGTGTTTATGTGTCAGGTGAGTCTCCTCCTAAAGGAGCAGATGGTTGGTGAGTTCTTATCCATTCTGTGCTTCTGTATCTTTTAAGTGGAACATTTAGGCCATTACATTCAATGTTAGTATTGAAATGTGAGGTACCATTACTTTCATCATGCTCTTTATTGTCTGTGTGCTTTGGTTTTGTTTTTTGTTTTTGCTTTAACTTGTATTTTTGTTTTATAGACCCTGTGTGATTTATGCTTTAAAGAGGTTCTGTTTTGATGTTTTTCCAGGATTTGTTTCAAGATTTAGAGCTCCTTTTAGCAGTTCTTGTAGTGGTGGTTTGGTAATGGAAAATTCTCTCAGCATTTGTTTGTCTGAGAACGATTGTATCTTTCTTTCATATATGATGCTTAGTTTCGCTGGATACAAAATTCTTGGCTGATAACTGTTTTGTTTGAGGAGGCTGAAGATAGGTCGCCAATCCCTTTTAGCTTGTAGAGTTTCTGCTGAGAAATCTGCTGTTAATATGATAGGTTTTCCTTTATAGTTTACCTGGTGCTTCTGTCTCACAGCTCTTAAGATTCTTTCCTTTGTCTTTACTCCGGATAACCTGATGACAATGTGCCTAGGTGGTGATCTTTTTGCGATGAATTTCTCAGGTGTTCTTTGTGCTTCTTGTATTTGCATGTCTAGGTCTCTCACAAGGCCAGGGAAGTTTTCCTTGATTATTCCCTTGAATATGTTTTCTAAGCTTTTAGAATTCTCTTCTTCCTCAAGTATACCAATTATTCTTTGGTTTGGTTGTTTAACATAATCCCAGACTTCTTGGAGGCTTTGTTCATATTTTCTTATTCTTTTTTCTTTTTCTTTGTTGGACTGGGTTAATTCAAAGACTTTGTCTTCAAACTCTGAATTTCTTTCTTCTACTTGTTCATTTCTATTGCTAGGACTTTCCAGAGCATTTCACATTTCTATAAATGTGTCCAAAGTTTCCTGAATTTTTTATTGTTTTTTCTTTAAGCTACTATTTCCATGAATATTTCTCACTTCACTTCTTGTATCATTGTTTGGATTTCCTTGCTTTGGGCTTTGCCTTTCTCTGGTCTCTCCCTGATTAGCTTAATAACTAACCTCCTGAAATTCTTTTTCAGGTAAATCAGGGATTTCTTCTTGGTTTGGATCCCTTGCTGATGAACTAGTATGATTTTTTGGGGGGTATTGAAGAGCCTTGTTTTTGTCCTATTACCAGAGTTGTTTTTTTGGTTCCTTCTCATTTGGGTAGGCTCTGTCAGAGGGAAAGTCTGGGGTGAAGGCTGTTGTTCAGATTCTTTTGTCCCACGGGTGTTGTACTGTCCCCTCCTTTCCTATGGATATGGCTTCCTGTGAGCTGAATCGCAGTGATTGTTCTCCCTCTTCTGGGTCTAGCCACCCAGTGAGTCTACGCAGCTCCTGGCTGGTACTAGGGGTTGTCTGCACAGAGTTCTGTGATGTAAACCATCTACGAGTCTCTCAGCTGTGGATACCAGCGCCTGTTCCAATGGAGGTGGCAGAGGGTGCAATGGACTCCATGAGGGTCCTTAGCTTTGGTGGTCTAATGATCTATTTTTGTGCTTGTTGGCCTCCTGCCACAAGGTCACGCTTTCCGGAAAGTATCAGCTGTAGTAGTGTGGAGAGGGATTGGTGGTGGGCAGGGCCCTAAAACTCCCAAGATTGTATACCCTTTGTCTTCCACTATAATCACCTCTTCAGTTTGTGTGGGAGCTGCGTGAGGCCTGTGACTGCTGGCTTTCCCCCACTTTCCTGACAACCTGCATGACTCAGCAGAGGCAGCCATAATCCTCCTAGGTAGGGATCTGGGAATCTCACCCCCATCCCCCACAGCAACCACAGCAAGACCCGCCCAAGGAGAGTCTGAGCTCAGACACACCTAGTTCTGCCCCCACCTGATGGTCCCAGCTTCAAGAAAAAAGGGCTTTAGTTCTCCCCCGGCCTGTGAGGTCTGCACACCCAATTGGTGCCCTCCCCGGAGTGATGGCCAGGAGGCTTCTCGCCCAGTTCAAATTGTTACAAAGTTCAGCTAGAGAATTCCTGCTCCCTGTGGAGTTTTACTCCTGCTCCTCTGGCCACCCTCCCGACGGATCCCTGTGGTGTCTGGCAAGAATGGGCTGCTCGGGGACCTAGTGAACTCCCGAGCCTTTCTGCTGCTTCCTCTACCTCTGTATTTGGCTCGGCTCTCTAACTTGACTCAGCTCTAGGTAAAGTCAGAAACCTCTCCTGCAAACTGACCTTCAGCTTCTCCAGTGGGGGTGTGTGTTCCCCCTTCCGCAGTTGGGGCACTCACAGTATTTGGGTGTCTCCTGGGTCCTGCAGGAGCAGTCTGCTTCCTTCAGAGGGTCTGTAGGTCCTCTTGGGATTGCTGGTTTGTTCTTGCAGTCGATCTGGAGCTAAAGTTCACACTGCAGGCCTCCGCATGCTGCTCTGTCCAGAGCTGCAATCTAGTCCTGCCTCCTGTCCACCATGATCCCTATCACTGGTTGCATTAGTTTTAGAGTGAGTGAATAATTAATGATAGTTGATTAATGAGATAGTGATTGCATTTTGAGTGACTCTGGATGGATGAAAGAAACCACAGGGATTTCTGTTTTTGTGTAGTTGTGTATTTCTGCTTTTTAGTGCTAATCCCTTGAATACTCACCAGATTGAAAAGCTGTGGCGAATGAAACTTGTATGAGAGTCAGTTATTCTTTAGAAAGGTGTAGAACCAAAGCATTTGCCTTGGAATGTTTGTTAGGAAATTACTGCTTCTTAGGAACGCTAAATCAGTTCTGTTATCTTTCTGTGGTGAACTTGGTAAGTGGCTCAATATGTGCAGCATAGAATAACATAGTCGTATCTGGTTATTGGGCCATGCGTTTATGTTCTCTGGCAGTTCACAGTACTTGCACACCTGCCACATGCCTGGTGGTGGTGTAGGTAATAGGGCAGCAGTAGGAAACAAAACATAGAATCCTGCCTGCATAGAGCTCATATTATGATGGGGCAACAATGAACAAACAAGTAAGTAAAACATGAATTGTCAGTTGGTGATAAGTGCTTTGGAGAAGAAAAAAAAAAAAGGTCTGCTACAGTGTTTAAAACAAATACAAAAAGAAAAAGAAAAAAACTTGTAGACTTCTCTAATAATAATAATAAAAAAAGAAGCCCTTAAAGCCCTTATCCTAAATTGGCACAGCCCCAGAGAGTGCCAGCATTGGGAGGGGCTGCAGCTTTGAAGAGCATGGGTTCTCCGAAGGCCTCTTTGGGATGATGATATTTGAACAAAGTTCTAACAAAGGTGAGGGAATGAGCCATGCAGAAATCTGGAGTGACAACGGGAAAGCAAAGGCAAAGGCTGTGGGTGGCAGCATGCCTGTCGTGTCCACATGGAGTCACATCAGCCATGAGTGAGCAGAAAATGATGTCACAGAGATGACAGGATGAGAGAGTGTAGGAGCAAATCATGTTGAGCTTGTAAGGTTGTTGAGTAAGTTGGGAAACAGAAGATCGATGTGATTTGGTATTTACCTTTTTAAAGAGATCACTCTGATAGCAATGTAAACTCTAAAGTGACTAGGGTAGAAGCAAGGGACTCAGGTGGAAGGCTATTACAGTAATCCAGGTGAGAGATGGTGGTGCCTTGGACAGGGTATGAGCAGTAGGGGTGGAGAAAAGGGGTCAGATTGGCATTATATTTTGAAGATAGAACTAGCAGGATTTATGGACAGACTAGATGGAGGGAGAGTGAGAGAGGAGAGTAATAGAAGATGACTATGGCCTTTGGCTTGAACAATTGGAAGGATGGAACATCATTTACTGAGAAGGTGAAGACTGAGGGAGGACCTCGGTGCATACTGCTGTTTCTTATTTATTTGCCATGCCTGCATATTTTTTTCTTTTTGTATTTGTTTTAAACACTGTAGCAGACCTTTTTACATTCTCTTAAATGTGGTCAATAAAATGTACAGAGAGTAACTTTGGGGGGAAATGAAGTATTTCTTTTAAAAATGATTTGATACATAGACCTATAAAAAGAAATAACCATCACATCACAGACTGTTCTAGTAACATGTCTGTAGTTTGAAGAGGTCAGAACTATTAATATAATGGAGATATAGCACTTACTTTGCGTTGAAAGGCAAAGTATTTCTTCTGTTTCACTAAAGTAGCCTATAGGTAAAATGTCATGATGTCAAATGCAGATTTGACATTTTCAGAGAGCTGAGCAAGTTCTTGTAAATTAGTTTCTTGAATGTGTCCCTTCCTATGTACCAAGCTGATTCATTTCCTTCATTGTCCATTTTAATCTCTTCTACTTTTAACTCTGTAGGCAAGTGAATGTGACTTGTTATTCTGGTCCACCTCACCATAAACAGAAGAAACATAAAATGTATGCACTATGTGGCCCTTATTTACTTATTTTACCAATAATAGCATAAATAATGGGATTAATAATCTAAGGAGTTGCATGTGTTTTTCTCAATGTTTCTAGTTATGTATATCCACCATGCTTGCATTATATATAGTATACACATTATCTGAAGGTACCTAGCATGCTGAATATTAACTAAAAAGATAATATTTTGCAGTGCCCACCAAATCTTCATAAGCAAGACGGATATGCATGCAATCAAAATCAGGTATGCTGGGCTATAAATTTTAAGTGTAATTTAAAAAGGATTCGTTGGAAAGTTTTTTTCCTTTTTTGATCAATATTAATATAACTTCGAAGGGAATTTTACTCAAGTAAATGATTATAGTGGGATTCTAATTTAGAGTTGCTTCATGTGATGCCAAATATTAAATATATTTACCTCTGGTGACAAATTGCCCAGATTAAGAGAGAGAAAAAAAAAAAGAATGTAATGGCTGAAGAACTGGGAGTCTCATTTATTGAGTTGTGACCATTTTTCAGTAATTTCAACCTGCCTGGTGTGGGAAAGAAAATATGACAATCTGTCATGAGTTTTTTTGTTCCCTGAAGCCATATTATAACCTACAGGTAAGTATCATGATATCAAATGCAGATTTGATGTTTTCTAACCATCCATACACAAAAGAACCTAAAAATCATTTTGGTTCTTTCACAGAAATATACCAGTTTTTGTTTACTGTAAAATTTCAAATTTTAGATGTTTAGTTTACATTTAGAGAGCTGTACAATGAGTTCTGTTTAGAGTTTTAAATTTTTAACTGTTATTCTGAAGATGTTTGTGATTCTTATTGGTCACTATAAAAATATTAGAGTATGAAATGAAAAAACTTTATCCAAGTGAACCAGAAGGAGACATTGTAGTAAAAATGTTGGGGAAAACAAACTGACTGTGTGTGCCTCACATGTGTGTTCCTGTCCCCAGGGCCGCTGCTACAATGGCGAGTGCAAGACTAGAGACAACCAGTGTCAGTACATCTGGGGAACAAGTAGGTCGCATCTCCTTGCTTGGTGGTTACACATACCATTTTCTTTTATAGTGTTCTTCTCTGCCAGTCTTGCTGAGATGCACAGCTTGGAGTGATGTTTTTAAAAAAATCTAGAAAGGATGAGAATAAAGAGAACTGTGAATCTTAGTCACAAAAACTATAGAAAACAACTGCTTAAGTTGGGCACTTGTCAGAACTGAGCAGTGCCATTTAGTGGCTGTGGCTCTCAGAGAAGGGGGTGTTGCATTCATTTGCAAAGATTGGGTTGAGTACAGTGTGATTATCCAGCCACTTGTGTGATTTATTTTGTACCTTGGTTTTAACATTTGACCCCCTTTTTTCCATTAACACACACAAGTTAGCTTTCTGGGTTTTACTCCGGGAAAATACCAGACTTTTTTTTTAATTTTGTCATTTACTGTCTCACTTCAAAGTGAAGAGATGCATGTACTTCCTGAGATGCAGACAGGTACATGGCTATGATTCTTAGTACATTCCCTAAAAGTTCATGTGCATATCCTCTTCCTGACATTTACATTGCCTCTATAATAATATCAGTTCATGAGGGCCAGATGGGGGGAAGAATGAGAAATGAGTCTGCCTTTCTAGCCAAGGCCGGGTTCACCCCAAAGGAAAAGAAAGCACACAAAAGGAGAACAGGGCTCCGGCACGAGTGATTTTAGAGTTTGGCAAATACCATTTCTTTGACTGATTTACATTCAGTGCTTTAGTTTTGACAGAGAAAAGATAATGGAGACATTTGTATTTTGAAAGGTTTAATTATCAAAACTCAGGTGCCGACATAAAACCTCAATGGGCTACAACTTTGTAATTAATTTCCTAATATTGATATAAAACAAGATTAAGAATGTTAGTTGCCTGTGTGTCACTTCACCAATTCCTGCTGATAGTCATTCGCACCTTCCATCCTCAAACTCACCAACAAGCATTGGAGAGAAATTTGTGTCTCAGGCTAAAACCAGTGTTGTGTTGGAACTTTTTCGTATTAGCTTGCAAGAGCCAATTGTTAAATTTTTAGGAATTTTGCAAGCCCATGGACATCACATTGAGTGTGAAATCAGCCATGGAGAATTTATGCCATGGAAACTTGCAAATGCTACAAATCAGGATGTTCTTTTTCCTTGTTCTGGAGAATCAGGTGTTAAACACTTACTGGCACATTACTGGTTATGGATAACAAAGAAGATGAGAATTAATTTTCTTCTCTTGCCTATCTCCAAAAGAGGCTGCAGGGTCTGACAAGTTCTGCTATGAAAAACTGAATACAGAAGGCACTGAGAAGGGAAACTGTGGGAAGGATGGAGACCGGTGGATTCAGTGCAGCAAACAGTGAGTGGTCAGCTCTGAGGGCATCATCACTGGACTTGGAACCCCTTATTATGCAAGTGCAAAATGAGCACAAAATAAATGCTAATGATTTTTTTCTAAGTGTTCACCTATTCCAAAATTTAAAGTATTTGTTTGTAATAGATATTATTATATCTAGAGGCAAATGGCTACAGATTAAACTGTTACTATGCTACAGAGTCATGCCATTTCCACAGAATTCAGAAAATTTCTCAGGTGCCATATTTTACTTCATTTTTGTTCTGATGAGATACTTTGCCAGAGCATTACAAATTAATACTAGCTTTTAATTTTCTACTTTTACTAGAATATATGGCCTATGAACGTAGTAGTATACATGTAGTTTAAAAGCAAACTATGTAGACCATATATATTTTTGCGACGAAAGTGAAATCTTACTATTTTTTTTATCATTTCACAAGTGTAGTAACATTTGATTTATTCAGATATCTAATATTTACACCAGAGATTTTTTTTCCTTTCCAAAAAGCATCTAGTTAGTACATATTAAAGGCATCTTTACTCAGGAAATGAGATACTTTCAGAGCACATTGATATTTCTTTCTGTCTGTCTTTTTTTTTTTTTTTTTTTAAATTGAGACTGAGTCTTGCTCTATCGCCCAGGCTGGAGTGCAATGGCATGATCTCAGCTCACTGCAACCTCCTCCTCCTGGGTTCAAATGATTCTCATGCCTCAGCCTCCTTAGTAGCTGGGATTACAGGCACCTGCCACCACGCCCGGCTACTTTTTGTATTTTTAGTAGAGATGGGGTTTCACCATGTTGGCCAGGCTGGTCTCAAACTCCTGACCTCAAGTGATCCACCCTCCTCAGCCTCTCAGTGCTGGGATTACAGGCTTGAGCCACCATGCCCAGCCTGCTATTTCTTTGATTAGTTGAGGAAAGTTAGAATTCTCATTAATTAGGTTATTAAGGTTAATTCAATTACTGTGGAACAATGAAATCATCCCTTCTAAAGCAATGAAAATTCTCCTAATTTTGAAGCAGAGCAAGAATTTAAGGGAAGCTTTATTCTCAGTTAATGATCTCTGTTATATTTTACGAAACTTTGCAATTCCATGTAGTCTTTGATGATGAATGAGGCCATAGTAGGCAACAAATCTTTGACTATAATTTTTTAAAAATTAAACCAAAATAATAGAGAACAGAGCTTCTTATCTGATGTCTCATGAGTGAAGCACAGATGTTCCAAGATGTTGATCCTCAGTCCTTGAGGTGTCAGGGAATAGGAGCAAGGGGAGCCTGAAGTAGTCAAAATCCATGGGATTGGACACCTTGAATTTGATTAGCTTTATTCATTCACTCCATGTCCTAGAGAATCTGATTATCTCTCTCTGTTTCATGACCTCAAAAAGTTTGAGAGGCATTGGATTAGATTATTGTAAAAGATAGCTTTTTAGTATCTGGTAATAGAATACCCAATCCCCAATAAGGTAAGGGAAATTAATGTGTTCGAAACTTGAAAAAATTGTGAAATATATGGCCAGACACGATGGCTCCTGCTTGTAATCCCAGCACTTAGGGTAGCCGAGGCGAGTAGATCGCTTGAGTCCAGGAGTTCAAGACCAGTCTGGACAACATAGTGAGACCTCATCTTTGTTTTTAAAAAATTGTTAAATGTATAAACATAAAAATAAACAACACATAAATATACATTTTACCAAATAATTATGAAGTGAACTCCCATGTCACTCCTACGTGGGTCAAGAAATAGAACATTGCAGCATCATCCCAGAAATAGTGCAGATACCTTCATCCTGACTTTTCTTTAGAGTTTTACTGCCTAAGTTTTCATCCCTAATGCTTCATGTGTTATTTTGTATTTTGTTTCTCAGTTTCTCAAGTCCAGCATTTTAAGAGTTTTCTGTGGTGTGTATAGCTGTCTGTTGTTCATTTTTATTATTTATTTATTTCACTTTTATAAATGTACAAATAAATGGATATACTATACTTTAGTTCTCCATTCTGTGTTGATGAACATTTAGATTGTTTTCATTTTTTGGCTATTAGGCATCATGCTGCTATGAATATTCTTGTATATGTAACCTAGTGCACATTTGTACCTCTTTCTGTAAGGCCTGTACATAAGTAGAAAATTTGCTAAGTCATAGGGGATGTTATCAGTGTTACCAAATGATGTCAGACTGTTTTCTAAAATGGCTGAACTAGTAAATTCTACCATCAGTATTATGTATATAAGAATTTTGTTATGCCATATTTCACCAACACTTGGTATTATCAGACTTTTTGCTTTTATCTGTTCTGGTGGGTGTGACCTGATACATTAGCATGGTTTTAATTTGCATTTCCCCAGATTACAAGTGGAATTTAGCACATTTTTGTACATTTGTTGGACATGGATTTCCTTTTTTTGTGACGTGCCACTTTAATTCTTTGCCCATTTTTTAGGAGTCATTGTTTACTTAACAGACTAGAGGTAGAGGTCCTTATGGTGCATGAATTTAACAAGGTCACCAAAGACCCAGATAATTTCTGCCCCTCCATCCTGCAACCCTTAGCGTGTTGGCTTTTTGTCCTTATGCTTTGTGAACTCATGATTGTGAAGAGGATGCAAAAGCTATACATTCAAAGCTAGGAAGTAGGGATAGGAGCAAGAGGTCTTCTCCTTGTCAGTCTCTAACCTTTTATCCCAAAAACAAAATCCTCCCAGTCACTCCCTAGCCAGCTTTTACTCACGTCTTCACAGCCCAGGGGCCACTTTTAACTCTAAGAAGAGGAGAAGGGGGAATGGATAGGAAAGTGGGTGTCGAGAATGGGAGTACCAAGAATAGATGAGACAGCAGTCATGATCCATCTTTCAGGGCTGGGCACTTTGCTGTTCCAAACAAAACTGTGATCCTCTTAGCAAAGAAGGAGGGGGTTATCACCTACCAATGATATATGATCAAATGTTTTTGTTTAGAAAGAAAGAGAATATTTTAAAAATTTGAATAAATGTGGACCGAATCGTTTGGATTTTTTAAGCTTGATTCCTCTTGTCTGGTCTGTTTGTTTTCTTTACACATGTTCAGTGATGTGTTCTGTGGATTCTTACTCTGTACCAATCTTACTCGAGCTCCACGTATTGGTCAACTTCAGGGTGAGATCATTCCAACTTCCTTCTACCATCAAGGCCGGGTGATTGACTGCAGGTAACATATTAAATGTTGGAAGACCTCATAAGCCATGAGAATTACACATTTCAGAAAATCAAATTTCAAAAAAATCAGAAATCAAAGATTCTAGTTTTTACAAGAGGAAAGTTAACTTAGATTTTATTATCACCTTTCATGTTGACAGTCACTTAAAAAAAACAAAGTTGTATATTGACTTGCAGCTTACATTTGCTCAAAGTTATACTAGTTAGTAGTAATATACCCTTCTTTGTCATCATAATTTTAAGAGCGGAATTATGGTGTTCATTCTAACCCATTATTAAAGTTTTAAGCATTAGAGTATGTCACTATTTGAACACTGTATGTGTTTTTTTTTTTTTTTATGACTGAAAAGAAAAAGAATTTAAGCTACAGTTTATGTAGTTTATGTCTGGTTTGGAAGATGGCTTAACAAATACCTAATCACATATAGAAAATATTTATTAAAATAGTAGGTAACCTATAAGCAAACATTTGATATCCAGTTGTCTGTGAGTACAAGGCATGTAGATACGAGGCTTATTTTTGTTTATCCAGGGAGTCATATTATATTCCAAATAGGTATTGTTTCCTTCAAAGTAGTCATAATTCTAAGATACTAGTTTCTTACTCAATGTTGTTGCTAAAACACTTTTGGCCTTCTGCCTACAGAATTGCCTTCAGCGTCTGCAAACTTTTAGTATCCTTAGAGTACCATATCTTCACCTTAAGTGAGATAATATAAGATATGGGATGATCCAAAAGTAATTTTAGGAAATTTATTGGGTACTAAATTGGATAATGCTGTCTCGGTCAAATGGTTACTTCTTTCCTGGCTTTTAAATGGCTCTGAAGACAATTCTAACAGGGTCTTGGACAGTGAGAGCCCTCCTGGAATAAATTTGTAGTCTCTAAAGCTAGTTACTTTGATGTATACAAGCTTTATTTGAATGTGTGTTTTCATGCCTTTAGATAAAATAGCCTTGTTAAATTATATTGTTGTATATACTAAACTAGCATATTTGTTAAATATTCAGCAAGATATTCTGTTAGTGACTATAGCATTATCATTCAAATTCAAATTATTCCCAACTTTGAAATTTTAGAAGTAAGCACTAAAACACATGAAATAATCTTATGAAACCACTGTCATATATGTGGTCTGCCATTGACTGAAATTTTTTACACAATGATAAGTACTTGCCTATCTAAACATATCTAAACATAGAAAAGTCATACTGCCCCTTTTCTCTATTTACATATGTTTAGATAGGCAAGTACTTACCATTGTTTTATAACTGTCCACAGTATGCAGTACAGTAACATACTATACAGGAGTTTAGCCCAGCAGCAATAGACTAGACCATCTAGCAGTGTCAGTGTATAGTAGGCTATACCATCCAGGTTTGTGTAAGCTCATTTTATGACATTTGCACAAAGACGAAATTGACTAATGACACATTTCTTAGAATGTTATCCCCATCATTACGCTAGGCATGTCTGTAAATATCAATAGGAAATAACTGGTTTGTTTATTTTTTTCAATTATGGATAGTCAGATCTTCTGAAGTAAGAATAATATTTTTCAAAATATTTTTTATTTGCTGTTTTTGTTCATCATCTGCTTTTTTTTTTACTATGCTACATCTGAAAGCCTTGGAGAGCTACTAATATATTTGCTTCTTTTGTTCTCATACAGATACTTCTCCTTTAGTCTTAATGTTGGGTCTTGAAAACAAGTGAAGATTTAGAATATACTTTGTGCAAATGACATTTTTCTTGTTGATGTGTTTTCTAATAATGATTATGAGTTTCTTTTTCATGCTCTTTTATTAAGGAAAGGTAGGGAAAGGGGAAGAAGAAGAGGAGTAAGAAAATGCTAGGAGAAATCCACATCCACTGACAGCCTCTTCAGTTTCATGAAGAGCAAGTCTCATTCGTGTTGATGTTATATTTCTAAGTGTGGTGCGACTGGTTAAATGGATATCTTTCTTGTTTTAGTGGTGCTCATGTAGTTTTAGATGATGATACGGATGTGGGCTATGTAGAAGATGGAACACCATGTGGCCCGTCTATGATGTGTTTAGATCGGAAGTGCCTACAAATTCAAGCCCTAAATATGAGCAGCTGTCCACTTGATTCCAAGGGTAAAGTCTGTTCGGGCCATGGGGTAAGTAGGTATCAATGTGACAGCTGGAACCTTCATGGTCTGGCATGGTCACAGTGGCTGGACTTTCAGCCATTCTCCTAGCCAACATGGTGAAACACCATCTCTACTAAAAATACAAAAAATAGCTGGGTGTGGTGGTGGGCACCTGTAGTCCCAGCTACTGGGGAGGCTGAGGCAGAAGAATCGCTTGAACCCGGGAGGCGAAGGTTGCAGTGAGCCGAGATCAAGCCACTGCACTCCAGCCTGGGCGACAGAGCAAGACTCCATCTCAACAATAATAACAACAACGACGACGAAAAGGCCACATTCAGCCTTGTTAATCGCAATCATGGCATTAGAATATTTCAGATTAAAAAGCTTCCTTGTTTGATTTTATCATCTCTAGTAATCTGTCCCTGAATGTATTTCTCAGGGAGATAAGGGTTTAAACATTCCTGTGTCTAGTTTGCTGATTGTTATTTATTTCATCTAGATTACAGTTCCATTCCAGCATGCTGGCGGGTCCCTGGAGAAAGAGGGAGGAGACAAAGATCACTCTGGGGTCCTCAGCTTGGCTGACTGAGAAAAGAGGGTTACCAGGGTCTAGGGGTGTTGGGATGGGGTTGGGGGGAATGCTTGTTGGGCAGGGAAGGTGCCGCCAAGTGAGTTTGGTGTTGGACATGGTGATAGTGAGGTCATACAAGGCATTGGTGATTTATGTCTCCTGGCCTTTTATCTCCAGCAATGCTTTTGAGCCCACTATCTATTAATTTATTGAATGAAGTATATATGTTTTTAAAGTGTGTTCCTAGAAACAGCTACTTCTGAACAAAGTAGGAAAAAGTATCTTATCAGACATTTGTATACTTAAGTAATATCATGATTCAGTTTAAGAATAACATGAATAATTCAATTTAATTTGAGAATAATAAATAATTGAAGAATTTCTTCCTTTTAATCTTTTTCTTTAATTAATGGAAAAAATGTTACACAATATGATCTATGCATTATTACTTCATGTCTAGTGATCACAACCATGGGAAACTTTAAAAAGAAATTCCAAATAGCTTTTAAAGCTTCCTCCCTGCCCCCATGTCTCTTTTACATCTATCACCATTATTCTACAAAATACAGTGAAAATGCTGTATCTGTTCCTTTTTCTTCACAGGTGTGTAGTAATGAAGCCACCTGCATTTGTGATTTCACCTGGGCAGGGACAGATTGCAGTATCCGGGATCCAGTCAGGAACCTTCACCCCCCCAAGGATGAAGGACCTAAGGGTTTGTGTGATTTCGGTTTCAATTCATGGAATACTGAATTCATCGACACTGTTCCAATGCATCAATATAACATTCTCATCGACTTAAGAGGAGACACATAAGGATATCTCTTTTTGCCTTTGAAGTATATAATTTATGTTACTGCAGAATTAAGGATTCTGTTATATCATATTTTTAAAATGTGTTTGAATTACTTCTTAGTCCAGAACTGAGACTGGAAAGAAGTAAATATACACATTTTCTTTAATACAGTATTCTTTTTCTCTTTCAACCTTATTCTCTTTCCATAGTCACAAATTATTTTGTAGTTTGTCTAAGCTATGCCATTTTTCTAATAGATCAAATCTTTTTGGCTGACATGAGACTCTGGTTACTTTTCAGTGTCGGAATCTCCCCAGAAGGAAGTTGTCACCTTCCAAGCTCTTTTTGAACACTCTCTTGACTAGGAAGGAGTTGGAATTCTTCACAGAACTTTCATTCTTCAAAGAAAATGTGAAAGATCTGGACCTTTGTTTTAATCAGTCATTAAGAGGAGATAAATTAGAATTTGGGGATTAGAAAGAGACTCAGGGGCCACTTAGGACCACTCTCTATTTTTGCAGATGAGAAGGCCCAGACCCTGAGGTCAGGTCACTTACTGTAGTCACTGAGGTAGTGAGAGACAAGGCTGGGACCAGGACCCAAGTCCCAAGTGCCTGATCTCAGACTCTTGTTCTCTGCCCATCCATTATATCATCTTTTTTTTTTTTTTTTTTTTTTTTTGACAGGATCTTGCTCTGTCACCCAGGTAAGAGTGCAGTGGCACAATCATGGCTCACTGAAGCCTCAAACTGTAAGGCCCAAGAATCCTGCCACCATGCCCGGCTAATTTTTTTATTTTTTGTAGAGACAGGGTGTTGCTATGTTGCCCAGGCTGGTCTTGAACTCCTGGCCTCAAGTGATCCTTCCGCCTTGGCCTGTCAAAGTGCTGGGATTATAGGTGTGAACCACTGCGCCCGCCCCTCTTACATCATCTTTTTTTTTTTTTTTTTTTTTTTGGAGACAAAGTCTCGCTCTGTTGCCCAGGCTGGAATACAGTGGTGTGATCTTGGCTCACTGCAACCTCTTGCCGCCCGGGTTCAAGCCATTCTCCTGCCTCAGCCTCCTGAGTAGCTGGGATTACAGGCACCTGCCACTGCACCTGGCTAATTTTTGTATTTTTAGTGGAGACAGGGTTTTACCATCTTGGCCAGGCTGATCTTGAACTCATGACCTCGTGATCCACCCACCTCGGCTGGGATTACAGGTGTGAGCTACCGTGCCCGGCCTCTTACATAATCTTATAATGTAGTCTGTGTTATCAGGAGTATGGTAATCATTTTTCATTATTCTCCCGATTCCCAACCCCTCATACAATTTTCAAAGATCTAGAAAAACCATCAGTCACAAACAGGCTTACTACAGCATCTGTTACATTGTACCTGAGAAGCCAAGGAAATACTAGAACCAGTTTTTATATACAGGGATGACATTGTACATCAGCTTCTTTATCATGGTACTGCTAACAGTTTTTTTTGTACGTAACTGCCATGCTTTTCTCTGACAGGTTGGAAAATGCATATAGGATTAGTACCATTTTGATCCGCTTAGTTTTGGATGAAAATTTATTGAAACTCTCTGAACGTCAGTATCGTTTATGTGGGAAAAGATGATTTCAGATGCAGATAAAACTCTGTAGTCCTCAATTCCTGAAGAGATTTAGGCTGATTCAGACGCATGTGAATTGTTCAGTAATAGTGGGTGTGTTAAAACACATTTTATGCATTTGCTTAATATGCCCATGATATTAAAATTCTGTAAGAATCATAATCACACCCTCACAGTCTATTTCTGTTCTCTTCCTTCTATTTCTAAAAGGGAACGTATTCCACTTTTACACTTAGTCTTTTGTTACTTTAAAACTAGAACAAAAAATTCTTGGATCCACCTTCTGAAGTTAGATTTAGAGAAGATTTAAGCTGTAACAAGAGGAGCCAAGGTTCATTCTTTCCAGATTTTCTCTCCACAGTGTGTCTGTGATTTTTTTTTTAAGATCTAGATGCTGTTTCCTCAAGTGATGTATAAAGATGCCTCAAAGAGTCTAAGAGCTAAATTTACTTAGACTCTGCCTTTTTTCTTTAAGTAGGGTACAGGATTATTAATTGTCTAGTTCTATAATATCTATTCCCTGTTCCTTCACCCACCCATGCCTAAAAATCTTTGGAGGCATTCAGTAAAGAAAGCCACGTTCTAGAGAAAGAGTACTCATAGCTGCCTTTTGTTTTGTTTTGCTTTGCTCTCTCCATTTAATGTGGTAGCATCCCACACTATCTTTAAAAAAAAAAAAAAAAAAAAAACAACTTTTTTGATCCTTCAAGGAATACATAACTTAGTGAAGAAAAATTTGAAAATACAGAAAATATTAAAACTCAGAGGTGCTCAAGATAAGCATTATTGGGCCTGGTGCAGTGGTTCATGCCTGTAATCCCAGGACTTTGGGAGGCCGAGGGCAGGTGGATCACCTAAGGTCAGGAGTTTGAGACCAGCCTGGCCAACATGGTGAAACCCCGTCTCTACTGAAAACACAAAAATTAGCCGGTAATGATGGCACGTGCCTGTAATCCCAGCTACTTGGGAAGCTGAGGCGTGAGAATTGAGCTTGAACCCAGAAGGTAGAGGTTGCAGTGAGCCAAGATTGTGCCACTATACTCCAGCCTGGGTGACAGAGTGAGACATTGAGTCCCCTACTCATCCCCCCCAAAAAGAGGCCAGGCAGGGTGGCTTACACCTGTTATCCCAGCACTTTGGGAGGCCCAGGCAGGTGGATCACCTGGGGTCAGGAGTTTGAGACCAGCCTGGCCAACATGGTGAAACCCCATCTCTAGTAAAAATACAAAGATTAGCTGGGTGTGGTGGTGCATGCCTGTAATCCCAGCTACTCGGGAGGCTGAGGTAGGAGAATTGCTTGAACCCAGGACGGGGAGGTTACAGTGAGCCAAGATCGTGCCATTGTACTCCAGCCTGGGTAACAGAGAGAGATTCCATCTCAAAAAAAGAAAAAGAGATAAGCATTCTGGTATGCTTCTTTCCTGTTGCATGTTTTCTTTTTCCATTCTTAATGAAGACAGTGTAGTCACTGTAAAGGTATTCATTGGTTCTAAAATTATTAAAAACCTTATGAATCTCTAATAATTTTGATTAAATTGAAAATAAGTCAGCCGGGCGCGGTGGCTCAAGCCTGTAATCCCAGCACTTTGGGAGGCCGAGACGGGCGGATCACGAGGTCAGGAGATGGAGACCATCCTGGGTAACACAGTGAAACCCCGTCTCTACTAAAAAAATACAAAAACTTAGCCGGGTGAGGTGGCAGGCGCCTGTAGTCCCAGCTACTCGGGAGGCTGAGGCAGGAGAATGGCGTGAACCCGGGAGGCGGAGCTTGCAGTGAGCTGAGATCGCGCCACTGCACTCCAGCCTGGGTGACAGAGCGAGACTCCGTCTCAAAAAAAAAAAAAAAAAAAAAAAAAAAAGTCATTAAATGAAATAAATGACCTAGTTATTTTTACAAATGTTTAGATTTCCAGAAAAATCAAGCAATTTTAGTACAAGTAAATAATAGCTTTTATCTATAATAGCTATCTGTATCTTTTTAACCTCTTTTAAAAACTCTATTAATCTACTGGTAAAACAGAAACTAAAAAACTTTGTTGTAGATTATATTGTTTTGTTTTTGATTGTCAGGTTAAAAGAAGATTCCAAGTGATAAATTATGTGCTTTTCTTTTTATTCAGTTAGCAAATATTTATTGACTGTCTACTATTTAAAAGATAACGTATCCTTGGCATACAGACACTTCATAAATATTACACTCTTTCAAAATACGTAAAGGAAATGAGATGCGACATGCTAGTGCCGCTTTTCAGTTTGTCCATATTCATTTGTTTTGTTGCCTTGCTGAAGAGTAATAGGTAATGGACTCAAGTTATTAAAACAATCAGTGTTTTATTGACTGTAGGCTCAGCAGTGTGTGGGACACTAAGATTTTTCTCAAAAACTGCATATTGTGACTGGGCGCAGTGGCTCACACCTGTAATCCCAGCACTTTGGGAGGCCGAGGCAGGCAGATCATGAGGTCAGGAGATCGAGAGCATCCTAGCTAACACGGTGAAACCCTGTCTCTACTAAAAATACAAAAAATTAGCCGGGCAAGGTGGCGGGCGCCTGTAGTCCCAGCTACTTGGGAGCCTGAGGCAGGAGAATGGTGTGAACCCAGGAGGCGGAGCTTGTGGTGAGCCGAGATCACGCCACTGCCCTCCAGCCTGGGCAACAGAGTGAGACACTGTCTCAGAAAACAAAAACAAAAACAAAAAACTGCATGTTGTGTCTTTTTTCTCATGATCCAACTGGTTTGATTGGCGCCTGCCTGATTGAGCACAGTGTTTGGGCCCTCCCCAAATGCTTGCCGTTTATAATGGGCACCACCCACAGTGGCCAATCATATCCATAGATGAAGGTTTTCTGTATAGGTGCAGTAAGAGTATTAAAAATACTTAGTTTTATTTAATTTCAATGTGCTTCCATTATATAGAGAAAAAAATTCAAGAAGCATAATGAAAATATGGCCTTTTAAAAAATCATGAACGTGGACATAAAAGATAAATTGTACCCGACTGCCCTTTGGATCAAGACCAAATTAGTAAAAATGAAGGTGAATATTATGACTCCATCTTCATTGATTTGAGAATGTCAGAAATGAACTGACGTGTTTTGGGTATTTATTTTAACTGTAAGTTCCTGGAAGAATAGGAAATTCAACCTCTCCTGTGTGGGGACTGAAAGCATACCTGAAAGCATTGCCACTGGAGTCACCCTGTACTTGCTCCAGTTGTCCGCTATGGACCCATAATTTAAGGCCTGCTAGATTATTCACGCCAACTTCTCAAACCAAACTATTGAAAGACAAGAAATAGGATCTCAAAGCACAACCCATGTGAGCAAGGATTTTTTTAAAAGGATTTTTGTCATGTTACTTTATTTTTTCTACATTGTTGTTTATTTCACATACAAAAACCCTGTCTTAATTTTATTTTTAATTTTTTATATTTTTAAAGCCTAGTCCTTCTCTCAACTTATTTCCACTGAAATCATTATAGAAAATTATTTTGCTTTGTTCTACAAGGACAGAATGTATTTTAACTCTGTTTAAAAGACCTAGAATTCTCTCCTGTTACAGGGAGATCCACATCAAGTACCCTAATTGTTGTCTGTATATAGACACCTTCTCAAGGTGCTTACTGTAGAATACAGTGGATATTTTCTCATGTGATAGTTTACATCACCATTGTAAGAAGGAAGAGAAACTGGGACATAGCTGATGTTTTCAGTGGTATGTGTGGGCAGAGATATTATTCCTGGGAAGCTTTGGTCAGACCTTTTTATCACAACCACACTCATCAAATCAGAGATAAAAAGGGCCTTAGAAACAATTCAGTCTAGACCCCTTGTTTTACAAATAAAAAACTAAGTTTTCAGGGTTAATAGTGAGTGGCAGAGCCAAGAATATAGCATAATCACCTTATCTTGAGCCAAATGCTTTTTTCTGTTATTTCACACTCCTGTTTTGAAGTTGAATAATGAGGCTAGGCACAGTGGCTCATGCCTGTGATCCCGATCACAACACTTTAAGGAGGCTGAGGTGGGCGAATTGCTTGAGCCCAGGAATTCCAGACCAGCCTGAGAAACATGGAAAAACCCCATCTATACAAAAAAATAAAAAAATTAGCTCGGTGTGGTAGCATGTGCCTGTAGTCCTAGGTACTTGGGAGGCTGAAGAGGGAGGATCACCTAATCCCATGAGGCAGAGGTTGCAGTGAGCCAAGATCACACCACTGCACTCCAGCCTGAGCAAGAGAGTAAGACCCTTCTCAAAAACAAACAAACAAACAAAAAAGCTGAATGTTAAGTTATTCTACTAGTTCTTATAGCATAATAGCTAGTAGAAAGCGAAACAGTAACTAGGTAGTAATCAGGCTTATTAGCTGATCCATTACTTGTCAATGGTGCTTTTTATGGAATTAGATAAGAAAGGAAGTATTGTATTATTAGCATTTAGTATTTTTAAAACAATAGTTTTGAAATCTTGCTTTCTAAAGTATTAACCTTGAGGAGTATTTAGTGTTTACATTTACCTTTTGCAATATATCCTTTTGGTGACTATCTTTGTCAGTGCACAAATCTTTGATTTTATAATTTAGATGATTAGATATGAGAAGTTATCCTTATCATATATGATTATGCTTATGTATAATTATGTGCTACTTGGATTTTTTTTTCAAATAACAATGGCCTTATCAATAACCCAAGGATATATTAAGTTTAAAAAATTTTTAATACCTGTGAATTTATTTTGTTTCAGTTCAGAAAAACTATTTTCATTGACAGCATAAACTGAAATATATCCTTACATGAAATTATTTATTTTGCAACCTTTTAGACATTTGTCCATGTGTCTAAAAATGAACTTGTTTTTTTCTTTTTTGGAAAAGAGTAAGGAGATCTGATTGTACGTATAATGTATTGAAATATGGAGCTACATACCAATATTATACACTAGTACATAAAGAGTTTATTTAGTATTTACTTTTCTAGTCTTGAATTGTAGTGGAATAATAAATCCCTGAAGAAAGAACTTTGGTCCATGGAATACAAATGATGACTCTGATGCCTCCTGCCTGTGAAGTATTAAAAGATACAGGATTTTAACCCCCTTTGGAATCACGTGGGAAAATAATGCACCTTCTTATTTGAGAAACTCTCTAAAAATAAGGGGGAAAAAACCCACTCAATTTCAAAACAGCACATTTTCAAAATGTCTGTAGCATGACTTGTCTATAAAGGAATTCTACATATAAAGTAGAAAATCTTAAGAAAAGGATAAAATTTATAGTTTTTGATATTTTATACTTACCAAAAATTCTATCTTTTAGCACAAGTAAACCTAGATAGCAGGGACCAAGACTAAAATTAAACCAACAAGTAATGGAAATAAGCAAGTAAACAAAAATGAAAACATTCTGCTAGGTAATAAACAGATTCCACAAACACGTTATACTGAAAAGTAAGTGTATCAAAGAGTTAGGGAGCAAAGTTAAGTTCATAATACAAGGATTGTGTTGTCAGCTAGAAGCTGTAAGAGTTCCATCTCCAGGTTTGGTAGGATGAGAAGGAAAATAAGATATATCATCGTGTGTCCAGTATAGTTCCTTGAACAACAACAACAAAAAAGATAGTAGGTAATGAATGAGTGAATTAATGAATAAATTACAGAATAGATAAATTAGTATAGAAGTAGAATTTTTTTCCATGAGATGATAAATTCTTTGTAGCTATGAAAAGTAGCTGCAACCTTCATTTTCAAATATGTCCCCTGTAAAAATCCACCCACCCGTGAGCTACTCAGTTAATTTATGTCGAGGTGATGCACAAGTTCCTACTTGCCACAACAAAGTTCAGCGCTCTCTAAAGGAAGAGAACAAAAGCAAAGCAGGATAGACAAAAAGAAAATCTTCACATCTTTAAGAGATAACCATGTTCAGTACAGTGACAAAGAATCAAATGGCACTTTACATGTATTTGCAGGATACTGTGTAACTCAAAGTAGTGGAAGGGAGAGAGAACAGGGAGGGTAGGGATGCTTTTGAGAAAGCTTTTTTTCCCACTTTTATCTTGCTTTAGCGTTAAGAGTACTTATCAGTTAAGAATGTAGAGATAATTATTCTTTCTCATTGGAGATTACAGACTGTATCTGTTCATCTTGAACATCCTTTTGAAGCCTCTGTAGAAATGTCTTGTTCCTCTGGTTGTATTTCTAAAACCTACATGATTTTGTCTTGTTTCTGCAGTGAGAAATTATATCCATAGCAAAGACAAAAGCCTTTTTAAATTATTTTTATTTATCTTTCATATAGTTCTTACAATTTCTAAAAAATTAACATTCATTTAGTATCACAGTTTATGGGAGAGGGTTTTTTTCTATTATTTAGCATACGTGGCTTATATAAAAATTGCAGAAGTCATAGGACTGTCATGTATTGCAGCTCTGAGAACCAATGCCTAAAACTTAAGCAAAAAAAAAAAAAAAAGTTATGGCCAGGCACAGTGGCTCACACCTGTAGTCCCAGCATTTTGGGAGGCCGAGGCGGGCAGACCACGAGGTCAGGAGTTTGAGACCAGCCTGGCCAATGTGGTGAAACCCTGTCTCTAAAAATACAAAAATTAGCCAGGCGTGGTGGGGCACACCTGTAGTCCCAGCTGCTTGGGAGGCTGAGGCAGAAGAATTGCTTGAACCCAGGAGGCAGAGATTGCAGTGATGCAGTGAGCTGAGATCGTGCCACTGCACTCCAGCCTGGGTGACAGAGCAAGACTCCATCTCAAAAAAAAAGTTATAAAATATGTATTTTTAGTATTCTGAAAGCAAGGGTTTTCTAAGCTCTTTTTAAAAATGAGGCTTCATATTTGGAATGCCTTTCAATCCCAGTATTTGCCTCCATAACTTGAAAATCAGAGTAGTTCAGGTGATTTTGAGTTCTAACATATTGTCATAGTGGGGAAACATTGCTGCCACCTTCAGTGTTGGTCTTCTTCCCTTAGCCTTCAACACTCTAAGGGGACTTTTCTGTTCTCTGTTGTGTCCCCATCTTTTTTGTTTGTTTGTTTTTTTAAGAATCCAGGTTGTGCTTAGTCAATGATAAAACTAGAATTTCTCCCTTACATTATTATCTTGTGATAAGATGAAGCAGTATACAGTTGCTTAACAGGGTTAGAAATCCAAGATTCTCTCTCTCCCTCTGGGAGAATATTTAACTGAAAATGTCAGTGAGCCCAATTGTAAGCCTTAAAAAATGGTGGCTTTGAGTCGTGGATCTTTGTTTTGTTTCACTGTCTCAGAGCACACAATACACGTGAAGGGCAGCCTTGTTGAAGCCAATCTCTGTTTTCATGGAAAAGGTGATCTGAATTTGATTTCTATAGAAATACGAGATAAAGTGTGTGTATGTCCACACACTTGTGTGCACACAGGCACAGACATACAACTGCAAACAATGTGTCTTCCAACTTTAACACCAAACTTCATTTTGCCTTTGAAGGGGGAACCTTGGGGACCCCCACTCATTCCATGCCCATTTTCCAGGATAGGAAAGCTGTACACAGAAGCAGTGACATAAAGTTATTCAGAGTCTCACTCTGGTAGTCATCTACCACTTGGTGGTCTGAAGCAATTCATATGGTTTCCCAGAGACCCTAACTTTCTATCACAGCATAGTTTATCCACTTGAGACTACTACTAAACAAAAAACAAAATGTCCAAATACTATGACAGAAATCCAAACATTGCAGACTTATTTGAAATATACTTTTCAATAACTTCCCAGGTAAACATGTATTTACTTTTAAAGCTATTCTGTCTTGAATTTCTAAGGATCTTCACAAAACTGAATGATATATTCTGAATTTTGAAAAGATGTAGCTTCTTAGGCATATTTTACAGTTTGAGAATTTTGTAAACAATTACCACTGGCTTATTACTTTTGTAATTAAAATACAGATTTGCTGTTATGCAATTTAAATTACTTTTTAATTTTACCTCACATCTGGTAGGAACTATAACAGATTGAATTATTTGTGTGTTTATAAATATGTATAAGATAATTATGTTTTTTAAAATTAGGATGTGCGGAGTTTGAAGGTAAATTCACAGTTATCCTCAAATATCTTCAATGTGTATGTAGATCTTAATTTCAAATCTTATAGCAAAAAAAATTCAATATTTAGCCAACTTTCAAAGCATGTCCTGAATAGATTATTTTGTATGTTAGTGAAATTAGTGTGTCATTTCCTTTGTTAAAAAATCTCCGTTTTCCCTCCACACAGTGAATATGGCCACAAGCAGGCTAATAGGGGCCGTGGCGGGCACCATTCTGGCCCTGGGGGTGATTTTTGGAGGCACAGGGTGGGGAATAGAGTAAGCATCCTTGCCAGTTTCAGAGTGTTTCTGTGTGGTGCCTGGTGTGTGAGGCGATGCCTGTACCTGACCCCATGTCTCGTCCTGTTGACCGTGTTTCCTGTGGTAGTGCACCTTGTGGTGTGACTTGGATATTGCTTGTGTCCTGTGGTTTTCTTTTGTCCTGTAGAACCTTCTCCTGTCTGGAACAATGTGGGGCATAACATAACACTGGGTGTGCTTCCGATATCTTCACAATTAAGGCAAGAGTCCCAACACTTCCATTGCTCCTCCACTTTGTAAAAGTAATTTTAAAATACAGACTTTTTTTTAACCATTTATTGGCAAAGATACTTTTATGTGGGTGTTTTCTTAGGATTCTTGTAATAAAGTTAATCTGTGCCAGTCAAATAAACTTACATATATAACTAGAAATTATCAACAGTTATAGCACCTTTTAAAGGTGATAAAAATGATAACTACTAATGTTTTCTTCATGTATTTAGAATGACATAGGAGGCTGCAGCTTAACTTTTTAAAAAGGAGATATTTAGCATACTGCCTTCCTATTTTTCCTGTAAAATAGGTTAATAATTCAAAATTGAAGTCTACATAAATATTTGGAAGCAAGGAGCATTAAGAATGAAAAAATATTTAATCCAAACCTGTATAACCATAAGTGAACAGCTGCAAATCACCTGGTGGGTTGGTCTTAAAAGTAGCCAGGGTGTAAATAAATATATTGTGTGCCACTTGCCCATTAAGCTGTCACAGAAATACAGTTCTCCTGATGCTTTGATTTAGGGTGCTCTGTACTTGATCCACATCCTCAGAATAGCTGTCAGTTCTCCATGGGACACTGCTTCCTAAGATTGCTAATCTGTAGATTAAAATATTATCATGATTTTTTTCTTCTCTCTCTAATTAGAAAAAGAATATTTAAGAATGGCAGACATAACCCTTTACACAGTCTTTTCTATCTACTCTGGTGGTGGTGACACTTCAAAGTGGCCCAGGAATGAATTATTAGTATCTTCAGGAATCACTAGATATCTTTTACTCAGCCACCCCAAATCATGGGCTTATTGTGAATATCAGACAAGTTTTTCTTTAGTTCCATTGGTTAAAACAAATGGGTGCTCCTCTTACGTACTGGAATTGGGAGACCCAGGCACCAAAATAGCATTAAGAGGGAAGCAGGTTCATAGGTCACACCTTGTGTTGAAGATGACATGAGTCTTCTTTCTCCTGGATTCAGGGACTTTGACCAGACTTTGATCTTCCAACTCACAACTCATCGCTATGGACTGTGAAGCTGGTTAGCACAGGGGAAGCTAGAAATACTAGAAAAGAGATTTTGTTTCTCCTTGTGTGTTAGAAAACAAAGACCATAACAGGGATAAAAATATTTAGAGACAAGAACTTTGTCCTGTAAAATTTCCCCTTGGATCTGTTGACTGGGTTATATACAGAAGAAACATTCCTCTTTCAGGGCCAGCTCCATGCATGCATTTATGTGAAATTCCTCCTTGACAAATGTTAGTTTTCTGAAAATCATCCCAAATGCATTTTTTAACATTATACATTGGCTGTAACTTTGGTGTCCTTAAATGTACTAATAGAAAGGATGAATTTAATAATCCTTCCTTTAAGTCTTAGAGATAGGTAAAATCAAAGAGGCCTTTCTTGTAACATATAGTCCTTGTTACCAGCATTTGTTTTCATCAGTCATTTCCAGTTTTGTTCGTTTGTGACTATTTCTAATTGTGACAGGTAAGTCTGTGTAAGTGTATATATATTTTTTCTAAAGATAGATTTGTTATTCCTAGTTTATGAGCACTAGTTGTCTCTTAGCTTACTGATTTTTTCCCTTCAAATTCCAAGTTTTAGCATAATTGCTCAAGGAGTAAATATAGTTTTTAAAAAATAATGTAGTACAATATAGATTGTCTTAACATTTCTTAGTTTAACTGACAGAGTAATGTTCATTCAGTCACTAAGAATTCCATGGGCAGTTTTTTGTTTTTGTTTTTTTAATTTCTACTCCTTAGTTTATAAGTCAGGAATCATTTTTCATGAGTTATGTATTGATTCTAATCCTAACCTATGTTTTCTGAAGCTAACTAAGTGTAAATCATATCCAAAGCATAGAGTATGTACATGGTTATATATTTTTTAATGTTTGTTTTGAAATTTGATTCTCTGTTGAAATGTGGGGAGGAAATACATGTAAATGGAATAAAGTTTCATTAAAACAGAAGTTAGCAAACTTTCTGTAAAGGGCCAGATGGTAAATAGTTTTAGCTTTCAGCCTACAGGGTTGTCTGTCACAACTTCTCAACAATGCTATCTTAGCATGAAAGCGGCCATAAACAATATGTAAATGAATGCGCATGGCTGGGTTCTGATAAAACTTTTTTGCAAAAACAGACAGTGGGGCTAGATTTGGTCTGTGGGCTCTAGTTTGCTGATCCTTGACTTATAGGATATGTTTTAGAGTCAAACAAATCTGTGTTCACATCTTGCCACTATCACTCACTAACTTCTAGAAGCCTCTGTTTCCTCATCCATTAAACAAGGATAGTCATAGTTCCTACCTCATATGATTTTTGTGAAGATCAAATGAGATACTATATGTCAAGTGCTCAGAACTGTGTCCAGCACATAGTAAGTGCACAATACAGTAGCTAAACTATTTTTATGGCTCTCATTATTATTATTATTGATGTATCTCTAAAGGCAACTGGGATTCGTTCTCTAGATGGTCATTGGTTAGTCTTAAGAGCATGTCACAAGCCCAGGAGCCTGAAGAGACCTGCACCCCTGAGACTGTATTGCAGCTGTTCTCTACCTGCCCACCAAGCCCTGGGTGGTCTCTGAGTAAAAACACGTTATGCATATGCAATTTGAGTGCCGCCAAAAGTGACATCCATTTATGTACACAGTTGAGGGCACTGATGTGAGCAGAAAAGAGAATTTTTTACACAGAAATGAATGTATACACAAAACTCAGGGATTTTAGAGAAACTGGCAACATTGGCTTTGTGATTCTTGGAGCAGGGATAGATAGGACTGAAAGTATTTTGTTGTTAGGGGACATTGTACCTGCATATTAGCATCCTGAAGGATGGGATATTTAAAGTAATTATTATACTAGGTTTAAAGTTGCTTAGATTTTAAAATGCTGAGCTTAAGGAGAGTGAGTGAGTGGACAGGAGTTACTAGAATATGGATTAGCTCTTACCCTTAGCAATTGATAGAAATGCCACCTTGTCTTTTCTTTCTTACTGTCCTTTGGCTCTCTGCTTTTTTATATCTCTAAGCCTCAAAGTTCTGTTAATAACAGTGGGAACTTTAAAGCTATTCTCAGTTGAATCTAAGGAATCTTTTTACCATTTCCCCAAAGTTACCCAAATGAGATTTATGCTTCCTTATATCTTGCCTTTGGAACCCCATTTTGGTCTTTACCACTGTAAGGACCGTGAAGAAGTGTATCTTTGAGAGCAAGGCTTCAAAAGTCAGATCTGTAGTGATGACTTCCTTCTGACTGCTAAATTTTAACTGTCTCCAAGTGGGGAATTAAAAAGTTAGCATTCCGACCACTTTTAGGTGCTTTTTGGAAGGGCATTGTAGCAGAATGTGTTTCCTTTCCTCCATGCCCCCATTTGTCAGTCAGATGGAGCTAATCTGAATGCAATGGTGTTCTCTATGTGCTTTTACTTATTTGACACATGATACTTGGAAAAGGGAAGAGAAGAAGGATGTGTAAAGACAGTAAGTGGGGCCTATTTGCTTCCAATTCTGTGAAAGGTGAATTTAATGGAACTGAATTATCAGTGGTACAGAAACTTTAGATTTAAAGGCATGTAAATCCAAGTAACGCTCACCATGGCATCTAAAGTGCAATTAAGCTAAGTAAATAAAGGCAATTTTAAATGTTTAGCCGTCTTTTACACAGGATATTTACTTCCTGAAACTGCTTAACTGCCTTTCCCTTGTGGTAACGAAAGTGGTTGGTTCATATGACTCTCTTCCCATGATCCTTTGTCACAGGTCCTAGTGCCACCAATCTCATAATAGGCTCCATCGCTGGTGCCATCCTGGTAGCAGCTATTGTCCTTGGGGGCACAGGCTGGGGATTTAAGTAAGCAATGCCGCATGTCTTCTTCTCAGTGGCTCTGGCACTTCTCTTTTCTGCTTACATAACCAAGTTTTGAGTTCCTGCTACAAGAGCTTAGGTTCTATCAGTCAAACTGCAAAATGTAAGTCTTTTTATTCAGAAATGGGTTAGAAGTGAAGAAACACGGACCCTTAACTGTCATTTTTCAGGCAAGTGGGAAATGTAGAAGGAATTCATATACACTGATTTTTAAGGAGAACAAAGAAGTTCTTCAGTAGAAGACAGTCCAGCTTATAAGACCAGGCACTCTGAGATACATTCCTTTCTACACAGGACATCGAGGAAACCATGTAGTTGGAAATAAGTGGATGTAAATTGCTTGTATCTGTTTAAAACTTGTTTGTAGTCCACTGATATTTTGAAATTTTCACCACCTGAGTAATCACGCAATCATTACATGTATTTTTCGTATGTAACATAGTATATGTAGCTTTGTGATTTGAAAAGCTTTATAGTTTAATAAAAACAGATTTTAAAAGTATTTGTGTAATCCTCAACCAACTGAATTGGTTTTAAATCAGAATTTGAAAAATATGGCTTTGTGACACTTAATATTTTTAATGAAGGACTAAATATTGACCTGATAGGTAGGCCTGGTGTGTTTTGTTAGTGACCTTTTAGTTTGGATTGCACACTGCTTACTGAACTAAGATTGTTTAAATAGGCACACTGGGTATTCACAAATAAACTTTAATTGTGATCAAAATTTTGAAACGTGATTTATCCAGGCTGGGATTTCTACACTCCAGAATCATTGTATAATTGCTTTTTATACCTTTTCATGCTATAGTGGCTTGATGATTATGATTTGTAGGTAAGGCCTCCTATGCCTTCTGTGATCAATTAAGTTTGAGCCAGATTTACAGAAACAAATTTAAGTGGGAAATAAGACCATTACCCAAATTCAAAACCCACTTTGCCTCTATCTGGTTACTCAAAAGAGGAAGTTTTTGCCCTGAACTATCTGAATAATTGCCTTAATTATAAACTTTGTATGTTTTATATTTGGGATTTTGGATTCAATATGTTTCAGCCAGCTAAAGTGTTATTTTTAGAAGCTGATTAAAGAAACCAAAGATGATTTAAATACATTCAACATTTTCTGCTAATTTGTTATCATATTAAGAATTAATGAGTAAGCCTACAGTTTTTGAGTGCCTTTAACTTGAAATAGTATTATAAAATTATACATCTTTTCTCTTAGTATATTTATAGAGTTGAACTTGTTTAGTGAAATAGTTTTGGCATCAGTTTCTTTTCAAAAACACACACATAAAATGGACAACTCATATTTACATTTATTGTTTTGGTATTAATAAAATATTGCCCACATAGTAAGTCATGCATGTGGCATCTAGTAAGAAATATATTTTCGTTTGGGCGGACCTAATTCAAGCAAAATTTTTCTTAGTGTTCCACTGCTACAAAAGTCATTGAACATTATAGTACTGTCATACTCTTATTTTATAGTGCTTCCTTGAACTTTTTCATAAGTATGCCTCAAGAAAAATAAATTTGGATCATGCCCAGGCTTATGCCTCATTTGGCATTAAGAAATCCCGGTTTCAAAGGCCTGGAAAACAGTCTATTACACATCTTTGCCATCTAGCCACATGCAATGCCAAATTTATCATTGCAGTGTTTGGAGAGAAGAGCACACTATTCTGTAGCAGGACCTCAAAACAGTGGCCTGGCCTAGCTCACAGCTTGAATTGCATGTTTCTTTGGGGAAAAATGGAAAAGCCTTTATCACTGTGTATATAAGTGGATTAGGCCCTGTAAAGATTATTTATATCTGAGAGAGAGAGAGATCTCATTATCACAAGAGCAGAAAACAAAAGGTGGGGGATCAACACTTGGTGAGATGAGAAACAGCTGTTGTTGACTGTTCCCTGGTTGTTGCTGTGTAGGGACCTACCTGTACTGCTGAGCTAAGCCAAAGCCCCTTCCTGTGCCCTATAACTCTAATAATCACTTTCAGGGAGAATTGTGTGGAAAGCCACACAATAGGGTGAGGTATTTCATGCCCTGAAGCAAAGAAAACGATGAAGAATAATTCCAGAACATGTAACTTTAGGAGTTTAAATTTGGAGAATGTGCTACTCCTAGGTGTTGCTACGTGAGGATCTTAATTTGCTTTAGATTTTAGTAGTAGCTGTGTGGTTTGTGTTCAGCTTTAAATAACACTTCTACCTCGTAATAAAAGGCTTTTGGTGCTGAATGATAATGTTTAGATTTTCCCACCACTTGGACAGTTCTGGAGATTACTAGTCTGGAGACAATTCATAAGTATAATTATTTGCTATTTGAACTGAAAGTCTTTGAGCCCAATGTAAATGTTTAATAAGAGATTCCTTTAGAATCAGAAGTTGAAAATAGTTTGTACAAAAGATTGTTCTAAATATTGCTATTGGGAATGCCTCCTGATATCAGGTTTTTATTTCTAGAAGAAAAGTTGGTAAGGTAACCTGAACAATTTGAGGGCGGGTCAACTTTTTGATTAAAGAAAAGTATAGTAACTGCTCAGGGAAAATACTAAGTTTTCCTAATGTCACATTTCTATAGGTGTACTAGTGAGCAGTTTAGATGTAGAAGTATCATACTATACGTGACCTGCCTAAGTGTAAATGAGAAATACAGCTATGCTCTAAGCCATGACCTTGTCTGCCATTCTTTAAAGTTCTTTCCTTAAACCATTGTTTCCTCCGAAATAGGTGGTAAAAAGCATGAAAATGTGTGAATGTGTGCACATTTATGTGTGTGAAGTGATAATAAAGATGTATCAAGATTATTATAATCTGAAAATAATACAGATTTAAATTACATACTTCCTTTTAGTAGAGTAGTTGAGTCAGAGAGCTTTGGTTAATGCAAGCAAGATTTCCACAAGCAAGGTTGTGGATTTCCTGAAGAATTTTTAAATGCTTTATTTGGTAGATTTTTAAAAAATATTCTGATTTTTAAAAAATACTGTGTAATATTATGGGTAGTAACTTTACTTAATTTCTTTTCTTTTCTTTTTTTGAGGTGGAGTTTTGCTTTTATTGCCCAGGCTGGAGTGCAATGGTGTGACCTCGGTTCACTGCAACCTCTGCCTCCTGGGTTCAGGCAATTCTCCTGCCTCAGCCTCCTGAGCAGCTGGGATTACAGGCATGCACCACCACACCCAGCTAATTTTGTATTTTTAGTAGAGATGGGGTTTCTCCATGTTGGCCAGGCAGGTCTGGAACTCCCGACCTCAGGTGATCCGCCCGCCTCGGCCTCCCAAAGTGCTGGCATTACAGGCGTAAGCCACTGCGCCCGGCTAACTTTGCTTAATTTCATACTCTAGAAATATGAGGTTACTAAGGGTATGATTAGTCTATAGAGTCCCAGGTATTGAGGGTCTTAGGATTTTCCCTATGAAATCCTGTGAAAAACGAACATAGGCATGTGGTACACCAATTTGCTCTACTTCTGTATCTGCATTTGTTTTCATTCACCCCGTGCTCTTGTTCTTCCCCATCACCCACACACACAGAATAAAGTTATGAGCTGTGGTGCAGAGGATTGCAAACCTCTGTCCTAGTTGACTCATGGAGACTCATGATACCTACCCAGCATGAATAATAATACTGCTTGATTCGACTGTTAGAGCTGTTGCTTTTGCTGGACATTAGAAAAAGCTGGACCATTTTAGTAGCATCTTCCCTAAAGCTTAGGAAAGGTGAAAAGTGTATGAAAAGAGAATTTTATATCTCCATTTAAAAGTGAACAGGATTGCCTTCAGCGCCTTAGACATTGCTATTTATCTGATATTCCCTAAATTTGAATGTAGGGTTTTAGATGTGAGCAAAGTCATTTATACACATATTAGTAGGTGATGGTGGTAGGAAATGAGAAACTCTAGGTGAAGGTAGGAAAAGAAATGAAGGTAGTAGTAACATGGTTTGTTGAAAATTGAAATCAAAAGGACTACAGGATGAACACAGAGTTCTTCCAATGATACTGTAACGCCTCAGTCTGTGGAACCCCATCACCACATCTTACTCTCCCACTACTTGCCCTGTCCATGGGATTCAGTGGCAAAGTGAATTTCAACAGTGGCCGTACTGGCCTGGCATAGCTACTCCTTACATTAAAGTGTTAATTCTGTGTAAGTATCATACGTGGTTCCTTCTCTCTGAGAAGTTATTTGTGTTAAAAGCTCTTGCTGAGCCTAACTCTGGATTTAAGAGATTCTGTCTGGCCTGTGTTCCATTTTATTGGACATGTTAAAGAAAAGGTATTTATGTTCTCACACAAAATGGAATTTAGAGAGGTATATCTAGACTATTACCAGCAAAGTTAAGAGTTATCTGAGGCCGGGCACGGTGGCTCATGCCTGTAATCCCAGCACTTTGGGGGGCCGAGGTGAACGGATCGCCTGATGACAGGAGTTCGAGACCAGCCTGGCCAACATGGTGAAACCCCATCTCTACTTAAAATACAAAAAGTAATCGGGCATGGTGGTGCACACTTGTAATCCCAGCTACTCGGGAGACTGAGACAGAATCCCTTGAACCCGGGAGATGGAGGTTGCAGTGAGCCGAGACCACACCATTGCACTCCAGCCTGGGTGACAAGAGCGAAAAACTCTGTCTCAAAAAAAAAAAAAAAGTTATCTGAATTCAAGTCAGATAAAATTTGAAAGGAACTTAATATTGCTAATTATATTTTCTCAAAAGAGTAAACACCATTTTTTGTGGGGGCCTTTTGATTTTTATAGGATTAGGAAATGGAATTAAATTTGGCTAGTCTTTCCATGAGGAGGATAGCCAGACTGCTGCTTTTTTGAATTCCATGATTATATCCCTGTCCAAAATGAGAAGCCTAATTCCCTTAATGCCTGGGACTCTTGGGTTAGGCACTTTCTCTTTCATGGTGCCAGACAGGCCAGGAAGATCAGTGCATTTCCCTGCCCCAGCACCCCAGGGAAGTGAGCTTAGTGTATGGTGGCCTAGGAGGGGTTGGGCTAGGGGCACTTCATCAGGGGGTGACTCAGCATAGAATGATAAGAATGTGCTAACCATGGATAAATATATGCCCTTGAAAGAAGGTCTAAAGGCTTTACAGCTTTGAAATGGTTATTGTTACGCAGAGAGTCTTGCTTTAATTTTGTGTAGATGTTTATGTGTATAATGTATATTGTAGACAAAAGTCCATATTATTTCAGAAGTAGTAAAAATTGATGAAACCTGTGACAATGTAAGCTTTATGGATTATGCTGGTGTTTTATAATGATCCAGAAATACCTTACAGGTTATGAGAAAGTTAATTACCTTCAGAATCCTAGTGAGCAGAGGGTATTCAGAAGAAACCGTTATGGAAGAAAGATAGCAAGGACCTGCCCACAGTAGTTGTACTTTCACATTAAAATTGAACTGCAAGAATATTTTTTTCATAGAGAAAATTCAGACCGTTCTCAACATAGAGTGGCCATGGTGGTTTTACAATTGATGTGTGAGGCACCTTCACAGCCCACTTGCCTCCGGAGTGTTCATCTCTGTCCTCATCGTGGGGTTGCTTCCCTTGTAACTGAGCTCACCTTCTCCCTGCTGGGACATCAGTGGAAGAGCTAAAGTCCTGGAATGCCCCATTGGTGTTCAGAGTCCATTTTCATCCAGAAAGATACAGGTCTGCAGGATGGCTCGGCCCCTCGGTCTGACCTGGGAACCCAGTGATCCTATAGAGCAATATTTCTGTAAAAAGGTGCAACCTGAGCTTCAAAAACCAACTTTTAAAAAGAGCACAAGCTTTTGGACACCAGCGGTTGTCTGTGTGCCAGGATGAAATGGAAATGTCCTATCTCTATTTAAAAGTGGACTGCATTGCTGTTATGACCTTGGACATGGCTACTTATGGGTCATTCCCGAATTTGAGTAAAGGAATTTAGATGTGGGCAATATAGTCATTTACATGCACAGTGCTAGTTTGGTTTGCCCTTTCCTCTACATTTGGATTTACTGAGGAAACTTTAACATTTATCTTGAGTTCTAACAATACATAGCTTACAAGATTGGGGCCTCTTGTCCTTCAGGGTCACTTCACAAGGTCAGGCAGTCTCAGTTTTTCCTCCCTGACTCACAGAGTATGGCTCCTTAAACCTCTGCCTTCCAGGGATATGAACATAGGTGGCAGATGGAGACCCTGTGGTCTGCAGCAAACTAACTTGGTGGAGGATGCGTTATGGGATACTTGCCTTTTGGTCTCACACTGGTTTCTTAGGCAGCATCACCAGTGCCCGCTTCCAAGAATGTTGACTTAAAAGAGGGCTGGGTGGGAATGATGAAGAAAAATAAGCAGCATTGTTGCAGATAGTGTTGGCTGCAATGGTTGCCTGCTAGGCCAATGAGTCACACACTTAGGTCACTCATGAAGATGTTTTAATGTAAACTTTTAAAAAGAAAAGACAAGTTTTCTTTAAAGACTTTTATGTTGATATTTCAAAAGAGAAGCATCAAAGTGACCATCTTGGGGAAAATAAGAACTTTGCAGGATGCCTTTATACTTATTTTGAGCTTTGGTTTTGTTTTTATTTTGAATTACTTGTTGGGGAGGAGGAATATATTGCAATGGCTTTGATACTTAGGGCCTGTAAGGGTATCCAAGCTGGCCCTGAGTCAGTGGGCAGGAGAATGAGGGCTCTGGGGACTCCTCAGTCTCCAGTTTTGCATGATGCCTCGGTGGCAGCAGCATTGCACCCGCCCAGTATGCAGACTAAATGCATGAGCCCCTTGCTTGATGCCCCACATAAAGCCAGACCATGGGGAGGTTGCAACCAACTTTTATTGTTGCCTTGTAGTGTCTTGCTGGTTCTTTCTTTTCTCTTTAAACATAGGAGCCACTTTTTAGGAGACTGGACATTGTGAGCAAAGCATTTTAACTTGCCAATTTTCAACTAAGCTAAATTCTGCATTTGCTTAACTAACCTGAACCTGTGTCCACTCTCCTTTGAGTGCACCGTCTTACTGTGCACTCTGTTTTCCAACTTTCTAGATATGAAAAATGCTTGTTCTATAGTAGGGTAAGAGCTCACACACCCAAGGCAGCAAGATAACTGAATAGAGCAAGGCTTTTTTGCCACTTTGGCAAAGGCCAGTCCAGTGCTGTAGAACTGGTATAAGCCTGAAGGGAAGTAGCTATGAGACTTTCCATTTTTCTTAATTATCCCAATAGGCCGCTTCACGGAAGAGGCCTCCCTGTAATAATTTTCACCTAATGAATTAGCAGTGTGATTATTTCTGAAAGAAGACAAATTGGGCCGCAGAGTCTTCTTGTGATTTAAAATGAACAACTCAAAGTTTCTTTTGGTCTTCATCAAAGGACATACTCTAGGGGGTATGTTATGAAGACATTCAAAAATGTTAGCTGTTCTATCTTTCAATTTCAAGTTATTCCGGAGACTGCCTCCATGTGAGTTAATTACTTTGCTCTGGAACTAGCATTATTGTCATTATCATCACAGTTCTCTCATCATCATCTGATTAATATTGTGGATTTTCCCCCTCTGCTTGCATCTTCTTTTGACGCACTCTGGAAGAAATGTCAAGAAGAGAAGGTTTGATCCTACTCAGCAAGGCCCCATCTGAATCAGCTGCGCTGGATGGACACCACCTTGCACTGTTGGATTCTGGGTATGACATACTCGCAGCAGTGTTGCCGGAACTATTAAGTTTGCAAACAAAACCTTTGGGTGGTAATGACTACGGAGCTAAAGTTGGGGTGACAAGGATGGGGTAAAAGAAAACTGTCTCTTTTGGAAATAATCTCAAAGAACCCCTTTCACCACCTGTCAATAAAGGGGGAGGGGGCAAAAGACCATGCTATAAAAAGAACTGTTCCAGAATCTTTTTTTTTCCCTAACGGACGAAGGAACAACACACACACAAAAATTAAGTGCAATAAAGGAATCATTAAAAAACATAGTAAATGATTTTTTTTCCCTCAGCCTGCTGGCACTTAATATCTTCTAAATGATTTGGCATGATTTTTTTTTCTTTACTACCGATGACAAACTCCAGTGGCATGAAGATCTAATTTTCGAAAGGGTAAAAACTGCATGGCATATATACAACAAGCTAGCAAGCCAATTCTCAGCAAAACCTGCAACAGAATTCCTAAGGTGAAGATGACAGATGAACACACAGAAGCTGCCTGGGCCTCTTCACTTAAACACGTCCCCACACCCCATCCTCTCGGAGCCCCACTACTTACCCCCCACCTCCCACCCTCTATAATCCCCACTCCCCACTGGAGACCAGACCAGGGCAGAACTCCACGGACCTTGCTCTTGTTGATTCACTTTCCCCATTGTGTTTTCTCCTGGACTGAGCATCCTTTGGAAATGGGAGCTGGAATTTGAACAATGATGCTATTGTATAGTTGTTTTATAAATGTAAATATGGAAATAAGAGATTTTGACACATCATTTCCACTTGTCTGTATTGAGATATTTTCCTTGTAAAGGGTCTCTGTAAACTTGAGTTTATTTTTTGCTCCCCATCTTTTTTGTTTCTTGTCTCTCTTTCTCTGTCTCTGTCCTTCTCTCATAATATGTTATACAATGACTCTTGGGCTTGCTTAAAAAGACAGATGTAGCCACAGATGCAGGGAGTTTGGGCACAAAACAAGTGCAGTTTAAAGTTGGTGTGCATTAAACCAAAAATAAACAAAAGGGGGGGACACAAACAACAAAATAACCCATATCAAAGACACAAAATTAAGTAAGTGGAAATATATGTACTAAGTCTCAAAAATTTTTTGATGTCATTATAAACCTATGTATATAATGTAAGAAAGTAGACACCCTTTCAAATTAATCACAAAAGTGCCAAGCTCATGATTTTGGTTTTCGGTGTTGACAATTTTCTTTCCCTGTCTTTAATGTGAAAGGAGGATAAACTTAAAGCCTTAAATAAAAAAAAAATTTAAATGTTAAAAGCTTGGAAAAAATTAAACTTTCCATTTTATTTGTGTTTGTTAGCGTCAATATTTCATCCATGCTTATTTTCCTGCCTCAAAATATATATGGTAGGACCCTATTGGAAAAGTGGTAATGGGAATAGAAGGAGCAGTTACCTTTGTATCCACGTTGTTAACATAGGCTTTTATGCTGTGCCATGCTTTCAAGAAACCTTGTTTGACCTCCGGCATTTTACTGATCAGTGGACCATTGCACTGGATTGTAATGGGATTCTACTATATACAAATCCACATTCTTCTTCTCCCTCTAGCCAGATTTGCAGATGTAATCTGGGCTTTCCAAGTCCCTCTGAGTTTCCTTCACTTTTACTGATTTTTTTCTTCTAAATATGGTCAAGATAGCTTCTGTCACATGTTAAATAAATAAGCTAAAGAAATTCGGTCCCAGCTTTGTTTTAATGTACAAACCTGTATGTGATCACTTCAGTGAGCATCCATCTATAGATGGGCTTTAGTAAAGACTGTCCCAAAGAGCCCCTACTTCTCTAATGCCCTTTTTTTTTTTTTTTTTTTTTTTTTTTTAAGGAAAAGGACATGCAGTTTTACTCGTCACTTCTTTATGACACCAAATCCATTGCTAGATTTAGCTCTTGGTCCCTTTTCAGCAAGATTCATGTTATCAGTCTTACAACTTTGATTTTGGAAAGTTGGAATGCACTGCTTAACACAGTGGATTTTTTTCCCCCGAGGTGTCTATCACTGGGGAAGTACCACAGTCATAGAGCAGAAACTTTAATTTCTATTTTCTACAATAGACCATCACCAAACATCTTACTATGTTGTTGCTTTCTGAGTAATAGGTGCTATACAGGTAGGCGGGCTTTCTCTAGGACTAGCTGTACATTTATATTGTAATAACAGGGCTATCTACAAGGCCTCTCAGCCTTACTCCTGGCTTCATAGGACACAGGTAGCATCCCTCTAGTTAGCGGCAATGGCTCTTTCAGCTCGGAGGAAGCTTGGAGGAAACTCAGATTACTTGGTATCTTTTCCTGTTGCTGCATTGCTTAGTGTTTCCTTGTTGCTGGTTCCTACTCTCTAGTAGATACTAAGCTGCTGCGAAGTACACCATACACATTTCACTGAGATTCCAGAGGCACCATGGTGACTTAACAGAAATAAAATCGTGGTGGTTACAAAACAATTTAAATCTCTATTGTTAACTTTTAAGCATTTCACAAACAACATTGTAAATGTGCGATGTTATGTTTTAAATCAGACCACAGTGGTCCCCAAATATTATGTACATATGGCAAATGTCAGTGTAACTTTTTGTTACACTGGCAATTTCATAGGTAATCGAACCTATGCTCCAATGTTAAAGTATTTGTGTATATGTAAAATACACAAGCTTTAAGCTATGTGTGTATGAATATGAAAGATAATGCAACCATATCAATCGTAAAAATGGATTATAATTATTTTTGATGGTATTAGGTTATGTAGTTTCAAACTCTTTGCTGTATTTTCTTTTGCACATGCCATTCATTTGCTAATTTTTGTGGTGTGGAGATTCCTTTTTATTAATTTGAGCCCAAAGCACAAGTGTATCACTGTTTAATGTTACCCAACAAGAGTTAGTGTTAAGTGATGATCAAGTTCCCATTTCACCTGCTCTACTTTTGCTGCGTTAATTAATGACACCTGGATGAGGAGACATGCGCTAACTTCATTGCTCATCTGGGATAGTGCATGAGCCCATTAGAGCTACTCCTACTAGATAACTGAGCAGTACACATAAGTGCATGTTATGAAACATGAATCACATAGAGCTGTGGAGTTTTACCAAGTGGTGTGTGTGGTTTTTGTTTTTTACTATGCAACGATGGGAAATGCACAAACTTTTCAAAGACTAGTGTCTGAAGAACTTTACAAACAATACTTGAATCCTTTCTTTAAAGTTATCCCATCATGTTTTATAGTCATTGTTGCTTCCATTGTTAATTTCCATTTTTAAGTGCTTTGTAATTTTTTTAACTGCACTACCTGAAGTTTTGTTTGAAATTAATAAACTCATTCATATCTTGTTGGCTGCCTATGAATGGAGATTCAGTAGTCATTGTATGCATCTTTAAGTCAAATGTGTATTAAAAGTTTCATTAACATAGAATGTCGTAGCTTTATACTTTAATCAGTTCTTTTAAACCCCTTTTCTGTGTCGTCTTACATTTCTGATTAAATGGCTGTGTGCCTGATATCATCAGAGTTTTAGCATGGATCCAAAGGCTCACTGAAAATTTAAGCAGTCAGTGGCACAAAACAAAATCTCTGATTATTGATAAATATATGCCTGATTAGGATTCAGTTTCATTGGATTCATTGGACTCTTTTGCTTCTTATAAATCAGAAAAAACCTACCTTAGGATCGATTATAGGTTTTTTTGTTTTTAGTGTCTCCCTTCTGAGTTTTAAGAATGGATAGCTAGTAATCACGTCCACACTTTGAACCTGGTACCAAATGTATGATCAAGCAACAAAGAAAATAGAAGGAAATCTGGTTATATAAATTGTACTGTAGGCCGGGCGCGGTGGCTCAAGCCTGTAATCCTAGCACTTTGGGAGGCCGAGACGGGCGGATCACGAGGTCAGGAGATCGAGACCATCCTGGCTAACACGGTGAAACTCCGTCGCTACTAAAAAATACAAAAAAAACTAGCCGGGTGAGTTGGCGGGCGCCTGTAGTCCCAGTTACTCCGGAGGCTGAGGCAGGGGAATGGCCTAAACCCGGGAGGCGGAGCTTACAGTGAGCTGAGATCCGGCCACTGCACTCCAGCCTGGGCAACAGAGCGAGACTCCGTCTCAAAATAAATAAATAAATAAATTGTACTACAAAAAACATTCTAAGGAAGGCATTTCTTCACAGCTCCCATGGAATTGGTCACCAAATTATATCCTTTCTTCAAGAATGTCTTCAATATGTCTCCTCTCCATCCCATTGCCATGCCTTGATTTGGCCTTAACAGACACATATATCTCACATGTATCTACAGCACTGACACACAGTTGCTAATCTGACCACATCACTCCTTTGATTAAGCATTGCAGGGCTTTTCATTTCCTGTAAGTTAAGGCTCAAACTTAATAACACAACGTAAATTCCTGCCCACCTCTCATGATCTCAAACCTGTTTCTTTTTGTAGCCTCATTGACTCATCCTCTTGTAGTTGCCTTAAAGGCCCCCTAGAGGAACCTCTTGTACTCAAGGCCCAACTATCTTATTTAAATGTTACATCCGTTACCCATAATTCTTTTGTTTCCATGTCATTTCATGTAATAAATATAGAAACACTTTAAAATAGCATGAATATTATACTTAAAATTAGAAAGCTTATTAGAGTATTTGAGTGTTGTTTATGTTTGACTTTAAATGATTTGTTTTTGTGTGTGTTTTCCTTTAAGTCATTCTGTTTTTGAGGATGACGTTGAAATGAGTTCTACTCCATGCTTCCTTGGTAACTGGTTGAGAAAGGTGACCCAGAAACTCCCTAGATAATAGAGCAGCAAACCTAGAGTTAAAATTTGATGTGAATAAATAGATAATCCATATGCTTATGCTGGAATTCCCAAGTAACTTTTAAAATTTAAAATAAGTGCCCTTTAGTTTAATGTGCAAAGGTTAGGGAGTTCCACTCACTAATTTATTCATTCAGCATATTTATTATGTCTCTATGCTATGCCAGGAACTCCTAGGAACTGAAGGAACAAAAGAAAATTCTTGGCTTAAAGTTGCTCACAATTTAGCAGGAAGAGACATGTTTAAAAATTTTTTTTCTAGACCCAAGGTGATGAGTAAACTAAGCTACTCTTGTGCTGGGAGTAAAAAGAAGAGCAGTGATGGGTAGGTGGGTGAGGGATGCAGAAGCCTTTCTAAAAGAAGTGAGTTTGGAACTATATTGAAACGTGACAAGAATTCACCAGTCTAATAAAATGGGAAACATATTCAAGGTACAGGAAGCAACAAGTGCAAGACCCAGGAGGAGGCGCCCAGACCCTTGGGTAAGTAGAGCTAAACGTCCCATCCGTTCAGCCTCAGTTTCCTCCCACCTCAGTTCTCTCCTTTCTTCCTATCTTTCTACAAACTCTTGATCTGTAAGAATCCTACAGTAGTCAGGCTCTAAGGACACATGATGAGCTCAATCTTGTGAGCCAGATGCAACGTGCAGTACTATGTGGCAAGTGCCATAATAAACACAAGTATAAGGTGCTTCAGAAGAAGAGAAGAGCAAGGCTTTGTCCCTGATCTTGGGGTCAAGTAGAGTTTCACAGAAGAGGTGGCAGTTGAGCAAGAGGCTGTGCCTGTGCACTTGGGCCTAGTACTGTGATCCCTTATTGTGAGTGAGATTTAACCAGGGCTTGCTCATTTTGGTGGTGGGGCTAGGGGAGTCCATTCATAAATGCCTTGCAAGCACAACAATGCGTAATGCTCAGAATTGTCCTCACCAGATCTCTGAGTATCTTTTGTTTGTGTGAAGATTATGATCTCTATTAAAACCTTACATTTTTAGACAGTTTTCCACTGATGTGCTCATGATGGATCAGTCTTAAGTGCTTGAGGCTGTCAGTAATGACAAAGAGGGCTTCTTGACCTGGCCTGTGAGCCTCTAATATTTTCTTAGCATAAAAATTCCTAGCTAATCTCAGTCTGGAGTGAGGGGATGGGTAAGAAGAACAATAAAAGGTTTTAAAGCATCATTTAGTGTATCCTTCCACTAATTAGGGGTCAACATTTTCTAAGTGTAGTTGAGCTTCTGGTGAACCAAAATTAACATTTGCCTATCTGCTAAGCTTTGGAGAGAAGGTTATCATTCCTCAAACTTTTCAGAAGCCCATCCACAGGTCTGGCTCCTTGACTAGAACAAGTTTTTGGCCATGTATGTGACTTCTGGAGAGAAATGAAATGCCTTGATTCTTCTTCACGTGAAAACAGATTTCCTGCTGATGCTCCTTTGGCAGTTGATTGCTTGTGCACACACGTGTCCTGGTGTGATTGTAAGGACTGTACTTGTGGCCCTATGGAGTCCATCCTTAGGAGAACATTTGTCTGACTGTGATGATCATTGAAAGCCAAATTCGCCCAGTAAATCAATTGGTCCTACAAAAACAAAGCAAAACAAAACAAAATCTGAATGATCAAGAGTATATGAAGAGTTCTTCAGATCTCTTTGGAGCTTTAAATAGCTTCCAGCCTTCAGGAGGTAAATGAGGTTGCAGCAGAGGTTCTTGCTTCTTTAGGCCCAGAACTCAGAGTAAGGACAGAAAAAGGTAACTTGGATTATAAATGACATCAGGGAGGCCTCTTTTCCAGCAACAGACACAACCTTGTAGAGCCATTGTAACTCCTGTAGAGATAGCAAATGGATTGCATGCAGTAGCTTTAAACTGCTTTTCCTATATAGATGAAGTGGCTACAAACCAAAGGTCATAAATGCTAAAGTCTACAGGAGCCAGTCAGTTACTAAAATGAGCCGAACAGGGCAATGGAGGAGATGAGAGGGCTGAGGGAGGCTGAGCTGAGTTGGAGACCATACAACTTGTCCTGAAGGGAGCAGTCTCTACTCAGCTCTAGAAAATTGTCACTATGAGGGAAAGTGGGCCAGTCATTGTCCATTCCATTTATTTTTCTAGAGAAGTCAGAAATCTAGGCTCTTATATAAAATTTCCTTTCTAAAAAATTATATTTTTTAAACACTGTGGATCAAGATGGTGAAAACAGAACCTGTCTTCACATAGGATTGGGTCTACTGGCACCTAGTGGGGTAGCTTCTACATAAGATAATAGGGCATTTTTATGTCTGCCCTCTGATAGCTCCAATGAGTATGCAGACATGGCCTTGCTTCCAGTGAGGGTTACAGGGTGCCCTGTGAAGGCTTGGGCAGACGTCCTCATGAATTGCCACTTACAGTGTTGACTTAACTATTGTTTTGTGTGGATAGGAAGCAGTCACTGAAAGCCACCAGTATCAAAGAGAGCGTGCCTAAACATACTTTCTTATGGTGGTGCTTTGTGTAATAACTAAGCTTACTCAGATATGCTAATTTATGGGAGATGAACTAAACCTACATTGGCAAATTGAGGCTCATTCCTCAATGCTCATTGAGGCTTTGTCTCAGTGTTCACTAAGGCAGTGTAGTGGCTGCCTGGATCCTGAGCCAGTGATTAGAGAAAATGCTGTGGTTGATTTTGGTTGTCTGCTACCTGGCAACCGGAAGTACCTGACTAGGTCCGCATAAATCTTAAAATGGTGTTCCTTTCTGTCTTTGATTCTCAAGGATATTTGCAGATAGGGATGAATCAGTAGAGCTAACTAATCCAGAGGCCCCACATAGTATACTGGATTCAGGGAAATAAAGGATTCTTGAACAAAGAAATACAGAAGCTGAAAAATCCAGCAGGAAGGAACAACTGTTTTTTTTTTTTTTTGAATTATTGTTGTTTTCTGATAATTATGAAATCCTACATGTTTATTGGAGCAAATTTGAAAAACCGAAAAATTTAAAGAAGAAAGTTGAAATCATTATCATCACCACTTTATAATCTCCATTAAAAGTATGTTAATTTCTTGAACTCATCATTTTCTTGGTTTTTCCCATGAACACAAAAGCAACCTACAAAGTAGGCAGCCAGTGGTTCTTGCAGGATTTGTGTTGACTCCCTTGCTCATGTGTGTGTGTGTGTGTGTGTGCGTGTGTGCGTGCACATGCGCACACGCGTGCCATGTGCCATGTTCTGCTGGCTTCAAAAAAGGATGGGACAGTATCTTCAGGGCAAAGACGTACTTTCTAGCCTCTTGGTTTTTGGCTTAATCTGTTTATACTACTAGGAAGACTGCTCTTGCCCACCGCGGCCCAGTCAAATTCTTATGCATTCCCAAGTGTCACTTCAAATATGTACTACCCCTTCATGAAGTCTTTCCTGATCTTTTTAAAGCTTTCTAGAGAGCTTTAAAAAGCTCTCTACAGAGAACATGGGAGCTCCAGTTAGTGGTAGAGCTGGGATGAAATCCCAGGTATTTTAGGCTCCAGAGCCCATCCTCTAATTACATCAGTTTATTGCCCTTCTTTTATTCCCATTTTATTGATTGATTGATTGATTGATTGAGACAGGGTCTCACTCTGGCACCCAGGCTTCAGTGCAGTGGCTTGATCATAACTAACTGCAGTCTCAAATTCCTGCGCTCAAGGGATCCTGCCACCTCAGCTTCCCAAGTAGCTGGGACTACAGAGCACACCACTGTGTTATAGCCAATTATAGTTGAAAAAACTCACAATTGGAGAGGTTTAGCACCTTTTTTGAAATCACCATTCTAGTAAGTGCCAGGGTCATAATCATGCCACTGGCAGTCTGAATTCGAATCCTTTTCTGGACCCAAGAGAACATGGAAAATAGCACTTATGACACCAAAACATGCACAGTAGGGGAGGAGCAGTAGATCCTCAGAGAGAATCTCTTGCTGCCTACTTTTATGAGCTGATTCTGCTGGAACCATTATTTATTGTCACCACCAGGAGATCTGTTTTGGAAAACCTTAACTCTCTAAATGTAAATTCTAACCTTTTGTTAGAACAAGAGAGAGTGGGTGTGTGTGCACAAGACCCAAGGAAGGCTGAAAATTTATTCGTAGGCCACTCCACTTGAGAGGGAATATGTTAAGCAGCTTGAAATGTCTCTAGGGATCATTGCAAGAAGAAATGGGATTTTTCTGTTACCTCTGATGAGTGAAAAAGTTTTCTGTTACAAAACCGATGAGTGAAAAGTCACAGGAATGCCACTTTCAATCTCATATTAAAAAGAACTTCATGCAGTCAACAAGTAGTAAAGATACTTACCAAGTAAAAGACTTTGCTGCACCTGGTGGGTCAGAAAATATTATACCCAGATGTCCTACCAGACATTACAGCTTGGTAAAAGGGCTAAGGAATAGGGGAAGAATTTCATTTATGATGAAAGTGTCACTCTTGGTAAGGAAAATACAAATAAATAATTATGAAAAGTCAACAGAGGAACCACCTCGATATTCCCACTCTAGGGGTGCAGGGAGGAGAGCAAAGAAATTCTATGGAGGAGGTAACATTTGAACAATTGGTATACTACAGGTATAAGGAAATGGAGAGAAAAATGTTGCAACTTGAGCTAGGTAGGATACGCAAGTTCAGCTGATGTAACGATGACCAAAATAACCAGAGGTTTAAAGAAGAGTGAAGATTTCCTCTCCAGGATGAGCAGTCCAGAGCTGGTAGGGAGGCCCCACACACCTGCTGGCTTCTTGCTGTGCAATCCTTTGCACCAGCCTTCACCTCATGGAACGAATGAGCTGTTCCAGCTCCCCTCAGCCTGTCTACCTTCCAGGAATCAGGAGGGAAAGGAGGAGACACAGGAGGCCTACCAGTTCCTCTGGATACCAATCTGGCAGTTGAGAATATCACTTTTTATCACATGGATTGCTTAGAACTTAGTAACATAAGCACATCTAGTGCAAAGAGGCTAGAAAATGTAATGGGGAGGAAGGGGTATTCCTAAAGAAAAAAAGTTTAGAAAGGGGCATTGAGAGACAGCTAGCAGCCTGCCACTGAGCTTAAAGAAAAGTGCCAATGTGAGATTGTGAGAGTGGAAGGGGGTAAATGGATAGGTGCCATGATGGGCGGAATGAAGGAGTTAAATGGTGTTTATTTCTCTATCCATTGGGAGTGTCAGGGAAAGATGGGCATCTGCAGTTGGCCCTTTTGGGGAATCTGTTGAAGAAAACTGCCTTCCTCAAAGTAGACTGCACCCAATGACTATCAACGTGGGGGTCTCAAGGCCAAGCCCTGTTACCCCAACTCAGGACATCTGTGAAAAGACATCCCAGCTCCAAAAGCTCTTCCTTTGCCAACAAATTTCCTGCATGGAAATTCATCTCCCTCCACCCAATCCTGCCTCCTTCCTTCTTTTCCACAGCTGTAGAAAAGCACTCCCAATCAACACTGCCTGCTAATCTCTGCCCCAGAGACTGCTTCCTGGGAAACTCCATCTGGAACAATCACCAATTTGTTTTTAATCACCAAATAGTGTATAAAGGGGGAAGGAAGGAAGTGAGGAGTGAGCTACTGTACCTTTGAGTAAGGTTGTAGAGATCCTGAACAGTAGTGTGGACTTGGTTCTGCAGGCAATTGTGAGCAGGTTTCTGAGGATCAGAGTAATGGAAGCTATCTAGTCACATGTAAGATGGACTGTGGGTAAGAGAGGCAAGGGGTGCACAAAACAGTTAGGATGCCAAGGCCATACCACAGGTCCGAGATAATGAACAACTGACACAGGGCTCTGGCAATGCGAAATGAAGAAGGGAAAGATCATATGAGTAGAATCGACAGAACTGTGCATTGATTTTGGGAAGCAAGAGGCAGGGAAGAGTAAAAGATAAAGGCCAGGTTTGATATCTGGTGATTGGGCTGATGGTGACTTTATGGAAGAGATCCTGATCTAGGGAGCAGAGATATATTCCATTTTGATCTGTTGGAGTTGAAGGGCTAAAGGGAATCTAGGTGACGATGTCCAGCAGGCTATTGAAAGAATATGGAACTCATCAGAGGGGCTAGCACAGAAATATTTACTTGAGAACCACGTATAGATTCAAAGTTTAAGTCATAATTTAAGCCATAATAATTTATGCCATAAAATAATTTAAACCAGAAAAACTTGAGGCAATTTCCAGGGGAAGTAGCATAGAAAGGGAAAGCAAGGGAGAGGTGAAGAGAGGGGACTGAAGAGACTGAGAAAAAATATAGAATAAATGACCTGAGAGACCATTATTTCTGTGAGATGGGCACTGTGTGCTAAAAGATAATTGACAGCGGAACTGAATTTTGTTGGTTCCAAGAACAGAATTGATGAAGAAAGGATGAATCAGCTCTTTTCACTGTAGCCATGATTCCAGTTGATGGGGATCCGTAATGGACAACATACGACCCAACTACCAAAGACCTGGGAACGTTAATAGGATACCTAAAACACTTTCGAGGGAAACTAGGATGTCCACACTTAAAGAAGTGTTTGATAATATCTCTGTGTTAGAAAAGAATTATTTTAAAAAAGAAACATTTACTTTCTTTACTACAACCACAATTGTACTTTCTTTAGGCTGAAGCTGAAATTGCAAGATTTTTGGTCTTCCAGGAACAAGAGATGAGAATTACACTCCTGTACTTATTAGAAACCAATTTTGATTTATCTGCAGAGTAGTTGTTTATCAATAACTTCCTAATAGCTTTCCACAGAAAAATCTTATTCCTGGGCCACTATGACAAAAGAGCAAAAGGTCATCACAGGTAGAACACAAAGAAAGTTGTGATTGTTCTCAAGTCTCCAAATTATATGCTCAGTGTCATACAAAAAAGAGGTGAGACACTTAAGACATTTCATCAAGCATTTAGTATTTTGAGAAGTGTGAGCTGAGCACATGAAATGAAAGGAGGCAATCCAAGTAGGAAGGAATGGGTGCAGCTAACCAACATGGCTCTAGTTGTTATTCATCAAGTTCTCAGAAAGTTGTATAACCTCTCCTTTCTTGGCAACCTCTCCTTTCTTGGAGACACATTTAATTTGTTGTGATTACAAATAAATAAATATTTCTTTCTTTATTAAAGTTAAAAAATATGAGGCCTTGTATTCACATATTTATATAAGACTAAATACTCAGATGAAAGGAGGAAAAATGTAGTCAATTCAGTTAATTTTTGCTTTGTTCTCAGCATATGTACCGAGTGGGTAGCTGCCGATATGGAATAAAAAGCTTTTTGCTTTTTCAGATGAATGAATTACAGATGAACATCTTTGAAGGAAGTCCTTTGACTACATGTATGCAATTTCAAGTTATGCAGAAAGGCAAGCAATTGATATATCCACAAGTCACATATCACTTATATTAGTGGACAATTACAAATATTTTGTAACATAGGTCATGTCTCTGGCTGACTCATGTGCAATATTTTGATAGTTAGCTAAGTAGCTTTGCAATTCGTTTGGTTACCAAGTCTTGCATGTATTTACTTTTATTATAGTGCAAGATAAAGATAAATTTTGAATTGCTTGTACAAAAAGTGGTCAATATCTGAAAGAGAACTCCTTACAAAAAATGTGAGCGGCAGCTAAAAATAATGGTGAAATCTTGCTTTTGAAAACAAGTGATGTTTTCCACCATGGAAAAATAAAGTCCTGAAAGCATCCCGAAAGAATAATAATCCCATCCCTTCATAATACTCTTCCTGCCTGCAGATACGGGGGCCTGCGAATGCTTCCATGCCTACTATTCAATGTGAGAAAGGTTGTTCTATAGAATGTGTGGTGGGGCTGACCCTTGTCTTGGGAACAATTTTAGAGAAAGGGAGAAGTGTGGTATCTGGAAAGCTGCCGGGGACTGTGGGTCTCTACACAGTGTGCTTAAACTACAGTGATTTGGAAAGCGGGGGGGAGGCGTCACACCTCAGTCAGTAAATATGACTTCTCAAAAGTGACCAGAGAAAGGGGGCTTGGATCTATTAACAGATGAGCATGGCTTTAACTCTGTTTGCTGTTTTAATTTCCTCCCCATTCTAGACTTTTACATCTGAAATGTTTATAATTGGAAAAAGTAAGTGTTCAACAGTCTTCACAACCAGCACCAACAAGCCGTCACAAACACTGCTGGGTGTTTATGAAATGCCTACAGCACATGCTTCTAGTGTGGGTTATTGTGTGGTATCCTTCTGGTCCTGAAAGGGATTGATGCAATGATTGTGTAATAGATCCCCTGAACAGTTCCATCACTTGTGCTTGTTACCCAGTAAGGGAGAGGTGTTGACTAAAAAGTCAAGAAGCTTGTTCCAAAATACTTTTTTCTACTGGGGAAGATAAGCTATGCTGTATATCAAGGGCAGATGTTGTGTTTGAGAGCAGAGGTAGTCAGTTTTCTCAGAGTAACTCTAGATCAGGTCTATGAATTGAAAAAAATTACAAACTCATATATCAGCAGAAGATATATAGGAAATTGTAAACTTCTCACTAAAACTTAATCAGCACCTTGGTTGATGTCACAACTCTGTTAGAGTCTAGAAGTTTCTGCATGATTATTATTATTATTATTTGAGACAGAGTCTCGCTCTGTTGCCCAGGCTGGAATGCAGTGGCTCGATCTCAGCTCACTGCAGCCTCTGCCTCCCAGGTTCAAACGGTTCTCCTGCCTCAGCCTCCTGAGTAGCTGGGATTATGGTGTCCACCATCATGCATGGCTAAGTTTTGTATTCTTTTGGGGTTTCACCATGTTGGCCAGGCTGGTCTCGAACCCTTGACCTCAAGTGATCCACCCACCTTATTCTCCCAAAATGCTGGGATTACAGGTATGAGCCATCGTGCCTGGCTCTGCATGATTATTAAATCAGAGTGACATATGGATGGCTACCTCAAGATGTGCATTAGGTAAGAAACTTAGTCTCGATATAGGATACACAGATAGGATGGAGATTATTTGTATGAATATTTGAATATATAACATATCTTTGAACATGTAACTTGCCTTTAAAAATCTGTGCTTATGTATATTCACATACATTTAAATTATCTTAGGGTATAACCCTCAGACATGCAAGAAGCATGGCCCTGTTGAAAGAAATGGACTTTTCTTCAGTTGCTGCTAGCTATTGCAGGAGAGTAGGGGGCACCAGTCATCCTGAAGGTTTTCAAGAAAGGGGAGGGTACTAAACAGGAGCCTGATTGCAGAGTGGCTGAATGGTGAAGAGGTTTAAGTTCTCCACATACACTTTGGTTAGGTTTCAGTGGTTTCAGATGTGCATGACTAATGACACTTCAATTTGGATAATACAAAATTCAATTTGGATGATCCATTTTATAAACAGAAGGAGTTGTGATTTTGTTCAAATGAGCATTGATGCAATTTCAAAGCCAGCATGGATTGAAGATCTTCAAAAGTTAGGAGGACTGAAGTTGTTTCTGCTCTTAACGCAATGTTTTTCTCCTTGATCTCTATCATAATACATGCTTGTATTGTCTTTGTTTTACTTGTACTGTTTAAAATTATCTTGTTGATCTATTTGTTCACTTAAATATTGTTAGTCTTCTCCAGGAGAAATGGAAGTTCCTGGAGAGCAAAGACTTTGCTAACTTTATCCATTGATATATTCCTTTACGTCCATGACAGACGGCGTGTGTGTGTGCATGCACACATGTAATATTAAACAAGTGAATTGCTTTTGCTTGTGCATGTCTGTCATTATATTTCAGTGCCTTGTACTCTGTCTGCTCTTGTCTGCTGTGTTCTCCATTAGCTTGTGGATTCTTCAGTGGTTTAAAACATATCTTGATGATCGTTGATGGCACCCAGTAGAGAATGTGCTTTGAAATAGCAAGTATTTAGTCATCTCAACAATCTTCTCTTTGCTCAGAAAGATGCTATGGATGACCCCTCACATCTCACTGTCCTGACCTCACTTCGGTGAAGGAGCAGGGGTGAGACTGGTGGTCACAGAAAATAGACAGTGACTGTTGTCTTCCCTGTTGGCATCCCAACTAGAGTTCAGGACAGTGTGTGATATATTTCCAGTTTCCCTCCTTGTTTTATTGACATGAGTTAAATGACTAGGCTCTTTAATAGAAGACATCCTAAATAGCCAAGAGAATTCTACCATTTTTGATGAATTAATGTTTGCACCATCTGTTTTACATGAGGAATGAAGAACATTAGCTGAGAATAAAGATGTTCCATGGGCAATATGGACTTCTATTTTTTTTACTTGAAATATAGGTGCACAGAATGGATTTAATCATTATCCCTATCATTGATACACCCTATATTTTGATATACCCTATCATGATTCCATTGGCCTTTCATATGCATATATGTGTTTATATACTTACGTATTTATTTAAAATCATACATATCCATGAGTCTACCACTCAACATAATAATTAGAACATTGACAGTAACTAATATTGCCTATGTTAAACTCCTCTATCATGTTCTTGGCCTCCTCTCCCCTAATGTAATTAGTACCTTGATTCTGGTAACAATAAACATACTTTTTAAACATAATTTTTATTATTCTAAATAAATGTGTTATTAAGTTTTAGTTGTCTTGACTTTATAAAAAGGGTATTGACATTCCATATATAGTCTTTGGGGACTTACGTTTTCCTTCTCAATATTATATTTCTATAATCCATCCGTGGTATTCCAACTAGCTGTACTTCATTCATTTTAACTGCTGTGAAATAGTCTATTGTGTAAATATACCACAGTTTATTTATTCATTTCCTACTCTTGGAGCATTTGAGTTCTTCCCTGTATTTTCCATATGAATAGTGTCTCTGTGAATGTTCTTGTGCATATTTCTTAGTGTACAAGTGTAAGAATTTCTCTCTCATTTATATCAAGGAGTGTAATAGATTCTCAGGAGATACATCGATGTTTAACTCTTTTCTACAGTGATCTTACCACTCTAGTTCTTAATTTTAATAATTTGCTAAACACTAGGATTTCTAGGCATTTATTGAATTAATAGATTAGTGTCACAAATCATGGAATAATAAATTGATAAAGCAAGAAAAAATTCTGAGATTACCTAATTGGACCCACTCAATTTATAGAGGAGAACAATGATGCATAGGATAGATGAAATGATCTGCTTAAAGTCCTAAAAATGATGGACTTTCACATGCAGTCACAAATAGTTTATACAACCATCATTGCATTCTTACCAGCATCTTCTATTTCTCAAATAAATAATGTTTGATGAGTAATAATAAACTTTCATTTTTAAGAGAATAAGTCAAGCCCTAAGAAAATAAAAAAATAAGCAGAAAAGAAATTATTCTAATATAGGGTTAAGCTTGAATTTATTCAATGCATGGTTTCCCATCAGCTCACATTACCTTATATTAAACTTGCTATCTCCAAAGAAAGCCATTCTCAACTCCTCGGACAAAGTACTTTACTTTCTCCCACTGAAGGTCTTTTTGCCTAAACTTGTTTGCATCTCTTAATTACCATGTGATTTAGATATAGTTCATGAATTTCAAGCCCATGTCCACTGTTGAGGGTTATGAAATGCGTTTAGTTTCTTTCTTAAAAGCGGGTAGATGTGACTGGGCTGGAACAATCCTTCCACTTGCTTCCCACCTGACGTATAGATTTTATGTCTGGAGCTGTGGCAACCAACCTATGGGTTTAAGAAAGGTCAAGAAAATTATAGAAATGTAGGGCTATTCTTAGCAAACTATCACAAGAACAGAAAACCAAACACCGCATGTTCTCACTCATAGGTGGGAACTGAACAATGAGATCACTTGGACTCAGAAAGGGGAACATCACACACCAGGGCCTATCATGGGGAGGGGGGCGGGGGGAGGGATTGCACTGGGAGTTATACCTGATGTAAATGACGAGTTGATGGGTGCAGCACACCAACATGGCACAAGTATACATATGTAACAAACCTGCACGTTATGCACATGTACCCTACAACTTAAAGTATAATAATAATAAATAAATTAAAAAAAAAAAAAAAAAAAAAAAGAAATGTAGGGCTAACATCCTTGGACCCCTGAACTAACATCAGCAGCCACATGTAGTCAGTTTTTCTGTTACTTACAGCTTAATGCATTCCTAGCTGATGCACCATGTTACAAAAATGATCTCAAACTAGATTTAAAATATTTCTAGTTTTCTAATGACATAAATTTAAAATCTTATCATTGGATATGAATTTTTTTTCTTCAGAGAAAAAAGGTTTTATACTTTTTTTATACCTGCCATCTACTTTTCAGATGATAGTCTTTCAATCAGAAACTTCATTTTAGAAAATGTGTTCCTAATCACATCAAAGCAGCATCCTCATTCAGCGAAAGTGTAATTAACATTTTGGGCACTGGATGAAGAAAACAACCTCGATTAATTGACTGACGTTTTTACTTCACTGTCCAGACATGTGAAAGAAAATTCACCAAAGTTCATTAATGACACTCACATCTCCAGCCTCAGATTCAAAAAGGGGCAATTCTCATATGTAAATTCAACCAACATTGAATAGGACATTATCATACATGTTTTGGGCTCTAAGACTGAGAATGGTTAAACATGGCTCCCACTCTGAAGGAGTTCATAGTCTAGTTTAAGTAGCAGTGGGAAGGTGAGGAGAGACAGATAGGCATGTATAGCAATTAGAATACACTAAGCAAATAATGCAAGTATGAACAAAATTGTATAGTAACATAGTGCACAGCAGAACCAACTCCCTTAGACATACATGAATCAAGGAAATCTCCTCATCCCGGAAGCCCTGCTCAAACTGTAAGAGGTTTTATGCATTCAACATATAGGTCTACATCCTCATTTTTCACAGACATTTTCAGCTTGGCAAAAGTCCATGACTGCCATTGGACTCCAGGCTTTGTGAATCCTGCTTCCTATATGTTAAAGTAGAAATTTTATGGTTTGTTTTTTTTTTTTCTACTCCATCATAATTGAAGCCTTAGGAAAAGGAAACTTACAATTCTAAAATCGTAGACCTTTGTCATTGTTGCCTTGGTATATAAACCAAATTGAAAATGAATTAATTATATTGTAGTCTTTTTTGGAAATCAGTAGGACAAAAAACAGGACAATTCTGAAAGTCGATGTCTGTAATAGTCACTCTTGAACTGCTGGGATAATTGCAAAAGGAAAAATCCAACTCTTGCAAAGCCAAAGGAATCCCTATGGGTTTTGAAACCTGCTTGAAAGAATGGTCAAAGAATGCAAGTATCTTGATAAGCACCCTGGGGGAAAAAAAAACACTACTACATCTATTATTACAACTACAGTGTCTTCAGTTGGACAAGCAGAAAAAACATGAATGAACTATTCCTGTATCCCCAAGTAACTTTCCTTTTTCACACATTTTGTAGTCAATGTCCGATATCATCTGACTACTTCACTGCAACTTGTCCGTATAAATTTGATGACACTTTAAGAATGACTCATCCACCTACCCCAATGAGCATTCCAGGAAATTGTCCTTGTTTATTGCCATTTCCAAATGATGGAAAAGCACAAAAGAATGGAGAAAAATAATTATTTTTGCTATCTGATCCTAAATGTTAAAGAAGCACCCAATTCTTAAAGGTTGTCCCCATCATTTGCAAATTAATGCACCGCTGAAGATGCAAACTATCTATATAACTGCTCTCGAATTTCATTAAAACTAATCAGAAGTCCTTTTTAATGTCTTTGAGAATTGCTTCAAGTGGCAAAAATCAGAAAATCTACCCATGGGGCACCTTCAGCTAATTGCAATTTACTTTTCAACTAGTCATCCTAAGCCCTAGGCTGCAACGGCACAAAGCTGAAGCAACTCTTTGGGTGACAAATGCCAGTCAAACCAGTTATTTAGCATCATGTAATTTTAAAATGACCATTGGTTTTCTGAATATTTTTTAACAAGTCAGGATGATGTTGTGATGAACTGAGTTCAGATGAATATTGTTAAAATTATTTTCTCTGCAGTTGAGAAAATTGTTAAAATTTAACAATTTAAATTAAAATTGAGAAATTGAGAAAATTTCTCTGCAGTTGAGAAAATTGTTAAAATTATTTTCTCTGCTCCTTCCTAGTTGATATTGGGGGGCAAGTAGAGGAATAAGGATAGACTATATGCTAAAGTTAATAGAGAGTGACAGACAATGCACATTACTTAGGACAGATAAATGACAGTGAATCAAGCTAAGTTTTAGAAAAGGAACCATCACTCTTAATCAACTAAGTGACCCAATGAAAATCCCTTAATGGGAAACAGGAAGGAAAAAAAAATGGTGTTTTCTTTGACGTCACCTGAGACCATGTATATGAAAATAATGTTTTGTAAAATGTAGGTGCCATCCAAATGTTAGCCTTTGCTAGACAGTCTAATCTGTGAAAATGAAACCACAAAGATAAGACATCAAACTAAGCATCCTTATGTGTTCAACAGAATATAGAGTGTTTCAATTAAATGACTTGGTGGTGGCTTTCTTTTTATCTAAATGCAGGAATTGGAATGCCATGTTCCTCTCGCAATTATCAAGTTGAGAGTGGGGATCCGGATTAAAAAATGGCTGGAAGTGGTGTCTCAGGCCTGTAATCTCAGCACTTTGGGAGGCCAAGGCAGGTGGATCACGAGGTCAGGAGTTAAAGACCAGCCTGGCGAAGACAGTGAAACCCCATCTCTACTAAAAATACAAAATATATATATATATATTAGCCGGGCATGGTGGCAGGTGCCTGTAATCCCAGCTACTCAGGAGGCCAAGGCAGAGAATTGCTTGAACCTGGGAGGCGGAGGTTGCAGTGAGCCGAGATTGTGCCATTGAACTCCAGCCCGGGCAACAAGAGCAAAACTCTGTCTCAAAAAAAAAAAAAAAAAAAAAAAAAAAGCCAAAACAAACAAACAAAAAAACCCACATATATTCCCTTTCCCAAGAATCTTGCCAAGTTGCCCCAATAACCAATAAATATAAATAGATGTTACAACAGAGTATGTAGTGGTTAAGTTCTTATTCTAAATTTAAAAATTCAATAAGACGATTAGTTAATTTACAAGTGCAAGTTGGTAACTTATATTTATGAGAAATGTTTAATCAGGACATTATATTCCAGGGTGGCAGTACAAAAGTATACTGAAGGTCAAAACTTCCTGTCCCAAGTAATTACTGTCATGCAGTACTTAACGTTGGGGATACTTTCTGAGAAAAGTATTGTAAGGCGATTTCGTTGTTGTGTGAACGTCATGGAGTGTACTTATACAAATCTAGATGGCATAGTCTACAACACACTTAGGCTATAGAGTATAGTCTATTGCTCTTAGGTTACAGACTTGTACAGCATGTTACTGCACTGAATACTGTAGGCAGTTGTAACACAGTGGTGAGTATTTGTGCATCTAAACACAGAAAAGGTAGAGTAAAAAATATAGATTATAATTTCATGGGAACACCGTCTTATATGCAGTTCGTTGTTGACTGAAACATCATCCTTATGCAACATATCACTATTATATTGAAAAGAAAAAAAAGCATATGAGCAGATACCAGCTAGACATAAAAAATTATCTTTTAAAATAATTTTTATTCCCATTGTCAAGAGCTGCTCTAGGCCATCTGATTAGGATGGTGATGTCACACACCTTCAGCTTCTATGAAACAGGAAGACCATTTCAATTCGTTATTTTCAGACTTAAAAGAAAGGTGGTGCTCAATTACAGTGGGCTTTATCACTTCATCTTAGCCACTTATTTCAGTGGTTGTGCTTAGGATTCAGAACACAAAGATGGGAAAATCTCCACCTCTGAAATCTGAATCATGAATCGCCCTCTCCTGCCTTTCAGTATCCCCGCTCCTTACTCCACTTACACCTGTTTTCTCTGCCTTCAGTGAGACTTCCAGTTCCCCCACTTTCCTCCCAGTCCTTCATGTCTCTGCCTGCAGCCGCTCCTTTTTCTAACCTGCTTACGCCCTTGATTCCTTTAATCAGTGGCATAATGACCATTCTTGTCTCCTACATTCAGTCAGATAAGCATTGTAGAAGAAAAAAAATAACTAATATTTGTCTAGTCTTGCTACATTTAGCACCATTCTAAGTGTTTTCTGTATATGATCTCATTTTATCCTTACTAACCATGAGGGACATTTCTGCCCATTTTACAGGCAAGAAATCTGTTTCACAAAGATTAACTAATGTGCCCAAAGCATTATATCAAATCAAAAGCACTTGAGTATATCAAATTGTAGACATCTCATTGTTTAAAAAAAAAAACTAAAAGAAAATGCTGCAATTCTAATTACAAGGTGCCATCAGTTGACAGATACAGCCTGATTTCAGTGGTGTTAAATGTGCAAAAAATTGCATCTAAGAATCAATGACATATAACAAGTGAGGGATCCATGGCATGATAGTCTATCACTATTATGTTATTTTACCTCATAAAAGTCATACAAGCATGCAAAATGATTTATGACAAATTGATGCAAACTTTACCTGGGATTTGAGTACTGTTCTTTAGTCTATCTCCTCTTTCCTCTCTCTTCTCTTCTTTCCTTCAAGGATTATTCACAGCTTTTCTGCTCTTTTTAAGCTTCTTACTTAACACCTACTCTCATTCACTTTTTTTGTGGATCACTATGCATCTTCATTGAGTAAATGAGACCATTGATCACATGTCTCTTAACTTCCGCCCCCTACCCACCACACTACCTGCAGACATATCCACATCAACAGAGAGCCTCCCTTTCTCCCTCTATTTTCGAGGCCAAGTGTTCTGCCCTTGTGTTATAGGCTGGCTCCTTCTTATCTTCTTACCTCTGTTGCTTATTGTTTCCTCTGAGGTTACTAGTCATCCTTCTCTCCTAATCTGCAACCCCTCTCTCTCTATGAGTTTCTCTCCCTCAGCCTGTAAACATGGCCAAGGCCCAACTCCTAACCTTCCACTACAGTCTTTCTCCCTCTTATTTGAACTTCATGGAGAGTGCTCCACAGGCACTGTCTTCATTTTCTCACCTTCCATATCTGCTTCAGCCCACCACAACTTCTTCTCCCTTAACATTTAGTTGAAATTGCCCTTAACAAGTTTCTCAGTGACCTGCTATTTTTTAGATCCAATGGAATTTTTCGTCTTCATTTTATTGACCCCGTTTGCTGAGTTTGTGTGATATGGTTGATTTATTCCTTATGCTCTACCTTACTGGCTTCCAAAGCAGCACACTCTCCTGATTCCTCCTATCACTTTCTTAATCACTCCAATACTGACATTTTCCAGGTTCTATCCCAAGGCTACTATTGTAGCCACTTTCTACACTTTTCTCTGATGGTTCAAAATATTGCCTACATGTTGACGAAATCCCAAATCTGGACCTCTTTCATGAGCACTGTATCCCAAATATTTATTTTAAGTTCCCCCTTCTTCCCTACCTACTAGGAATTTCCATTTGGATGTCAGTCATCTCACACTCAACATGTGTAAAACCAGAATCTTATTTCCCTTTCCTAAACCTATTCCTCAAACCATTTCTCCTTCCAGCTGATGGAAATTCAAATTTCCAATTACTTAGTCCCCAAAACTTGGTGTCATCTTCAACTTCTCTCTCTCTCTGTTGGACCTTATATCCAGTTCATCGACAAGTCTTGTCCCTTCTACCATCAAAATATATTCAGAATCTGACCACTTTCACCCTCTCCACTGCTGCCACCCTTATCTATTCCACCATCTTACCCACCTTGATTGCAAGCTCCTAACTGAGCTCCCTGCCTCATCCCTTGCTCCCCTCTGGTCTGTTCTCTACTGAGCAACCAACATGGATTTTTGGTCACTTCTCTGACTTCAAGTCCTGCAACTATGCCTCAAAAACATCCTTCTCACACCGCACTTGTTCCAAAGCCATCAGACTAGTTTTCCCCAACCCCAGCCTGAAGCATTCTTTTACTATGCATGACTCACCCTCTCACTTTTTTTTAGGTCTTTGCTCAAATATCTTCTTATCAGGAAGGGCTTCTCTTAGTATTCTATATAAAATAGCTCTTCTCCATCATCCTTTTCCCTGCTTTACTTTTTGTTGATGACCCTTTTTTTTTTTTTTTTCCACAGAGACTCGCTTTGTAATCCAGGCTGGAGTGCAGTGGCATGATCTGGGCTCACTGTAATCTCCACCTACTGGGTTCAAGCGATTCTCGTGCCTTAGCCTCCTGAGTTGCTGGGACTACAAGTGCGTGCCACCACACTAAGCTAATTTTTGTATATGTATTTGAATTTTTTTTTTTTTTTAGTAGAGACGGGGTTTTACCGTGTTGGCCAGGTTGGTCTTGAACTCCCAACCTCAGGTGATCCACCTGTCTCGGCCTCCCAAACTGCTGGGATTACAGGCATGAACCACTGCGCCTGGCTGACCCTTTGTTTTTCTTATCACATCTGACATTACTCGTATATTTTTTCTTTGGCTTCAGAATGACAGATAAACTTTATTGACTCATGCATGGCACTACTTGTTTATTTAATTAGCTAGTTGTGTGTGTGTTTTTGATAGATAGCTGTAAACTCACCATTCAACATAGAAACTAGAAGCCATAAATCATTTTATATATATGTGTGTGCACGTGTATACATGTATATGTATATATGTGTATAGATACAATTTTAACGGCGCGGTGGCTCATGCCTGTAATCCCGGCACTTTGGGAGGCCGAGGCGGGCAGATCACGAGGTCAGGAGATCGAGACCATCCCGGCTAACACGGTGAAACTCCGTCTCTGAAAAAAGTACAAAAAATTAGCCGGGCGTGGTGGCGGGCGCCTGTAGTCCTAGCTACTGATGAGGCTGAGGCAGGAGAATGGCGTGAACCCAGGAGGCGGAGCTTGCAGTGAGCCGATATCGCGCCGCTGCACTCCAGCCTGGGCAACAGTGCAAGACTCTGTCTAAAAAAAATAAAAAAATTAAAAAAATTAAAAATTAAAATTAAAATATCAATAAATTTTTTTTCACTGCCACTCCAGACTCAACTAGCATGTAAGCTACATGCGTCCAAGGACTTTGTTTTGTTCCTTCTGTATACACAGCATGTAAAATAGTGCCTAACACATAGGCACTTGAAAATAAAGTAAGCACTGCATATTTATATATTAATGTTTTCAACAATAATGTAACTATTGACATGTCCCAAAGCAGGGGACACATCTTTACCTCTGTTCTGTCCAACCTTCCCTCTCTACAGTTCTTTCTTTGACTTCGCTCCCTAGAAGCATGAACTGCGGTGAGCACTTTCTCCCTGCCTTTGCTCGTACTGTCTTCTACCCCTGAAATTGCACCCCCAACCCTTTGGCCTTAGGATACCGGTACAATTCCTTTTTCCAGACGTTCATGAGTCACTTCCAAATGCTTTCTCTGTCAATCTGATGATTATGTGTCTTGGGGTTGATCTTGTCATGGAGTGTCTTACTGGGGTTGTCTGGATTTCCTGAATTTAAATGTTGCCCTGTCTCGTTAGGTTGGTGAACTTCTCCTGGATGATGTCCTGAAGTATGTTTTCTCCAAAGGCATAAGCTCCTTGAAATTCAGGTAGCAAGTCCAAGACTTCACCCTGGTCTTATTCCACAGCCCTATAGGGTGAATAGAAGCAGGCATGAGATACCCGGCTCACACGTGGAGAAAATGAAGTACACTCCATCATTTCTGAGCAGGAGCAATAGCTCAGAGCCCCCCAGAACTCCTCTTCAGACCTCCTATTTAATAGTACCTTGGGGAGGGGGCTGCTTCTCTGTGGCTTCAGCAAATCTTACTATAAAGCCTTGTGCCCCTCCGAAGGTAACCATGGATACTATTGAGCTGGCACAAAAGCCTTCAGTTAATGGAGACTACAAGTGGTTTTCAGGGGCTGAAGGAATTTTCAGGGGAGGGCCAAAACCTGGAAACACTTGCAAAGGGAAGACTTTTGCCTCAGGCCCCTTGACTGGGTGTGTTTCAGTTAAGGTGGGCACTTATGTTCAGAGGAGCCCTGGAGCAGTGACAGGGCTCTAATCTGGGACTAGGATAGTAACTATTTGTGAGGTGAGAATCAAAGGGAATCCCAGGCGCTTTTTTTCTTGGGAACCAGGGACCCTGCTGTGAAATCTGGAGCGGGGTTGTTGGGGGGTTGAGGGACCGACCAAAGCGATGCCAGCAGCAACCCAGTCTCCTGAGTGACCCAGGCCAGGGTCTGCAAACAACCGGGTGTCCTGGCCCCAGTCAGGGGTAGCTTCCAGCAGCGCCAAGTCCCTATCCTCATCTCTGCCTTCAGGGGTGTTTTTCTCCTTTCAGCCCAGGGCTACAGGCAGGCAGGAGAAATTCACGCCCGGAATATATCGAGAAGGCGCCTTATTTCCTCTGAGCCCTTGCTGAGTGTCGAGAGGGTGCTCACGTCGCTCCTCCGACCCCAAGAGTCCACAGTGTTCCCTCACACCCCTCTATTTTGAGACGAGGCCCATGCGGTGAGCGGGAACCCCTCTGTTCCCCGGACCCGCGCGGAGCTGGGCCCTAACTTTGCAGTTCCCGCCGCAGCGGCACGCCCCCACGAGGTGGGAGCGGGAAGCCCAGCCGCACCGAGGCTCAACTCCGCCAGGTGCAGAGTGGGTGCGGGTCAGGGCCGATGAGAGAGTGTGTGGCCAAGCCTGCTGCTTTCCTGAACCGAAATTCTCCGGGGAGGGAGAGAAGAGGAGGGTGCGGGAGATGGACTTGGAGGCGAGAGGTGGCGGCAGTTTCCAGGAGCTTTGACGTAGACTTGGAGAGGCGCCGAGCACTCCCACTGCTTAAGTAGAGGCACGGTAGCCTCCAGGACGCGGAAGCTGGGGACAGCCGCTCGCTCGGGAGCAGCCTGAGCGTTTTCTCTCCGCGCACTCGAGGGAACTCTCTCCACGCGTTCGAGGAAACCTGGAAGGGGCCAGGCGGGTGAGTGCGGAGGGAAGCCCTTGTGCCATCTGGGAGTAGAGCCGCCGAGTCAGGAGGTGAGTGGGGCCCAAAGGACAGAGCGGGTCCCAGGCAGCTCCGCCCTGCGGAGGGTGAGGCTGTGGAATCAAGTGCGGGGCCGAGACTCAGCGCGGGGCTCGTAGCGGAGTGCACGGAGGACTCCAGGTTCAAGGAACTCAGAGAAACATCTTTTCAGGGTCTGGGAAGCCTCTCCTAAAATTTAGAAGGGGACCTAAAGGAGCCAATTTGAGCGCCGTGGCGCCAGCAGACAGGGAGTCCTGGATAACGCCAACTTCAGTACGTTGGACAGAGTCCTGCCCTCTGAAAACTTAGACTTGTCCTTTAGGAAAACCACCCTTCAAGGTACCTCGATATTTTAGTTTGGAAAGGGACACAACAAATATGATTTCAAGTAGAGATAATGCATATATGATGTGAAAGATAGAGGAAATAGTTTTTGAATACTCTTGTATCTCTAACATGCTTCTTCAATATAGGAACATGCATGTTCAAAGACACTTTCTGAAATATTTATTGAACAGTACCTACACATGTCCTACTGCTGTTCAGAAGAGACAGACTATCCATCTTATGGTGTTATCATTAAATGTTCCAATATAAGAGTATTCCCATAAGCTGTATTTTGCTTGCTTTCATGATACTAATGTCTAAAGGTTTGGAAATATAGTACAAACCTGAAAGTAAGCAGCATGTGCCCTTCTTATTTTTTCTTTATGTTAGAGCTGTTTAAACGTGATATACATTTTGTATAGTCTGTGAGGGAATGGATACACTTTTTCTGGCAAAACGTGAACTTTTAGATTACTATTATTTTAAGAGCATCATTTATCATTGCACTTGTCTGAAGTGGTAGCAAAAGAAAAATTTCAAAGTGGTCTGTGGATGCCCCAATTTTATGGCAAGACATTGGAAGCCAGAAAAGTTGAATGAGAGTCACATTTTTAAAAAAATCCTTGGGATTCATACCAATAATAGAGAAATTATAAAACATAAAACATTATCTTTATGAAGGTTATATCAGAATTGCAGAACATTTTAGGTATTTGTAAAATGCTTATTGATTCTACTCTAATTGGTTGAATATGTGTCTCTTTGTTTCCACATATATTCATCCATACTTTTAGCACATTGTCTTGTGTTAATTTCACTATAACATTTGACAATTCTAATGTATTTTTAAAAAAATTAAAAGTCACTGTGAACAGGAATGCATCTAAAGATTAAATATATATAAATTCTTAATTATATGTAAGTCCTAGATTAGGAGAGCCAGGCTTCACTAAGATATTATGGAATAGTTAAAGCCATGCAGCAAAATTTTAAATGTTCACTTAGTATTCTTTTAGATTACATTCTTCTGTACTAGGGAAAAACAGATTAGCAGATTAATTTATTCATCTTGTAAAGGAACACATCTTAGGAGTGAATATTTCTTGGCCTATCTTGGATTTATGCTCACTCCCTGGCCTGGCACTGAGTCATTTTAGATAGAATGGAGCTTGTGATATGGGAGCCTGGCTAAGATTTCCCTACTTTGCGACAATGATGTGTTTCCTTTGCCGGAATTAAGGTTCTTAAGGGCATACTTATTTTCTTTACTGAGTGGAGCATAAGCGGGGACTGATATGAAATATTTCCATCCTGTGCGGTTTTAGGGCCATGGCTGATCCTGGGAACAGAGGAGGGATCCACCACCCCTTGAGCTTCACCTGCTCCCTGCTCATTGTGGGAATGTGCTGTGTATCTCCTTTCTTCTGCCATAGCCAGACAGACCTGCTGGCTCTTAACCAAGCTGATCCTCAGTGCTGGGAATCCTCCTCAGTGCTTCTCCTGGAAATGCGGAAGCCTCGCATTTCCAACACTGTTTCGGGCTTCTGGGATTTTATGATCTACCTGAAGTCATCTGAGAACTTGAAGCATGGAGCACTGTTTTGGGATCTGGCTCAACTCTTCTGGGACATCTATGTGGACTGTGTGCTCTCTAGGAACCACGGCTTAGGAAGGAGGCAATTGGCTGGAGAGGAAGAGAAAATCTCAGCAGCACAGCCACAGCACACAAGGAGTAAACAAGGTGGTCAACCCCAGCTCCCGTGTCTTTTGAAAGGGTCAATCAAGTATGAATGTGCTGAATTGTGAGGAAGAGGGAAATGGCATTAGGGGAATCCAATGTCATATATATTCCTCTCAAGAGGTGAACCCCAAGAGCACACAACTGATAGGAAGATAGATAGTACTTCTTTTTGCACTGCATAGTAGCTGTTTATATCAACATATTGTCCTTTTCCTCATACTTCCTGTGAACAGCAGCAAGGAAGAGTCAGAAAGAAAAGACAAAAAGCACGATTCCCAAAATACAACAAAAAAGTATAAACAGATCCCCCAAGATCAACATTATTTTTTACTATTAGCCTGAACACTAGCAGTCATAACCTGGTGTTTACTTGCTGTGGAATTGAGAAGACTTGAATATAAGCTTAGGAAACATTTGCAGCACATAAACTCTTGCCCTTCTTAAACTGAAAATAAACATTGCTTTCATGTAAATAGAGAGGCTCTTTGAGAGGCATTCGGTTGAAGAAATAAAGAGTAAAAAAGTCAGCTGGCATGTAGATTCACTTCATGTTGCTTTTTGAATGACTCTCAAATAAGTAATTAACTTGCAGCAATCTGAGTAATTAATTTTTAGTAAGTTGGAACTTGCTACAAATTTAGAGTTTTTCATTGAAGTAAATACTATATTCAAATAGTCTCGTCTGAGGGCACAGAAAAAAAGGTCCCTTATAGAATTAGAATGAGGTTGAGTAAGCGTCTTTGAGTAAGCAGAGAGATGCCTGAACCCTATACATATTATTTTTATCCTTTTTTGATGTCATTTCAACCAATGAGCATTGAAACCTTGTATCAAGGGCTGTTTGAGTGGCCATAACTCTTTAGAATTATATAAACAACTAGAAAATAGGGGCAAAACTAATTTTTACATTTGTACATTTTAGTGTTAGAATTGTTACATATTCCTGTAATCTCCATATTAAAATAGCAATTAACAATGGTAGTTCTAGTGCTACCATTTCCCAAGGTGTTTTAGAGCTTTTATATATCTAGTTTGTTTTAACCTTAGTAATTAAAAATCCTCATGATTTGCTGATCCAAAAAACCCAGATAACTCACGGCTATTATTGACAGATAAGTTTATTATTTTGGTGTTATTGTAACTCAAACCAATTTCATTTTTAGAGGAAATATTATTTCAGCAGCCTTGCTACTAAAGTAGAAATACCAAATGAATATTTTTAAATGTTGATCACCCATATTTTAAAAATATTTTGAACAGAGGCTGCCCAGGCATCAGCACCAGTAAGGACTGTATATTTTTAAATTCTGTACTGCTGAGGATGATCTGTAGGGCCTTTTCTTCCATATTTTAAAAATCATATTAACTGTCTTACTCAAATCACCAGCAATATTTTTTCTATCTTGCACTCACTTTGAATAACTCAAAGAAATGTCTACTACATAAATGAAAATATTATTGGTATTTGGCTGAACATGAAAATGTAACATATATATGTGTGTGTGTATGTATATATATACACACATATATATACACACGAAAAAATAAGTGTATATATATACACTTATTTTATAAAGCTGTTCTCCAAAATGTTATATATGTGTGTGTGTGTGTGTGTGTATACACACACACACAGTAAGTATATATATATATATACACACACACACATTTATTTTATAAAGATTTTCTCCAAGACAGCTTCAGATTTGGAAGCCACTTCCTTCGTCTTGCTACAGAGTTGTTAGTGATTCAGCTGGTCTGCAAACTTTAGGGAGTTGGTATGCAAGTAGCCAAATAGTAGGAGTGAGCGTTTCACTTTATTGAGGTTATTTTAACGTTTGACACAAACAATTTTTTGCAGACCAAGAAACAAGACTTTCCATTTGGTTTGTATAATCACAGTCAAAGAGGGTCTTGGGTCAAGGAAATACCACGTCCAAAAGTTAAATAGTTACAGGAACATTGAGATTTCATCTCAAGAGGTTTGCTTAAATCTCTAGTGGTTCAACTGGGCTCTGAATGTACCTGCATGGATCCTCCAGTATGTTTTTCTTTTGTCCCTGGGGGATAATATGTTGTTAGGTTGGGACAGGAGAGAAGGTGAAGCAGTGCTTGTCTCTGTAGTTCTCAAGGAAATCACATCATCAGGGCAGAAGACAAGAAGAACTAAAATAAGTGTCTACGTAATATGCAAAAAGGTTCTTGTTATTTTGATATCTTCAAATCAAATAGTTTAAATGCACTTGATAAATCTTACTATGAATCACACTTTGTTAAAAACATAAAACTCCTATATAATTTTGCATGTTAATATATCATATTTGTTAATACTGAGTCAACAAATATGAAAACAAAAAATATCAAATAACTGTGTAACCATGAGCAAGTTAACTAATTTAGCCCTCAGTTCTTTCAACTGAAAAAGAAGTGTATGGAAAGTAGATGACACACAAAGTCCCATCTTTTCTGTTCCAATGTACTGTGATTATATAAAAAAGAAACATACGAAAGGCACTTATTTAACTGTGAGAAGAACCTGGAAGAGCTTCACCCCAAGGACAGTTGATGGAGCTGGATGATGACCTGAACACTATGGCTGTTTGTAACAGTGATGAGCAGGAACAGACGAGGTTCAGAAATAAAAGGGCTAGAGATGTCATTATGAGAAAAACCTCTAAAGATCATTGTTATTTAGTCTAGAAAGACATGGGCTAATAGCTGAAGGTTGAGGTATCCAAGAGAAGGTATGAAGAGGATGTACCCAGAGTTAAGTTAACCACTAAATTTTGATGGGTTATGTCATGGGAGAAAGAGAGAAAGGGTGAGTGAGAGAGAGAGAGAGAGAGAGAGAGAGAGAGAGAGAGTTAGGGAAAGAGCATATTGATGACTCCTAAATAGAACATAACAGAATTGAGGGTAACTCGTGGGTTAGTAAAGGCTTCAATGCAAATGAAGAAATTTTGTGTCAAAAATGGTGGCTCCTCCTTCAACAAACCTTGCTATGCCACTGGGAGGCACAAAAAGCCCCTTTCCTGAGCCTGGCAGTTTGTATGTTCTAGAAAAATAGTGAGTTTGTTTTCCTCTGTGATCAGAAAATTAAAATTTAGATTTGTAATCTGTTGGTGTTTGCAGCTGGTGTCTCACTAGCTGGCAAATGCTCATAGTGCTTATATTTTAAACACTAACTACAAGAGAAAACAATTGTTCAGAAACATAAATAGACTCTCAAATGCTTGATTTTCTACTTCACCCACTCCAAGAAATTTTCTAAGCCACATACTCAGCAATTACCCACCTAGAAATCTACTGTGAAGAAACATTTAGAGCTGCAGCCAATGATGCAATCCAAGGCTATTCATTGCAATATTATTTATAGTAACAGGAAACCTGGAAATAATCTAAATGTCCCAAGATAGAGTAGTGGTTAAATAAGTTATAGTATAAAGTGTGCACACACAAAACTATGGTTATCTCTAGGAGGTTATACTATGGGTGGTTTATATTTTTTTCTTCATATTTATATTTAAAAATATATAATGACTTCACTTTTTTCAAATCAGGCAAATATTTTAATGCCTATTAATTGACAAAAATGTATTTATTATAATGTATTTGTTTTAGATTATATACCTAAACTACATAGGACACAAGACTTTGCACAAACACACATTGACATATATTCCTCTGAAATCAGTTTATAGAGAAGTTTTATATTGGAGTGGCAGAAACATCAAACCTGCCTTTTAAAAATAATTTATTGATATTTAATTAACCTGAAACTATTTTGGTGATCTTATGAAGTTCCACTTTTCTACTTTCAGGTACATATTCTCAGCAACTAAGGACCTCCTTACTAAAGAAGAAAGAGTTGATTGAAGATTTGATAAGCATGCATGTGCGTAGAAGTGGGTCTAGTGTTATTGGAAAAGTGAACCTGGAAATAAAGAGGAAATAAATTGAACTCGGAGCTAATTCATGCTTTGGAATTAAATATACAAATATATAACATTTTCCTTAACTATTGATTATTTATTTATTTTAAATGGTGGGAATGCCCAGAGATAAATATGAACCCAAATTCTCTCAGTATGCTTATTTAAAGCTGCTTTCTATTATTTATTTCTTTATTTATTTTAGGCTGCAAGCATGTTTCTTCAAATGGTGACATTACTGCCAGTCTATCCCACAGTCTAAAGGAGTTAAATGACTTCCAGAGATGACTTGGGGATTCTTTGTATCCATTTAATAGTTCAGTTTGGGATGCTTGACATGTTAATAAACTAGTGTGCCATACATTTAACTTGAATACACTGCATGGCTCCCAATACTTTAACCACTGGATTGCTTATGCATAGGCACATAAGGGTTGATATTTATTAATTACTAGCTACTGACAATCTATGATACCTGAATCTTGTTTGAAAGCATATTTTCGAATACTGAATGAAGCAAAAAGTAAAGCAAAACAAAAAACTGGCAAATAAAGCATTCCTCTAATGAAAACAAAATTAATAAAAGTTCTGGACCCCAGGTAATGTTATTGGAGTCTCTTTATTTCAATATTTAATGTTACCACAAATGACATCCAAACTCTAATAATGTTTAAGTGTAAATAGGTACAAACTATTTCCCAATAAGCACATTTGTTACTTGATTAAATATTATACCTCTATAAGTGTTTACACTTTGCATTGAAAAGCAAAATAAAAAGAACAGCATAAGAGAAGAACCCATAGATAATTATTTCCCTGATAAAATGACCAGGCCTGAACAAGGTTTAAAGCAGAGAAGCCCAATTAGCAAATGTATGTGAGTTCGAGACACAATGCTATTTTTATCTCTAATTATTCCCAACTCTCCAATCATTCTATTATAACCAATATATAGGATTGACAGCCAGTTTGAATTTCAGATATGTTAGCAGTTCCCTTGCTTTTTTCAGGTCCAAAGGAAGCCTCAGTAAATGTCTTCATTGAATGATTAGGGCCTCCTTAAACTAGAAATTGCATCTAAAGCATTATTATCAGAAAACACAGTTTCATTTGAGGATTAGCTGAGTCTTGACAACAGGAAAAAGGAGCTTGGGGAAAGAGGTGGGGGAGAAGGCCCAGCCTCAGCTTTTGGCTCACTGGGAAAATTAGTATTTTATTAAAAAGCTGCCACCATTTGACTACCTTTTCTACATATGGGCTCGTGATTTTGCATTGATGATGCTTTTCCTAATGTTTTTCATCATATCCTTCGGAACTATCACGTAAATTCATTATCTCTTATAAATCATCAAAGAGACACTACACTCGGAGAATGAACTTGCAGAAGAGCCTGCCCTTTGTTCTTCCCTCACCTTGGTACTCTATGACAGGGATTGGCAACCTTTTTCTGAGAGTCTGATAGTAAATATTATAGGCTTTCCGGGCCATCCAGTCTCCACTGTAATTAATCAATTCTGCCTCGGCAAACAAAAGCAGTTATCACAATACATAAATGAATGAATATGGTTATGTTCCGGTAAAACTCTCTTTATGGACACTGAAATCGGAATCCATACACTTTTCAGGTGCCACAAAATATTTTTCTTTGGACTTTTTCAATGTTTTAAAAAGATGTAATAACCACACTTAGCTCATAGCCTGTTCAAAACAGGGAGAGAACAGAATTTGGCCCAGGGACTACAGCTTGCTGATGAAGCTTATCAAAGGTGTAAGGAACAAGCTGGGATGAAGTGAAAAGAAGAGTAACTCTGCTAAGTGACAAAACTAAAACCAAAAGTTTATGATAGACTGAAAAGCAGATTAAAAACTGTTAGGATGAGATGGAACAGGGATAACCTAGTCCCAATCCCATCCAATGGGACATTATTTCACTCTGTAAACAGTTTCAGGAATTACAGATCATATAAAAATCCACAGCCTCTCTGCATGTAACATGGCCTGCATCTCACGATAGTAGACAAAAACATTGAAATCACCGCAATATTTACTGAAAGGAAGTACAGAGTAGTAGTTAGAGTATAGGCTCAGAAGCTGAGTTCAAATCACAGCTTCATCAAGAAGTGGCCAGATCAACTTCGGACAAGTTACTAAACCTCTTTGTGCCTCAGTTTCCTCATAAAATGAGAAACCTACTACCTAGGTTTCGTGTGAGGATTAAATGAGCCAGCACATAGAAAGTGCTTAAAAACTAAGTGCTCTAACAGTCAAAAAAGGTTAGCTGTTACTTTGTAAGTTAAGCATCTATAACCTAATCCAACATAATAAGAGAAAGGAGGCACACAGATGCTTTGGTGAAACTTGTTGGATGTGGAGATTTTAGAGAAAAACATTCATATATTAAATTTTTTATATTGAGATACTTGATTCATATACAGTTATAAGAAATAATACAGAGACATCTATATGATCTTCATCTAGTTTCCCCAGTGGGAACATCTGCATAACTATGGTACAATATTACAAGTAGGAAACTGATAGTGGTATAATCCAAATTTATTCAGATGTTACCAGTTTTTTTTTATTATTATACTTTATGTTCTAGGGTACATGTGCACAACGTGCAGGTTTGTTACATATGTATACATCTGCCAAGTTGGTGTGCTGCACCCATTAACTCATCATTTACATTAGGTATATCGCCTAATGCTATCCCTCCCCCCTCCCCCCTCCCCCCACCCCACAACAGGCCCCAGTGGGTGATGTTCCCCTTCCTGTGTCCAAGTGATCTCATTGTTCAATTCCCACCTACAAGTGAGAACATGTGGTGTTTGGTTTTCTGTTCTTGCAATAGTTTGCTGAGAATGATGGTTGACAGCTGCATCCATGTCCCTACAAAGGACACAAAGTCATCCTTTTTTATGGCGGCATAGTATTCCATGGTGTATATGTGCCACATTTTCTTAATCCAGTCTGTCACTGATGGACATTTGGGTTAGTTTCAAGTCTTTGCTATTGTGAATAGTGCTGCAATAAACATACGTGTGCATGTGTCTTTATAGCAGCATGATTTATAATCCTTTGGGTATATACCCAGTAATGGGATGGCTGGGTCAAATGGTATTTCTAGTTCTAGATCCTTGAGGAATCACCACACTGTCTTCCACAATGGTTGAACTAGTTTACAGTCCCACCAACAGTGTAAAAGCGTTCCTATTTCTCCACATCTTCTCCAGCACCTGTTGTTTCCTGACTTTTTAATGATTGTCATTCTAACTGGTGTGAGATGGTATCTCATTGTGGTTTTGAGTTGCATTTCTCTGATGGTGAGTGATGATGAGCATTTTTTCATGTGTCTGTTGGCTGCATAAATGTCTTCTTTTGAGAAGTGTCTGTTCATATCCTTTGTCCACTTTTTGATGGGGTTGTTTTTTTCTTGTAAATTTGTTTGAGTTATTTGAAGGTTCTGGATATTAGCCCTTTGTCAGATGAGTAGATTGCAAAAATTTTCTCCCATTGTGTAGGTTTCCTGTTCACTCTGATGGTAGTTTCTTTTGCTGTACAGAAGCTCTTTAGTTTAATTAGATCCCATTTGTCAATTTTGGCTTTTGTTGCTGTTACTTTTGGTGTTTTAGACATGAAGTCCTTGCCCATGCCTATGTCCTGAATGGTATTGCCTAGGTTTTCTTCTAGGGTTTTTATGGTTTTAGGTCTAAATGTTACCAGTTTTACATGCACTCAGTTGTGTGTGTGTGTGTGTGTGTGTGTGTGTGTGTGTGTGTGTGTGTGTATCTATTTGCTAAGCCTATTCTCTAGCTGAAACATCAAGATAGAAAATTAGGCCATCGATTCAGTAATTTACATGATACTTGAGGAAGACTGTTGCATGCATCCATGTAGGTCACACATTTGAATGTTACTCCGGAGGTATTCACAGTAAGAATGGCCCTTCATGCAGAGATCTGACTGCCATTTACTCCTTCCTTCTTCATCCTCTACTCGCCCCCCTAACCCCCAGCCTTTACTCTGAACTGCAGAACTAAGATACGTAAGTAGGGAGGGAGATCAAAAAACAAAACTTGCTTTCTTCATAGTTCACACCAAACTATTAAAAGAAAGGTAGAAGTCTTAATTCTTTTAATACAGTTGTGCAACTGCATTTTGTCATCACACCGAGAAGCCTTTGAGCCTGGACTCCATTTCACTTCAAATTGGGCAAGGTGATTTGATCAACAAGGGCAGAGAAGGCCCTGCACACTTGCTGAGCTCCACTGTACAGGTCCATGTTTACTGAAGACTCTGGGCCTGAAATCAACAAACAGAAGAGTCTTTTAGAGGAACATACCTGCAGGTTCTCATGAAGATCTTGATAAAGCTCTCACACGGAGAAGAAACAGAATCCATTTTTCCCTCAGTTCTTGAGGACAATGCCCTTAAGTTAGCTAGCAAATAAGATGGCTATTATTTACCATGATCATTACTACGAATTCAGCCAGGAATAAGTTCTTAAGAAGCACTTTCCCACAGCTCCTTGCACAAATTGGAGTTGCCAGAAAGCCCACTATTGAGCAGTGGCTCCAAAACTCTGGTGTATATAAAAATCACCTGGAGAGTGTTAAAACAGATTGCTGGATCTCACCTACAGAGTTCAGATTCTGTTCAGGTGGGACGGAGCCTGAGCATTTATATTTATTGTTAAGTTCCCAGGTAATATTGATGCGGCTAGTCCGGACACCACATTTTGAGAAGCAGTGCTCTATAGTTACCTGATTGATTAATGGTTTGAGTGGCCCCTGTGATCCGTCATAATAGAGATTGTGGTGTAGAAAGATCTATGATTTGGCAGGTATCAACTAAAATTTTGATATGCATAATCTTTAACTTAAAGAGTTCTGTTTTTAGGAATTGATCTTACAAACATATTTACACTTGCGCATAAAGATACATGTTATAAGGATACACATCAAAGTATTTTTGTGATAAAAATTGGAAGCAACTTAATTATACACCAATAAATAAATTACAGTGCATTTGTACCCTGGTATATTATGCAGCGTTTTAAAAAATGACATGCTCAATGTCTAAGAAGAAAGCAAAAGCATAATACGATCTAACTTATGTTGAAAAAGTAGAGACATACATATGTGCATAGAAAACAGTTTGAAGGAAACTCACTAAACTGTTAATAGTGGTTACCTCTGAAAAACAGGTGGGAGAGAGGGAAGAGCATGATAAGGAATTCATTTTTTAAAAAATCTGTGCACTTTGCATTTTAATTTACAATAAACATGCAATATTACATTATTTGTGTAATTAACAAAAATAAGCTCACAGGAAATGAAAACATGGGAAGATTTATTTCATTAGTTGTTTACTTTTTAGCTACATAATTATATTGTGGGTCCATCTGTGCTGTTTTTTATTGAACATAAGGCTAGAAGGTTCATGCATTTTTTTATCCCACTTATCCTCCAATACCACTCCAGAGTTTGTCCAGAGGCAAACTTATTTTAAGACATTGTTTCTCGGGCCACAGTGATAAAAACTTAAAATACAGCAATAAATAAATAGGAAAGCCATAATCAATCTCACATACTGTCATTTTTCTTATTGTTATTCGTTGTTTTCTTTTTCAGCTCTAGTCCCTCGAAATACTAAAAATAGCCAAAGATATGCACCTAACACCTAGCATGTTGCTTGGCATATACTTGAAATTAAATAAATGTAAGGACTGAATTAATATAGCATATAGGTAGAGACCCAGTGAGATGCTAGATGGAATACTTGTGAAATTGGCTGTCCAGAGAAAATCACAATGACAAAATAATTCACTTAAATGTAATTAGAAGTCTATCTAGTCTTCGAGTAAATCAGGGATGTGAGAGTAGACTACAAGAATGATAGATGTAGAAATGAAAAAGTATTAGGTTTTCAGTCTATGTTCACTCTTCTGGGCAACTGAAATACTGAGCCCATATCTTATTTACGATAATTAATTAAGCAAGCCAATATGTATTGAATAGCTACTCTGTACTAAGACCTTTCCTTTGAGCTCCAGACTCTGTTGATTGCCTCGTGATGTCTTCATTTGGACGTCTCTCAGGCAATTCACAATATGTTCAAAACAGAACTCTTGATTTGCCAACCGCATAACAGTTTTCCCAGTTTTCCCCATTGCAGTAAGTGTATCACCACTCATTCAGGGCAACACCGTCATCTCTTGGCTAGACTACAGTAGGCTTTTACCTGGTCTCTTTGCTTACCCCTTGCCTTTCTCTAAGTCACTCTCCACACAATGCCAGAACTTTTTAAAAATAGAAACATACCCCACTTCAAAATAAATGCCCAGTGCCAAGCACAGTGCTCGGCACATAACAAATGCTTGATTAATTGTTGTTGAATGAATGAGTTAGTGACTGAATGGTGAACCAACTAGACTTTTTTTCTGCCTTCATGGAGCTTAAATGCTGGAAATCTATCTTTTCCCATTAATTACTTCTGTGTATATCTGTCTATCTATCTATCTATCTATCTATCTATCTATCTATCTATGAAGCAATGAATATAGTTAATCCTCGAACAACTTGAACTGTGTGAGTCCATTAATTTGTGGATTTTCTTCCACCTCTGCCACACCTGAGAAAGCAAGAGCAACCTCTCCTCTAACTCCTTCTTTTCAGCCTACTCAACGTGAAGATAATGAATAGTAAATATATTTTCTCTTCCTTATGATTTCATTAATAACATTTTCTTTTCTCTAGCTTACTTTATTGTCAGAATGCAATATCCGATACAAATAACATACAAAATACTTGTCAATCAACTGTTTACTTTACTGGTAAGGCTTCTTCTGTTCAACAGTAGGCTATTAGTAGGTAAGTTTTAGAGGAGTCAAAAGTTACATGCTGATTTTTGGCAGCATGGAGGACCAGTGCCCCTAACTTTTACTTGTTCAAGGGTCAACTGTGTATCCATTACTATTCCAGTAAACACTTCTAGGATTCCCAGGCAACATTTGAGATTACCTTATAAACAAATGAGATACAAATAATGTGCTCTCCTGAGCTTGGTCATTTCCTTAGAATTTGCTAAATTTGAAGCTTTAATTTCTGATTACTTAATACTTTTGAGTGATGGCTCTAGATGCGGAAGAAAGGAACAGGAACAAACCTCCTGCTCCCCACCCTTAACCATGCTCTTGTACATATAAGATCATGGCATATGCAAATAAAGACTGTTTTACTTGTTCCTTTCTGATTGGGATGCCTTTTCTTTCTTTTTCTTGTCTAATTACTCTGGCTAGGACTTCCAGTACTATGTTGAATACATGCAGTAAAAATAGGCATCCTTGCTTTGTTCCTGATCTTAAAGAAAAAAACTTCAGCTTTTCATCTTTAAGAAAAAGGAATATGATGTTAGCTGTGGGCTTTTTATATTTGGTCTTTATTATGTTGAGGTAGTTTCCTTCTATTCTTAGTTTGTTGAGAGTTTCTCATGAGAGTATATTGAATTCTGTAAAATGCTTTTTTCCTGTATCTATTGTGATGATTGTGTGAATTTTTTTGTTTTTTTTTTTTTTTGAGACAGAATCTTGCTCTGTTGCCTAGGCTGGAGTGCAATGGTGTGATCCTAGCTCACTGTAACTTTGAACTCCTGAGCTCAAGTGATTCTCTTGTCTCAGTCTCTTGAGTAGCTAGAATTATAGGCATGTTTCAACATGCCCAACTAAATTTTCTTTTTCTTTGAGATAGGGTCTTGCTCTGTCACCCAGGCTGCAGTGCAGTGGTGCAATCACAGCTCACTGCAGCCTTGATCTTCCAGGCTCAAGCCATCCTCCTGCTTCAGCCTCTCGAGTTAGCTGGGACTGCAGGCATGTACCAATACATCCAGCTAATTAAACAAATGTGGTGTTTTTTTTGTAGAGATGGGGTCTTGACAAGTTGCTCAGGCTGATCTCAAACTCCTGGCTTCAATTGGTCTCCCCACTTCAGCCTCCAAAAGCACTAGGATTATAGGTACGAGCCTCTACACCTGGCCATTGATTTCTTCTTTGACCCATTGATTGTTCAAGAATGTGTTGTGTAGTTTCAACATCTGTATACATTTTTAAGTTTTCTTCTACTATTAATTTCTAGTTTTATTTCACTGTGGTTGGAAAAGATATTTGGTATGATTTCAATCTTCTTAAATTTGATAAGACTTGTTTTATGGATTAACATATGATCTATCCCAGAAAATGTTCCATGTTTGCTGGAGAAGAATGTATATTCTGCACTATTAGGTGAAATAGTCTTTATATGCCTCTCAGGTCTATTTGGTTTACTGTGTTGTTCAAGTCTACTATTTCCTTGTTGATTTTCTGTCTGGAGGTTCTCTTTATTATTGAAAGTGGGTTATTGAAGTCCCCTACTATTATTATATCACTGTCTATTTCTCCCTTCTGTTATGTCAATGATTGCTTACATATTTAGGTGCTCTGATGTTTGGTGTATATATTATTATAATTATTGTATCTTCTGGGTAAATTGACCCTTTTATCATTTTATAATGACTCCTTTGTCACTTGTGTGAGTTTTTGACCTAAAGTCTATATTGTCTCATACAACTATAGCCATCCCGGCCATTTTTTGAATACCATTTACATAAAATATCTTTTCCCATACCTTCATTTTCGGCCTTTGTGTCCTTAAATCTGAAGTGAGTCTTTTGTAGACAGCATATAGTTGGGTCGTTTTCTTCAATCCATTCAGCAACTGTATGTATATCTTTTGATTGGAGGCTTTAATCCATTTATATTTAATAATTATTGATAGGGGAGGACAATTTTGCCATTTTTAGAGTTGCTTTTTGTCTGTCTTTTAGTTGTATTGCCCCTCTTCTCCTAGTTTGCTGTCTTCATTTTTTTAATATTATTTAATTCATTTTTTTCTTTTGTGCGTCTTTGACAGCTATTATATTTGCACTTACTATGAGGCTTATATAAAACATCTTACAGTAATAACAGCCTATTTTGGCTGATAATAACTTCACTTCAATTACATTCAAAAAGTTTTCACTTTTAGTCCCCATACACTTTTCTAAATAGTCTTTTTTTTTTTTTTTTTTTTTTTTTTTTTTGGGGATGGAGTTTCACTCTTATTGCCCAGGCTGGAGTGCAATGGCATGATCTTGGCTCACTGCAACCTCCGCCTCCTGGGTTCAAGGGATTCTCCTGCGTCAGCCTCCTGAGTAGCTGGGATTACAGGCGCGCACCACGATGCCTGGCTAATTTTGTATTTTTAGTAGAGACAGGGTTTCTACATGTTGGTCAAGCTGGTCTTGAACTCCCAATCTCAGGTGATCTGCCCACCTAGGCCTCCCAAAGTGCTGAGATTACAGGCGTGAGCCACCTCACCCAGCCATCCTCATACACTTTTCTTTTTGGTTGGTTTGTTTTTGTTTTGTTCACTGTTTTGTTGTTGTTTTTTTCATTTTAGAGATGGGATCTTGTTGTCTTGCCCAGAATGGAGTGCAGTGGTGTGATTAGCTCATTGTAACCTCAAACACCAAGGCTCAAGTGATCCTCCCTCCTCAGCCTCCTAAGTAGATATGACTATAGGCGTGCATCACCACACACACATCTTTACAACAATTTTTTTATAAAGATGTGGTCTCACTACGTTTCTCAGGCTGGTCTTGAACTACTAGCTTCAAGCAATTCCCTGACTCAGCCTCTTAAAGTGCTGGGATTACAGATATGAGCCACCACATCCAGCCCCCATTTTGTTATTGACATCACAATTTACATATTTTTGTATTGTATATTAATTAACATATTTTAATGTTATTTTTAATACTTGAGTCTTTTAACTTTTATATTAAAATTATTTAAATACCACTGCTTTCATATTATAGTATTCTGTATTTGCCTGTATATATTTACCTTTACTAATTAGTTTTTGGATATAGTATTTTTGATTGATAGTCTATTTCTTCTTTCAGCACTTTGAATATATTATCCCATATCTGTGAGGTTTCTGAAGTAAAAACTGTTATAATCTTGTAAGGGTTTCTTTCTACATGGTAAGTCACTTTTCTCTTGCCACTTTCAAAATTCTCTTTTGTGTTTGACTTTTGATAATTTGATTATAATGTGTCTCAGTGTTGAAGTCTTTCAGTTCATCTAATTCAAGGTCTGTTAGGATTCTTGGATCTGGATATCCATTTTCTTTCCCAAATTTGAGAAGTTTTTGCCCTTGTTTATTTGAATAAGCTTTCTGACCCTTTCTTTCTCCTCTGCTTCTACAACTCCCATATTACAAATATTGGTCAGCTTAATAGCATTCTATATGTCCCTTAAACCTTCATCACTCTTTCTTCTTTTTTCCCCTCTCATCGGATAATTTCAAATGGTCTGTCTTTGGGTTTGCTGATTTTTCTGCTTGATCTAGTCTGCTGTTGAACACTTCTACTGAAATTTTTAGTTCAGTTATTATATTCTGCAGCTCCAAGACTATTGTTTGGTTCTTTTAAAATTTTCTCTCTTTGTTGAAATTACAATTTCATTTATGTATTATTCTCCTGAGCTCATTGAGCATTTTTATGATGGTTATTTTGAATTCTCTGTCAGGTAATTCAAATATTACTATTTCATAAGGGTCCATTTTGGAGCTCTGTCTTACTTCTTTGTTAAACTATGTTTCTCTGTTACTTCTTATTCTTTACTCTTTATGTTGGTATCTGTGCAATAGAAAAAATAACTATCTCTCTTAGTCTTCAAGACTGGCCTCATACAGAAGAAGACCCTCAGCAATCAGCCTGGTCAGAGATTCTCGGGGGCTCTTCAAATCTTCATATAGTCCCAGCTGCCTTTTGTTTTTAAGCATCTCTCAGGCATCTAGAATATGATGGGTCTTGTCAGTAATCTGAGACAGGTTAGACAGAAGCCCAGTCCCTTGGACATGCCCCAGAAGAGTTAGAAAGTTGGATGAATGGTCCAATTGTTTCCACCCCAAAGTGAGAAGCTGGGATATGGGATTTATTTTCCTGCTTGCTTTGCATTGAGCCTTTTGGAAAAACTATGGTAAGTGTTTTCATGCTAGTCCAAGATACCATCTTTGTTCTCAAACCATGCCCTCCTAATATCACCACTCTCCACCTCTGTCTTCACTTCTCATCACTGAAACCTAGAGTGGCAAATGAATAGTAAAAAGGGATGGAAAAAGAAGCTAGAAAAATAACTTAGTAGATACATGCAGGAAATTTTACTATCAAATGGAAAAAAAAAAAGTTTAACAATACAGTAAAACAAGAGGACTGTCTTTTTTTTTTTTTTTTTTTTTTTGCCACAACAGAGGCAAGGAACAGCAGACAGTTTTCCAAATTTATTTTTTACTGCAATTTTTAGGCAAATTATTCACTACTAATTTTCAATCCAAGTTTGGAATTTAAAGAGGTTTGTGGAACTTCTACACAACTTTCTCTTTTTCATGAAGCTCTCATAGTCTCGCTCTTTTTTTATTTTATTTTTTTTGAGACGGCGTCTCACTCTGTCGCCCAGGCTGGAGTGCAGTGGCATGATCTCGGCTCACTACAAGCTCCGCCTCCTGGGTTCACGCCATTCTCCTGCTTCAGCCTCCTGAGCAGGCTCCAGCCACCACGCCCGACTAATTTTTTTGTATTTTTTTAGTAGAGAGGGGTTTCACCTTGTCAGCCAGGATGGTCTCCATCTCCTGACCTCGTGATCCACCTGCCTTGGCCTCCCAAAGTGTTGGGATTACAGGCGTGAGCCACCGCGCCTGGCCCAACAATTCTCAAAAAACAAACAAACAAACAAACAAAAACCTGGATCAGTAGCATGATTAGAAACTTCTTGTCATTATCTGATGCATCCATGATAGAGATAGAGGCAAATGAAAATACTTTGATTTTGCTTGTTTCACTTTCCACATCTTCATCCATGTGGTTATCATAGTTCTGGCTCTGATTAAGTTTGGTATACTTCTGGTAAGTATGCATAGATTATGTTTAAATTATAAAGTGTATTTTAATAATACACATTGCCAATGACTAAGTGAATTTTGAAATTAGGGTCATATTCAATATCAAAACGAATAATGATATAAACATAATTAGAAATAATTGGGTGAGGGGTGATATATAATGCAAAACAGTAGCCATGAAGATTAATATAGTTTCTCATGTTTAAATGCCTCAAGGAAATAAGACTAATATAAAAGAAGTGAAAGTGAAATTTTAAATCTCAACAATTAGTATTTGTTGCATTACTATTCAAGAAATTTTATTTTTTTCTGTACTTGCAAAGTATAGAATACTATAATAAAAAGAGATATGTACCATTCTGCTCATATCATAAGCACATTTGTATAAGAAAGCATACTTCCTGCAGAAACATCTCAATGGTTCTATTGAGATTGTGAGTGAAAGCATTAAGGAAATATTTTGAGACTTTTAAAAATATTTTCTACAAGATTTGATAATGCTAATTGCATATTTATACATTATTGCATCAACTGAATTTAGAAGTATACTTCATCTTTTTGTAATTTTCCTTTTAATGATATAATGACACGTGTGTGTGTATATATATATATCTCTTAATAAGGTCACTTGGAATATGAATTAATCTTTTAGCTTTAAGTATTAAACTGCACAAGTATTGGGAAACTGCCTTCCAAATATGTGTAGCAGACCTAGCCTACGAACAATCTAAAATGTGCAATACACACCAACATGGCACATGTATACATATGTAACAAACCTGCACGTTGTGCACATGCACCCTAGAACTTAGAGTATAATAAAAAATAAAATAAAATAAAATGTGCAATACAGCCACTACATCTGTGAGTGCTGACCCAACACATTGTAGAAATTATCAGCTTTCTCCAGCTCATTTAGAGAAACAAAAATAAAAAATAAAAACAACATTAATACGCTAAAGACTAAAAAAGTTTTCTATAAAGTGCAAACTTTTGGTGAAATTTTTCTAAAACGAGTCAAGTGGATATTGACTTTACTTTGAATACTCGTCGTGACCCCAAAAATGTTTAGATGGAAATGCAGTGGGTGGAATTTTGCGTCAGCTTAAGAATCAGGCACAAGGAGTTCCCATCCCTTGCCTTTTGAACATACTTCTGGCATCTTTCTGAACTTGTTTTTGTTAATACAAAGATTATAACTCCAATTCAATTTACTGTAGAGCATTTTAGAATCACCAAATAATTAGTTCATTGACTTGGTTCTACCAAGTTCTATGTAAAGCTGACATTATTATGTACTCAGTTTATAGCCCTCCAACAGCCACGGGCTGAAATGTGCCCCGCTCCTACCCCAAATTTATATATTGAAGCCCTGACTAACCCCCAGTGCCTCAGAATGTGACTATATTTGGAGATAGGGTCTTTAAAGAGATAATTAAGTTAAAATGAGGTTGCTAGGATGGGCCCTAATCCAATATAACTGGTGTTTTTATAAAAAGAAAAAATTTGGACATAGACATAGACATACATAGAAGGAAGGCCATATAAAGGCATGGGGGAAGACAGCCATCTGCAAGCTCAGGAGAGAAGTCTCAGAAGAAACCAACACTGCTGACACCCTGATCTTGGACTTCTGGCCTCCAGGACTGTGAGAAAATATATTTTGGTTGTTCGTTTAAGCCACTGAATCTGTGTTACTGTGTTATAGCAGCCCCAGCAAACTAATACACCAACTCAGAAATATTTTCAGAAGGCCTCCTCTGACGCATAAACACATGAGTATTTTATTCTTCATTTTATCACAAGTCTGTAGATGATCCGCACTCCAACATAAGACACCTTAGGCTTTCTTAGAAAGAAATTTATATATAGTTGACCCTTGAACAACACAGGTTTGAACTGTATGGGTTCAAATCCACTTATATGTGAATTTTCTTCTGCCTCTGCCACTCCTGGGACAGCAAGACCAACTCCTCCTCCTCCCTTTTCTCCTCCTCAGCCTACTCAACATGAAAATAATGAGGATGAAGACCTTTATAAAGATCTACTTCCACTTAAATATGTTTATCTTTCTATGATTTTGAAAACATTTTCTTTTTTCTAGCTTTATTATAACTGTATATAATACATATGACATATAACATGTGTGTTAACCATTTATGTTCATTGGTAAGGCTTCCAGTCAACAGTAGGCTATTAATAAAGTTTTGGGGAGTAAAAGTTACGTGCAAATTTTCAACTGTGCAGGCGGCCAGCCCCTAATCCCTGCATTGTTCAAGAATCAACGGGGTGTGTGTGTGTACAAATACTTCCTGACTTATGATGGATTGACTTACCATTTTTTTAATTTTATGATGGTGCAAAAGTGATATGTGTTTAGTAGGAAATAATACTTCGAGGTTTGAATTTTGATCATTTCCCAGGCTAGCAATACATGCTATCTTGTGAAGTCGGGCAGCAGCAGTGAGCCACAGCTCCCACTCAGCCACGTAATCACAAGAGTAAATGACCAGTAGTGTACTCCACAGTGTATTATATTTAATGACTTAAATGATATATTCAACACTTTATTATAAAGTAGGCTTTGTGTTTAATGATTTTGTCCAAGTGTAGGCGAATGTACGTGTTCTGAGCACATTTAAGGTAGGCTAGATTAAGCTAGAATGTTTGGTAGGTTAGGTATACTGTATGCATTTTCTACCTAACAATATTTTCAACTTACATTGGGTTTATCAAGATGTAATCCCGTTGTAAACTGAGAAGGATCTCTCTCTATATATGTAAAGATAACAAAATACCCTAATGAGAAATAAGACAACGGCATTCCAAAACAGAAGCAATAATTATAGTAAAGAAGGATCTTTTTTAAAGCCTTCAAAATTTAGCAATGAATCATAGCTTATGAAGAAGATAATAATGATGATACTACTTATAATATAGAAATCATAATCAATTCTCTTCTAGAAAGAGAGTTACAATATTATCCCTATTTTTAAATGGTGACATTGGCTTCCCAGGTATATATGATTTAGGGATACTGATAATAATAACAATATTTTATAATAACAAAATAATAAGCATTTACTGAATGCTCACTATATGCCAGGTTTTATACTAAAGTCTTATATGGTTTATCACTTTTAATACTCACAACAGCCCCATGAATTAGGTAATCCTGAAAATCAAGTTCAGAGATGCTACTGATAACCAATAGATTCAGAGCGCTGCTACATACTAGATGAACTGGAGCTGTTGGGCTGTTATAAAATCAAGTTTTTAAAAAGGCAGCTTGAATCCTTGGCCATCACGATGTCTATGGATTGTGTAAACCTTACCTGATGGCATTTCTAGATTGAAGGCATCCATAAGTTTTGACAATAGTTCTTGCAGTTCCTCTTCCTCCAGCTCATCCTTTCTCTCCTTGATGTTACCTGCCGCTTTCTTTTCCATGGTTGCCAGAGCAGGACTGCTCCTTTCAGCAGGAATCATTTTGGGGGTGTCCTGCTTCAGTCCCTCCTGACAACTGGGTAGGGCGCTAATGACTTTCCTTAGCATCTTTTGCGTTTGGCTTTGTGCCCTGGTGCTGTGCAAAGTGGTCTCTGGTGATTCTGAATTTCGCAGAACATGCTCTGCATTTGTGTGACTTCTGTGACTTCTGTCAACCTCATCAGGGTTAGGAAGAGGTTCCCATCTTGAAGCATCTTCAGTGGCATTCTTGATCTGCAAATAATCCCCTCCCTTTGGAACCTTTTCAGTTGAAGAATGGCCAACCTTGGTCCCCACACTTTGAAAGGAAGAAGATGAAGGACGGGGTGGCTGCAACCTTACCTGGGGAAACAAAACTTTATTTATGAAGAAATTAACGTTTATCTTACTTTTTCATAAATGCGTTACATTTCAACATTCCAACAGAACATTCTAATGCAAGACTTTTCTTTCTCCTTTGTAAATATATTATCATTACTATTAATTTTAATTTATTCTGCTAATTCTATGTCAACGTAAAACTCTCTACAAGAGTTGGAACAGCTCAGGTTCTAAAATAACAGAGGGAATAATTACAAGAAGTTTAGGAAAATCCTGGGTTCTAAAAAGCCCAGGTTCTAAAAATACCATAAGGAATTTCTGAAAACATAAGCGTATGTTGAATTGACAGATAAAAATTATTACAATAAAGCATTTTATAATAGTCTTTCTGGTAGGTGTGTTGTGAGGGGCTTCAGAGTAAGCCACAGGGAGAAAATTCAGGGACGTGCTCCACTTGAAGCACAGTTCTCAATGTGTGGCCCACAGACCCTAGGAGATCCCCAAGACCCTTCTAGGGTTTGTGATGTCAAAATTATGTTCATAAGGATACTTAGATGTTATTTGTTTATTGTATTGACATGTGCACTGATGATGCAAAAATCAGTAAGTTAAGCTGTTGGTGCTTTAGTGTGAATCAAGGCAGCGTCACCAAACAGTGCTAATAATCAAGATATTCTTCACCCTCATACACTAGCAGTGGAAAAAAAAAAAAAAAAAAAAAGCCAGTTCTGCTTAAGAACGCCTTTGATGGAATAGAAAAATTCTTAGTTTTAAAAATACTAACACATGCCTTTTAAATATTGTGTGTGACGAAGTGGGAAGTGTGCATAAGACACTTCTGCTGTGTACTGAAATACAAAAGGATTGCCTCTTGTGTCAAAGAAAGACTGACAGACTATGGTTATTCAGACTTGGGTATTTGTCAAACAGTTTCTCAAAAATGAACAAAGCGAGAATGTCTCTGCAAGGAAAACAATTAACAGTATTTGCTGTCAGTTATAACAATTAAGGCCGGGCACAGTGGCTCACGTCTGTAATCCCAGCACTTTGGGAGGTGGAGGTGTGAGGATTGCTTGAGGCCAGGAGTTCAAGACCAGTCTGGACAACATAGTGAGACCCCCTGTCTACAAAAATAAATAAATAAAAATTAGCTGGGTGTGCTGGCATGAGCCTGAGATCCTGGCTAGCCACAAGGTTGAGGCGGAAGGATTGCTTGAGCCCCAGGAGTTCGAGGCTGCAGTGAGCTATGATCCTGCCACTGCACTCCAGCCTGGATGACAGAGCAAGACCCTGTCTAAAATGTATATTTACATACATAATAAACAGGCTTTCAAACAAAAATTAGAATTTTGGAAAACTTGCATCCTACCACTATGAGCTTTATAGCTTTCCAATTCTTGCGCAATTTTTTAGTGAGATTGGTAGTGACATTAATGAACGTGAATTGTTTAGATCCTGTATAATAAAATGGATGAGAATTAGGACATTCAGCATAGCTCAGTGAACCAATATTTTCCAAATGATCAGTGTATAATGTTACACAATCATGCATGCTAGGAGACCCACTCAAAGACCGTGTAAGAACACTGGATTTTAATGAAACAATGTGACATAAATATAGTTTTAGATTAAAGTCTCCTTTAAAAAGCTGTCATAAATCATGTCTTGGTGTAGTATTAAAGAGAAGTATGCCTCGGTATCTGAAAGGCTATTAATATAGTTCTCTCTTTTTCAACTGCAAATCTGGGTGAGGCCTGATTTCTTCAGATACTTCAACTGAAACACATTGCAGCAGATTGATTGCTGAAGTGGTTACAAAATTTCAGCTGTCTTTTATTAAGCCAGATATTTAAAGAGATTTGTGGAAAATATAAAGCAGTGCCACTCTTCTAAGGTTTTTAGAAAAACATATTGTTTAAAAATGTTATCTGTATATTTAATGGGTTTATCATTTTTATGTTTTCGTTAGTGAATACATTTTAACTTCTCAGTTTTAATTTGCATTAATTTTATTACCTATTTAATTTATTTAACAACTCAGTTTTGATTTTCAGTAATTTTATTATGTATTTTATTATTAATTTAATTTTCATTAATTCATTTTCATTTTGTTTCTGTGGTTATATCTATAACAATCGATATCAATACAAACAGATATAACCACAGAACCAAAATCCTCTCCAGATTCTCAAATATTTCTAAGAATGTACAGGGATCCTGAGATCAAAAGGTTAAAAAACCTATGCTATAAAGAATCACTTTGCCCCAAAGTCTATTGTTTATAAATATTACAGATCCTGTTGTCTTTCAATGGCACTACCTTCATGGAGGGATAGGATATAGCCTGGATGAGGAAGTGGGAGGTCAGGGTACAGGGAGAAGAGGCTGATCAAAGTAAGGTGGGAAGCTCCTCCTTTGGCTGAAGGACTCAAGGTTAGACTTCAGGCGGTCCAGATGGCCAGTATCTCTCACATTTTATACCTGTAGGTCCCGTCTTATCTGCTGGAGCTTGCTCCATAGACTATCCTGGTTGGTTTTGAGTTTGTAAATCTTTGTTTCAAATCGGCAACTTCTTTCTTCCTGGGAGGTGTATATAGCTTGCAACTTGTCTTTGTATTGGTTTAACTGTTTTTTAAGGAGCCTGAAAAGAGAACAGATTTGAGTGGTTTGGAAGGGCAAGAGGCCAGCACACTAATTAGAGCCCTGGTAAGATGTATTCCAGTCCTTTTTGTGGGAAAAGATGTTGGAAAACCCTGTGTCTCAACTATGTGTGTTTTTTGTTTGTTTGTTGGTTGGTTGGTTTGTTTCTTGAGGTAGCGCCTCACTCTGTCACCCAGGCTGGAGAATGCAGTGGCGCGATCTTGGTTCACTGCAACCTCTGCCTCTTGGGTTCAAGTGATTCTCCTGCCTCAGCCTCCTGAGTAGCTGGGATTACAGGCACCTGCCACCATGCCCGGCTATTGGGAAACCCTGTGCCTCAACTGTTATCTCACATTGATCAATATTGTTGACACTGTTTGTTCACCATGTGCAGCTGCCTTTGTGTGTATTATGGATATGATTCCACTAAGCATTCCACTGGCTTTAGAAGTATTTCAGAAAACTCACCAGGCATATTATAGATTCCTTTGACAGCTTGCCTCTACTGGCTACTTAAATAGGAATATTGACTTTATACATTATCCTTTTGTCTAGAAAGACTCCATTCAGAATGATAGTACACCTGTCATGGCTAAACACCCAACACTTCACCAGGAACACAGGGGAGGAATAATATTGCAATTCATGGATTATAGGTCTGCTTTGGCTTCTCTTTTTGTCTAGTTGTTCATTGGTTTAAGAACGAACTAAGAAGCTGGGTGTGCTCACTCGTGTGTGTGTGTGTGTGTGTGTGTGTGTGTGTGTTATCTTAGTGCTTTAGGAGGCCAAGTTGGGGTATCCCTTGAGGCCAGGAAATTGAGACCAGCCTGGGCAACATAGCATAGCAAGACCTCATCTACACACACACACACACACACACACACACACACACACACAAATTAGCTGAGTGTGGTGGCACCTGTAGTCACAGCTACTTGGAAAGCTGAGGCAGGGGGATCACTTGAGCCCAGGAGTTAGAGGTTACAGTGAGCTATAATTACACCACTGCTCTCCAGCCTGGCTGATAGAGTGAGATGCTGTCTCTAAAAAAATGTGAACCAAGTCGTCAGGGTAATCAGGGCAATTCTTTAAAACAAAAGGCAGGCTATGTTGCTCTTCTGCTCAGAACCCACCAGGGGCTCCCTCTTCATTTAAAGTAAACAGAAGTCCTTACAGAGGTGGACAAGCCCCACAAAGATGGCACAGACGCCCCCTTCCCTCTCTGAACTCATCTCTTGCTTTCCGGCTTATTCACTCCCCTGTGGCCATATGGAGCTCCTGGCTCCTTTTTGAACACCCCAGGCCTGTTCCCCACTTAGAGTCTGCTCTTCCACTCCCTCTGCCTGGACGCTCTTTCTTCTCCAGGTCATTGCTCAGTTCCCTCCCCCACCTTCTTCAAGTCTTTGTTCACAAGGCGCCTTTTCAGTGAGGCATTCTCTGACTGCCCTATTTGAATACACAAACGACAACCCCAACCTCTCCTCCAGCATGGCCAAACTCTTCCCTTCTTTATTTGTCTCTGTGGCATTCTGCCATGTCTAATTACTACAAAGCCTGAAGAGTCCAGCCTTCAAACTTCTAGGCAGCCATACACTGTGACATACTACAGGCTTTTAAATTATTTATTACTTATTATTTTACTTATATATTACCTACTCTACTCCCTATTTAATTGCTTATTGTCTTTTTATTCTGGCAACTTTGCATATGTGTGTGTGTGTGTGTGTGTGTGTGTGTGTGTGTGTGTTGCCATGTCTTCTGCACCAGGCCTAAAATAGTTCCTGTCATATAGTAGGTTTACAACTAAAATTGTCTAAATAAAGTAGTTTTATTTGATCACTGCTGTTAGCATATTTGTGGAATTTGTGGAAATTGGCTGTCTGGTATGAAATGCAACATGTCTCAGTGTTAGAACCTGCAAAATTCCTAATTGCATAGAGCTTGGGGAGGTCTTAAAATTTAGTTTGGGCTCCCATGCAAAGCAGGCATCTCTGAAAGATAGCCCTCTAACTTCCAGACAGTCATACTCAGGTGAAACAGGAGTCTGACTCTAAAATCCTTGCTCATAATTGGAGTTTCAGGTATATCTTTATGTGGGTTTCTCAGAAAGGAGTCAGCCCAGGGGTTTTACACAGCCAGCAACAAAGAAACATTCTCAGACAGCCTGTCTAGATGGTGTTCTCTGGACCCAAAGTGTTGTGCTTATTATGACCACTAATGATGTCAGGCTCTCTCTTTTCCTGATGTCCACCACCCGTGTCCGCTTCCTCCTCTCTGGCCCATCCACCAGGCCTGGACAACTAGAAGACACGCATCCCTATCCTTCCACAATCCAGGTGGAAGAAGGTGGGACTCTGCCAGAAATCCAGTGCTTTTCTCCTTCTGCATCTTTTTAAAGAAGAGATGCTTACGGGTTGTTTCTAGTAAATACAATTCACATGGTGCCAATATCTTCAGCAACTGGGAGCCCAGGACTTTCCAGGCAATTATCTACTCATAACAAACAGTTCAGGTTATCTAAGAAATAATTCCTTTCAAACAATTTGAAATCTGCCTTTCTATACTTTTTATGTGTATTTCTGCTTTCTGGTGGGGGCTAAGCAGCTTGAATCTCCCATGTATTAACTGTTCAAATGGAACACAAATACTCCCTGGGCAAGCTAATCATGCCCAAAGCAGTGAAATGTTACTTACTTTGTCCATTACTGATGTGGTTTGGCTGTGTCCCCACCCAAATTTCATCTTGAATTGTAATCCCCATAATCCCCACGTGTCAAGGGCAGGACCAGGTGGAGGTAATTAAATCATGGGAGCAGTCTCCCCCATGCTGTTCTCATGATAGTGAGTGAGTCTCACGAGATCTCATGGTTTTATAAGCATCTGGCATTTCCCTCACTTGCACTCACTCTGTTCTGCCACCCTGTAAAGAAGGTGCTTGCTTCCCCTTTGCCTTCCACCATGATTGTAAGTTTCCTGAGGCCTCTCCAGCAATGCGGAACAGTGAGTCAATTAAACCTCTTTGCTTTATAAATTACCCAGTCTCAGGTATTTCTTCATAGCAGTGTAAGATCGGACTAGTAAATTTACCTAGCACAGTGTAGATTAATAATAGAAAACTAGTAATTTAATAGTACTCTTTCTGTTCATGTGTCTGAGACTGTTGCTTTTAAAATAATCAGTGACATAATTGGCTATCACTAAACTTGCAGTTAACTATCATATATATCACAGGTCTTTTTCACACTACTTGTGCATATGGGCCTGCAATTGTGGGATTTTCCTTTAATCCCGTAAAATTTGGTCTTTATTAACTGCCTCACTGTTCCAGTCTATTAAATCTCAGTGATCCAAGACTGTAATTCAGTTTATTACCTAGGGGTTTTGGTATCATGTCACATACGCATTTGAGAATTGAGCTCTCTACAGTTTCATCCAAATTATTGATAAAAATGATGGTATAGGCAGGAACAAAGAGCTTCGTGTCATATTTCATTCAATAATCAGCCTTACACTTTGGTATACTTTGTAGTGATAAATACTTTGGTAGGATACAAATGGTGTAGATAGTAGACATGGATTATATCAAAGGGAATATTTAGTTTAAAATAATTCATTTTAAATAATCATTTGAAGAACTAAGTTAAACTAAACTTTAAAATTTGCCTTTATTTCTACATTTTCAATTTTAATATAGCCTTTCCATTGCTTTACTACTTTAAAAATGTTTTCTAATTTCTTTTTCTTATTCCATGAAAAATATTAAAACTACTTTTAAGATTTAAATTATTTTGATACTTTAAAAGTGTTTATTGAACTCCTTTTCATGAGTTATCACAGAATTTAGAAAATGTTTTATATATTCTGTACATTTAGATTAGGAAGTATATTTCATCATACATACATACATAGAATTGCTAGTTTGTTGGACGTCTACTGGATATTAAGTATTGTGCCTGAAAACAAAGTTTTTCCCTCAGGGGAAGCTTCTTACTGGGGAACCAGGAATTCTATCTTCTAAAGGAATAACAGCAGGAGCTAAGAGCTCAAGAAATGATTAGTTCCTTAAGACACAATCAGAAGATGATAAACAGTTTCCATTCAGCCTAATAACCCTAGTAGAATGTTAGATGCTGTTGGATAACAAGAACTAATTTCTTTAGAAGTAGGTAAAACACATACATAACACAAGATACACACAAGAATCAATACTTCACTAAAAGTGCTTAACCAAATTCTAAGGAATAAAATCAGGCAATCAAAAGTCAGAACTTAGCCTGGTGATTTTTATTATGCTTAACTGCTCAAATAGAGTCAAAGCTCCCTTTTACTTTCATATTGGAATCACAGGATTTCTTGACTTAAAAGTTTCTCTCAAATTAAAAAAAAAAAAGGTAAAATTTTTGTAGAAAATTTTTCTATAAAAGCAAAGGAAATGCTGTGGATTTCTCTCTGCGATCGGTATTTGCACATATTCATGTGGCTCCTACCTTCTTTCCCTGTGGAGAGCATTAATAGATTCATGAGTCCTCGGCAGTTCATTCCTAGTGCTGACCATGGTCTAGAGAAGGAAGAAATAAGAAAATAAGTTTTTGGTTTGAATTTAACCCACATTCCTAAAAATCCAGTATAAGAACATGATAATGATTTTTTTCAAAGAAATTCAATCTATTTCAAAAAGTGGCTGCTGTTTGGGTTTACATTCATGTATGATGATGCCGATGTTTATACTCTCAAAGTACAGCTGCATATCTAATTTCACAAAAGAAATTAAAACAGTTTTATGTTTTAGAGATAACATCACATTAGTCCTTTGTTCAAGTTAAGTTGCTACCCTGAATGTCTTCTTCCCCAAAGGCATCTACAAGAAGCAGTTGGGTCACTTTCTTTCCCTTAGCTTTCGAAGTCTCTTACTTCTATCACCTACCTTTAACTCGCACTGTCTTGTCTTTCCTTTGCTTGCTATCTGCGTGTGCACTACAGTCATCATTTCTTTTCAAATCCACCAAGTGTTTTGAATGAATAATGGTCAACTTGGCTGTCACTTAGGATTTCCCCACCAAACCTTGTCTCTTACATCACACTCTGCGCCCTGCAACCCCAGGGCAAGTACTGACCTGACCCAGTCTGGCCCAGGCTCCTGGGGCACCATGTTCCAGCCCTTGGCTCCCACATGTCTGGATGAAAGATTGGATTTCATTACACTCCATTTATAAACAGCTGTGGCTACAATCTGCAGCCTTCTCCCATCCCTGCAAATGATCTGAAGAGGGGCTGGCCATTTTAGGAACATTGTTCCACAGGCACAGCCTGAAAGAGCAAAAGGGCAGTAGCAGGAAGAAGAAACTGAGCTATATACAGACTTAAAGTCACATTCTTTGGTTGGTGTGTGCCCTTTGCAGTCCCTTTGAGTGAAATGTGTCATTGCCTCTTCATTCAAATACTTAAACAGGCCGGGCGCGGTGGCTCACGCCTTAATCCCAGCACTTTGGGAGGCCGAGGCGGGCGGATCACGAGGTCAGGAGATCGAAACCATCCGGGCTAACACAGTGAAACCCCGTCTCTACTAAAAATACAAAAAATTAGCCGGGCGTGATGCCGCGCGCCTGTAGTCCCAGCTATTTGGGAGGCTGAGGCAGGATAATGGCGTGAACCCGGGAGGTGGAGCTTGCAGTGAGCCGAGACCGTGCCACTGCACTCCAGCCTGGGCAACAGAGCGAGACTCTGTCTCGGAAAAAAAAAAAACAAACAAATACTTAAACAGTTTCCACATGCATAGCATAGTCTTTGAATCAGTGAACTTTATATTACATTTAAAATAATTACAATTTAAATAACAATTGCAGAATATCATGGCTTTGTAAAATGACTATACTCTCATAAGCCATTTTTTACCTCTATTCATTCTCTATATATGGTGGAGATAGAGTAGGAAAGGTGTATACATATGCTATAAACTTATTTATGTGTTCTAACACTTAGGGAGAACAATGAAATACCTTAAAATTCTCAAATAAAATAATTCAGTGATTTAATGTGTATTATTAATATGAAGAAAATCTTTAAAAGAATTTCTTGCACCAATATTATATGGTACATATTTTCTGCAATTGAGAAGCATTTCAGGTTAGTGCAAATGGTGGTATATCCATGGAATAGATACTATGGTTTATTTAGTTATTCTCAATGAAAGCATAAGCTGTTTCCAATATTTCAAAATTTTCAAAATGAAAAGCCATGCTGCAGTAAACATAGCTGTATGTGCCTCCTTGTGCACATGTGCAAGATTCTTGGGTTTTAAGTTTAATAGACACTATCCATTTGCCCCTTTGGGCAGGTGTGTGTGCACACACACATACACACAAACACACTTGAAAATGAATAGAAAAAGATCTGCAAAGTTATACTTCAAACAGATTATCTCTGGGGAATTAGGGACAGGACCTGGATTGAGAATTATGGTTGAAAGGGACCTTAGATGTATCTATAATATTTTAACATCTTATACATTAAACAGATTCATGTCTTATTTCTATGAAGTGCATTTTTAAATAAAAATATGTTATATACCTAAGATAGGATGTAGCAACTTTAAAAATGAAGGTGAGAGAGAAGTAAAAGAAAAGTGAAATAAAGGAGCAAAATCGCTTCCCTCTGAACAAATGGATGTTACAGTGAGGAAAAGCCTGCATTGTGAAAATGGTTTTCCTTCCTCTTTTGTTTGAAGCAGGAAATACAGCAGCTCCTTATTTGTCCTCATATGTCGGTCCAGCTCTCTGTCATGCACTCTAGCATGATGGCTGTGTCTTGGCAGGTGTCCCATGAGGGGTGTCTCCAGGTGTCCCAGTCTACATGAGCTGATGAGTAACATGCAGACAGGCCCAAGCAAACATCACACACAGGTGGCTGCAGAGGCCACTTGTCACTGGACGGTCACAAGACTTACTCTCCACCCACACTTGACTACAGTATGGAAACTCTAGTTTTTCTCTGATGACTATTACAGATGACCGTATTCTGAAGACCTTTCTTGAGCTCAGACTGTACTGATGATGATTGCAGGAAAGTTTACAAGTGGAGTTACACATGTGAGGGCAAATAAACAGCTGACTGAAAACATGCTAAAGTATTTGCAGAATGTACCCTTAAAAAAAGATAGCATTTCTAATCCCTTTGACGAAAAAACTTCACTGGGATATTTTAAGTTCTCTCCCTCATCTTATTTTTCTTTTTTAAAAAAACTTGCATTTTGAGTTCAGGGGTACATGTGCAGGATGTGCAGGTTTGTTACATAGGTAAATGTGTGTCATGGGGGTTGTTGTACAGATTATTTCATCACCCAGGTATTAAGCTTAGTATCCACCAGTTATTTTTCCTGATCCTCTCCCTCCTCCCACCCTCCACCCTCCAGTAGGCCTCAGTGTGTGTCGTTCCCCTCTCTGTGACCATGTGTTCTCATCATTTAGCTCCCAAGCTCCCACTTATAAGTGAGAATATTTCTTTCTTATCTCTTCCCTTTTAAAATTTCTGAACATTTTACTTACACATGCATGCATTGGTTCCTCTATTTTTTATTTTTGAGACAGAGTCTCGCTCTGTCACCAGGCTGGAGTACAGTGGCACGGTCTTGGCTCACTGCAACCTCCGCCTCCCGGGTTCAAGTGATTCTCCTGCCTCAGCCTCCCGAGTAGCTGGGACTATAGGCGCACACCACCATACCCAGCTAATTTTTGTATTTTTAATAGAGACGGGGTTTCACCATGTTGGCCAGGCTGGTCTCGAACTCCCGACCTTGTGATCTGCCCGCCTTGGCCTCCCAAAGTGCTGGGCTTACAGGCGTGAGCCACCACGCCTGGCCAGTTCTCTGATTTTTTTTTAAATAACCTAAGATCTTATGATACTGAGTTGGCAAGTTAAGGCCCCATGGGCAGAAGGAAGCCTTATCTGTAAGTTACAATCAGAAGTCTTGGGCAGAGACTTCATATCTATGGACACTGGAGTAGTTCAAATATGTCAGGGTTGAAAGGAACCTGTCTTACGAATGGTCCCCTCAAAGCTGAACTTTGTCCACTAACATGGTAAACAACACAGTTCATTGGTTGCATATCAGAGGTGGCACATATTGTTGTGATTAGAATTGCCTATTCTTTTGGGACAACAGATTAAAGAAAATTCATGTTGCTCAGCCATATGTAAATAAGAATAGGTTTTGTGTCTTCTTAAGGACATCACTATTGAGTCTTCTAATACATGCCACAAAGGAGCAATATAATTTATATTATAATTGTGTACACCAGCACACTACTGTTGCAGTTAATTTATAGTTCTTACATGGATAGACAACTTACAATAGACTTTTATCCTTACAAACATCCAAATTATCTGGTCTACTCTACTCTTCAAGAAAAATTATGCAATTGGGCATATTAAATAGACCAAAGGCTGACCAGTAGTTGTGTATTTTGAGGATATTATAGATTTTCTTAGCGGATATTTAGAAACAAAAATGATCCTTAGGGAAAAAAGTGACTTGATTTCTGGGAGTAAAAGTTGAGCACATTTGAGTTGAATTAAAATAGATATTTGAAGATTTGAAAAATAAAATGATATACTTAAAATATTTTTCTTAACTAATTATTTTGAAAATCTTGATAAAGTAGATAATTCCTTCAAGAAAATTAAATTATCAAAGTTGACTGAAGAAAGCATGAAGAGACTATTAGTTTTGAACAAATAAAAAATTTATGAAACTATTATAAAGCCTCCAGTGCCCAGGGCTTTACTCTTGAATATTAGCAATTGTTAAAGAAATAAACAGTTCCTATGTTAGATAAATTATTTCAAACACAATAAAAGATGAAATATGACTCAGTTGTTTAATGTAGCCATAAAAAATGCTCAAAACTGATGCAGATAAGATGGAGTGGGGAGATATTCTGATTCATAAATGTTGCAATTCTAAATAGAAAACAAAATTTAAAGGACATTTAAAGAATAATCTACAAACAAGTATAGATTTTAGTTGCAGCAATGCCAGAAATGTTTACTATCATGTACTCTGTTAATACAATACTTCCAATAAGAAAAAAATGTTTGAAAATTTCAGTTGGTGCTGAAAACAGATTTTAAATAAGTAGATCAAAACATTTCCCCCAAAAAAGTTTTAAAAATGAGGACAAGAAAAAACACTTTCTCCACGTTAAAAACCATCTCAAGCCAACAACTAAAACTGTAATATCTAATGGAGAAGCACTAGAGAAATGCTCGAACTAAATCTACTCTCATTACAAATAGTTGACCCATTATCTCTTGAATTATCTAATTGCCCCATTATCTCTTGAATTATCTATCATTGCTCTGAAAGATGTGGACTTTTTCAGGAATAAAGACCTGAAATATGGCCGGGCGCGGTGGCTCAAGCCTGTAATCCCAGCACTTTGGGAGGCCGAGACGGGCGGATCACGAGGTCAGGAGATCGAGACCATCCTGGCTAACACGGTGAAACCCTGTCTCTACTAAAAAATACAAAAAAACTAGCCGGGTGAGGTGGCGGGCGCCTGTAGTCCCAGCTACTCAGGAGGCTGAGGCAGGAGAATGGCGTGAACCCGGGAGGCGGAGCTTGCAGTGAGCTGAGATCCGGCCACAGCACTCCAGCCTGGGTGACAGAGCGAGACTCCGTCTCAAAAAAAAAAAAAAAAAAAGACCTGAAATAGAAACGAGAGGTTTTAATGTTGGAGGGGAAAAGACATATATATTTTTAAAAATATATATATAATTATATTTGATATGTTGATACTTAAATATATTTAAATATATATATTTTCAAATTGTGTGATTGTCTACCTGGAAGCATGATGTTCAAAATAAACCAATATTTGAGTTTCTAAAAGAGTTCATTCACAAAAATTTCTCTTTGCAGAATCATAGCTTTCCAAAATATCATCATCAATAATTAAGAAAAAAATACAGTGGGAAAAGCCCCTACTCACAACATTATGACAATATGACAGGAAATCAGCTATATATAACCTTTTACTGAGAGACAGCAAAAAACTTGATAAAATATGTCTGGGGTTTTTTTAGGTGTTTGATGTCGAGCTTGAATGCTTTCTTAATTGATGGCTGCTTTTTGGTCAACTATGGAGATTGAATTTTTTACTCTACAAGGTTTTTTCCTAGTGTCTAAAGAGCTGTCCCTCTTTAGACTAACAATTAAATTTCCAAGGGGATTAGGTGATTCTGTAGGTAAATATCACAAAGATAAAAGATGTTTCCTTATCAACATACAGGTTTAATGCAAAGCTAATCAAAATACTAATAGGATTAATTTGGGGCACCTTACAAATGATTTCAGGATTCTTTTAGAAGAATAATTGTGTTATACAACCCCATCAAAAAGTGGGCAAAGGATATGAACAGACACTTCTCAAAAGAAGACATTTATATGGCAAAAAAATATTTATATATGAAAAATAGCTCATCATCACTGGTCATTAGAGAAATGCAAATCAAAACCACAATGAGATACCATCTCAAGCCGGTTAGAAAGATGATTGGTAAAAAGTCTGGAAACAACAGAAGCTGGTAAGGTTGTGGAGAAATAGGAACGCTTTTACACTTGGTGGGAGTGTAAATTAGTTCAACCATTGTGAAAGGCAATGTGGCAATTCCTCAAGGATCAAGAACCAGAAATATCATTTGACCCAGCAATCCCATTACTGGGTATAAACCCAAAGGATTATAAATCATTCTAATATAAAGACACATGCACACGTATGTTTAATGCAGCACTATTCACAATAGCAAAGACTTGGAACCAACCCAAATGCCCATCACTGACAGACTGGATAAAGAAAATGTGGCATATATACACTATGTAATATTATGCAGTCATAAAAAAGAATGAGTTCATCTCCTTTGCAGGGACATGGATGAAGCTGGAAACCATCATCCTCAGCAAACTAACACAGGAACAGAAAACCAAACACTGCATGTTCTCACTCATAAGTGGGAGTTGAACAATGAGAACACATGGACACAGGGAGGGGAACAACACACACTGGGGCCTTTCCGGGGGTTGGGGGCAAGGGGAGGGAGAGCATTAGGACGGATAGTTAATGCATGCGGGGCTTAAAACCTAGATGACGGGTTGATAGGTGCAGCAAAGCACCATGGCACATGTATATCTGTACGTTCAGCACATGTATCCCAGAACTTAAAATTTTTAAAAAGGAATAATTGTGTTATAGCTAATATGTAAAAATATAAAAATAAAAAGGGAGAAAATGGTTAATGGGTATAAAGCTTCAGTTATGCAAGATAAGTTCTGGAGGTCTACTAAACAGCAGTGCCTATAACAACATTGTATATTGTATACTTAAAATTTGCTCAGAGATTAGCTCTCGTAGTGTTCTTACCACACGTACAAATTAATTATAATAATGATAAAGGGAGGAAACTTTAGGAGGTGAGTTGTTTATGACCTTGATGGTGGTGGTTTCACAGCTGCATATTTATCCCCAAACTCATCAAGTAGTATACATTAAATATGGACAGCTTTCTTTTTCTTAAAAAAAAAGAAAAACTGATTAAATGGTATTTATGTATTTACTTATTAAGATAGGGACTTGCTCTGTCACCCAGGCTGGAGTGCAATGGTGTGATCTAGGCTCACTGCAGCCTCTGCCTCCCAGGTTCAAGCGATTCTCCTGCCTCAACCTCCCGAGTAGCTGGGATTACAGGAGTGTGCCACCACGCCTGGCTAACCTTTTGTATTTTTAGTAAATATGGGGTTTCACCACATTGGCCAAACCAGTCTTGAACTCCTGAGCTCAAGTGATCTGCCCGCTTCAGCCTCCCAAAGTGCTGGGATTACAGGTGTGAGTCACTGCACCAGAGCATGTACAGCTTTTTGCATGTCAATTGTATCTCAGTAAATTGGTTAACAAAATGAAATAAAAAGGGAAAACTTGCTTTATGTTAATGGCTATCAGAAAGCTAGAATAATTCAAATAATGCTGTTTTTATGTAAAAATAAAGTGAAAAGCAATTGAGCTGAATAGATAGCATTAAAACACATTCTAAAATGATAAACATTTTGGTATATACTACAGGAACCATCACAGAAATTAAAAAGGAAAGGATTTATTCAAGTAAAAAGGAATAGGGGACTCTCTTATCTTACCTTTTATTATGCATCAGCATAAAAACCAGATAGATTTAAAAGCTATGTGTCAAGATAATCAAATCACGTTAAAATAAAATACAGCTAGAGTCCTTTGATTTCTTAATGGATAAATTTTTGCCAGCACAAAACTGTGTAAGAAATTAAAAAGAAAAAGAAAGAGACTGATAATGTTTTTAGGCTGAGCATGGTGGCTCACACCTTTAATCCCAGCACTTTGGGACGCTGAGGCGGGTGAATCATGTAAGGTCAAGAGTTCAAGACCAGCCTGGCCAACACGGTGAAACCCTGTCTCTACTAAAAATACAAAAATTAGCTGGGTGTGGTTGTGAGTGCCTGGAATCCCAGCTACTCGGGAGGCTGAGGCAGGATAATCACTTGAACGCGGGAAGCAGAGGTTGCAGTGAGCCGAGATAGTGCCCCTGTGCTCCAGCCTGGGTGACAGAGTGAAACTCCATCTCAAGAGAAAAAAAAAAAAAAAAGACTAATGCTTTTATAAGAATTGAAAGTTTATATGTAGGAAGTCATATTATCAATAAGACTAAAAGGAAATAACTAGGAAGAAAGATTTCTCCAGTCAAAATATAAAAAGTTTAAATACATTGGTAAATCAAGCTGATTCATCAGTAAAAATGGCAGCAGGCGCTGACAGAGGAAAAAAGACAATTGCCTCGTACACTATGTGGGGAAAAGCTTCTTTTCACTGTGAGTCAGAGAAATGCAAATTAAAGCAAATTAAATATATTCTGGTGATAAAAATTATCAAAAATTAAAACAAGGTAATAGTCAATATTAGCAAGGATCTCGTGAGAAAAGTGCTACGTTCACTGGAACCCTAACTTGGTATTCCTTTCTAAAAGGCAATTTTGCAATAAGCATGAAGAGCCTTAAAAATGTTCACACTTTTCATTCTTGTGATTCACTTTAGAAATGTATCCTAAGGAAATAATTGGAGATCTGTGTACAAAGAACAATGTATAAGAATTTTAATAGTGAAGTTTTAAATTATAGCAAAAATTAGAAATAATCCAAATATCAACAACAGTGGAGTTAAATCATATTATACTTATTTAAATAAAAATTATATAACCATTAAGATGTTTTTTGAAGAATTATAATGACAATGGAAAATGCTCATAATCTAACTATAGAGAACTATATAATGAATTTACAGTATAGTCTAAACTAATTTAAAAATGTTTATAGGAAAGGAAGTATACCAATATATTGCAAGTGGGGTAATAATGGATTATTTGCCATTTTAATTTTGTTCTTTGTTCTCTTTTGACTTTTTGAAACTTTCTATTATAAATGTATAGCACTTTGTGATTTGAGATAAAAAGTTACTCGGTGAAAGAAGGTTTTAGATATTTCCTTGGTCATATGAACATCTTCAAAGAATCCCTAAACTAGGGAATGGTTCACTGAACCTCGCTACAAAATGGTCCAGAATATTTGTGCTTTAGCAGCAGTTCCTTTCCGTTTTGGACTCACCTGGTAGCATGGGTTGCTGTCCTCAGTTTGTTGACCCCAAGACATTCTTTCAGGTACAGGTGTAGGCTTGGAGGCACCTGTGGCTGCTGTTTCCATTGGTCTAGTTGGCCTTACATCCGTTGTTCCTTTAGAACTCTTGTACTGAATGGAGCCCCTATTACCAAGTTTTATAAGAAAGTTGTAGCAACTTTTAATTATCAGGCATGACATTGAGGAAAGCCTTTTTAGAAAATGTAAGTCACATATTGAAGGTTTTACTCACCCACCCCCACAATAGCAATAAAGTAGGCCAGCTTTTCTTTCTGTGTTCTTTTCCAGACAATTTTGTTGACAGAGAGTCAAGTAGCCAATAATAGAAATAAAAATTCAATTTTCCCTTCTCCTTGACAATCTAGACATGAGAATGCAAAGAATTCAGGGGTGACGGCAGAAAATCCCCTGGGTCATCTTGTTCAGGTCAGACATTAGGGGCTATAAATGTAGGTATGTGTTTATCATGTCAAATCGAAAGAACATATAATACATCAGACTAGTTTAAGGTCAGGTATATTCTATGTTATATAATTCCATTTGGTTTCATTCCTTTATTCAAAAATTATTTTTAAACATCTTCTCAAGTTATGGCAGATATAAAACAAAAAAGCAGAGAACTCCTAATCCCAGATAATTCACATCTAAAGAACAGATAAATATACAATCATTTTAAGCGTAACATTATACTTTCTACAAGACACAATGAGAACATAGGGAAAGACATGACTATTCTGTGATATACTTAATTATACCGGGGTGTGCATTTTGGGGTAGAAGAATAGGATGACCCACAATTTCTTTGTAACAAACCTTCTGAATGACACACTCTATTCCTACCCCATCTGAGATTGCTTTAATATCTTGGTATTGTTCTGCTCTGTCTTCATTTGCTCATGATGCTGTAACAAATAGACTGGGTGGTGTAAGCAACTGGCATTTATTTTCTCACAGTTCTAGAGTCTGAAAGTCTGAGATCAGAGTGCCAGCATGGTCGGTCATACACTGCTGTTAGTCAGTTTTCACACTGCTATGAAGAAATACCCAAGATGGGGTAATTTATAAAGAAAAAGAAGTTTGATGGACTCACAGTTCCACATGGCTGGGGAGGCCTCATAATCATGGCAGAAGACAACAGAGGAGCAAAAGCACGTCTTACATAGCAGCAGGCAAGAGTTTGTGTAGGGGAACTGCCCTTTATAAAACCATCAGATCTTACGAGACTTACTCACTCTTATGAGAACAGCATGGGAAAAACCTGTCCCCATGAGTCAATTACCTCCCACCAGGTCCCTCCCACAACACCTGGGGATTATGGGAGCTACAATTCAAGATGGGATTTGGGTGGGGAGACAGCCAAACAATATCATATACACACCATTTTCTGTACTCAGATATTTACAAACATCAATATGCATTTTTTTAAAATTATTTTTTATTATTATACTTTAAGTTCTAGGGTACATGTGCATAACGTGCAGGTTTGTTACATATGTATACTTGTGCCATGTTGCTGTGCTGCACCCATCAACTCGTCAGCACCCATCAACTCGTCATTTACATCAGGTATAACTTTCTTAAAAAACAAGGAAATCATTCCACACACATTATTCTGCTACTTGCTTTTTTCTCTGATGCATGATGGTGAATTCCTTCTAGTATAGTAGATAGCAGCTAAAACTTGTTCTTTTAAGTGGATTCATCACGTTCTGCAGAATGTTCGTAATCATACATATTCCACCACTTTTCTACGAAGGGACACTTAGGTTGTTTCTGGCTTATTGTCCTGTACTCCAAGGGCCAAATCTTGTGTATATTTTATTATCTAGTAAATACACTATTCTAAAGTCAATCCTTCTACATGTGTATCCTGCCCCCTCTTTGCTGAATGACATTGCTCCAATAATTCTCCCCTGTTGTACCAGTTCATCAGTTTTTCTCTCTATGAATTAATTCCCTCGAACATGCTATTACTTTCCTGGATTACTGGATAACAAAAATGTGGTATATATACATGAAGGAATACTGTTCAGCGATAAAAAGGAATGAAATCATGTCTTTTGCAACAACATATATGGAACTGGAGGCCATTAACTGAAAAACTCACACAGAAAGTCAAATATGACACGTTCTCATAAGTGGTAGCTAAATGTGCACACATGAACATAGAGTGTGGAATTACAGACAATGGAGACTCAGAAGAATGAGGGGATGGAAAGGGAGTAGATGATGATAAATTACTTAATGGGTATAATGTATGTTTTTCAGGTAATGAACACCTTAAAAGCCCTAACTTTACCACTCTACTATATAGCCATGTAATAAAATTACACTCGTACTCCGTAATTTATACAAAAAAGCTATGCTGTTACTTTGCCATCATAACAACATGCTACCTTAACCTCAGTGGCCCTATCACCTACATTATCTCTTTGCTCCCACCACAGCAAAAAATCCTGGAATTTTCTTATTTGGTATCTTGAGTTCCTCAGCTCCCCTTTCTTTCTGCCTCCAGTCAGACTTTTTCTACTACCACTGTCCTGTGATGCTGTTTTTGGGGGTCATTAATGATCTCCTCACTGCTAATTCAAAGGTCAATTCTTTTTTTAAAGAAAAAAAAAATTTAAGTTCCAGGATGTAAGTGCAGAATGTGTGGGTTTGTTACATAGGTATATGTGTGCCATGGTGGTTTGCTGCACCTATCAGCCTGTCATCTAGGTTTTAAGCCCTGTATACATAACCTATTCGTCCTAATGCTCTCCTTTCCCTCACTCCCCACCCCCACAACTGGCCCCACTGTGTGTTGTTCCCCTGTCCGTGTCCATGTGTTCTCATTGTTCAACTCCCACCTATGAACGAGAACATGTGGCATTTGGTTTTCTCTTCCTGTGTTAGTTTGCTGAGGATGATGGCTTCCTGCTTTATCCATGTCCCTGCAAAGGATATGATCTCATTCCTTTTTATAGATTCATAGTATTCTATGGTGTATATGTATGACATTTTCTTTATCCAGTCTATCTTTCATGGGCATTTGGGTTGGTTCCATGTCTTTGCTATTGCGAATAGTGCTGCAATAAAAATACGTGTGCTTGTGTCTTTATAGTAGAATGATTTATATTCCTTTGGGTGTATACACAGTAATGGGATTGCTGGGTCAAATGGTATTTCAGGTTCTAGATCCTTGAGGAATCGCCACACTGTCTTCCACAATGGTTTAACTAACTTACATTCCTACCAACAGTGTAAAAGTGTTCTGTTTCTCCACAGCCTCAGCAGCATCTACTGTTTCTTGACTTTTTAATCATCGCCACTCTGATTGGCATGAGATGGTATCTCATTGTGGTTTTGATTTGCATTTCTCTAATGATCAGTCAAGTTCAGCTTTTTTTCATATGTTTGTTGGCTGCATAAATGTCTTCTTTTGAGAAATATCTGTTCATATCCTTTGCCCACTTTTTGATGAGGCTTTTCTTTTTCTTGTAAGTTTGTTTAAATTTCTTGTAGATTCTGGATATTAGACCTTTGTCAGATGGGTAGGTTGCAAAAAATTTCTCCCATTCTGTAGGTTGCCTGTTCACTCTGAGGATAATTTCTTTTGCTGTGCAGAAGCTCTTTAGTTTAATAAGATCCCATTTGTCGATTTTGGCTCTTGTTACAATTGCTTTTGGCATTTTTGTCATGAAGCCTTTGCCCATACCTATGTCCTGAGTGGTATTGCCTGGGTTTTCTTCTAGGGCTTTTTATGGTTCTGGGTTTTACATTTAAGTCTTTAAATGTATGACTCAGGTTTTACATTTAAGTCCTTAATCCATCTTGGGTTAATTTTTGTATAAGGTGTAAGGAAGGGATCTAGTTTCAATTTTCTGCATATGGCTAGCCAGTTCTCCCAGCACCATTTATTAAATAGGGAATCCTTTCCCCATTGCTTATTTTTGGCAGTTTGCGGAGGATCAGGTGGTTGTGGATGTGTGGTGTTATTTCTAAGGTCTCTGTACTGTTCCATTGGTCTATATGTCTGTTTTGGTACAAGTACCATGCTGTTTTGGTTACTGTAGTCTTGTAATATAGTTTGAAGTCAGGTCACATGATGCCTCCAACTTTGTTCTTTTTGCTTAGGACTATCTTGGGTATATAGGTTCTTTTTTGGTTCCATATGAAATTTAAAGTAGTTTTTTTCTAATTCTGTGAAGAATGTCAATGGTAGTTTGAGGTAAATAGCTTTGAATCTATAAATTACTTTGGGCAGTATGGCTATTTTCATGATATTGGTTCTTCCTATTCATGAGGATGGAATATTTTGCCATTTGTGTCCTGTCTTATTTCCTTGAGCAGTGGTTTGTAGTTCTCCTTGAAGAGGTCCTTCACATCTCTTATTAGCTGTATTCCTAGGTATTTTATTCTCTTTGTAAAAATTGTGAATAGGAGTTCATTCATGATTTGGCTCTCTGCTTGTCTATTGTTAGTGTATAGGAATACTTGTGATTTTTGCACACTGATTTTGCATCATGAGACTTTGCTGAGGTTGCTTATCAGCTTAAGGAGTTTTGGGGCTGAGATGATGGGGTTTTCTAAATACAGAATCATGTCATCTGCAATCAGGGACAATTTGACTTCCTCTCTTCCTATCTGAATACCCTTTATTTCTTTCTCTTGCCTGATTGCCCTGGCCAGAACTTCTAATACTATGTTGAACAGGAGTGGTAAGAGGGGGCATCCTTGTCTTGTGCCAGTTTTCAAAGGGAATGCTTCCAGCTTTTGCCCGTTCAGTATGATATTGTCTGTGGGTTTGTCACAAATAGCTCCTATTATTTTGAGATACATTCCATCAATACCTAGTTTATTGAGAGTTTTTTAACATGAAGCGATGTTCAATTTTATTGAAGGCCTTTTCTGCATCTGTTGAGATGATCATGTGGTTTTTGTCAGTGGTTCTGTTTATGTGATGGATTATGTTTATTGCTTTGTGTATGTTGAACCATCCTTGCATCCCAGGGATGAAGTCAACTTGATTGTGGTAGATAAGCTTTTCGATGTGCTGCTGGATTCAGTTTGCCAGTATTTTATTGAGGATTTTTGCATTGATATTCATCAGGGATATTGGCCTGAATTTTTCTTTCTTTTTTTTTTTTTTTTTTTTTTTTGTCCTGTCTCTGCCAGGTTTTGGTATCAGGATGATGCTGGCCTCATAAAATGAGTTAAGGAGGAGTCCCTGCTTTTCAATAGTTTGGAATAGTTTCCGAAGGAATGGTACCAGCTCCTCTTTGTACCTCTGGTAGAATTCGGCTGTGAATCTGTCTAGTCCTGGACTTTTTTTGGTTGGTAAGCTATTAATTACTGCCTCAATTTAAGAACTTGTTATTGGTCTATTTAGGGATTTGACTTCTTCCTGGTTTAGTCTTGGGAAGGGTATGTGTGTCTAGTAATTTTTCCATTTTTTTCTAGATTTTCTAGTTTATTTGCCTAGAGGTGTTTACAGTATTCTCTGATGGTAGATAGTATTTCTGTGGGATCAGTAGTGTATCCCCTTTCTCATTTTTTATTGTATCTATTTGATTATTCTTTCTTTTCTTTGTTATTAGTCTAGCCAGTGGTCTATCTATTTTGTTAATTTTTTTCAAATTAATCCAGCTCCTGGATTCGCTGACTTTTCAAGGGAAAAGGTCAATCTTATTTGACCTAGCAGCAGCATTTGACACTAGAACACCATGCCTTCATCCTTGAACACTTTCTTCATCTGTCTTCCAGGATTCCTCACTTTCTTGGTTTTCTTCCCTCTCCATTCTTTACTCTTTCTCAGTCTCTCTTGCTGGTTTTTCTTCTTCTCTGCAGCTTTGTAAAGGGAGCGTCACAGGGCTCAGTCCTTGATCCTCTTCTCTTTCTCTTCTACGTTCTCTCTTTGGTGATCTCATATAATCTCATTACTTTAAAAATCATTAACATGCCAACAACCTCCAAATTGGTATCTCCAGTACAGACCCTTTTTTCCAAGTTCCAGATATGAATAGTCAGCTGCTTGGTCAATATCTCCCCAGGGACATCTCAGAGACTTCTCAATCTTAGTGTGTCCCAAACTGGACTCCTGATTTCCCCCACAAACCTTCTCCACCTGTGGCCTCCCCATCTTGGTTGATGGCAATCTTATTCTTCTACTTACTATAGAATGACCATGACAATATAATTTAGTGCAAATGCAAGAATAGACACATAGATCTAAGGATGAGAATATAAGTTCTATTAATCCAAGTATACAAGAGAAGCTAATACATGAGAAAGCTGGCATTTTAATTAAGTGGGAAAAAGATCACATAATTGGCTAAAAGTTCACATAATTCCTCACCCCAGGAAAAAAAGTAAAGCTAGACCCTTGCTAAAATAAATTCCAAACAGATTGAAATTTTAAATTAAAATTTGTAATAGAAATATTGGAAAAAATTTAGGAAAATGTTTATAGAACCTTGCTTGGCCCTCTTTAGTCTATTCTCAACACAGCAGCCAGACTGAGAGTTTTGAAACCTCAGTTAGATTCTCTACTCACAATCCTCCAATGTTTCCCCAGAGTAAAAGCCCAGGTCCTTACATTGGCCTTCCATCTGCCCCTACTTTCTCACCTCTTCTTTTTTCTTTTTCTTTTTTCTTTTTCTTTTTGAGATGGAGTCTTGCTCTGTCACCCAGGCTGGAGTGCAGTGGCTCTATCTTGGCTCACCACAACCTCCATCTCCCAGGTTCAAGTGATTCTCCTGCCTCAGTCTCCCAAGTAGCTGGGATTACTGGTACATGCCACCATGCCTGGCTAATTTTTGTATTTTCAGCAGAGACGGGGTTTTACCATGTTGGCCATGCTGGTATCCAATTCCTGGCCCCATGTGATTTGTCCACCTTGGCCTCCTGAAGTGCTGGGATTACAGGCATGAGCCACCACACCCTACCTTATTTCTTCTCTTATACTCTCCTTCCTCATCCCACTCAACCATGCTAGCCCCCTTGCTGTTCTTTGGATCCATTAAAGTTAATGGCAAAAATCACAATTACTTTTGCACCAACCTAATACCAAGCATGCTCCCACTTGATGCTGGCTGTCTCCTCAGTTTGCAGTGTGCTTTTCTCAGATGTCTGCATGACTTACTCCCTCACTTCCTTCAAAACTTTGATCAAATATCACCTCTCACTGAGGCCCACTATAACCACCATATTTAAATTTGCTACCAACTCTCTAAGTCTTTATTTTTCTTATCTGCTTCTCCTTTTTTTAAACTTTAATACTTAAATATTTTAACGTATGATATAATTCCCTTATATACCATTTTCTTTTTTTTTTTTTTTTTTTTTTTATATACCATTATCGTTTGTTTGGTCCTCACTAGGATGCAAGCTCCAAGACAGCAGAAATCCTTCTCTCTTTTTCTTCACTGATGTAGCCCAAGTGCCTAGAACAGCGTTCAATAAATTTATTGAATAAATATTTTTCAGTGTATTTTCTGAAAATTCTGTAGCCATTTGTGCTTCTACCAGATTTCAAGAGCATCTATGTTCTTCCCTCCTCACCAGCAAAGGATGTTGCCATTCATTTTAATCTTTGTCTTTTCAATAAGTAAAACGATGATATGTCATTGTTGCAGTTTTCTTTTTTCTGTTTCAGATAGGGTCTTTCTCTGTCACCCAGGCTGGAGTGCAGTGGCACTATCATGGCTCACTGCAGCATTGGCCCCCTGGACTCAAGCGATCCTCCTACCTCAGCCTCCCAAGTAGCTGAGGCTGCAGGTGCACACCACCACACCCAACTAATTTTAAAATTATTTGTAGAGATGGGGTCTCCCTATGTTGCCCATGCTGGTATCAAATTCCTGGCCTCAAGTGATCCTCCTTAACTTTGGGAGGCAGAATTTTCAGCCTCCCAAAGTTCTGGGATCACAGGCATGAGCCTGGCCTATTTACCTTTTTTCTAACCAATAGAGAGGTTGAGCATCTTTTTGGGTGTCTAAGGGCCATTTGGAACTCTTCTTCTGTGATTGCCTATTTATGTATTTTGTGTATTTTCCTCTTCACTCACCTCTTCTTCCCCATTTTCTTTTTCTTCTTCTTGAGTTTTTAGTTTTTTTCTTAGAAAGTATGGCCTCTTTATTTTCTGCTACTCCGTTTGAACACATCATCAAATACAGATAGTTATTAATGTCATATGAGCATAAAAGAAGATTTATAAACCAGAAATGTATTTTCTGAGAAGCAACTTGCAAATGACTCAGATAAGTTTTATCAGTTTAACTGGTGAAGTCCTGAGATAAAGCAGTGCCTAAATCAGGTTTGTTTACCCTCAGCATTGAAGGCATGTAATGCAGGGAGCATTACAGATCACCCAATGCTGTTACAGGACAATGGAAGGCCTGGGAGGCCTTCAGTCTGAGCCTGCCTTGCCCAGGCCTGCCCAGAAGGGCGACTATGAAGGAAGGGCAATTACTGTGCAAAGTAGCATGGCTTATTTATTTATTTATTTATTTATTTATTATTTTTGAGACATTTTCACCCAGGCTGGAGTGAGTTCAGCAGTGCAATCGCGGCTTACTGTAGCCTCGACTTACCGGGCTCAAGCAATCCTCCCATCTCAGTTACCTGAATAGCAGGAACCACAGGCATGCACCACCATGCCCAGATAATTTTTAATTTTTTCAGTAGAGACGTATCTCCCTATGTTGCCCAGGCTGGTCTCGAATTCCTGGGGTCAAGCAATCCTCCCATTTCTGCCCCCCAAAGTACTGAGATTATCGGCATGAGCCACTTAGCCTGGTCGCATAGCTTATTTTTGAGATCCTGTTAATTGTGGACCAACAAAACAATGATAGGGTTTGAAGGAAGAAATGTTTTGCAACAGACTCATCATTGACTTTGAACCACAAAGGGAGACTGAGGAAACACTGGCTTCAAGTCGAAAAACCCTGGATCAAAACAGGTCCTTCAGGTGGGTGAGGGGCAGGCCAAGTTCATCAAGTCAAGGACATTTTCCTGGCACCACCCTGAGGAGAGGGGCCTTCACCAACCCATCCTGGGCACGGGGCTCCTGCCATTCAGAGCCCTCCCAATAACAAAAGGAGCACACACTCATTTTTTCCCCTTACATAACTTTGCATTTCAATATATTCCCAGAAGACGGCAGCATGAGTTCTTATGACGTTCTTGAGGGTTCAGAAACACGCCAGCACCAGCCAAATCCCCTTACTCCTATAAGAGCAAGGGACACTTTTTTCTCAGTTCCCTAAAAATTTTGAAGTTATAGTGAAAAATGTTATAAAAAGAACTACAGAAATGGAGTGGGTAAAAAAAACCAAACAAACAAACAAAAAAAAACTACACATTTCCAGTGGATGCCACTTTGCATTCTTCCTTGGAGGGCACCTACAAACCTCATAAGCAATGCCATCTGGCCACAGACCCTTTGCTGTGGGGAGTGCTCAGCTACTTTCATTATTAGTGAGTCAGAGAGAAGTTTCCTTTTGTCCCCATGATCTTACTTTCCAGCACAGCTCCAACGGCTGTCGCAACAAGTTTTCTGTGCATTTTTGGTACAAACACGGGGAGGTCATAGGAAACGTTTTCTGTGAAATGATCTTGCAAATAGCATTAAGAAATTCTGTTGAATTTCAAATAAAAATCTGATTAAAGGTGCCTGTTGGAAGTAGACGCCTCGAGGAAATGAGGAAGAAAAATAATTGTAATTTAAGGAGTCCTTTTCATTTCTGATACAGAATAATCACAAAAACAAGTATATACTGCTGGCTTTTGTTCCCCCATAAAAGATAACCATTGGGATATCCGCAAGGCCACTCCTGTTTTCTGAGCTTCCCTCCTCCTGGGCTGAATCCTGCAGAGCTGCAATGGGAAGTCCTCCGTGACCAGGTGGTCAGCATGAAGATGCATGTCAATGGTGGCCTCACATTCCACTTTGAAGTTGGTCTTCAGCATAGGGCAGTAAACAACCTGGAGAAGATCATGTATATAGGGACAGAGAGGCCCCTACAAATGTCCCCATGGTCATCTGAATATACGGAATCTCTGTGGCATCATGGGCATAGCTTTTTGCACACCCACAGGTCTCCACCTGCAACAGCTGCAGCCCCAGGCCTTTCTACCACCAGCTCTCCTGTAAGCAGCTGCATGATGACACAGTTCATTGAGTTGAGGTGTTCTCGAATGAGAAATCTGGAGAGCAAGGCTCTCTCTTTGATATTCTGTAAGGTTGCAGGTATAATCTGTGAAGTCCATAGGACTTGGAGTCAACTTCCCCTCCTGAGGAGCAGAGTGGATGGTAAATTCACTGGCCTTTGTCAAGTCCTTGGTCAACAGAAACTACCTTATGTCACAGCACAGTGTATACTGAACGTCTAATAATAAGTCTCATACAGAACTTTGTTACCCTTCACATATAGAAGGGTAAAATAAATGCAAAATAAATTTGTTTTGCCATTGAGAAATTTCCCTGGCTTCATCCTTTCTATGGCACTGTTGATAATCTGGATAGGTTTAATGGAATTATAAAAAGCTTCAAACACACCCCACACTTTTGGCACTGAGCTGGGGGATTGCAATTCTTTCCGTTGTCAAAGACATTACTCAACATGGGACTGAATCCTTACAAGATATGACCACCACCCTGGAGAGTATTTCTCCAGGATGAGAAACTATTTGCTCTTCCATCTTAATGGCCAGGGAGGTCCCTGTTTTGAATTCTCCACAGCAGCCAACACTTCTGGCCTCACATCAAGCTTTTCTTATCAATTTTCAGGGACCCTTTTTATAGCATCATTTGTCTTATTACCGAAAATATTTTTCTAAGTCTAGGGCTTATTTTTAATTTTGTTTATAGTATCATTTACCATAGCAAAATGTTTAAAATTGCATGCTATCATATACATCTGTTTATTCCTTCATAATTTTTTGTTTTTCTCTCTTCCTTAGGAGATGTTCTGTTTTTCTCTAATATTTATTTTAAATTCTTTTTACATTTAAATTTCAATCAATTTGGAATTTATTTAAGTATATGGGGCAAAATAAGGGCCAATTTTCCTTTCAGATGGATAGCCAATTATGCATTATTTTTCCATGAATTGAAATATCACCTTTATCACATATTAGGTTCCCATATATGTTTACATCAGTTATTATATTTTGTATTCTCATCCTTAGACCTACATGTTCAGTCCCGTTTTATACTATATTATTTGGTCAAAGTAGTTTTGTAGTAAGTGTTAATATCTGTTGTATTAACATCTGTTCTTCAGATATTAACATCCCTTCTCAGTATTCTTCAGTCTCATAATTTTACTATTCTTGTACAACTATTCTTCCAACATACCTTCAAAATTATTTTATCCTATTTAGAAAACATTGTGATTCTATCTGGAAATGCATTTAATTTAAATACAGTAGATTCTCATTATTCACAGTAGTTACACTTTATAAGGCCACCATGAACACTGAATTAGGAAATACTGAACCCATTGCTCCTAGAGGAAATATAGAGTTAGGTTCCTACAAGCCTCTGGCCACAATATTTTTGTCAACCAATCAATGCACAACCTTGTTTTATGTGTTTCTGTATAAAGACACTTTTAAAATACATATTGTTGATTCATTAGCATTAAATTCATGGTGAGCAGCAATATAAATCATACCTGAATGAGCTTATGTAACACGTGTATTTTTTTCATCAAGGCACATCGCAGTCTTGCTGTACTTAGGAATACTAGACAGCAATTTAGTACCATGCTTTGGGGCCATTTGCAAAAGTAAAATTGCCAACAAAAAGCACAGATACGCAAAAATCATGACACAAAATAGACACAAAAAGGACACTTGCTTATAGTATGAGGGCTGAAACAGTGACACAGAGCACTATCCGGTTTGACCTCAGCTGGGAACATGTGCATCAGGCAACTCAAAAATTTTTTGCCACTCTGCTCATGTCTGCAAATACTGCAAAAGCACCATGAGTGTTAATTTTAGGGTTACAAATAAATTTTTGCAAATAGGCAAATTTGTAAGTATTGAAGCAAATAACGAAAATCAACTATTAATTTTTGGAGCAGGTACATTCTTATGCTAGTCTTCTCATTTAGGAATTTGGTATTTTTTCCTTTTGGTCAGGACTTGTTTTCTGTACTCAATAAAATATTATACTTTTATTTGGGTCTTGTATCTTTTTTGTTACACTTTTTGTAGTTTCTTTTAAATATAATTTTTACATGTATTTTGAATGAGATTTTTATAAAATTTCTAGCTGGTTATTGCTCGTACAGTGAAGAATTTTGTATATATTTATTTTATTTTTCTGCCATCATTTGAAGTCTCTTAATTCTAGTAATTTTTGCTAGAGTTACTTGGGGTTTCTTGGTAATTCACAATTAAATTAGCTACAAAGAGAAGTACTTCTGTTATTTTTCAGCATTTTAAGTTTCTTTTTAACTATATTTTCAAGAACTTCCTGAAATATTTAATAAGACTGATGATATTTGGCATCTAACTTTTAATTCTGGTTTTGTAAATGAAAGTATTCTCAGTGCAAACTAGCATATGTAAAGTAAATAAAACTACATCAAAAGGGAGAAGGCTTATTACCATGCAGATTATTTGCTGAATCATTGAATGAATTCAATATTATCATTTGGCAATAACCATTAATCTCTTAGAAGATGGTCAGTGCTAGTGTGCCAACATAATAGATATCAAAGATGTGTTTTTTACTATTATTACATTGTGATTTAGTAATATTCCACATTCTTTTCTCCCAGATCAGCCACAAATCAGAATTTCTGAACTCATCAAAGTCTAGGGTACACTGAAAATTATTACATAAGAATGTTATTTTGGGGAACAACTCTATTGTACTTGGGGTGGACAGAGTACAACACATTGACATTTAGAGAACCTTGGCTTTGTACAGCCCTTGCAATTCCCTTTCCTCATCTCACCTCTGGAAATACTACTCTGGGAGTAGAGAGGAGAGGTTATCCCAGTTAACAGGCAAAGAAACTGAGCCATAGAAAAGTGAAGTGACTTCCTCATGGCCACACATATGGTTAGTTGAGGGCAAGGCTTCTGTCTCTGTTCCAGATTCAGTCAAACTTTATTACCTTGTTCCAACACTCCTTGACTCTTTCCCACTACATTCTAAAAGAGCTCATGGTTCACCTTATCTATCCATCCATCAATCCCTCCATCATGCACCATACATTTTATTATTCATTCAGTCGGTCTGTTATTCAACAAATATTTATTGCACATTTATCATATTCAGACATTATAGATTCTGGCAATTATAGAGGGGAGGAGTGGACATTCCTCCCCTCATAGAGCTTACATTATAGAGAAGGGCACAGCAATAAATAATAAATAAGTAAGATAGAGGATGTCAGAGGGTGATGAAGTGCTCTGAAGAAAAATAAAGCCAGCAAGGATAACTGGGAGTGCCAGAGTGAGGACAGGGATTGAATGGTAAATGGTTGTCAGGAAAGGCCTGCAGGATGAGCCTGCATTTGAGCAAAGACCTCGGTAGGTCTTTGGGAGGTGAGCAGCCAAGCCATACAGGGAGGTGATTTAGGGGTGCCAATCCCCTGAGGTGGCAGCATGCCTGGTGTATTCATGGAGCAGCAAGGAGAGCTGTGAGGCTGAAGCAGAACAAGTCAGGGAGAGGTGCAGAGGAGGACCACGAGCTGGTGGGGAACAGCGTTTATAGGACCAGGCTAAAGGCCACTGGAAGGACTGTGGCTTTCTTGGAAGAGGGAAAGCCACAAAAAAGTTTGTGCAGAGGAGTGACATGACCTGGTCAAAATTTGAAAAGTGTCATCCTGCCTATGGCACTAGGAGTAGACCATGGGGAGACCGAGGAGGAAGCAGGGGAACCAGTTAGGAGGTCATGTGACAATGCAGGAGAAAGGGACCACTGAGGTGGTGGCAGTGGAAATAGCAAGACTCACTCAGAGTTCAAATCTATTTTGAAGGTACAACCAACAAGATTTGCTGATGGATTGAATGGTTTGCGTGACTTTATGAGCCAGGTGGTGGAGATGCGAGAGGGAGTGAAATCAGGTTCCTTGATGGAGCTTTTAGCAAAATGAGAAGGCAGACAGTAATCAGATAGTTAGATAAATAAATGTGTAGTTACAAACTATGACAAATCCTTTAAAATGAAGGTGTAAGTCTTAAGGGTGGGATAGATCTGGCTTAGTCATATGTGGGGTAGAATCAGGGCTGGAACACAGAGACTGTGGAGGAGGAATGAAGCTGGAGAGATTAGCATGGTGGACCAAAAGGACCAAGACTAAGTCACGTTACAACTTTTCATTTTCAGCCTAAAAACAATGGGGAAATGATGGAGGAATCTGATTTAAGGAAGGCATGAGGGTTTGGAGGGGATGAGTGGGTGAGACGTGCTGTCGTGTTTGTCAAAAATGTGTAAAAGACCCCATCTCTACTAAAAAATACAAAAAAACTAGCCGGGCGAGGTGGCGGGCGCCTGTAGTCCCAGCTACTTGGGAGGCTGAGGCAGGGGAATGGCGTAAACCCGGGAGGCGGAGCTTGCAGTGAGCTGAGATCTGGCCACTGCACTCCAGCCTGGGAGACAGAGCGAGACTCCGTCTCAAAAAAAAAAAAAAAAAAAAAAATGTGTAAAAGATCAGTCTGGCTTCAGTAGCCAAAAGAAATGCAAATAAGAGTATGGAGACTGAGCACAGTGGCTCACACCTGTAATCCTAGCACTTTGGGAGGCCAAGATGGGCAGATCACTTGAGGTCAAGAGATCAAGACCAGCCGGGCCAATATGGTGAAACCCCGTCTCTACTAAAAATACAAAAATTAGTTGGGTGTGGTGGCGTGCACCTGTAATCACAGCTGCTCAGGAGGCTGAGGTAGGAGAATCGCTTGAACCCAGGAGGGAGAGGTTGCAGTGAGCTGAGATGGTGCCATCGCACTCCAGCCTGAGCATTGCAGCTAGACTCCATCTCAAAAAAAAAAAAAGAAAGGAAAAAAAAAAGAGTATGGATCTTTGTGATGTGACTATGGGAATATAGAAATTTAGGCAAGATCTCAAGTATCCAATATATCCAGATGATTAACATTTTATCATTACTTTCCTAGTGAAAGGTGAAAATAGCTGGCTTTAAGAATAAAGATAAACTGCAACCCGATATCTTTGCTTTTATTTTCAAATTTAAATTATATATACAATATTAAAGATATACATCAAGATGATATCCAAATTCTCTAACTTTAATCATATATTGATAACAACCTGATAGGTAAATGTGACATAGGAATAATAGATAGCCTCTTAGTTCTACTTTGAAATTAAAGGCCCTTTTTAGAGGAAAAAAATATCTGAAGTCCATCCCTCACCCTGCCTCCTGCCTTGTCTAGGACCTTCAGCATTAGACAGATTGCTGACTGGTTACCACAACATCCATGGCCCTGGTCGGCTGCTCTGCGGGACCGGCCGATCCTCGCAGCCACTCACCTGGCCTGTGCATGGTGAGGCACACCCTTTGGATTCACCTGGTCCAGCAGCCGCTGCCTTCTCGCCGCTTCTTTCTTCCTACAGCGCCCCTGAAGAAGGTTGTTTCTGAGGGTCCTGAAGAGAAGTTTTGTATTCTGCATCGCTGACATCTGCTGAAAGAGCCAGCATTTTTAAAAAGTGTCACATCAGTCTATGCATGGTCTTCTTTCCTTACTTGGGTGGACTGGCCACCTTGAAAGTTTTTGGAATTATTTCTCTTAAGTCCTCAGAAAAATAATCTTACCTCCTTCTTGTCCCTGAATTTCTTCACATTCTCATAGAAATAGCATGTCTCCAAATTACATACCCCAACCCCCTCAATAAGTCCTCTTCCTTAGAGTAACCCCGCCATTTGGCATTCTACACCTAGAGGAGGGCATCAAAGAGGACTAAGTCTGCGGTTGCTCACATTTAGGGTTGTGGATGCCTTTGAGAATTGGATAATAACTCGTGGGTTTATCTCCAGTGAAATACTCACACATTCCATTCTGTCTACAATTTCAGTGGACTCACAGGCCACCCGAAATCCATTTATTCACCCCAAGTTAACCTCTACCAAAAGGAAGCAAAGAAGGGATGAGATGTCTCATTTTTAAGGGTTTCAGCACTTGAAACTTAAAGCATAATAACAAAGTGGCCACATGGTGTCACTCTAACATCAACAAATCCAAGACTTTTAGCACTAGAAGATAGATCCTAGGCCAGTGAACCTGAGGACCTGGGTAAGGAAACGCTCACTGGAAATTATTTGACAAGATTCAGGCACTTGACCTTTGTGGGCCATTCATGTAAAGGAGAGAAGGAGGGAAAACTATCCTTGGCAAAGTTAATTAATCAACATCCTTCGCTATTGTGGTATTTGAGGGGGTTGCCATCTGTGTGAAGAAACTTACTCAGTGGAATTTAGTAATGAAAAGAAAATGTTCTTTCTGGGAAAAAATAGAATGCTTTTTGCTTAAAATGTACTATGCTATTTCTCTTCTTACCCAGAACTGAATTCACTTGCTAGGTATTTATAATTTTAGAAAATTTGAAAGGCAGCTGTGAAGTTTTAGCTCTATACTTTTTCAGTCAACAATGAGATAATAATCTTTCTTTTTTCCTAAAGAAATATTTGAAATTTAGGGTTCAGGAAAAGACACGTTAAAAAAGAAAAATTCTCCAAAAATATGTTAGTAACTAGAAGTCTTGCTGCATCATTTTTGCCACATCAGAGCCCATCTCTTTTCCATCTGTACTCATTTCCAGTGCTTCTCCCTCTAACTCTTGACTGACATTTTCTAGTCCAGAGTATCTGATCAATTACTTCAGACTGAATTCTGGACTTTTCTTGTGCCCAAAAACTTGCATTGAGATGTACAATGTGAAGAAAGCATACTTATATTGAGAGATATTCAAGGTGGAGTTTGCCACTTGCTTAGTCTTAAATATTGTAATGTATGACAGGAGCAGAATCTGTGGTTTCACTGGAGGGAAAGATTTTTTCACAGCTATAGCTTATACTGAATTGATTAATGGTTTGGTATGTGACATTAAATGTTACCTGAACACAGTGCTCAATGACAGGATGAGACTTCTGATGGGACTTGCTGTGAAGACCAGATAAGAAACACATCTGGCAGATGTCGAAGTTGAGACACTTCAGACAGCGGTATCTGCCAATTAAAATAGAAACACAGCTTACATCACTGGTAGATGAGAAAAAAAAAATCCAGGTGGAGAATGAGCACCCCAAAATATACAGAAGATGTCTGAACTACCAGATCAGTGTAAAGTTTCTCCCAAACTATAGGATTATTAAATGACTCTAATGCATTTATTTACTCAAATAAATCTTCATTTTAAAGTATTTTCAAATGGCATTATATTAATGCCGCATACGCTATGGTATAGAGGTCTGATTTATTTCTCAAAATACGAAGTGCCTTCTACATGCAGGGTGCTGTGCACTACAACCTTTAGGATAAACCCTTAAATCTGCAGCCATGGTTTGTGCAGCTGCACAATGCACTCAAATACTTTGAACTTAATAGCTAAGTTTAAAAAATAGATTTCAATAAAATCAAATTTTGGCTTTCCTTAAACTTTTGCAGGATATGATAATATTGGGCCTGTATTCCTGCATGGTGTTGGGGAAAATTAAGCCATAGATAACAGATTTAAAAATAAGCACTTATCATTTTATAGGAGTCTGTCTATAGGAAAGATATAAGTGGAGGAGGGGAATTCCTCACCACACCCAAGTTTCTGGACCCATCAACATTGGAGATTTTTTCTTGATGAGAAATGACAACCTTAAATGCCTTTGTGGTCAGAAGGAGAGGAGAGAGTTTTGACACACTCTGGTTAGGAGGGGTGTCCCATAATACTCAGGAAACTATTGTGGTGTTAGTGGGGAGCTAGTGAGACCTAGCAATCATCAGTTAGTAACTTTTAAGGATATTTGAGTGGGACCATGTTGTTTGTCTATAAAGTAACAGGAAGCTATACATTTTTCCCCTGATATGTAAATTCTCTTCTCTAACTGCAGTGTGTGTGGTATAAAGCTCTGTCCTCGTATGGTGACAGTTGGTGAGAACCAGGTGACAGCCACTCCTTTTAGACTGGACATACAGTTCTGAGCTAGCCATAGTCCCTACCTGTCCTATTTCCTTCATGTACACCACTTGCCTTGCCTTTGAAGCATCTGGGTTTTCAACCCCTATCTTAAAAGTTACAAAAAAGAAATATGACAAGATTCCAGTGCTCTTAAATTTCATATCTTGCGGCAAAACTTTCACATGGAAGGTTGAAACTTCCAGAATTAGGCAATGTGTGATTAAGTGCCCAATGAGAGGCATGGAGAAGAGGGCTATAGCAGGGAGGCAGAGGGAGAGCCCTGTGGGCTGGTGTGGTCTGGAAAGTGAGACTCATGCTGTACATGGAAGGCTAGGCTGGAGATTAAAGCAAAGGAAATCCCAAGTAGAAAGAAGAGGAGGAATAAGGCAATGAAGACTGGGATGAGTAAGAAGGGTTTAGAGGGCATTGAAGCTATCAGACCTGCTAATTGCCCTGAATAACAGCAGAAAAAACCTTGGAAAGCTTCTGAGGCCAGATGGCAGAAGGTTTGATGGTCTGATCAAAGTCGTTTAGAGGCAGAGCAAGAGAATGTAAATACCTTGAGATCACCCCTCAGCTACCTGTGTTCACTGCTGTACTTCCAACCCTGAGTCCCATGGCAGGATATTAATAAATAGTGTGGGATGATATAATAGCAGCTAGCATTTTTGTGCGCGTTCTATGTGCAGGCAGTGTACATGTGTTGACCCAGTTAATTCCCATGGAAATTCTTTCAGGTATTCTCACAATTACTCTCATTTTGCAGATGAGGAAATGGAATTAAAGAGAGTTTAAGTAACTTGCACAAAGTTACACAACTACTTAGTAAGTAGTAGAAGATTTTGAGTCCCAGGTTACTATCTGAATTGATGGCCTGCCATTTTAACCGCTAGAATAGACCACCACTCCTCAAGGCAGGAGCCCTAAGTTTGAATTCACATACCATCATTACTACTTATAGCAGTTCTAATAGTTGAATTGGAAACTTAAGTTCCCTTAAGTTTAGGAGAATGCCTGGTACATGGTAGGTTTTTCAATGAACGTTAGTTGAATGAAGTTGGATAAATGACTTAGTTTCTTCAACTAAGGAAAAATGGAGCTAGCAAACCCTATCCTCCTGGACTTGCAAAATTTTTAGAAAACTTTAAAAGTTGTTTAACATACATTAATGGGAAGACATTCACTTTTTCAATGAAGTGTACAACATAATAAACTATTGTTATAAGGATTATTTGATGAGCCATCCATGCTGGCTGCTTTATCAAGCATTAACTAGATGGCTATGACTGGCTTATCTAGGATAATAAGCTGATCTATCCTTAAATTTGTTCCTCTGTGCTCTGCAACTACCTACAGGTGTATGAGAATGGTTATTGTCGGGGTAATGAGATTGGCCCGTTGTTGATGTTTTTACCAATATAGAATCCAGGTTTTCCCCCAATTTCATTTCAACCTTCCATGGCTATCACAGAGCAAAAATGTCACATGTCCTTCTGGAATTTAAATCTTGGATGAGGGCCACTCTATGGTCTTTGCACCTTCTTTTTCTTTAGAAGGCCAAATCTTTGTCCTCTTTCTGCTACCTGCACATCTGCAAGTGCTTCTCCTCTAACATGACTTTCTTCATCTCCCAAAAAACCGAAGCTACTAGTTGAGTTTTTTGAGATCCCAAAACACAAGTTTAAAGCTAAGATTATAATATATCCAGCCAATTTTTAATAGAATCAGAAGTTTAGAGCTAAAGAAGTCTCAGACATAATTTGTTCTACCCTGCTGAATTTTACTAAAACCAAAACAAAACAAAAAACAAAAAACCCAAAACTGAGGTCCATAGAGGTTAAATACCTTGCCCAGGTCTCCCAGCTTTTTGTATATAGGACATTTGTTTATTGCCTTGGGTGTATAAGAGGAAAGATGGTTTACATGGAGGCATTTTAAAGAAATTCTGTTCTCATTCTCAATAGATATTTGAAGTACATCTTGGCCTCTGCCTTTGCCAGTTTTAGGGGCGACTTAAGTAAGTCACTCAAATTCTTTGAGACTCAAATTTTATCATCTATAGAATACAAATAGTATCTGCTTTATGTTACATATAATAATTTTGAAAAATATGTCGATGTAAAAGTTGTGTTTTATATAATTGCAAAGTTAATCTTGTACTTGACCTAGGGCAGGACTGGCAGAAACTCCTTAACTAATACTTGCTTATTGGTTAAATGATTATAATATATTCATAACATGGTAAATCATATTCGGATTTCCCCATTGTCCAATATAAATAATTTATTTTTCATTGTAGTATGAAGATTTCCTTGTTCCTGCTTGCTTGGTTTCCAACAGTCCTATTCATTTATATGTTTTATTGTCTAAAGTTCAGTTTCTTGCAGAATTTTCATGAATGAAGTTTTACTGTGTCCTGCAAATTCTCTGCAAACCCAATTCATTTTCTCAGCAAAATTAAAACCAGATCTCCAGTTTTTTGGTGTACCAAGCAGACCTAGTTTATCTCCATGGGGAGCATATTTCAGTTCTGGGTTAGCTAGGGTCAAGAAGCATGGGAAAGGAAGAGGAACAAAGTGAGCAGGAGCTGAGGCCTGAGGCCTCTTGTCCCCTTCTCCTTCCGAGCACCCTCAGTTTTGCCTTGTATTTAGCTGCCTGATGTCCCAGAGCTCTAGTCTTCCCACATTCCCAGCCCCTGTTCACTCATTGTGAATAATGGCATCTTCCATGCCTGGCCTACACCTGGTGGTTTCTTTCTCTTCTCCCAAGCTTTAATGATAACCAGTTTAACTTCCCTATGGTTTTATTTATGGGAGACCTATAACACTCTTTCTCTAGGATGGGGTTTTGACTGTTCTCCTCAAAGCTATGGAAATATTTGCATCCAGCTCCAAATCTAGCTTTCTAATCTGCTTTTAGCTCCAGGTGGAGAGAAGATCAGGCCTGAGCTGCTCTCATGAATGCTGATCATCTGTGTGAGCATGAGGCTCATTTGCAGTTGTCTGCACAGGGAGGCAGCAGAGCATCATGACTGCAAAGCAGGGACTCTGGATTTAGGCTGCCAGCCTCTGTAGCTTGCTAATCATGTAGGTTATTTAACTTCTCTGCAAATTGGGGATAATAATACAACCCTTTGTATTGGCTTACAACACATTTTAAATGAAATGGCCCATGTGAACTGCTCAGCTTGTCATTTGTCTAACAGTTAACAAAAGTAGTGTTGTTAGGATGATGATGACGATGGATGGCTCAATACTTAAAAGGTTTCTTTGGAACAAAAGACAGGCCAGGTGCAGTGGCTCACACTTGAAACCCAATGCTTTGGGAGGCTGAGGCAGGAGGATCACTTAAGATCAGGAGTCGGAGACCAGCATGGGTAACACAATAAGATCCCATCTCTACAAAAAATAGAAAATTAGCTGGGCATGGTGGCATGTGCCTGTACTCCCAGCTACCCAGGAGGCTGAGCTGCAAGGATGACTTGGGCTTAGGAGTTTGAAGCTGCAGTGAGCTATGATAGTGCCCGTGCACTCCAGCCTGCGTGACAGAGACCCTGTCTCTAAAACAAAACAAAACAAAGACAAAATGTGTTCCCCTTAGAGGAAGAAAAATGTCTATTAGTCACATTATGCATCAGTGGAAGAATTTAATATTTCATCCATTATAGAAGATAAAAGACAATTTATTATCAACCAGGATGCTTCCTGCCAGGAAATCATTGAGCCAAAAAAGGCATGTGAATTTCAGATGTGTAAGGAGGACCCCAAAAAGAATCTGCAGGGATGCAGCTCCAACTGCAGAACCGTATGGAGAATGATAATCCGAGAAATGCTGCTGATGGCTGTACCTGAGTCCCGCGATTGGGAAAGTCCTGCAGATGGTACACCGAGCAGGGTGAGTGACTCTTTCAGCAGCTGATAACCGGTGGCAGGTCGGGAGCCACAGGAGGATGGGAGGCTCAGATTGGACCCAAGACAGGAATTTCTCTTCTTTGATTGCTGGGCTCAACACCTGAAAAACAGTAGCACCCTAAGATGTGTTTCTAGGCACGACTTGATGTTTTCATTTTCTTTTCTGACTCCAATTCTGTCAGCTCTGCTGAAGAAGTTTATCATAGGAAAAGCTGGAGGCAAGACTACCTCCTAAATTCAGTTATCTGAGATGCTGTTTGGAGTAATAATAGGTCTGTAATGTAAATCAGTCAGCAAACTATCCCAATGCCCCATGTCTGTCCCCAACTCCAGGGACATTTGCAAGGCACTCACCCCTTGGAAACAGCTGCGGGTGGCACTTTCCACAGGGCACAGAGCACGACTCTCTCCCACGACAGTTGGGATCTGCAAGAGACAACCTCATCTTAGCTGTTAGAAAGTGGAGAAATATGTCGTCTCCAGGAGCAGCAGGGCTGAGAGCTGGTGCCCACAGCCATGCAGTCACAGGTATTTGGTATCTGAGACCAGGTGAACTGTCTCAATCCAAGAGAACAAAGCAATGCATAGGTTTTGTGCAACGTTTGGGTTAAGACAATGAATAAGCAAGTGGGAAGGAGAGGAGGGAGGAGGGTAAGGGAAAGAAGTCTGCCAATGGGGTGATAAACTGCTTCCTTCTGTTTTATTTTCTCGTTATTCCAAATTATTTTAACCTTTCTTTGCCTTTGTTCACCAATAAATGAAGTTAACAATAATACTGTCTTAAAGTTTAGAGTTTTAAAATATATATACTTTTTTTTTTTACTTTAAGTTCTGGGATACATGTGCAGAGTGTGCAGGTTTGTGACATAGATATACATGTGCCATGGTGGTTTGCTGCACCTGTCAACCCGTCATCTAGGTTTTAAGCCCCGCATGCGTTAGGTATTTGTCCGAATGCTCTCCCTTCCCTTTGCCCCACCCCTTGACAGGCCCCAGTGTATGATGTTTCCCTCCCTGTCTCCATGTGTTCTAATTGTTCAACTACCACTTATGAGTGAGAACATGCAGTGTTTGGTTTTCTGTTCCTGTGTTAGTTTGCTGAGAATGGTGGTTTCCAGCTTCATCCATGTCCCTGCAAAGGACATGAACTCATTGGTTTTTATGGCTGCATAGTATTCCATGGTGTATATGTGCCACATTTTCTTTATCCAGTCTATCAGTGATGGGCATTCGGGTTGGTTCCGAGTCTTTGCTATTGTATATATACATATTTTTAAGACTAGTCAAGTGCAGTAGAGAGCAGCAGGAAAGAGCAGATCAAGAAGTTCAATCTGTAACTGACTGTAAACAATCTACTGAGATAACTCACTACCTTGGAAAAGCCTAGAGTGGCTTTGAGAAAAACCTTTCCAAACACTTTCATATCATATCATTTTAAGAAATGCCCATTTCTGAGGTAGGGTGGCAATCACTACCTATGTTGAAAGCAAGGGATGAAAGGAAAGGAAATCAGTTTGTCAAAGAGACACCTGCACTCCCATGTTCACTGTAGCACTCTTCATAATAGCCACATTTCTGGAACCATTTCAGTGTCCATTGACAGATGAATGGAATAAAAAATGTGGTCTGTAATATACAGCGGAATAGTACTCAGCCTTAGGAAAGAAGGGAATTGTGTCATTTGCGACAACATGAATGAACCTAGAGGACAATATGCGAAATGAAATAAGCCAGGCACAGAAAGACAAATACTGCATAATCACACATGTGGAATCTAAAAACATTGAATTCATAGAAACAGAAGAATAGTGAATATGCCAGGGGCTGAGGACAGGGATAAATGAGAAGATGTTGATTAAAGCGTAAAAACTTTCAGTTATAAGATGAATAAATTCTGGGGATCTAATTGCAGCATGGCTACTAGTGATAGTACAGTATTGTTTACTTGAAAATTGAGGCCTGGTGCGGTGGCTCATGCCTGTAATCCCAGCACTTTGGGAGGTTGAGGTGGGTGGATCACAAACAAGGTCAGGAGTTCGAGACCAGTCTGGCCAATATGGTGAAACCTCGTCTCTACTAAAAATACAAAAAAATTAGCTGGGCATGGTGGCACATCCTGTAATCCCAGCTACTTGGGAGGCTGAGGCAGGAGAATTGCTTGAATCCGGGAGGCAGAGGTTGCAGTGAGCCGAGATCACACCACTACACTCCAGCCTGGGTGACAGAGTGAGACTCTACCTCAAAAAAAAAAAAAAAGAAAAAAAAAAAGAAAATTGATGCAAGAGTAGGTTTGAAGTGTCCTCAAACAACCCACCCCCACAAGATGGTAATGATGGTGGTGACAGATGGGTTAATTAATTTGATTGTGATAATCATTATGCAATGTATATCTATCTCAAAACATCATGTTGTACACCTTGAATATATACAGTTTCTGATTATCAATTAAATCGTTTTCAAGAAATAAAGCAAAGAGTAATTGAGATTTGATATTCTGCTGAAGGTCAAAAAAGCAAGTTAGCAGCAGAATTGGGGTCTCACTCCAGGACTCTTACTCTTTCTTGAGGAGTTTCCATGAAGCTTTGTCACAGCCCGACCTTACATATATTTCAACGGCTCAATCTGTGCCACCACACTCAGTGGTTTCCACCTTTCAGCCACAGTCACCATAAGGCGTTCAATTAAGGCACTAAGAACCTTTTATGACTGCCAAGATGGCCAGGGACTTGGCTCTGACATCATCTATATGCACAGATACATGTACCTGTCACCTCCATTTATTCCCATTTGGTCACGGGTCCTAATTTCACATCTGATGTCTTCTACAGCACAGGCTGTCAGCAGGCATTGCCCGCAAGCTCAGAAGTAATCTCAGAGACCCTCCTGCTGAGTCCATCAACTCGAATAAACGTTCTTCTAATCAGGAAAGTGGCACTCAGAACCTCTTTGCTGACAATTAGCCAGGCAGAAGTCAACAAACATTTGCGTAATAGTGACAAGATGGCTTGTACTTTAAATTGATAATAATCCTGTCGCCAGTTGAATGTAAGTAACTACTCCCTGTGTTATTTAGCCTTTGTCTGAAAGCATAACTCATTACCCATCTTTCGGCTTGGAGTGCTGATGAACTAACCGAAACACTTATTTAGACTGTGTTGCTGATTCAACATTCACCCTCCTCTGATGTCCTTGAGCTCTGGGAAAGGAGTTTTACTTCATTTGTAAAATAAGGTGGGTGGATAACATAGGATGACTCTCACCAGCTCTGTGATTCTAACACAAGTACAAAGAAAATTCACTTCTGTAGTGGGTTTTCAACCTACATTTTTGCCTATAAAGATGTGCATAAAGATTTTGTGGATGAATGGCCCAAGTGGCTAATTTCTTGCAGGTGCTCTAGGAAGAATTAAACCTGGCTAGATGGCACACCGGCATAGGCAGACACTACTTGAAGTGATAATTACGATGCTTAGGGGAGGATTTGAATCATGTGGTGGGGCCTGGAATTTTCTCTGGGAATCCATTTCTGAGTCTGTAATAGCAGTCAATGGGATGATAATTTCTGTGCAACTCTCTCCCTTCCTAAGACCTTTTCAAGAGCATACTAATGCCTGGGGTGTGGGTAGGGGTGGAGTGCTGCGCGAGCTTCTAGTTCAGCAGCTCGTTGACCTCAATTGAGCGTGAGACAAGGGCAGATTTTTAGAGCCTGTTGGACCAAGTAGTCAGGCGAGCACAAAGAATTCTCTAGAAGGAAAATGTCCCTCAGTCCATCCCCTTTCATCACATCCACTTCTAAGCACCTATCTAGTCTCACCAGTCTGATTGCATAAATCAGGCCCCCATCAACTCAAGTCTTGTGATATGGGATGGGTGGAAGTGAGCCTGCAACTTATGATGGCTCCCTGAGAAATGCCTTAGAATCAGCAGAACATTTGGTGGTGGGATCTATGTGACTGCTGCAACTACCAGGACAGCCTGGAAGTATCTATGCCTGATATTCTAACCTTACAAATTTAAAAAAAAAAAACATTGCTCCATTTAAGAAATAAATATCTTAAATGATGTTTGGAATTTAAGTTAAATATTAATTATTGTGATCATCATGAACACAAAATTTTAATATTAAAACCAAACCAAAGCAAAGATAATTTTGAATAGGTTTTTCCAATCCATACTCCCTGTTCTAGAGATTTTTATTATCTTTCTCCTTATCCCTCCCTGCTCCTATCATGGCTATCCTCAGTTCAGAATCCTTGGTCCCTACCGAGGAAAAAAATGACAGAAAGTTCCTAAGTTGTTACAGTCCAAAACATCCAGTGTGGGGATTTTGTAGGAGCTGGAAGAATGGAGATATCCTTCAAAACAAGGGAAAGGTACAGCAGGACAACGGCACCTACACGCAAGACAATCCAGAGCCTGTTTAATCCTTTTGCAGAAGTTCTTGCTTGGTTACACCAATTTACTTCATTTCAACATTTAAAAAACATCTTTGAGGAGGTTAAATTCCCTTGCCTAGTAAGAATAAAAACCAAATCAAATTTACACATTTCTAAAGCACAAGAAATGATGGAAATAATTTTGAGTACTTGACGTGGCACTCCATCTACGCATTCTTTAAGCATTTTTTGGATGTCTTTTAGTATCAGGCACTGTTCAAGGCACTGGAGATATAAAAATGAAGAAGTAGTCCAGTGGGGAAGCATCTACCACAATTTGACAAGTGCTGCAACAAAATTATGCATAGGAAGTCAAAGAAGCTTTGAGTAGGGAGGTGACAAATAATTGAGTGATATTGAAAGACAAGTAGTGTCTGTTGGGTGAAAGGATAGGCAATGGCCTTGTGGGTAGATAGAAATGCAGAAGTCGGGCATGGAGAATTTAGTGCATGTCAGGCACAGGTTTTAATACGTAGGAGTGAAAAAGGTATAGGAGCGTAAGGAAAAATTAAACACTTTGGAATAAGCAAAAGAGACTATTGGATATGTTTTCAGTGGTGATTCTCTGTACCTATAGAGAGATACATCACTGTCTTTGCGAGGCTCTTTTACAACTCTATAGAGAGTAAAGTTAACTTGTAGCAAACTTACAGCAATGCAAATAATTCTTATCTATAGACCCCATTAGCTTTAGCCTCATGAGTATGAGTATAATTCATAACCTTCTACTCATAACCTTATGAGTATAAGTTAAGTTATACTCAAGTAACAGCAATGGCTATGGAGGAGAGAGCGTGCATGGAGATATATATAAAGATAGACTTGACACTGGAGACATCAGATTCTTTAATAATAAGTGTGGCTAGTTAACTGAAACAAATGTGCAGTTCTTAAGTATTAGGGATTTACCTGCTGTAGATCTGTTAGTAGTTTTCTCAAAACCCTTCGCGTCATGCGTGGCCCAGAATCATAACCTCCCCTGCTATTTTCCGCGTAGAGCTGAAAAAGAGCTAGACATGTAGGAGGAAAAATCTTTAAATTGAATACTTGCAATGTATCTTTGAAGAGTACTTGCTTTGAAGTAGCAGTCTCTTTGTGGCTATGAAAGGAAAGAGAAGGGAAAGTTATGTTCTTGATTATTGGCTCACTATTTTGAAGGCCTCCAAAACTGTGTGTGTGTGTGTGTGTGTGTGTGTGTGTGTGTGTGTGTGTGTGTGTTTTGTTTTTGAGACGGAGTTTCAATCCTGTTGCCTAGGTTAGAGTGCAATGGCACGATCTCAGCTCACCGCAACCTCCGCCTCCCGGGTTCAAGTGATTCTCTTGCCTCAGCCTCCAGAGTAGCTGGGATTACAGGCGTGCGCCACCACGCCCGGCTAATTTTTTGTATTTTTAGTAGAGACAGGGTTTCTCCATGTTGGTCAGGCTGGTCTCGAACTCCCAACCTCGGGTGATCGCCTGCCTCGACTTCCCAAAGTGCTGGGATTACAGGCACAAGCCACCGTGCCCAGTCACTATCGATTTTGTAATAGCCATAATTTGATAACTAATGGAAATCCATTCACATTTCAACCTCTTGATCATTCAGTGAATCTAGGATGAAGATCATGAGGTTGGTAAACAGAAACGTGAGAATCCTCCCAGGCTTCAAACCAACAATGATTACGGGTGTCTAGGTAATCCCTAAAGAAATAAATATCAAGAACAACTAAGTAATTAGGAAGTGTAAATTTTGAAAAATTCCAAATTCCTCAAATGGTAAATATTTTTCTTCAATAAACACACAAGTCATGCTGAGTACATGCTGAAGAAGAAGGCCTTGTGGTGGGGATACAGAATACCAGGTTGGGGATTTGGGGTTCACTGCACTTTAGGACACCCGTCCTCCGCATGTTACCTCGGTATTTTGTAAGAGGGCTGTCTCCTGAGAGGGTTATTAGGGCAGCGGCCGCAGGCATAAGCTGGAGAAAACCTGTTCCTGTGCTGCACGGTGACAAAACAGAGACAAGAATGGGGGGCCAGGGTTACCTTTGGTGTCATGGATGATAAAAACTATAACTATTAATAGGCATTTTTGACATGGTGCTCTAAGTTCTAGCTTTTTGTGGCCTCTTATCCTATACCTAGAATTTAGCAGAACAGAGCATGGAATTAACGTATTTCGCCAGTCATTTATTTGTTCCTGCATTCACTCCAAAATATGTATTGGATGCCTCCTCTGTGCTAAGCACCGTACCAGGCACCAGGGATGCAGGGATAAACCCTGTCTTCATGGAGCAGGTAGTATCACTTCCTCAGGCCTCAGTTGCCTGGAAACCAAGCAACAGAGACAAGGAAGGACCAAAAGGCAGGCAAAGGAGCAAATATTTATGCAAAAAAAAAAAAAAAAAATCTAGTTCACAGGCCCTCACTCAGAGCCTAATCATCCTTGCCCATTTGCTATCTAGTTTACAAACCTACTAAACAATTAATCAAAGGCAGGGGAATTGTTAGAGACACACACAGATAATAGAAATGACAGTCAAAAGCTTAATGTTTAAGGAAGCTGAAATGAAAAAATAACTTGAGAATGTGTATGTATATTGTTTTGGCAGTTAAAAAAATTAAAAAAAAAAAAAAAAAAGCTAGAAAAGGAAATAACCGTAAGGAATTTGCCCAGTGGTTAAAAAGGTGCTTGCTTCTGGGAGGCAGGCTGATGGGTAATAATGTATTTCTTCTTCTTTACTTTTTTCCTCTATTTTCCAAATGTTTTGAATTCACTATGATTTTTGAAAAGTTTATTCTAAAGGATGAAGTCTACTGAGTCAAGGATACATAAGGTAAACCAAATTGAGGAGGGGGCAGAGGAATTGAAACCTTACACTCACAAAACACACTCACCCCTACCACACACTAGCAGAACTATTGACTTCAGAGTATATGTAATCAGCCCTTTGACATGGTCTACACTGGTTTATAAGTTACTCATCCATGCGCAGTATTTTCATCCTTATTCTAGCTAAATAAAAAATTGATAATAGTTTACAAAGAAATGAGCAAAGAAGCTAGCAGTAACAAGAATCAAGTGTCGCTTCTCACATGTATGTATAGAAGTGTAAACGCTCTAGCAAAAGGTGTGTATGCTTCTCTAGAGTAGGAATGAATTTGTATGAAGGAAAGAATAATGTGGAATTCTCCCCCTCTTGTTGCTATCCATGAGTCATTTATATTCATAAAGCCGATGGGCATTTACTCCTTTGTTCTACTCCTGAGGAATAAATTAGTGAAAAACAAAGAAGGCTTCTTATATACCAAACCTCAAGCAAATATCAGCCAGCACCAAATGGTAAATGACCACTGGCAGCTAAACATTGCCTTTGAGGTCACAGCGCGACGTCCACACCCTTACCTGTTGCACATTGTCGTGAGAAGGCTCAGAGTGAGTTCGGGAGCTCTGGGATGCACCTGCCCTGGGTTTTCCTCCCTGGCCTTCTGAAACAGCTCTTGGAGTGCCTGAGAAAGCTGCTGCACAGAAAGGGAGCGCTTGCGAGCTTCCCAGAAACTTGGATGCAGTAGGACCTGCTGAATCAGGGAGCTGTCAATCAAGTCCACTGTAGGAAGCAAATGAAGAATTGAGCCTTATTTTCTGATGGGAACAAAAGGCTTCAAATGAAGTAAATGTCATTTAGTGTTTTATAATTAAGAACTTCTTATGGTTGTTATTTTCTTTTAAGGGGAATGAAATACGACTACTATTTGGACATATATTCCTTGTGCATAATTCAGGCGTTACTATTCTACCAATTGATTTGATTTTGGAAAAGTGCTAAAAAAAGATTTTAGTAAAGCATAGTTGTAACATTATTACAGTACGGTTTCAAGGATGTTGTTTTATAGAAAGAAGTTAAAAAGGGAAGTGAGAAACGAAAAATACGCTTTCCAAGAAAGTTATGACACTGTGATGAAAAGTTGGGGAAAACATTTTTATACTCTTCATTAAGTGGATTGAATAAATTTACCTTTCCTGTTCAAATATAGTTTTTCTTGTCTGCAGCCCAGCTTCAGAAGCAATATGGTGTGTTAAAAAGCAATTGCCATAGTTAAATAAAAAACAGTGATCTTTATAAAAGAGCAGTTACTCTTCTATAAAAATCTTTAGGCTAAAGAGTCTGAGAATTCCGCAACTCAGTAATATCACTTTTAACAATCTTGGTTCCATCAGTATTATTATCTAGAGAAGGCACTTAATAAAACTAGAGCAGCTTACCAAAAATAATGGTTTATTTCTTACACTGAATATTTTTTAACCACCTTCTCCTAAAATTTTTACAAGGCAATGAATAGAAACAAGAATGTAATAGAGCTAACCCCATAGCTTCTTGCAGAGAGAGGATGACAGATAAAATTAATAAACAGCCACTTGCGCCATCTGAGAGGTGGGGATGTCAACAGCGCCAAGAGCTCCTGGCACTTAAAACGCTTCAGCCTGTGAAACCATAAAACCCTGGGTTTCTCTCTACTTCGTAAATCAACCTCAGATAAGAAATCTAGCAAGTATAATAAAAATTTTTATTTGTTCTCTGATATTGCTTTTAAGGGGAGAGTCTAAGGAACAGAGGAGCAAGTTTCAGAATGTGACTTAAATAAAAACTCCGCTGCAGGTGCTGAAGGCTGTAAACTCTTTTATCATTAAAACCTGTCTCCTGAGCCAGGCATTCTGAACACAGGCCGATTTCAACTCCTGCTGAGAGTTCTGTATTACACCAAACCAGATAATAGTGGTGTCCATTAATCTCACCACAAGATTTATACAGCGATGTGCTCCAGATCTTCCTATTTGGAGCTCATGTTATGCTTTATCTTGGTGTTTGGGATTTTCTGTTTTTAAATTTTTGTTTGGATATCTTTTTACTAGGTAACATTTTTCAACCACTGATTTTGTGTATTGTTAATATTTCCCATGAGTATTATTTATATTCACTGTTTCTGATGCCAGAGATAACAAAATGTTGAAAACTGTGCATCCTCAAATTACACTGTGGTACATACTCAGGCATTCATGATGGGGACACGTGAACAATTGCTGCTAACTTTCTCTGAGAGAGAAATTCTCCAGGAAAATAGCATAATTGGGGGTAAATTTTTAGCCTTTTATTGGTTCCTGGAATAATAAATAATAGTTATGAGTTTCTTTATCTAGAGCAGTAATCTACATAAAACTGTTTTTAAAACCAAAAATTTCTTCTTCAAAGGAACCTGATACAGAAACATGGTATGAGGCCAGGCACGGTAGCTGATGTCTATAATTCCAGCACTTTGGGAGGCCAACATGGGCAGATCAGTTGAGCTCAGGAGTTCAAGACCAGAGACAGATGACTACTAAAAATACAAAAAATTAGCAGGGTGTGGTAGCGCATGCCTGTGGTCCCAGCTACTTGGGAGGTTGAGGTGGGAGGATGGCTTGAGCCTGGAAGGCAGAGGTTGCAGTGAACTGAGATCTCGCCACTGCACTCCAGCCTGGGTGACAGAGTGAGACCCCCCCAACTTACACACACACACACACAGATACACACACACAAGGAAACACAGTATAGAAAATAGAGAAGGATGGAGCTGTTTCTGTTGAGGATGTGGTCTCCAGATCTTCCCACCTTGCTTGCAACTCCTCTTCCCACCTGGCTAACTCTTTTGTGCCCCACGCCACATTCACATGTACTTTGTGAAGCCCAATTTGAAAACCACTGCCCTATGTAACGTTTTAGGCAGGAGGAAAAATATTTTAAAATGTCAGCCTTCAGTAGAAATGTCACATATATAACGTAACTTAGGTCTGATATGATAAATTTCAGAAAACATTTTACATGAAGTGATTTTTCTTTCATGCAGTGAGAAATCAATAACTTTAGATAGGCTGAATGCCTGGGATTTTTCATAGCTTGGACCCAGTTTATTTTCCACCTTGGACAATTTTCACAGGATACATGTTTTTACTACATTTTACCTTATTTTGCCTAGATAACAGTATGAGAAAAGAAAAGAAAACCATACATTCAAACAGATATAAATTTAATGCAAAAGGGACAGTTCTCAGGGAATTCTCGAGATAATTTTAAAATTCACGGTCCATGGGTTATTTATTCATTTGTACCTACTTTTGCATGTTCATATACAGATTACAGGTACAACCTGAAAACGCAAATCTTATGTGGTAGATGGAATTTTACATTTTTATGCTTAAATCTAAAAGTACAGATTTGAAACTACCTTTTTTTTGTAATTTTATTTTGTGTCCATATTGGTATCCTGAAAAGGAAACCAAAAACATTTTCTAGAAGAAGCCAAGTGGAGAAAATATTTAAAAAATTAAAAATCCTCATCCACATTCATTTTCTATCGCTCATCAGCAAAACTACACATGGGTTGCAAGCACGTGATGTTTTCCCATCCCTCCACCTTCTCTGTTGCGAATGGGCTGAATGCACAAATCCAGACTTCCGGAATCCAGCAGTCCATGGCATGGGGGAAGTGTTTGTTTTCTCTATGAATTTTACATCACATATCAAGCTCAGATTATTTCAAATATTTCAGGAGAGCCTATACTTACACTGGCACAGAGTTTGCACTGATCGTAATTTGAAGGCTGTTCTGTAAATGGAATTCTCAATACTATTAAGAGCATCTGTAAAGAAAACATAAAATATTATGAATAAAGTACTGTCTCATTATATAAATCCCACATCCTGGAAGGAAATCCTAGAGATCAGATAAGCTTACTTTATTTTGCAGGTGAGGAAATTAAGGTTTAGAGCTCTTTTTTCTTTCTGTAAACAAATAATAATAGACTTACATTATTCTACGGCTATAGGTGAACCTAGTTTACCTTCTCAGTCCACCAAAAAGTGGGGAATATTCCATCAATCTGTCCACTTTTTATATAAAAAGTCAATGGCCTTTGAAACAAACAGGATAAAAAAACTACATGTAAAATATAAATTTAAGTTTGCAAATAGATTCTAGTTATACGTGGACACATGTATTTATGCATAAATGAAAAAGACCCCAAAGCTATCCATCTACTCATGCATTTAGCCAATATTTATTGAGCCCTTACTATATGGCCCTGGCATGATTCTAGGCCCTTGAAATAGAGCATTCAACTAGACAGATAAAGATGGCCATCTTTGTGGAGCTTAACTTCTAGTACCATCCACCAAACTGTTAACAGTGGACATCTCTGAGTGCTTGAATTGTTAGTGTTCATGGTTATTTTCTCTCTACTCAGTATTACCTAAATTTTCTATAAAAAGTATATGCTATTTTTATAATAAGAAAAGAATTATTAATATACCTTCGTTTGAGAGTTACCGCCACCAATAGCAGTACAACAAGAGCGAGCATTCCTGAGCCCTTCTAGGCACTGAGTGTGTGTTTGCCCATTTCACAGTGTAAAGGAGGGGAGAGAGCTCTGGAGCCAGCTATACTTAGTTCTGTTCCTTCGTTTTTCTTAAAATGAGTTACTTTGGGTCTTCAGTTTCTTCATCAGATGAATGGGAATTACAGTACATTCCTCAAAGGGTATTTGCACATTTTAAATAAGAAAATATAGGCAATATACTTCCTAAATTGTTTCTGTTACCTTTCTTAAGGACCCACAATTTTAAATTTTTTCCAATGCTCCAAATTTGATTGTTATTTAATTTAAGAGATAACAACATTACAACAGAGCTTTCTGTTGCTTGACTGAAATGATCAGTCTTCATATCTAGAAAAAATAACTATAGAGATCTCCCTATTTAGTCATATTATCTTTAATGTTATTCAATAAAGCTATATAAGATCATACACATTAATAGCTTAGTTTGTTTTAGGCAGTTAAAATGGCCTGTTCTAACTGATTATTGTGGTATAAACCAGTGGACCTTAAAGTACAGTTCCTGGACCAGCAGCAGCAGCAGCAGCAGCAGCATCGCCTGGGAACTTGGGAGAAAAACAATTTCTAACAAAAATCTACGAAGTCTCTGACACCAGAATCTAGGGGAGAGAATCTAGGGGACAACCTGAGTCTTAGCAGGCCCTGGGGGTAAATCTGATGCAAACGAAAGTTTGAAAACTACTGGTATACCAGTAAGTTTGAAACTTACTGGTATAAAGGGAATTTATTGCTTCTGCTTTTTATGACTAGTTTGATTATTGAAGGTCTTTGTGACAGCGGTTTCAGTGGAGTCATGGGGGTCAAAATCCAATTGCAGAGGATTGAGCACTGAGTGTAAGGTGAGGAGAAAACATACAACCAGACAACTTTTTCAAGATCTTATAATGTGAAGGGAAGACAAGAGAGCCACAGCTAGAACAACACATCAAATCGAAATTGGTTTTCAAAGGCAGGAGAAATTCCAGAATGTACGTATAGGTCAGGGAGGAGGAGCCAGGAGAGACAGAGTGGGGTTGAGGACTCAGGAAGTAGGGAATCCGGGTAGTATACGACGTAGCAAAGTCCTTCTCAGAGGGCACGTGTTCCCCTAGTCACCCAGCATCCATTTTTCTTTCTCCAGGTGAACCACCTCCCCTAATCTGAGTCCATGAAATTCCAGTAGTGTCAACTGCAACTCTCCCACTTCCACAGGGGCACGTGGCCCAGGTCCAGCCCATTGGTGAGAGCATCATCGCACTCCCCAGAGGTGGGTACACACCAAAGTCAGGCGAGGAATGTTCCAATGAATCTGGGTTCAAGGACTCTTGGTTCCAGTTACCAGGGAAGCAGACTTTTTTTTTTTCTGGACTGGAATTTGGAATTGTAGATTGGAGCAGCAATCACTCTCTTGTCAGGTTGTGTAAAAATGTGAAAGTTAGCCTTTAGGAAGTGGGTCTGGTGTTGGCTTACCTGGGCTCCTCGTTCATTTTCCATGTTGCACTGTAGCACAGCTTGCCTTGTTTTCTCATTTTCATTGAGAATGAAATCAACACACAAGGGCGAGCAGAGATGAACTTAGAGATGGAGAAAAATTGCTTCCTGGTGACAGTGTCCCAGCCCAGGAAAGCTAGTCCTTCCTTTGGTTATTTAATTTACTTTCATTTGTTTTAATTAACAAATAAATATTGTATATATTAATCATGCACAGCATGTTTCAAAATATGTATATCTTGTGGAATGGCTACATCAAGCTAATTAACATATATATTATGTCACATATTTATTTTTTGTGGTAAGACTATTTAAAATCTATTCTCTTAGCAATTTTCAACAATATAATACATTGTTATTAACTATAGTCACCATGCTGCACAGTAGATCTCTTGATTGGGTTATTAACTTTATAAGGTAACAGCCTCTTTGAGGTAAGTTTAATGCCACAATCGCTGAAGTATTGCTAACTGCTCCCATCGCTGCAGTAGAGAGAGGGCGGAAAACGCACAGGTGAAGGAATTAGCTTTGGTAAGAAGCCATCTCTCATTCCCTGAAAGGACTTATAAAAGGAGATGATGGGCTGGGGAAATGGCCATGTCTGAGAGCTTCTGTTTCCTTTGTAAAGTTGGGGGCATGTTCACACACTTAAGAGTTAGGAGGAGGTGGTGGGGTAGAAAACTTGAGGAATAGTGAAGATTTGCACGGTTATAGTGAAGGGTGAAAGAGGAAATCAGTCAAAAACTTTGGAAAGAACTGCCAAGCAGCTGTGCATCTCCAGTATTTCCGGTGATAACCAATTCCAATTAGAGTTTACACCCAGAAACGCTCATTCTGAGGCAAGGATTTCACACACAAGCAAGCTCTGAGGCCAAGACTTACTTGTATAATTATGATGCCCAGAGGAAGAAGTCCTGAGGAAAATGAAACTACTTTCAAGTGTAATGTCAGCTTATTAACATAAAACTCAGGCAATAAGGTGTTAGCAGGGTGTGCTGGGGAGTTTTGTGACTGGAAACACAGCCTAGAAATAAACCGAAAGAGAGAGAGAGAGACAGAGAGAGAGAGAGACAGACAGGCAAAGAAAGAGAGTAAGACAGAAGACAGACACAGTGGGTCTCCAGCCTTGGAACAGGCCCTGAGCAAAAATGAAACAAGGAACTGCTTGGTGTATTTCTTTGATTCAAACATATGTGGCAAGGTAATTTGTGGTGACATTCATTTTTGTCTTGTTCTTGCAGCAAGGGGAGAATTTAAAGAATGGAAAGGCAATGTTTCTGTGTTCATCCTGTAAGTCTAAGCTGTTTTCACTCCTCTGGGAGATCTAACAATGTCTCTGTGTTTAAGGGCCACTCTTTTTCTTTTTTTTTTTTTTTTTTTTGAGATGGAGTCTCTCTTTGTCGCCCAGGATGGAGTGCAGTGGCACGATCTCAGCTTGCTGCAAGCTCCGCCTCCTGGGTTCATGCCATTCTCGTGCCTCAGCCTCCTGAGTAGTTGGGACTACAGGTGTACACTGCCACGCCCAGCTAATTTTTTTTTTTTTTTTTTTTTGTATTTTTAGTAGAGATGGGGTTTCACCGTGTTCGCCAGGATGGTCTCAATCTCCTGACCTCGTGATCTGCCAGCCTCCGCCTCCCAAAGTGCTGGGATTACAGGCATGAGCCACCACATAAGGGCCACTCTTAAAGTCACCTCCACTCAGGCCTTCATATGAAAAGATGGACAGGCCCATGAAAGAATTAATCTGGAATTTTCCTGGAGGTGGAAGAGAGCCTGATGCCTAGACAAGAAGTTGGGAAATGTCTGACTAAGATTGGGTTTAGGAGGTGTCTCCAGGGCTGCCCTTCCTAGCAGACCCCTGAGTGGAGGGATGGCTGCATGGTGTAGCCAGGGAGGCCAGCCACAGGCGTGACGAGGACTTCTGTGTCCAGTCTTGACATGGAGTCCCATGTCTTCAAGTGGAATACAAAGCCAAAGGCAGAGAGCATCACAAGTGGTGGTCACAGTGGACTTCAATCAGGGCCTTGACCAAGGTTCAAGGTAGCAGCCTTAGAGCTTTCTGTTTGTCTCCCAGGGATAGTTCCCTCCCAAACTTAACTCAGCCTAAATTTCATATCAAGGTACAGTGACTTGATTTTGATTTAGGAAATGATGTGTCTTGCCCTTGAGTGTTGTGGGGTAAAGTCCTGGCTGTTACACGTAAGATACTGAGTGCCAGGCGCTGTGCGGAGCCACAAAGGGGATTACAGTGCTGAACCAGGCCAGAGCCGTCCCAAAGTAGTGAGAGCATGCCACAGGCCTCTCTCTGAACGTATATTGATCCAACAGTCAGCGTATGATCATGAATTAAAGACCCCTACCTCAGGTGAAGCGGGCTGTGCCTAAACATTGTCGCCCAAACAAGAGAGGTGGTTTAAAATCCCTCTACATGTTTTCCTTTCTTTTTCAAGAGGTGCAAACATATTAAAAAAAAAAAAAAATTTTTTTTGCTCTAAATCTTTTGTTATTCACCATTTCCTTAGGCTTTAAAAATGCTTAGTTTTCAAATAAGACAACAATGTTAGAGAATGGGAGATGTCAGAAACTCCTCTGTCCTATGTCTGCAGAAAAAAAACAAATTGAGAGTAGGCATAATAGGGTGGAAATAATTTACAACAGTGTAATACCCAACATTTCTTTCCTCTGGAAACTGGCCAGTGTTTATGCCCTGGTTCCTCTCAGATGCACCAAGCCGATACAGAGAATCAGCAGACAAGGGGCTCTGCAAGTTCCCAGATGCTGCTCTCGGTGGAGGAGCGACTCTGTAGCTGCTCTACCATCTGGCCATCACTCTCCTGTCAAGTTATGCTTTGCAGCATCATCTGATGAAGTTATGCAGCATAACACAGCAAGCTGTGATACAGTGCAACATGGAAAATGAATGAGGAGGCCAGGTAAGCCAACACCAGACCCACTTCCTAAAGGCTAACTTACATTTTTTTTTGATAATGCAAAAAGCAAAAACAAAAAAAAAAAACTAAAGAAAGGAAGAAATTACCAAATGTATCATGCCCAAAGCTATGAACAAAGTAGTTTTAGATGCTTAAAGAAATAGTAACACAAGCTACATTTCTTGTTCATGGAAGCAATATGATTGGGAAATATCTTTTGACCGGGATTCTTGTTTTTGCTTAGCTCCATCAGTATATTTATTTTCCACAGATACTAAGGTGGATGTAATACAATTCTTTCAAATGTCCATCATCTACTTTGATGATCCAAAATACATGCTTTAGACCAGTGGTCCTCAGAGTGTGGTCCCAAGTCAGCAGCATCAGGTCATCTGGGAAACTGTTAGAAATGCACATTCCTGGACTCTTCCCCAGACTCACAGAATCACAAACTTTGCAGCATATTAACAAACCTTTCAGGTGATTCTGATGCATGCTAACTTTGAGACACACTGCCTTAGAAAAAGAAAATTGAGAGTTGAATGGATTACCTATTGCTTTGTGTAAAGCGTATTAATATGAGAGCCCAAATTTGGAAAACCCAAAGGTATTGGAATTATTTATAATGTTGTTTTAGATAAACAACTAGGGATCATACAGAATTTCATATAAAACAAGTAAGATAACAATGTAGATTTTGGTTAGGGGAGTAAGGCTGCAAATAGATCTAGCAATAGAAATGCCACAGATCAGTTCTTGGCGTTCAGCGAAGTTAGAAGAAAGGGGAACTAGTTTCTCCATATCCACTTATAAAATTTTCATATAGTGACAACCGTGAGGCCTTTCTCCCAACTTGAACCACACAGTACTGTGAACTTACCCATGACATTAAAATATATATGATAAGTTCATTTTAATAGTAAACTATGAATATACATAAAACTAAGGCAATAGTTTGTGTGTATTTGAACAGCAATTCAAATGTAATTATGTTGACATCAAGTCTTTTGTTAGATTATTTTTGGTGCTTTCGAGACAATAGACCAAATATTCTTCAGTACATGGTGTATTTCTGTTTAGAAGAAAGAGAAAACCACTTTAATCAAATAACAGTTTCTTTTCAGCCAGAAATTTGCCAAATGTTTACTCTTCTTCAAATCAGAGGTCTGAAAATATAACATCTGTGCCTAATTTTTCTGTTTACAAACTATGCCCATAAACTTGACAATAATACTCACCTTGTTTATCTGGATCCATTTCACAAATTTCCTGGAATGACAGATGGCAGGTGGGTCCCTGTAACTAGAAATGAACCAGTATTTTAAGCAGAAGGTTTTGCAGCAGAGGAATGAGGCCAGGGGAACAAAAAGGCAACTAAACAAATCATTTTACCTGTGGAAAGTGACTGCAAGGTGTTCAAGGAGACTGAAATATCTTGGGAGGAAAAAACAAGGAGAAACATAGAAGTAGAGGCTCTCGATACTGGCCACGCTTCTCGGAAAACTGAGAACAGCTCCTGAAACTAATACCATGATGACTTAGAGCCTTTGAGGCATTATAATTTTAAGAGTGGACTGTATTCTTACTTTAAGATGATATCAATTTACTTGAACTTTAAGAACAAAATTTGAAACTCTCAATTCTTAAATTTCTAATAACACTATGCTAAATAATTCTACATATTAAATTTCTAACAAAAGCTATCAATTTGTCACATATATGCATATATACATACATTATGTATATGTATACATAGGATTCTGTTAATAATTTTTAAAAGAGTGGTCAATTAGCTACCTTTGTTAATTGTTTCATGTTGCAACTATTGTTCAAACAACACACACACGAAAGATTTGTGGAAAATGTGTATTTTGAAAAAACTAGGCAAGGATTTCAAAATTTTTTTTGTACCAAAATAAACTCACACTATCATGTTGAAGCATGTCTGAACAGGATTTAGTCTGAAGCACTAAGAAGGATAAGGTTACCAGTTTGAAAGTAGCTCTTAGAGCAACATGAATTCTAAAATGGAAGCAAGAACAAACATCAAATTTATGGTGAAGCTTGGGTGGTGAAATAGTGAAATAATTGATGCTTTACAAAAAGTTTATGGGGACAATGCCGTATGGGGACAATGCCCCAAATAAATCAGTAGTTTACACCATGGAATACTATGCAGCCATATAAAGGAACAAGATCATGTCCTTTGCAGGGACATGGGTGGAGCTGGAAGCCATTATCCTCAGCATACTAATACAGGAACAGAAAACCAAAGACTGCATGTTTTCACTTATAAGTGGGAGCTGAACAATGAGAACACATGGACACAGGGAGGGGAACAACACACACTGGGGCCTGTTGGAGGTACAGGAAGAGGGAGAGCATCAGGATAAATAGCTAATGCATATAGGGCTTAATACCCAAGTGTTGGGCTGATAGGTGCAGCAAATCACCATGGCACACATTTACCTGTGTACCAAACCTGCACACCCTACACATGTATCCCAGTACTTAAAATAAAATTAAATTAAAAAAAAAGAAAAGACAAAAGAAATCAGTAGTTCACCGAGAGATAACTCATTTTGAGAAGGGATGAGATGATGTGGAAGATGAAACCCACAGCAGCAGACCATCCACATCAATTTGCAAGAAAAGAATGAAGTTTTTCTTTAAAGAAAAGTGAATGCTGTAATTTAAGAGGACAAACAACAGAAGAAACAATAGCCAACTCCATAGATAGCTTAACTGATTGAGCTTACACAATTCTAACTGAAAAATTGAAGTTGCGCTAGCTTTCTACTAGACGGGTGCCAAAACCATTGCACATAGATCAGCTGCAGACAAAAGCAGAGTCAGTGGAAATTTTAAACATGTGGGACCAAGATTCTGGAGGCTTTCTTTGAAGAATTGTAACAAGAGATGAAACATGGCTTTGCCAGTATAATCCTGAAGACATAGTACAATCAAAGCAATGGCTACCAAGAAATGGAAGTGGTCCAGTCAAAGCAAAAGCAGACCTATCAAGAAAAAAGGTTCTGGCAACAGTTTTTGGGATGTTCCAGGTATTTTGCTTGTTGAAGGGCCAAAAGAATAATAACATCTGCTTATTATGAGAGCGTTTTGAGAAAGTTAGCCAAATCTTTAGCAGAAAAACACCCAGGACAGCATCACCAGCGAGTCCTCCATGACACTGCTTCTGCTTATTCTTCTCATCACATAAGGACAATTTTGCAAGTGATTTGAAGAGAAATCATTAGGGATCCACCTTACAATTCTGATTTGGCTCCTTCTCTCTTCTTTTTGTTTCCTAATCTTAAAAAATCTTTAAAGGGCACCTAGTTTTCTTCAGTTAACAATGTCAAAAGGACTGCACTGACATGGTTAAATTCTCAGTACCCTCGATTCTTTAAGGATGGACTAAATGGCTGGTATTATCACTTACAAAAGTGTCTTGAACTTGCTAAGGCTTATGCTGAGAAATACATTTGTTTTTATTTTTATCTTTTAATTCCTTTTTTCCATGAATTTTTGAAGTCTCTGTGTGTGTCTAATATATATTTTATATATATATATATTCATTTTCAACAAAAAGAATGAGTTATGGTATAAGAAAAGGCTTATTAGTTCTCAGAAAAAGATGTAACATGGGTACATAACTACCTGTGTTATCATGGGTAGTTTAAAACTGTTTTTAGAAGTTATACGATAATTAAATTTAAATAATACTTTACCCCCCTTCTAATGAATGAATGGATTAGAGCACAAGTTATTTGGGCAGATAAATAACATTTTACAAAAAGCAAAATTAAAGAAAAATCTGATTACTTTCATTCTTTAAAAATATAACAGCGGCCAGGAACAGTGGCTCTCACACCTGTAATCCCAGTACTTTGGGAGGCTGAGGGAGGCAGATCACCTGAGGTTAGGAGTTTAAGACCAGCCTGGCCAACATGGTGAAACCCCATCTCTACTAAAAATGCAAACATTAGCCGGGCGTGGTGGTGGGCGCCTGTAATCCCATTTGCTCAGGAGGCTGAGGCAGGAGAATTGCTTGAAGCCGGGAGGCTTGAAGCCGGGAGGCAGAGGTTGCAGTGAGCCGAGATGTACCACTGCACTCCAGCCTGAGTGACAGAGCAAGACTCTGTCTCAATAATAATAATAATAATAATAGCAATAGTGTAACCTAAGACTTCCCAAAACCTAGCAAGTTTCCATATATATTCAAATACGATTTTTTAGAAAAGTTGTAGCATGAGAAATCAGTTTGGAACTCTTCTTGGTGTAGAAATTCCTGAAGTTCCCGGGTAGGCCTAGAAGCATCCAGCCTCCCGGCCAGTCAACAGAACAGCTGAAGATATGATCTATCTGCCTCCACACCAGGTCCTTACCTTTCTTAGTTTCCCCAGAGAAGCCTTCTAGTCGAACCTCCATAAAAATGACTCGGCAGTTCTGGAAGACAGAAGCTGAGTGAAATCAGGTTTCCAGATATAGCATTCCCATGCAGAGTTGATTCTTCTTCTGGCTGTCTAGCAATTGTATGCAAAACAGTAATCTTTGAGGCTGCACTATTTTTAAGGGCTCACAGAAGCACATTCATTAACAATAAAGATCCTGAATAATTTAAGGCTACTCCCACATCTCTTATTTCAAAGGGCCATTTTCATATCAGTTTCATGTGTAGGAGAGGCAGGTAAAACTTCTGACTGCTGTTGAGAGGAGGGTATAGCACAGTCAGCAGCAAGCAGTCAGAAGGGCTCCATGTCCCACATAACCGCCACCTTCCAAACCAACTCAGATAGGAGTGACCTAGGAGTGGAACTGAAGTCATTTTATTCTTTTATAAACACAGAGATGTGGTTACACATTTTTAAAAGGCATTGAATATAATTCAGGTCTTGAAAAGGATAATAATAATTTGTTATGAATGTACATTTCCTCTTAAGTTTAAGTATAATCTGAAAATGTCTTATTTCTAAAGAAGTTTAGACTAAAAATGAATTTGTTCTAATCCTATTAGGATTTTTAAAAGGTGATGTCACCTGAACCAAATGTGTTACAACTTCACCATTAATGACTTCAAGCCGTTGAAAAGGTAGGGAGTTGATATAGTTTGTCTGTGTCCCCACCCAAATCTCACCTTGAATTGTAATAATCCTCATGTGTCAAGGGCAGGGCTGGGTGGAGATAATTGAATCATGGGGGCTGTTTCCCCTATACTGTTCTCACGGTAGTGAATAAGTCTCATGTGATCTGATGGTTTTATAAATGGAAGTTGCCCTGCACAAGCTCTCTTGCCTGCCGCCATGTAAGATATGCCTTTCCTCTTCCATTGCTTTCCACCATGATTGTGAGGCCTCTCCAGCTGTGTGGAACTGTGAGTTCATTAAATGTCTTTCCTTTATAAATTACCCAGTCTGGGGTATGAGAATGAACTAATATAGGAATCAATTTTAACATGTCTTTCAAAAATGTTTGAACTCCAAGCATAGATATTTTACTTCATGAGAAGCACCTGGAGAGCTGAAATATCTGAGTGTTCAGGTCCCAACAGATACACTTAAAACAACACTGATAAGTGGGCATAGACTCACTCTAGAATGTCCCGTAATAAAATCAGCTTCGAAAAGTTAGAATGACATCCCATGATAGCTAATTTATTATTTTCTTTTTGAAACATATTAGTATCACATTATTGGTTTCTTAAAAACTGAAACTTGAGACATTTAAAAAAATAAAAATTGATAAGTTAGGGGGCAAGAATGGAATCAAGTGAAGGAGAAAATAATCTATCATGGGTCTTTGTCTAGATAAATGGCTGATTTTCTGGGAACAGATAAGACAAAAATCTAGGAAGAAAGTAAATCTATTGCACACGAAATCTGTATCTGTTTGAGTACTGCAGACTCAAAGCTGAAATTGTATTTAGAAGTTTTATATTACATTATATCTGCATTGTGACACATCATAGTGTCTGAGATAGCAGCAATAGAAGGAGGTTTGAACATTTTTCTGAGTGCTGACATTTTTAGATTTCATCAGACATCTCTGGCATTGACTAATTCTGTGGAACAAGGATCTCGGTGCCAAAAAAAAAATTTGTCTGAAGTTTCAGTCAAAATAACATAACTAAATAGACAAATGTTTAAGTACCTAAGAATGAACCAGGGTATGTTGGAAAGTAATCTAAGCAAATGGGCAATTGATAGTCCTAAGCTCTTAGCATGGCTGGATTTCAGACAGGCTTAGAGAAAAGATCTGAGGACTGTTTTGGTTTCACTTACTTCTGTCAACTGGAACTTTGTAGTTACTGTTGCAGCCCCCTGGCTCAAGTTCATATAGTCATATTAAGACTTTTCCTTTTCTTTCCGTAAAATGTTTTGGATTATAAATCAAAACCAGTTTTTTCTTCCTATAAATGTTTTGGGTTATAAATCAAATTTATGATCTTATAATATCATAAATAACGGATGAGGTGGCGTTTTTTGCTAGCAAGGAAGTAGTTTCTGTAAATCATAATTGGTAACTGACTCTGTCTTTACCTTGAGAAAGCAGGTAGGAAGAAGGTGCAATCTTCCCACAAAATCGCAATTTGCCCTGGTTGGGACATAAATGTTTCACACCAGCCAGAACCTGGGCAGCCACTCCTTGTGTATAGGCACTCTTTCTGTTCACTCTCTCTCTGATGGCTCCTTATACATACATTTGAAGACTATAACGCCCAAGAGAGAAAGAGGATTTACATGTATTTACATACATGATGAATAATCTCAGAGAAAAAAATAAGTTACTAAAGTTGACGCAAGAAAAAAATAGAAAACCTATACCAAGGAAGATAGAACAAATGATCTTAAAATATTACATTCTGAGCCCAGATCATTTTATGGGTAAAGCCTTCGAAGCTTTATAAAACAAAGGATTTTTATACTTTGGAAATGTTTAGAAGACCGACAAGGTTACCAAATTTATTTTATAAAGCCAACAAAACACTGAATGCCAAAAATGACAAAGCAATCATATGTTTCTCTCTATCCCACACATACTCTCACATAAAAACATATGGGCCAGTGTAATTTAAAAATATCAATGAGAAAATCCTAAATAAAGAACCTAGAAACCATATATTAAAAGAATAGTTTACCATAACTGAGTAGGTTTTATTCTAGAGCTACTAAGATGTTTGACATATGGAATTGATAACATAGCTATTAATAGGCCCAGTAAGCGAAATCAAATGATAATTTCAGTAGATGTTACAAAGACATTTGGTATTATTATTAACTATTTAAATGAACAAAAATGGTGTATGCTTATTATGTCTATGATATTTTTATTTATTTATTTAGAGACAGGGTCTTGTGCTGTTGCCCAGACTGGAGTGCAGTGGCATGATTATAGCTCATTGCAGCCTCGAACTCTTGGGCTCAAGGGATCCTCTTGCCTCAGTCTCCCAAGTAGCTAGGACTACAGGTGCATGCTACATGTCTGGCTACTTTTTTATGTTTTATTTTTGTGGAGGCAGGGTCTTCCTATGTTGCCCAGGCTGGTCTTGAACTCCTGGGCTCAAACAATCCTCAATCCTCCACCTCCCAAGTTGCTGGGATTACAGGTGTGAGCCACTGTGCCAAGGGGATATTCTGAAATATATATACATTGTGGGATGACTAAATTTATCTAATTAGCATGTATTACCTCACATACTCACTTTTGGGGTGAGAACACTTAAAATCTACCCTCTTAGCAATGTCCAAGAACACAATACATTGTTATAAACTATAGTTGTCATACAGTAGATCTCTCCAAGTTATTCCTCCTGTCTTACAGAAATTTTTGTATCCTTTGACCAACATCTTCCCAACCACCCTCCTCTCTCAGCCCCTGGTAACCATCAATCTAGTAGCTACTTTTATGAGTTCAGCTTTTTTAAGATTCCACATATAAGTGAGATCATGCAAATATTTGTCTTTTTGTGCCTGGCTTATTTCACTTAATGTAATGTCCTCTAGGTTCATCCATGTTGTTGCAAATGACAGATTTTTTTTTTTTCTTTTTGAAGACTCACTAGTATTCCATTGTGTATACATACCACATTTCCTTTATCTATTCACCCTTTGATGGACACTGAGGTTTACTCCAATCTTGGCTATTGTGAATAGTGCTGCAGGAAACATGAAGGACAGATATCTCTGATATAATGATTCATTTCCTTTGGATATATACCCAGTAGTGGGATTGCTGGTTCATATAATTTTATTTTTAATGTTTTGAGGAACCTCCATATTATTTTCCATAATGGCTATATTAATGTACATTCTCACCAGCAGCACGAAAGGGTTCCCTTTTCTCCACCTCCTCGCTAACACTTGTTACTCTTTGTCTTTTTGATTATAGCCATTCTAGCAGGTCTGAGGTGATATCTCATTGTGGTATTAATTTGCATATCCCTGGGGATTCATGATAGTGAACATTTTTTTCATAAACCTGCTGGCCATTTGTTGTCTTCTTCTGAGAAATATTGATTTAGGTCTTTCGCCCATCTTAAAATCAGATTATTTGTTTTCTTGCTATTTAGTTGTTTGCATGTCTTATGTATTTTGAATATTCACCCCTTATTAGAGACATGGTTTGCAAATACTTTCTCCCATTCTGTAGGTTGTCTCTTTATTCTCTTGATTGTTTCCTTTGCTATGCAGAAGCATTTTGGTTGAGGTAATCTCATTTGCCTATTTTTGCTTTTGTTGTCTGTGCTTTTGGGTCTGATCCAAAAAGCCATTGCCTAGACTGATGTCATAGAGATTTCCCTTTACCTTTTTCCCATTGTTTTACATCTTCTGTTTCTTATTTCATGACTTTTGCCACAGTTTGCAGAACAGGTGAAACACATAAAAATTACAAAAACAATCCAGTTGGAAAATATAAAAGAAAGATTTAACTCATAATCTGAGAGAAATTTAAAAATATTTAGGTAGAAAGCTAGCAGAGGCTATGATTTCATGGCTGAGACTCTTAAAACTATAGATCAAATTCATCAATGACTTCCATATTGCTAAGTCCAAAGTACATCTTTCTACCTTTATCTTACTAAACTTTATTTTGCAATTTCAAAATATAAAAAAGGTGGAAGAATAGTTTAAAAAAAAAAAAACCCTCTCATATGCCCTTCCTCCAGAATCACTAATTGTTACTGTAAAAATGTTTGTACAAATACACACATATCATGATTTTATTCTGAACCATTTAAGAGTAAGTTGCAGACATTTTGGCTTTTTACCCTTAAATACTTCAGTCTGTACTTTTTTAAGATGATTCCCTTACATAGCTACTATATAATTTTTTAAATCAAGAAATTTAAAATTGATATAATGCTATTATCTAACAGACAGTATTTAAATTTTGCAAATAGTGTCCTTTATAGCATTTTATTTCCTGATCCAAGATCCAATCCAACATCATACATTGCCTTTAGTTGTCGTAGTTCTTTAGTACCCTATACTTTGGAACACTTCCTCAGCCTTTTCTTGTTTATTGTGACATTGACATTTTTTAATAGTATAGGTCAATTATTCTGTAGAAAATTTCTCCAGTTGAGTTTGTATGTTGTTTCCCCAGGATTATTTTTCAATTTATACATTTCTGGGGAGCAAGGATCCCAGAAGAAACTCTTTGTCCTTCTTAGTGTATCACATGAGGAGGTTCACTGCTATGGGGATGCTACTGTTTGTCTAATTACCGTGTGACATTACATGTGTATATTTAATTAAGGTGGTGTCCCTGAAAGCTGATGTCTGTGTCCTTCCTTTGAACACATCACATCCAATCTTTTTTTTTTTTCATTTTTTTAGCATTTTCTCATTTTCTAGTTCAATAAGATATTGCAGATTTATCACATATGTTCCCTGCCCCAATGCTAGAACCAACAATTTCTTCTAAAAGGGTTGGTTTCTTTTAGTAGGGAATGGTTTTAGAACTCAAAATTTAGGTGCTAAATGTGTTCATTGTATGGGGATGCCACTGTTTTCTAGGACTTTTCATAAGTTCATCATGATACCTTCAATTCCAGTCTAGCAATCCAATACCACAGTGTTCTTCCTTCCCTTTCCCTTTCCCTTTCCCTTTCCTATATTTGTTTTACCCTTCCCCATATTTGTTTTACTCTTCCCCAATCTTGATTATCCTGGCTTCCAAAAACATTGATATATTTGTTCATTTGCTCAATGTTTAGCTTATCTTTTAAAACTTTCCCTTTCCAAACATTGTCTCTTTGCCTCTGTTTTATCACTCTACAGGTTCTCTTCCAGCTGAAGTTTGTCTTGAGTCTTCTTTGTTGGCCTCTCCTTGTAGATCTGGCCCTTAAATATGGGAGTGCCTCCAGAATGGGTTTTGGTCTCCCTTCCTTACCCTTCCCTTCCTACACATGTCACATTGTGCCTAGGTCCCTTACCACCTTTAAGCTGGTGATTCACAAATTAATGACTCTAGGCCTGCCCTCTTCTCTGAACTGCAGACTCATCGATAACTTAGTACTTCCACTTAGATATTAAGTGGAATATCTTAATATCAGGGCTTGACATGCCCCTGATTTTCTATTCTACCCACAAATCTGTTCCCCTCTCTATTTACATTTTAGGAAATGGCACCATTATCCAGCTGGTTGTTCAAACTGAAACCAGTTAATCTTTGATTTCTCCTTTTTATTTACTCTCCTCACTATATTCATTCCAACTTAAAATCCCATGAATGCGGCTGGGCACAGTCACTGACACCTGTAATCCCAGCACTTTGGGAGGGTGAGGCGGGTGGATCGCTTGAGATCAGGAGTTTGAGGCAATATGGTGAAAGCCTATCTCTACTAAAAATACAAAAATTAGGCAGGTGTGGCGGTGTGCACTTGTAGTCTCCACTACTCCTTCTTGGGAGGCTGAGGTGGGAGGATGGTTTGAGCCTGTGAAGCGGAGGTTGCAGTGAGCCTAGACCATGCCACTGCACTCCAGCCTGCACAACAGTGGTGACATTCTGTCTCAAAAAAAGAAATCCTATGAGTGAGATATATCCCTCCAGAATATATCTCAATTTTTCTGCTTCTCATCCTTATTACCATCTTCCTAGTCTAAGCCACTAGCATCTCTTGCATGAACTCTCATAATAGCCTCCTAAATGGTATCCTACCATCTATTCTTACATCCCTCTAAATTTTTCTTCAGAATGTACTTGCTAGTGCCTTGAAAATCCAAATTACCTACCAAGATTTTGTGAAAACTTCCAAGACCTGCCTTTTTGTACAAATATATCCCATACCTCTCTTGCACTTCTACTGGCTAGCTTCTTTCTGCTTTTAAAAAGTAACCCATCTCCTCTTTTACCCCCTACACTGGGCCTTTGCACTTGCTGCTGCCCCTGGTGGGAAAGCTTCCTCCAGCTCATCTCACGACTGCCTCACATTCATCTCCAGGCTCCACTGAGCTCTTCCATGACAACCCTATCTGGAATAGCTTTAACACATCACTCTGTTTTAGTTATTGCTCCCAGCACAGCCTGTGATCATCTCGCTTCATTATATGTTTATTGGCTTAATATTTGCCTTATTCACTAGAAAGCAAACTCTTCAAAAGCAAGAACAAGAGCTATTTTGTCTTATTTGTCCCTGTATATTCAGTGCCTGCCTCCCACACTACATGACTCATCATAAGCACCCAAGAAATGTGTTGAATAAATGAATCAGGAGAGGCTGGTTAGCACTGTGCAGGGTAAGTGCCTTGCCTGTGATCTCTACCAGTAGACACTGGATATGGCTCCCTTGTGAAGATACAAGCTAATTAGCATCTAACACCATCAGATACCCAAATCATGTAAATACTTCTTGTTCTGACTCTGAGCCTTCTGATTATAATTTGTGTTTCCATGTAGCTTGTGCAGGAAGTTAATGGACTTTTAGAGCTGTGGACATCTGGTAACTTTGGTACTTCTATTTTAAGTCTAAGATTGGTAAGCTGGCATTCTTGTTCTATCATTAGTATTGTTGGCTTGGTTATCTGAGGGACGTTAATGGTAGCTGCAAACTATACTTCTAATCCTGCAAAGGTGAAGAATAGACGATGGTGGCGAATTTTACCAAGGTGATATCAGCCTGATAGACAGCCCATTCATGCTGGCAGGGAAGTGCACCCAGGCTGCCGACATCCAGAGTGGGAGGGAATGGACATCCAAAAGGGTGGGCTAAGGACTGGCACCCAGTTGGTGGAATAGGTGCCCAGGGCCCTACAGAGGGCATGGTCAGGGGAGGCACACATGGAGGGCACTCAGGAATGGGGCAAGGTGGAACTCCAGGGGTCGGCCAGTGCATGGTACTCAGGGGTGGGTGCCCAGGGGATTAAGAAAAAAAAAAAATGAGTATTGTTGGAATTTAGAAGAGAGGGATCCAAAGTATGTATTGATCAAAACTGTGTGCTAGGCATTATTCTAGGTGCTTAGAAAACACCACAAAGCAGATAAGTATTACTACTATAGAGCTTTCTTTTTAGTGTGTTAGAAGGACAACGGGCAAAAAGTGTAATACATGAACTAACAATAATAATGTGAGATTGTAAGCGCTGTGGAATACAACAAAAAGTAGAGCAGGATAAGGGGGGCTGAGATTCCTGAGAGTGGCAGATGGCAGTGTTAAACAGCATGGTATGTATAGGCGTTACTAAAAAGGTGAAATTTGAGCAAAGGCTTGTAGGAAGTGAAGCGTTGGTCACATATCATTTAACAAAAGAGTGTTCCATGTAGAGGAAATGGCTAGTGCAAGGCTCTGAGGTGGGAGTGTACCTGGAAGATATAAGGTACAACCAAGAGGCTTATGTGGTGACAGCAGAGTGGTATAAGCATGAAAAATAGTAGTAGGAGAGGAGATCAGAGACATGAAAAGGTGGGGGTGGGAACAGATCATGTGGCCTTCTAGGCCATCATAAGGACTTTGACTTTTATTCTGTAGTGGAGAGCCTCTATGAGCTCCTAAATGTAGTTGAGCTACAATCTGATTCACATTTTTTTTTAATAAAGTATCTGTTTAATGGTAAAAGTTAAAAATCATCCGATTCATCTATCCTTTCTGTAGAGATAACCTTACCAAAGGGGTTATACTATGTATAGTGTATTATAGAAAGCTGTTACTCTGTTGGAAACTATTTGGATGAATATCACCAATTTTTGTGATTTTCTTTTTTTCCATGGTTGATACAATCCCTTTTTGATTGATAATTCCTTTTTTTAGATGTACCAACATTTTAAATTTATAGTCAAGGTTAGCTATTAACTGAAGCCTGGGATTCATTCTGTTGCTTTAAGATGACTGGTCATTTCACCCTCAAAATATAATTCATTACTATCCTATTCTTGGACGTGAAAAGAAAATTCTTTTTTCCTTTTTGTATATCTCTCTTGCAATCCATTTTGTATGTGATGACTGCAGTTTAATTCCCAAAGGATAATCTTCTTTTCCTAATATATTTTTTATTTTACTTTAAGTTCTGGGATACAAGCAAAGAATATGCAGGTTTGTTACACAGGTATACATATGCCATGGTGGTTTGCTGAACCTATCAACCCATCATTTAGGCTTTAAGTCCTGCATGCATTTCCTGGGATGTGAGACTAGTTCAACATATGCAAATCAGTAAATGTAATCCATCATGTAAACAGAACCAATGACAAAAGCCACATGATTATGTCAATAGATGCAGAAAAGGCCTTCAATAAAATTCAACATCATTCATGTTAAAAACTCTCAATAAACTAGGTATTGATAAAACATATCTCAAAATAATAAGAGCTATTTATGACAAACCCATAGCCAATATCATACTGAATGGGCAAAAGCTGGAAACACTCCCTTTGGAAACCGGCACAAGACAAGATGCCCTCTCTCACCACTCCTGTTCAACACAGTATTGGAAGTTCTGGCCAGGGCAATCAGGCAAGAGAAAGAAATAAAGAGTATTCAAATAGGAAGAGAAGAAGTCAAACTGTCTCTGTTTGCAGATGACATGATCCTATATCTAGAAAACCCCATCGTCTCAGACCCCAAACTCCTTAAGCTGGTAAGCAACTTCAGCAAAGTCTCAGGATTCAAAATCAATGTGCAAAAAACCCAAACATTCTTATATACCAACAATAGACAAGCAGAGAGCCAAACCATGAATGAACTCCCATTCACAATTGCTACAAAGAGAATAAAATACCTACGAATACAGCTGAAAAGGGACATGAAGGACTCTTCAGGGAGAACTACAAACTACTGCTCAAGGAAATAAGAGAGGACACAAACAAATGGAAAAACATTCCATGTTCATGAATAGGAAGAATAAATGTGAAAATGGCCATACAGCCCAAAGTAATTTATAGATTCAATGCCATTTCCATCAAACGACCATTGACTTTCTTCACAGAATTAGAAAAAAATTACTTTACGTTTCATATGGAACCAAAGAAGAGCCTATATAGCCAAGACAATCCTAAGCAAAAAGAACAAAGCTGGAGGCATCACGCTACCTTACTTAAAATTATACTACAAGGCTACAGTAACCAAAACAGCATGGTACTGGTACCAAAACAGAGATATAGACCAATGGAACAGAACAGAGAACTCAGAAATAACACCAGACATCTACAACCATCTGATCTTCATCAAACCTGAAAAAAACAAGCAATGGGGAAAGGATCCCCTATTTAATAAATGGTGCTGGGAAAACTGACTAGCCATATAAAGAAAACTGAAACTGGACCCCTTCCTTACACCTGATTTACATTTTAAAAGAGGGTATCACTTTGGCTACCATTTCAGTCCATTTGTGTTTCCATAAAGGAATACCCGAGGCAGGATAATTTATAAAGAAAATAAGTTTATTTGGCTCATAGTTCTTCTGGCTGTACAAGAAGCATGGTGGCAACATCTGTTTCTGATGAGGGCCTCATGAAACTTCTATTCATGGCAAAAGGTGAAGGGAAGTTGGCCTACACAGATTGCACGGTGAGAGAGGAAGCAAGAGAATGAAGAGGGAAGTCCAGGATGCTTGTCAACAATCAACTGTCGTGGAAACTAACAGAGTGAGACTCATTCATTGTGAGGATGGCACAAAGCAATTCATGAGGGATCCACTCTCATGACCCAATACCTCCTGTTAGAATCTATATTGGGGATAAAATTTCAACATGACATTTAGAAATTTCAAACAAATATACAAACCACAGTAGCTACTATCCTAAGAATAGTCTGTAAGACGCCAAGGATAAAGAAGGGAGGCTACTTAGGAGGCTCTACAATAATCCAGAAAATAGTAGAGGCTTTGACCCAGAGAGTAATGGTAAAATTTGGCTTCTGGTAAATCCAGAAAACCATTTTGAAGGTAGAGCTATCAGGACTTCCTGTGATTGAGCATGGAGTGTAAAAGAAAAAGAAGGTAAGGATGACTCCAGGAATTTTGGTTTGAGTGAATGGAAAGACGAAATTCCTGTTTATTGAGATTTTGTTGGAGGAGCAGGTAGGAGATATGGGAATTAAGAGATAAGTTTGAAACATGCTAATTCACGCGTCTCAGCCGTTTAAGTGCAAATTGCAAGTAGGATAGGGGAATCTTCAGTTTGGAAGAGATGACTGGCCTGGAGATATAAATTAGGGGATTACTTGCATATAGATGGACTGGGTGGAGTCATGAGTAGCTATAGACGGCAATCAAGGACAGATCCCTCGTGTACTCCAATATTATAAGGGTGTAAGAGGATAAATCAGCACAGAGACTAAAAAATAGTAAAGCACTTCATGGGGATGAAGTAGGAAGGAAACCATGAAAGTCTCATGCCCTAAAAGGCAGGTGAAGTAAGTATATCAGAGAAAAGGAAATGATTGGCTATGTTGTTATGGACTGAATGTTTGCTCCCCCTACCCAAATTAATACTTTGAAAACTAATCCCCAATGTGATGCTGTCTTAGTTAGCTTTGTGTTGCTATAAAGGAATACCTGAGATAGTTTATAAAGAAAAGAGGTTTATTTGGCTCATAATTCTGCTGGCTGGAAGGTTCAAGATTGGACATCTGGCGAGGGCCCCAGGCAGCTTCTACTCATGGTGGAAGGCAAAAGGGGGCTGGCATATACAGAGATCACATGGTGAGAGAGGAAGCAAGAGAAGTGGGGAGGTGCCAGGCAGTTTTCAACAATCAGCTCTCGCAGGAACTAAGAGCAAGAGAACTCACTCACCCCAAGGGAGGGCATTAATCTACTCATGAGAGATCCACCCTCATGACCCAGATACTTACTAGGCTCCACATCCAACATTAGGACGAAATTTTAACATAAGGTTAAGTTGGGATGAATGTCCAAACCACAGCAGGCTTTAGGAGGTGGGGCCTTTGGGAGGTGATTAGGTCATTAGGGTAGTAACCTCATGAATAGGATTAGTGTCCTTCTAAAAAAAGCATCTGAGAGCTGCCTAGCCCCTTCCACCATGTGGAGATACAGTGAAAAGGCACCATCTACGAACCAAGAAATGTGTTCTTACCTAACACTGAATCTGTTGCCACCTTGATCTTGGACTTCCCAGTTTCTAGAATAGTGATAAATAAATCTCTGTTGTTTCTAAGCTACTGCTCAACGGTACTTTGTTATAGTAGCACGAAGGGCCTAAGACGTATGTCAAATGCTACTGATAGGTCAAGTCAGCATGAGGACTGAGGGCTCATCATGGGATTTTGCAAACATGGTGGTAATTTTGGGGACTGTAGATGAAAACGTAATTTTGGTGGCATTGCTTAAGTATGACTTATGTGTGTTGCTCTTGAGCAAGACACGCTAGGGTTTGTGGCTGCTTTCCCAGAGATGGGTAGCCCACCTACAAAGGAGGAGGCTGCCAGGACTCTGCAAAACCTTTGCTATGGCCTCTCTGTATAGAAATCATGCTTCTTTGTACCAATAAACTGAGAGACTTGTGATTAGATGTCTCTGTGGGCTCCCTTTTTCTGCCCAGAAGAAATTAATATGAGGGGCAGAACAGCTGCTCACTGTTGGGAGAGTCACCAGTTTGCTTCCAGAAACTCAGCTGCAAGCTTGGGTAACCTTTCTGTGTCCTCTGCAGACTGAGTAAGCTTTCAGCTCTGGGCCAGGACTGTTTTAGAGTTAAAGATGTTAGTTTTAAGGCCAGCAAAGGAGCAAATGGAAGTTACACACTATTTCCCAGTTGCATCTGGTAGGGTGTAGATGGAGGAATAGCTCTTTATCCTATTTCTGTCTCTTGGAGTCTCATAATGTTCATCTCCCTGAAATAAAAAGAAATAAGTAATGGTTTGGCCAAGAGAGGAAAGGCCACCTCACTGTGTAAGATCTATCGAGGCTTCAGTGAGATGAAGTTTGAAGACATAGTGTAGGGCAGTAGTTGTCAAAGTATGGTCCCTAGATCAGTAGCATCAGCCTCACCTGAGAACTTGTTAGAACTAAGACTTACTGAGTCACAAAGTCTGGAGATGGTCCCCAGCAATCTTTTTTGTTTGTTGGGTTTTTTTTGTTTTTTTTTTTTTTGAGAGCGTCTTGCTCTGTCACCCCAGCTAGAGTGCAGTGGCACGATCTTGGCTCACTGCAGCCTCTGCTTCCCCTTCCTGGGTTCAAGTGATTCTCTGGCCTCAGCCTCTGGAGTAGCTGGGACCACAGGCAGGTGCCACCATGCCTGGCTAATTTTTGTATTTTTAGTGGAGATGAGATTTCACCATGTTGGCCAGGCTGGTGTCGAACTCCTGACTTCAAGTGATCTGCCCACCTTGGCCTCCCAAGTAGCTGGGATTACAGGTGTGAGCCACCATGCCCGGCCCCCAGCAATCTGTTTTAACAAGTGATTCTGATTCATGCTAATGTCAAAAATCATGGTCTAGAATTGAAGTAAGTTGATGGCATTTACTGACTGGAATAGGGGAAGATAGAACAAATATAACAGTCAGTATAGATTTTAAGCCTGGCTGAGTCAGAAAAGTCAGTTTGTCTAGGGGCTGAGTGTGGTTGTTCATGCTTGCAGTCCCAGCTACTCAGGAGGCTGAAGCGGGAGGATCACTTGAGTCCAGGAGTTCAAGACCAGCCTGGGTAACATAGCCAGACCCCATCTACAAAAATAAATTAGCTAGGTGTGGTGGCATGTTCCTGTAGTCCCAGATACTTGAGAGGCTGAGGTGGGAAGGTGGCTTGAGCCCAGGAATTCTAGGTTGCACTGAGCCACAGTTGTGACGCTTCACTCCAGGCTGGGTGCAGAGCGAGAATTTGTCTCTAAAAAACAAATGATCTAAATATATTCCTTATTATTTCACTTAAAACGAATAGTTGAAAGGTATTTCTCTATTAAGTTAAATAGCTGTTAGCTATAAGCATATATAGCCACATATGTAAGTATGCAGCCATTGTCTATAAGTAATAGAACCCATCATTAAGATGGACTTAAAACCTAGTGTTATTTATTGTTTGTTAGACAGAAGTTCTGGAGTTGATCCAGGGTTGGTTCAGAGGCTCTTTGAAGTCATCAAGGCCTCAGGATTAGGCGCCAGGCTTTTTCTGTCTTTCTTTACTGCTACCCTCCTATGCTGGTGATGTCTCTTCTCATGGCTACAAAATGGTTGCTGAAGCTGTGAGCATTATATCTCAGTAGGACAGCATTTAAGCAGGAAGGAAGTAGGTGGGAGCCAAAGTGCTTTCTCTTTGCATACCATTTATTCTCTCTCTCTCATGCAGGCCTCCAGAACACTTATCTATCAGTGTCCAAAACTGGGCCATATGCCTACCCCTAGACCAATCACTGGCAAATGGGACTAAATTAGATCTCACCATTTATTGGGCCCATCAGCCATCCCAACAAAATCAGACTTCTGTTGGTCACAAGAATGAAGCCGGGCTGTAAGGAGGGCAACTAATAGTGCTTGCTATAGCTACAAAGATTTATAGATGCTTAACTCATATTTCAGTGACCAATTAATTACTTTATACACATAATGCCTTTCTCCAAACAATACTCTAATTTTTCTACAGAATATTCCTCCCTCATGGCTTTACCATGATAGCTTTAACAACATAGAGAAACTACTTACAATAACCTCACATTAAAGTTACTTTTAACGGGAAAATCAGACTTGAGATTTCCCAAGTTGGTCTATTATATATAACAGGCTACCATGAGAACTAGTGCATCAGTCAAAAAAAAAACACACACAAAAAAAAACCACACAAAAAAACAAAAACAACTCCCTGTGCCCCATGTATTAGTCCATTTTCATGTTCCTGATAAAGACATACCCGAGGCTGGGCAATTTACAAAAGAAAGAGGTTTAATTGAACTCACAGTTCCACAGGGTGGGGAGGCCTCTCAATCATAGTGGACAGCAAGGAGGAACAAGTCACATCTTATGTGGATGGCGGCAGGCAAAGAAAGAGGTTGTGCAGGCAAACTCTCATTTTTAAAGCCATCAGATCTTGTGAGACTTATTCACTATCATGAGAACAGCATGAAAGATCCGCCCCCATGATTCCATTATCTCCCACCGGATCCCTCCCACAACACATGGGAATTATGGGAGCTACAAGATGAAATTTGGGTGGAGACACAGAGTCAAACCAGATCACCCTGAAAAATATTTTTGAAGTGGCATCATTATTATTTCTAAATAAATAGCAAACACTTAACACTTTCTTCCCAGTATAATTCCATATATTAATTTGGGACAAATGTGTGGTAGTAGATATGGTGATTAAAATCAATCCATTCTACTCTCCTATAGGAGTCTATTCTAGAGCATTCTTGTCATCCTATGGTGGTCCAAACATATGGCAGTTCATATTCATGCTGGAAGTACAGACTTCTGGGGATGGGGATGAGTATGTCCCAAAAAGGGACAGAACTCTGTCTAGATCTCCTCTAGCCCTCTCCTAGATGTCCACCAATTGGAGAAGAAGCTCATTATCTCATTGTTCACAACTTGGCACTCATGGGAAGAAAATCACTAAGAGGCAGGCCACTACATTGAAAGATGATGTATTCGTGGTTGTGTTCTTTGTTCCAGCCTTTCTATCTGGTTATGGGTAACAAGTGAGTCACATGACTGATTCAAGGGATATGGAGCAGGAAGTTTAGCTTACGCTTCTTGGTCTGAATCACGGTTTCCAATCTTGCTTAGTTTTCTCATAAGAAGCCCTGCATGTTGAGGGGCAAAATCGTCATGTGCTCAGCTCTGTGAGAAGCGCCATTTGATTTTCCATCCAGGTATTGTTCTCTGTGGTCACATTCCTTGGGTTGAGGACCCCACAAAGTCAGGCAATGGTATTGGTAGGATTAGGGCACAAAATCAATGTCCTTAACACAGATATTAAGCTTTCTTCACAATAACATCACATGAAGTGCTGACTTTGGAAACAAGCAAAAGTCAGTAATGGGTTTGAAACTACCCATTGCATTATAATGGTGCAGAAGCAATGCAGAAGATGCATCTGCAATTTCCCTGAATTTTCAGAATATGATTCATATCTTAAGAGTTATTAAGCATACAGAGAAAGCACAGATATCAGCAGCTTTTCACATGACTCCTGGGCTTTCGAAAGTTCCTAATTGGCATTTGTAAAGGGTCTTATTAGCTGGAAAATATCTGAACATACTGGTTTGGCTATTACTGCTTTAATAAAAGACTGTAATTTTTACTTAAACCATGCAATTATATAGTAAAAATATTATGCTTTTCTTTCAAAATTCATTTTATTCAGGCCATATCTGTTGTCAAGGAGCAGAAACCTATTCAATCTGAGCTTTAAAAAAGTGTGATTTATTATACAGACACTTAAACAAAGCACAGCCAGGGAAAAATGGTACAGAGGCAGGTCTTATGAAGGTGGTGAACCCAACTAGCTCTGAAGAGCTCACAGGCACATAGTTCACTGCCATCAACCTGACCCAGTCACCAACTTACTCATTGGTCTCAGTTCAATTTTTTTTTTTGAGAGAGAGAGAAAATATGATTGGTTATCCTTGAGTGAGGTACATCTGTTTGGCTTAATTAGTTGAGACCAAGGTGGTGAGGACATTTGAGCAAACATGGTCACTTAGGTGCAGGTCTTAGGTATGGCTGGTGGAAGGAAGCAGGTTCTCTCAGAAGATGTATGGGCAGATGCAATGACTGACAACTCTATTTTAATGTAGTATAAAAGATAGCATTTGACACCAAAATATTTCTGAGAAAATGCAATTATTATTAAACAAACATGAGTGGATACAAGTAACACAAAATAACTGAACTCTGACTTTTATGTTGTCACAGTGATTTAATTGCCTTGCATGGTATTATCTAAGACTGACATAAATCTTTCAAATTATTCTTCCTTCAATATAGACATTTATGTAAATTCTTTCTATATTTATTATGCTACCAAGTAATTATGTATTTCATCCAATTTGATCTGTTAGGATTCCACAGTTTTGCCTTCAAAGCCTGTAAAAGGAAAAGAAATGAAAATATATAACTATTTCCAAAACATGTTAGTAGCATATGTTTTTATTAGCTTTTTTGTTTGCTGGATTCCTGTATTCATGATTCAGTAGCTGAGAAAGTGCATGCGTGAGAGTGATTCTATGGGGAAATAAAGCCACGAGATCATAGCTAGGTATTTTCATATAGCAAAACTAACTGTGGCCTCTTCCCTGGCCACAAGCTATTTTATGTGCTCTCTCCTGGCACCTTGCTTTTCATTCCAAATCGTGTATGCAGCTATGTTGTCAGCTCCATTTCTGCTCTTGGCTTTGCTGCTCCTCTATGCACCAATTCTAATTCTCCCGATTAGCCCCATTCTTAAGTCCATCATACCATATATTTCAGAATGAAAGTGCATGAGATTTTGTTCATTTTATTGGACATTTAAATAAAAGGGTGGGGGCTTGGGTGAATATCCTGACTGGTCAACCACAAAGAAACCTACATCAGCTTTGTTTTCAACTCAGTTATATACTTGGGAACTCTGGACATGCAGATTCCTTGTGTCAATTTCCTTACTGATTCATCTTGAGGGAAGGATTAGGTTCTCAAAGGTTTGGTTGCAAAAGTGGGAAGCAGGCCAGGCAGGTGGCTCATGCCTGTAATTCTAGCACTTTAGAAGGCCAAAGTGGATGGTCACTTGGGTCCAGGAGTTTGAGACCAGCCTGGGCAACACTGTGATACCCTAGATCTACAAAAAAAAAAAAATTTAAAAATTAGTTGGGTGTGGTGGTGCATGCCTGTGGTCCCAATTACCTGAGGGGCTGAGTTGAGAGGATCACAAGTCTAGGAGGCTGAGGTTGCAGTGAGCTGTGACTGTACCACTGCACTTCAGCCTGGGCAACAGAGCAGACCCTGTCTTTTAAAAAAAAAAAGTGGGAAGCTAGGATCCAGGAGAGTAAGCAACCAAGGCTGGGTCCCTGGGGAATGTGGGAAGTGGGGAGGGTTTGACAAGAATAGTATTGCAAGGAAACTTGATCCTCTACTACCCAGTTCCACTTGTAGAACAAGAAAATATTAGTTAATGTTTTGTCTACCACCTACCATTTAGGAACTCAAGACTCTGTGGCTTTTCAAAGGTGGTTTGAGGAATCTGATTTAGAAAATATGCTGCTGCAAATAGAGTTAAAAGAATAGTTTTTACTATGTAAAGCGCAATAATTTTTGCAGTTATTTTCATTTTCTTCTATCTTGTTCCTTCCACTCTGAAGTTTCTCTGAATGCATTGCTCTCCTAGGAGTTACAAGATGCCAGACCACTATTATATAAAGTCTCAACCATGATGATGACTTATCCATGTTCTGAGTGGACAATATGAACAAGCAGATGTTCAGTCAACTGCTCAGGATAGCATCTTTCTACCAACATCCCTATGAAGCCTCCTTCCCTGGACCCCATAAACCACTAGGCAACTTCTCAATGATTGCTAGCTTCCTTCTAAATAGACAGTTTCAGGTGAAGTTGTAAAAATGGAAACAGACTAAATTATTATTTTTTGGATATACGGTTTGTATAGGCAGCTTTAGAAAAAATACAGTCCTCTACATAAATATGTGCAAGCACTCACATTATATGTATACACTTGACCCTTGAACAATCTGGAGATTAAGGACACCATTCCTCTGTGTCATCAATTATCTACATACAACTTTTGACTCCCCCCAAAACTTAACTAATAGCCCACTGTTGACCAGAAGTCTTGCCGATAACAAAACAGTTGATTAACATATATTTTGTATGTTGTATGTATCATATACTGCATTCTAACAATAAAAGCTAGAGAAAAGAAAATGTTATTAAGAAAATCATAAGGAAGAGAAAATATATTTACTATTCATTAAGTGGAAATAGATCATGATAAGGTTCTTTATCCTCATTTTCTTTATGTTGACAAGGCTGGGGAGGAGTAGGAGGAAAGAGGAGGCGTTGGTCTTGCTGTCTTAGGGATGGCAGAGGTGGAAGAAAATCTGCGTAATAAGTGGACCTGCACAGTTCAAACTCATGCTGTTCATGGGTCAACAGCATATATATGTGTGTGTATTTATGTAATACATTATAAATTATATATATATGATGAGATATATATATATACACATAATGAGATAAAAATTCCCAGATTTTCCCTGTTAAGGAGAATTCTAACTTGGCCTTCTCAGTCTCTTCCTCTCACCTGTCTTCTGAGAAAGATGCTGTCTTGCCATATTGGTTATTTTGGGCTTCATAATAAAGAATTGAGAAGAAAAGGGAAAGGTGAGAAGCAACAGACACAAGGGACTGGAGCTGAAGTTAGAGTATTTTGGGAGAGTTTGAGGTGAATATGACAAGGAAGCAGTTTGAGTGATTAAAAAAAAAAAGTTGACATTTTTGTGCCCATTTCAAAGTGTCTGTGAAGCATATGAAGTTATTTAAGACTTGCTTTGGTTGCTAGGCCATAACATTATTCCCTAACAACTGGACAATATGAGTCATGATTATTAGCAATATAGACACTGTTTATAACCCCACTGACTTACCGTCTGACATAACTGGATTTTTTTCTTCATGAGGGACTAGATCTTTATGTTCTGAAATCAAAATTAAATTAAACATGCTGGATTTAGAATATAACCAACAACCTGACTAGGTCATGAGATGTTCTAAGTCAATGTTTTTCAAACTTCAGTGACTATGACCCACAATAAAAGACATATTTTACATTATAGTCCAGTGTGCACATTTGTGTACATATTAATGAAACAAAATTACATGAAATAATACTTATCCTTTTCTAATTGTGATGGTTAATACTGAGTGCCAACTTGATTGGATTGAAGGATGCAAAGTATTGATCCTAGGTGTGTCTGTGAGGGTGTTGCCAAAGGAGATTAACATTTGAGTCAGTGGGCTGGGGAAGACAGACCCACCCTTAATCTGGTGGGCACAATCTAATCACCTGTCAGCAAATATAAAGCAGGAAGAAAAATGTGAAAAGGTGAGAACTGCCCAGCCTCCCAGCCTTCATTTTTCTCCCATGCTGGATGCTTCCTGCCCTCAAACATTGGACTCCAAGTTTTTCAGTTTTGAGATGTGGACTGGCTCTCCTTGCTCCTCAAGCTTGCAGACAGCCTATTGTGGGACCTTGTGATCATGTAAGTTAATACTTAACAAAGTCCCCTTTATTTATACATATGTATCCTATTAGTTCTGTCCCTCTAGGGAACCTTGACTATATAGATTTTGGTACCAGGAGTGGTTCTAGAGAAACAGAATATTAAGGATGGAGTTCTTTTGTTGGTTTTTGGGTTTCTGGAGTTGGCTGGTTAGTATGATTAGACCCCCAAATGCTAAGGACTCTACTTCTAATAGTATGGAGAACACTGATAGTCCTTGGCATGAACTGTTTAATGAGTTACACAAAATAAATGCATTTGACACTCCTGATTCACTGCTCATGAGAGGCAGGGAGTTTAATGACTCTATACATAATACCTTTGACCATATGTGGTGAACAAGGGAACATAATGAAGCTGGTTAGTTGCTCCTAAGTTCAGTAGACAAAGTGATGAAAGAAAATGATGAACTCAGAGATTCTGTCTCCTGGCTACAGAAGCAGATACTGAGCCTCAAATCTGCAAAGATTGCCCTAAGTGAGTCTTATCTCCTGTAGAGAAATAGCTGAAATTGTGGAAAAACAGACACAAGCTCTTATCATGTGAGTGGCTGAAAGGTGCAGTGAAAGGTGCATGCACAGCCTTGCCAATTGTCTCCTGTTAAAGTGAGGGCATTAATTGGAAAAGAATGGGACCCTGCAACTTGGGAAGGAGACATGTGGGAGAACCCTGATGAAGCTGGGGATACTGAGTTTGTAAACTCTGATGAACTTTTTTGCCAGAAGGAACAGCTTCCCCATACCAGTAGCGGCAACATCCCCTCCCCGACCCATGCTGTCATCAGTCTTTCCACCTTTGTCTGAGGAGATAAACCCTGTGTACTTCCTGAGGCAAGAGTGATGGCCTCCCCTGAGGCAGTTGCCAGGCAAGATAATGTTGATTCTCTTCAGGAGCCACCCCTAACACCCTTGTTTGTTTCTAGACCTATAACTAAAGTCTCAGTGGGCCTCTAGAGGTGAGATTGAGAGTATGACCCATGGAGAAGTGTGCTACACTCAAAAAGAGCTGCTTGATGTCTCTAATTTTTTTTTTTTTTTCTGAGACAGAGTCTTGCTTGGTCACCCAGGCTGGAGTGCAGCAAGCTCTGCCTTCTGGGTTCACGCCATTCTCCTGTCTCAGCCTCCTGAGTAGCTGGGACTACAGGTGCCTGCCACCAAGCTCAGTTAATTTTTTTTTTTTTTGTATTTTTAGTAGAGACAGGGTTTCACCATGTTAGCCAGGATGGTCTCGATCTCCTGACCTTGTGATCCGCCTGCCTCGGCCTCCCAAAGTGCTGGGATTACAGGCGTGAGCCACTGCACCCAGTTGATGTCTCTAATTTATATAAACAGAAATCTGGAGAACAGGCATGGGAATGGATATTAAGGGTATGGGATAATAGTGGAAGGAACATAGAGTTGGATCAGGCTGAATTTATTGACTTGGGACCACTAAGTAGGGACTCTGCATTTAATGTTGCAGCTCAGGAAGTTAAAAAAGGTTCTAGTAGTTTATTTGCTTGGTTAGCTGAAATATGGATTAAAAGATGGCCCACTGTGAGTGAGATGGAAATGCCTGATCTCCCTTGGTTTAATGGAAGGGATCCAAAGGCTTAGGGAGATTGGCATGGTGGAGTGGATTAGTCACTTTAGACCTACTCATCCCAGCTGGGAGGGTACAGAAGATATACCCTTGACCAATGCCTTGTGAAATAGATTTGTGAGGGTAGCACCTGCATCTTTGAAGAGCCCCGTAATTGCTCTACTCTGTATGTCAGATCTAACAGTGGGAACCATAGTCACTCAACTACAAAACTTAAATACATTGGGAATAACTGGATCCCAAGGTGGCAGGGGCCAAGTTGTGGCACTTAACTAACCGTCAAAGGCAAGGTGGGGCCGGGTGCGGTGGCTCACACCTGTAATCTCAGCACTTTGGGAGTCCGAGGTGGGTGGATCACAAGGTCAGGAGATTGTGACCAGCCTGGCTAACATGATGAAACCCTGTCTCTACTAAAAACACAAAACATTAGCTGGGCATGGTGGCAGGCACCTGTAGTCCCAGCTACTTGGTAGGCTGAGGCAGGAGAATGGCGTGAACCTGGGAGGCGGAGCTTGCAGTGAGCTGAAATCATGCCACTGCATTCCAGCCTGGGCAACAGAGCCAGACTCCATCTCAAAAGAAAAAAAAAAAAAAAAGCTAAGGTGGGTATAACTGCCATAATGGACAGCAGAGACAAAGCAGCAATCAGAATAGTCTGACTTGTGTAGAGCTCTGGCATTGGCTAATTAATCATGGTGTTCCTAGAAGTGAAATTGACAGGAAGCCTACTGCATTCCTACTTAATTTATATATGGAGAAAACTTCTAGGCTGAATAGATAAAAGACTCATTTGAATTATAAAACAGAGAATCATGGCCCCTCAATCAATTTCCAGATTTGAGCCAGTTTACAGACCCTGAACCCTTTGAATGAAGGGGAGACCGAGCCCCCTTGAGGGAGGACCCCACTACATTACTGACAATTTATGCAGTGAATCTTTCTCCCATCTTTCCCCAAAGAGACCTCTGACCATTTACCAGAGTAACTGTGCAATAGGGAAAGGGACATAATCAGACATTTCAAGGACTACTGGACACTGGCTCTGAGCTGACATTGATTCCAGGGGATCCAAAACATAATTGTGGTCTTCCAGTTAAAGTAGGGGCTTATGGAAGTCAGGTAATTCATGGAATTTCAGCTCAGGTCTGACTTACAGAGGGTCCAGTGGGTCCCTGGACTCATCCTGTGGTCATTTCCCCAGTGCCGGAATGCATAATTGGCATAGACATACTTAGCAGCTGGCAGAAACCCCACATTGGCTCCCTGACTGGTAGGGTGAGGGCTATTATGATGGAAAAGGCCAAATGGAAGCCATCAGGGCTGCCTCTACCTAGAAAAATAGTATATCAAAAACAATAACATATCTCTAGAGGGATCGCAGAGATTAGTGCCACTATCAAGGACTTGAAAGATGCAGGGGTGGTCATTCCCACCACATCCGCGTTCAACTCTACCATTTGGCCTGTGCAGAAGACAGACGGATCTTGGAGAATGACGGTAGATTATCGTAAGCTTAACTAAGTGGTAACTCCAGTTGCAGCTTCCTGTACCAGATGCTCATTGCTTGAGCAAATTAACACATCTCCTGGTATCTGGTATGCAGCCATTGACTCAAAAAATGCCTTTTTCTCCATTCCTGTCCATAAGGCCCACCAGAAGCAATTTGCCTTCAGTTGACAAGGCCAGCAATGTACCTTTACTGTCCTACCTCAGGGGTATATCAACTCCCAGGCTTTGTGTCATAATCTTATTCGGAGCGACCTTGATCACTTTTCACTTCCACAAGATATCGCACTGGTTCATTACACTGATGACATTATGCTGACTAGATCCATTGAGTAAGAAGTAGCAAACACACTGGACTTATTGGTGAGACATTTACATGCCGGAAGATAAGAAATAAATTTGACTAAAATTCAGGGACCTTCTACTTCAGTAAAATTTCTAGGGGTCCAGTGGTGTGGGGTCTATGGAGATACTCCTTCTAAGGTGAAGGATAAGTTGCTGCATTTGTCCCCTCCTACAAACAAGAAAGAGGCATAATGCCTAGTGGTCCTATTTGGATTTTGGAGGCAACACATTCCTCATTTGGGTGTGTTACTTCCACTCATTTATTGAGTGACCTGAAAGGCTGGCTGCCAGTTTTGAGTGGGGTCCAGAACAGGAGACGGCTCTGCAACAGATCCAGGCTGCTGTGCAAGCTGCTCTGCCACTTGGGCCATATGACCCAGCAGATCCAATGGTGCTTGAGATGTCAGTGATAGATAGGGATGCTGTCTGGAGCCTTTGGCAGGCCCCCATAGGTGAATCACAGTAGAGGCCTCTAGGATTTTGGAGAAAGGCTCTGCCATCTTCTGCAGATAACTATTGTCCCTTTGAGAGACAGCTCTTGGCCTGTTGCTGGGCTTTGGTGGAAACTGAACATTTGACTATGGGTCATCAAGTCACCATGTGACCTGAACTGCCTGTCGTGAACTGGGTGCTTTCTGACCCATCTAGCAATAAAGTGGGTCATGCTCAGCAGCATTCCATCATCAAATGGAAGTGGTATATATGTGATTGGGCTCAAGTATGTCCTGGAGGCATAAGTATGTTCCACGAGGAAGTGGCTCAAATGCCCATGGTCTCCACTCCTGCCACCCTGCCTTCTCTTCCCCAGCCTGCACTGATGGCCTCATGGGGAGTTCCCTATGATCAGGTGACAGAGGAAGAGAAGACTAGGGCCTGGTTCACAGACGGTTCTGCACGAGATGCAGGCACCACCCGAAAGTGGACAGCTGCAGCACTACAGCCCCTTTCCAGGACATCCCTGAAGGACAGCGGTGAAGGGAAATCCCCCCAGTGGGCAGAACTTCGAGCAGTGTAACATGCACTTTGCATGGAAGGAAAAATAGCTAGATGTGCAATTATATACTGATTCATGGGCTGTAGCCAGTGGTTTAGCTGGATGGTCAGGGACTTGGAAAAAGCATGACTGGAAAATTGGTGACAAAGAAATTTGGGAAGAGGTATGTGGATGGACCTCTCTGAATGGTCAAAAACTGAAGATATTTGCATCCTATGTGAGTGCTCACCAACGGGTGACCTCAGCAGAGGAGTATTTTGATAATCAAGTGGATAGGATGACCTGTTCTGTAGACACCACTGAGCCTTCTTCCCCAGCCACTTCTGTCATTGCCCGATGGGCCCATGAACAAAGCGGCCATGGTGGCAGGGATGGAGGTTACGCATGGGCTCAGCAACATGGACTTCCACTCACCAAGGCTGATGTGGCTACAGCCACTGCTGAGTGCCCCATTTGCCAGCAGCAGAGACCAACACTGAGCCCTCGATATGGCACCATTCCTCGGGGTGATCAGCCAGCTACCTGGTGGCAGGTTGATTATACTGGACCTCTTCCTTCATGGAAAGGGCAGAGGTTTGTCCTCACTGGAATAGATGCTTACACCAAATATAGGTTTGCCTATCCTACACACAATGCTTCTGCCATGACTACCATCCATGGACTAATGGAAAGCCTTATCCACTGGCATGGTATTCCACACAGCATTGCCTCTGACCAAGGCACTCACTTTACAGCTAAAGAAGTGGGGCAGTGTGTTCAGGCTCATGCAATTCGCTGGCCTTACCATGTTCTCCATCATCCTGAAGCAGCTGGATTGATAGAACGGTGGAATGGCCTTTTGAAGTCACAGTTACAATGCCAACTAGGTGACAATACTTTGCAGGGCTGGGGCAAAGTTCTCCAGAAGGCCGTGTATGATCTGAATCAGCATCCAATATATGATACTGTTTCTCCCATAGCCAGGAATCACAGGTCTAGGAATCAAGGGGTGGAAGTGGAAATGGCACCACTCACCATCACCTCTAGTGATCCATTAGCAACATTTTTGCTTCCTGTTCCTGCGACATTATGTTCTGCTGGCCTAGAGGTCTTAGTTCCAGAGGGAAGAACACTGTCACCAGGAGATACAACCATTCCATTAAACTGGAAGTTAAGATTGCCACCTGGACACTTTGGGCTCCTCCTACCTTTCAGTCAACAGGCTAAGAAAGGAGTTACAGTGTTAGCTGGGGTGACTGACCCAGACTATCAAGATGAAATCAGTTTACTATTCCATAATGGAGGTAAGGAAGAGTATGCATGGAATACAGGAGATTCATTAGGGCCTATCTTAGTATTACTATGCCCTGTGATTAAGGCCAGTGGGAAACTACAATAGCCCAATCCAGGCAGGACTACAAATGGTCCAGACCCCTCAGGAATGAAGGCTTGGGTCGCTCCACCAGGGAAAAAACTACGACCTGCTGAGGTGCTTGCTGAAGGCAAAGAGAATATAGAATGTGTAGTAGAAGATAGTCATTAATACCAGCTACAACCATGTGACCAGCTGCAGAAATGAGGACTGTAAATGTCATGAGTGTTTCCTCCTTTTGTTAAAAACATGTTTGTGCATGTATACACTTAGAAAATATCTTCATTTTATTTCCTTTTGTTTTATCATGTGAAATAAGATTTATTGACTTCATATTACCACTTTAAGTATTGTTAACTTTATGTAACAGTATTTGGGTTGGAAATTAGTGCGTTTCCAGTTGTATGAAGGATAGTTGTATTATGTTAGGCATAATTATGACCTTATTATTGTCTTTATTTGAAGATTATGTATGATCTCAGGAGATGTGTATGGGTTTAAGTTGACAAGGGGTGAATTTGTGATGGTTGATACTGAGTGTCAACTTGACGGGATTGAAGGATGCGAAGTATTGATCCTGGGTGCGTCTGTGAGGGTGTTGCCAAAGGAGATTAACATTTGAGTCAGTGGGCTAGGGAAGACAGACCCACCCTTAATCTGGTGGGCACAATCTAATCAGCTGCCAGTAAATATAAAGCAGGAAGAAAAATGTGAAAAGGTGAGAACTGCCCAGCCTCGCAGCCTACATCTCTCTCCCATGCTGGATGCTTCCTGCCCTCAAACATTGGACTCCAAGTTCTTCAGTTTTGAGACTCGGTCTGGCTCTCCTTGCTCCTCAAGCTTGCAGACAGCCTAATGTGGGACCTTTTGATCATGTAAGTTATTACTTAATAAACTCCCCTTTATATATATATAATATATAAATATATAATATATAATAAATTATAAATTATATATTTATAAATATACAATGTATAATTATATATTATAAAATATAAAAAATATAATATATAATTATATATTATATATATTTATATATCCTATTAGTTCTACCTCTCTAGGGAACCCTGACTAATACACTAATCTAGTCCTACTTACCCTTTTCTTGTTTTTTCTACTTGCCTTTTTCTTTCTATTCTATTCTAGTTCATTGGGGGAAAAAATCTGGTCTCCTTACTGTTTTCTTATCAATTTCATTCTATTTCAGTGAGAAAAATGCTAGTGATTAAATTGATTTCATTAATCACTGTATGTTTTTTACAATCCACCTAAGCATATGGAAATGTTTCTCAAAATGTGGAAAACACTGTAATTGGTTATATTTGATTCTATGCTTATTCAACAAATGGTCTGCAAAACAACCTTAAATCAACCCCATTTTCTCTCTTTTATCATAACTAAAGTTCTTTAATCTGCATAAGCTTATGATTTGTTCAGGTAGAGGTCTAAGAACCTAAAACTGTAATTAGCAACTTAAACTGTTCTGATGCGAGTAGTCTCAGGAATACACACTCTACAATTTGGCTTCTCTTCCTCCACCCTGGAAAGCTGCCATCTCCTTCGTGACAGATCTTACAGTTTTCCTCAGTTCTGACAAGGGCCTTGGTGCCCTGAGATCTTAAGTGGTGCTTAACACCAATTGGGCCAATGCAATAATAGTGCTGCCACTCAGATATCTAGAGAGACACTGTCTAGGTGGGACTGAGTTCACCACGCTTGTCAGGACAGTGATTTGGGCTGTTGATAATCCCCTACAGGGCTCATGTTACAGCTGGATTAATTCTCTAAGCCTGACCCCATCTATTTTGTGCTTTGTCCTGAGGACTAAGCTCTGATATTTTTTATCTTGCCCAAATTCCTTTCTTTTCTTTTCTCTTTTTTTTTTTTTTTGCCACAGAGTTTTGCTCTTGTTGCCCAGGCTGGAGTGCAATGGTGTGATCTCGGCTCACTGAAACCTCCGCTTCCCAGGTTCAAGTGATTCTCCTGCCTCAGCCTCCCGGGTAGCTGGGATTACAGGCACGTGCCACCACACCCAGCTAATTTTTTTGTATTTTTAATAGAGACGGGATTTCTCCATGTTGATCAGGTTGGTCTCAAACTTCCGACCTCAGGTGATCTGTCTGCCTTGGCCTCCCAGAAGTGCTGGAATTATAGGCGTGAGCCACTGTGCCTGGCCACCTAAATTCCTTTCTAAGTCATGCCCTATAAACCATAAATTCTCATCAGATATTTAACCCTGTATATCATGACTTACTTTCCAATCTGACTCTGCCATGACAAGGAAGACAATCAAAATGTTTTACCCCAAAATATATTTCCTTGCCAGACCTTGAAATTGCCCTGCAAAATCTCTTGCGGGAAAATCCACATTCTATAGAGAATCTCCTCTCCCCTTTGTTTTCCTTCCTTTCTCCTCAGATTCAGGAGATAATCAACTAAGAGCCAGGCACCCTTTAAAGTCTCATAAGAAACAATTTATAACCTGCCCTCTCTAAGTCTGCTATCTGAGAGCTTCCTCTGCACAATAAAACTCGATCTCCACAATCCTTTATCTTAACCTAAACATTCCTTTCTACCAATCCCAGGTCTTTAGACAAACTCAACCAATTGTCTGCCAGAAAATATTTAAATTTACCTATAGCCTGGAGGCACCCCACCTACATCTTTGACTTGTCCCGCCTTTCTGAATGAAACCAATGTATTTCTTAAATGTATTTGATTGATGTCTCATGCCTTCCTAAAATATATAAAACTGAGCTGTACCCTGACTACCTTGGACATATGTCCTCAGGATCTCCTGAGGACTATCATGGGCCATGGTCACTCATATTCGGCTCGGAATAAATCTTTTAAAATATCTTACAGAGTTTGACTCTTTTCATCAACAGTGCCATCATCCAGCATTCATCAGTCATATTGCTAACTAACCACTCAGCCAAACAACAGATGGCCCCTACCTACCTTTCCAGCCTCATCCATCCTATATGCATCTGGAAGACATTGTATTCGGAAGACATGCACATTGTTGTACAGAAGATCTCCAGATATTTTTCATATTCTGTGACTGAACTAGCTCAGTTTCTGAAGAAACGCCCATTTTTAGATCTTTAGCCATCTTAGGTCCCAACTAGATTTCAAGATACAATTACATTTTCTCCTCTCTACAGGCTTTCTCCTTTTCATGTGAGTTTTTAGACTACTTATTCTGTACTTTCCTTCCTTTTGACCTGTCTTCCCTTGTTTTATTAAGCCATTTAATTCACTGTGTGTCTTGGCATTTACCTTTTCATATTCTCATGGCTTCTTTCCCCAGTGAGTGGGGCCATCACTTCCTTATTGTGCCCCCAGTGTCTCTCACAGTGACCAGCAGATAGAAGGTGCACAGTGACTATCTGGTAATTTTCTCCAAAGACTTAAACAGATTTTAAATATAATCCTATATTTTGACTATAAGATGACTTAAGTCCCACTTTATGGTTGGTGGGTGATCAAATTTCTTTCTTTGCAATGTACTATTAACCCTTGAATAAAAAGGGCAGTTTAAAAAATTGAGTGTAAGCGTACCTACCATCTGAGACCTGTTCTTTCTGGCTGTCATCTGTGATGGGTAAGGAGATCCTTTTATCTTTTTTACGTAGTTCAGTTTCTAAAATCAGGAAACTTATTATTGCATTAATTGAAGAGATTAAACAAGCCTCACAAAAGAATAATCTCATTGATATGTTAGTAAGCAGAGATCTCCACACTGTGAGAGTCTCTGATTTTGGAATATCTGGAAGAGTGTTTCTCTGCAGGGGCAAGAGCCAAAGGTGACAGAGTTAAGATCAAACACACACACACACACACACACACACACCCCTTGACCTTTGTTAATAAAAACACAGCATAAAATCAAGTCTTTTTTTTGTCTGTCACAAAACTCTATAATGCAAGTATATATGGGACCGTTAGGACTAACTACAAGTCAATGGAGTCAATTTTAGAATGACTGTTTTGTGGCCCACTCCCATAAAAGGAATTTGAAGCTCTATTCTGCCTAGTATAGGAAGCCACACAGAGGGCCTCTACATTCTGAGATTAAAAGAATTTGAGTTAAAATCAGTGGCCAATTGGACTTCTACATATCCCTCTGTGCCTGCACCTCCACCTTCCTGCCTCCTCTGGGCTTTGGTTTGGCCCACTCCTGGTGACTTGGCCATCAGCCAGAACCTCCTCTGAATTCCCAAACCCCACCCTCTCTCTGTCCTTCCTCCCCAACTTCCTGTACTTTCACCTTACTCAACCCTCTATGGTCTGGACCAATGGCACCCACTCTGTCCCCTGCAGTTGATTTTGATGAGTTAGTCCATTCTGAAAGGCAGCAACTGTTTCAATTGGTTGGGATCTGTAACCATACTGGTTGTTAAATAGTTTCAATATCCCCTTCATTTGGATTCTTTTATTTCTGTTTATTACTTCCTTCCTTATCCAATCTAGACCCCCATAGTCTATCACTTCATCTGCTTTCTTGCAATGGCCTTCGATTTCTTTGCCTCACCTCCTTCGTTCCCAAATGCTAAGTGAACTGGACTCATTTTCCACTCTCATGTTCAATGTGGATAACCAAAGTCACCGTAGCACCTATTTTAGGCACCAGTAAAGCACGTGCACAAATGTGAGAAAAATAAAAACTTTTTGGAAATAATTTGCTACTCCTAATAAAGTCAACATGGAAGAACTCAAAATTTTGTTGGAATACGTTGTGGGGTTACTTTTACTCTAACTGCATTTATTCTAAGCAGGGGGTAGCAGTATACTCTAATATTTTGGGGTTTACTACAATCATGCATCTAGGTTTCTGCTCCTGCATCCAGGCAGCTGAGCATCTTTGCAAGGAATCACACAATCATACATTGCAGGCACTACAAATTAATGGTCCCTAACTTCCACTGAGCTCTTAACTCTGAAAAAAATTACATTTTTTTCTGCTTTGTGTCTCTCCCTTCCTCTTAACAGTTGCAGTCATGTGTCAGTTAATAATGGTAGATACATTCTGAGAAATGCATCAGTAGGCAATTTTGTTATTGCATGAACATGAGAGAATGTACTTACACAAACCTAGATAGTATAGGCTACTATACACCTAGGCTACAAACCTGTACTGCATGTTACTGTACTGAATACTGTAGGCAATTGTAACCATAATAGTATTTGTGTATTTAAAAATATCTAATACAGAAAAGGTATAGGAAAAGAAAACAGCATAAAAGATTAAAAAATGGTACAACTGTATAGGGCACTTACCATGAATGAAGCTTGTGGGACTGGAAGTCGCTCTGGGTGAGTCAGTGAGTGATGGTGAGTGAATGTGAAGGCCTAGGACATTATTGTAGACTACTGCAGACTGATAAATACCATGCACTTAGGCTACACTGAAATTTTTTTTTCTTTCTTTGATAATAACTTAACCTTAGCTTACTGTATTTTTAAGCTTTTATGTTTTTAAAAACCAACTCTTTTGTATTAGCACTCTGCTTAAAACACAAACACCTTGTACAACTATACAAAAATATTTTTTCTTTATATCCTTTTTCTTTAGATCCTTTATGTCCTTTTATAAGCTTTTTTCTATTTTTAAAAATTACTTTTTTCTTTTCAAATTTTTTTGTTAAAAAAGACACAAACACATACATTATTAGCCTAGGCCTACACAGCGTCAGGATCATTAGGAGGTCACTAGGCAGAAGGAATTGCTCAACTCCATTACATTATGAGACCATGCCACGGTTTGCCCCAGTTACTACCAGACTGAACAAAGGAGGACGAACATAGAAATGAAGACAAAGAAAAAGGATTTGTTTTAAAGAAAAAGAAGGGGTCAGGAGAAGAAGGGGGCTTCTTGCTTCTAGTGAGCAAAGGCAGCCCTGAGCGTCTACAGCCCTTCGTATTTATTGGGTAGAAAGAGGAGGGAGGAGCTAATGGTTGGTCAGCTGCTTGACTGATCACAGGTTCCCATTATTATAGCTAACAAGCTTCAGATGTGCCTAATCACAAGAAACACTGCACTTGGGGTGCGATAGCCCTCAGCATTCCTTCTGGGCGGCAGACGCAGTTCATCAGTTTGCTAACATTCTGCATTTATGCGAACAGTTTGCTGTTTACTCATATAGCCTTCACTGAGTTGATCACGACCCTCACTCTTTTGGCCCACAACAGGACCACTATGGTATCATGCCATCTGCCATTGACCAAAATGTCGTTATGCACACATGCCTGTATTTCAAACCTTCATGTCCTTCCTTAGAAGCCCAGCCTTTCCCTGAGTCTTTGGCCTTCAGGACCTGGTCCCGCTGCCTGTTTGGTTCCGCATTCCTCCATTCCACACACTGACTTGCATCTGCATCCATCACCTCCCCTTCCTCTGGCCTTAGCAGCAGAGACACTTTCAGTTTGCAGCTGACCCTGTGCTCTGGCACTTGAGTTCTACTTGAGCAGAGAACCCTTCTGCTCACTCCCCCTCTATCTTCACCCTCTCCTCTCTAATAGTAGTTAAACTTTAACATCCAACGATCCAGATATCCATCCATCTCTTTGTATTTTTGGATATGTATATCATGCACATGGAACAAAATCCAAGAGGCACAAGAGACCCTGAACTGCAGAAGTCTTCCCTCCCCCACCACTCAGGTCCTCCTCCAGGAGGTCATGATAGTTATCAGTTTCTTCTCATTACTATCAGTTGCTGACAACTCTGTGTCCCCATGTCCAGCCCAGAGCTCTCTCCTGGGCTCCAGAGATACGTGTCTGTTATCCACCAGAACTTTCACTTAGATGCCTCTTGAAAGTCTGCTCCTTCTCCTGTATTCATTACATTAATTGCATCTTCCCAGTCATTTTCCTGACTCAGAGCACATAGTAAGTGACAAGGACAGGAGAGGCAACCAGCTTGGGGACTCCAGCTGCCCCAGATTCTGCCCCCAGGACTGAGGAGATCAAGAGTTCTACACATTCAATTCATTTGTGGCCCACTGTTTGGGAAGTTCTGCCTCAGATAACACCATCACCATGTGTTGAGATGTTGAAAACATCAGGGGCATTCTTGACTCTCTTGAGCGCTCTCTTATCCTCAATCTCAGATTGGTCAAGTTCTGTCAATTGTATCTCTTGCAAATATAGCTCTTTCCCTACATCCCCACAGTCACTGCTTGCTTAAGGTCCTCATCATTTCTCTACCTGCAACAGAACTGGTCTTCCTGCTTCTTGTCTCTCCCCCTCCAATTCATTCTTCCCATTGCAGACAGTGATCATTTTAAGTTAGAAGCTGCTCCTGTCTCTCTTCTGCCTAAAGTCCTTCACTGGTTTTAACAAGGCCTCTACTTACCTACTGGCCTCCTGACATTCCTGAAACTCTATTTTCCAGATAAAGCAAATTGGCAGTTCTTCAAAAGTTCTTTCTTTCTTCTTTATCTTTGAATGCGTTGCTTTCTCTGAATTGAACAACTCTCCCATTTACCCCTACCATGCCCCCAACTGTTGGCCTTCCTTCCTCTCATAACTCGGTTTCGATGTTACCTCCTCCCAAAAGCCCTTCTATCAGGTCAGAGCCCTGATGGGGCCCTTCCCACTGCTGTCATGGTGCATAGCACATTCCTCTGGCCCACAGCACTGAGCATGCCAGCTCCAGAGTGACACTCTGGCCCCTAAGGCTAAGGTCCTTCCTTTCTACTCTAGTCTCATTTCTGCCCTCTCCATTCCACAAAATCAGTCTCATCAAAGTCACGAATGACCTTGGTCATACAACCATTGGGTATTTTTCAGGTCTCATTTTATCTAACACACCAGTAGCATCTGACAGTGTAGACCAGTCCTTGTTCTTGAAACACCCTCTGCCTTCAGGTCTTTTACATCATCAGATTTCAGGGGCTTATCCTGACTCTCTGACCACCCCTTTCTCATGGTCTTCTGTCAGTTAACCATGACAGGCTAAGTTCCTCCAGGCTTTCTTCTCTTACCTTCTCTCTAGACAATCTCCATCATACAGATAGCTTCATTTCTATTTATGAGTCAACAACTCCCCATTTGGCAACTGTAGTCCAGATCTTTCTGAGCTCCAAGAAGTATGCAGTTTTCCATGTGACATTTCCATTTTAGATATCACACAGGTATTTCAGAATCAAAATGTAAGAAATGAAACTCATGCTTTTTCTACTCTGGCACCATGCTTCTTCCTCTTCCATCCACAGGCATGCATGCACACACACACCTCCCACATTCTCATATTTTCTCTCTCTCTCGTTCTTTTACCATTTTCCCCTTATCAACAGTAAATCTGCCCAGTTGCTCAGTACCATTTTCCCCTTATCAATAGTAAATCTGCCCAGTTGCCAGTTGGGATTCACCAGAGCCAATCAGATTCATCAGCAAGTCTTGATAATTCTACCTTCTAAATATCTCTGAAATTTCTACTGCCTCTGGTCTTGGCTGTATGCACTATCCCCCAATACCAGTCTTGCTTTATTCCAGGATGTTTTTCAAACTAATCCCACATATGACCAGGTTCTCTCCATCTAGAAATCTTCTGTAGCTCTCACATCTCCTCATGGCTGTATCTCTCAGCTCCATCTCTTCTGGCTTTGGCCACATAAGCTTTTCCACAGTTTTTCCAAACAAGTTGATATATACTTTCCTGCTTCAGGTCCTTCCCTTCTATCCACAGGCATGAGCTCTGACAGCATGGCAGCCAGCAGTTACTCCTCCAATGCACTACAACTGCAGTCATCTATATAATGTGTGGCCAGCCCCTTGATGGACTGCAGGTTCCGAGAGGGCAAGATCAGGTCTATCTCATTCACCTCTGTATTTCTAGCTCCTAGCACTAGCTTATAGTTGGTACTGCACACACATTAGCAGAAGGAAGGAATGTTGGGCTCCAAGACACTTGACTAAAGCCCTTTGCATAAATAAATTGCTTTATTTCTAGATGTATATAACCATACCTAAGATGAGATCATCTTTAAGGCAAAGAAAAGATGTCAGCCCTCCCTTATTTCTTATGAGTGGAGAAAATACCAATAAGAAATATAAGCTTATTGAAATTTGTTGGCTTTTAATAAAGTTATCTAAAAATAAATCTGGTGTTGTAGGTTGAATTGTGTTTCCAAAAAGATATGTTGAAGTTGGCCAGGCGTGGTGGCTCATGCCTGTAATCCCAGTACTTTGGGGGGCCGAGGTGGGTGGATCATGAGGTCAGGAGTTCAAGACCAGCCTGGCCAATATAGAGAAACCCCGTCTCTACTAAAAATACAAAAATTAGCCAGGCATGGTGGTGTGCACCTGTAGTTCCAGCTACTCAGGAGGCTAAGACAGGAGCATCGCTTGAACCCGGGAGGCATGAGTTGTGGTGAGCTGAGATGGCACCACTGCAGCCTGGGCAACAGAGTGAGACTCTGTCTCAAAAAAAAAAAAAAAAAAAAGATATGTTGACATCCTAATGCCTGGTACCTGTGAATGTGATCTTATGGGAAATAGAGTTTTGGCGGACATAATCAATTTAAGATGGGATCATACTGGTTTAGGGTGGGTCCTGAATGCAATGACTGGTATCCTTATAAAGAGAGAGAGAGAGATTTGGAAACATAGCCATATACAGAGGAAAGACAGACATGTGAAGAGAGAAGCAGAGGTTGGAGTGATGCAGCAACAAGCCAAGAATGCAAGCACTGCAACCCAAAGCTAGAAAAAGCAAGAAAGAATTCTTTCTGGAGCCTTCAGAGAGAGTGTGGCCCTGCCAATACCTCACATCAGGTCTTCTAGTCTCCCGAGCTGTGAACAAGTAAATTTCTGTTGTTTTTAAGCCATCCAATTTGTGGTAATTTGTTATGGTAGTCCTAGGAAATTAATAAATATGATACCTACAACATTTATAAGATCATAGTGTTCTTAAGTTGTGTTTTCTTTAACATTCTTATGAGATGTTTTATTTCAAAGGACACATTGAACTTAACAGTTTATTTTGTCATGAATTTAGTTTAGAAATGATAAAATACAAATGGGAGTTATTCATATTAACAGTGATTCAGTTATAATAATTATGTTAATACTCTTTTAATAGCAGTCCAATAAAACGTCACATCTAAGAGCCTACCTGATTGGTATGGCTGAAAATGTATCTTGTCTCCAAGTGCAACAAGTTTCTCCTGTTGAAAAATTTTATAATCACAGAATTAAATGACCACAATTCCTAACTTAATTATTCTTTTTTTTTTTTTTTAGATGGAGTTTTGCTCTTGTTGCCCAGGCTAGAGTGCAGTGGTGTAATCTTGGCTCACTGCAACCTCTGCCTTCTGGGTTCAAGTGATTCTCCTGCCTCAGCCTCCCAAGTAGCTGGGATTACAGGCCTGCACCACCATGCCCGCCTAATTTTTGTATTTTTAATAGAGACAAGGTTTCTCCATGTTGGTCAGGCTGGTCTCAAACTCCCGACCTCAGGTGATCCACCCACCTTGGCCTCCCAAAGTATTACAGGTATGAGCCACTGCATCTGGCAACTTAACTATTCTTTAATAGAAAAACACTTTGATTCTTCATTTTTAAATAATGAACAAATATTTCTAACATACCAGAAATTGTATAACCAAATGAGTAATGTTCTTTCACTGATGTTTTTCAAACTTTTATTATCTCATTACTTTTAGGAATTAAAAAAAATTTGAATCCATAGAAAAACCAATATATGCCTTGGCCTAGGGGAATCAGTTTAAGATCATTATCAAGGTCAGTCCCCTTGCATCTATTCTGACATTACCTGAATTAGATCACTTGTCATTCTGGTCATTATTTGTTCACTTATTTCAGTATCTTTGAGATCCGTAAGAACCACCCAAGTTCCATTCTCAAATTTCACAGGCATAGAAAAGACGATCCCTTTAGGAATACCAAACTGGCCTGCAGTGAGCAAACACAAAGCAGAGCAAACACAAAGCAAAGCAACACGGCAGAACTTAGAAACGTGCACCTTTTCTGTTAAGCACTGTAGAAAAGGACAAACATAATACAGGCTTTTTAATGATAATGATGGAATTAAATTTCTGGGAGTTCTTCTCCAAGGAGGACAGAAACACTCCCTCTAGAAGGATTGACTAAGCAACTATCTAAGTTCTAACAATTCTGCCATCTGTATTTCTCTCTCATCCAGAGGCTAATGCAGTCTTTCTCTTTTGAACCCTGTCTGTATTCTTTTTGTCTGTCTGCATGGCTTTTCTGTGGACCCCTATGCAGCCCATGAGCCTAAGTCATTTGTCCATCTGGCCTTCCACTCTTCTCGCCTGCTATGGCACTCACACAGCCAGAGTATGAGGAACTGGGAAGGGAAAGGAGGGGAGGCAGGAAATTTGGTTATTCCTTTGCAGCCTCCAGTTTGCCATATGTTTTGGTGTGTGTTTGCGTCATGTGGGATGATTTCCTTTACATGTTTCTACATCTTAAGCAGAAGCCATCCTTCATTTAATAACACATTTAATTTCTTTAAGATATACAGAAATACTTATATTTGGATGTGCTCTAAATAAAAAGATTGACCGTATGTATTACTAACTGAGCACCATTCAGACAAAACTGTCCCCGTTTCTGGTGCCTCAATCACATAAGAAAATTATTTCTGCCATTCTAAACAACAAAAATGTCACCAGGGCAAAAAACAAACAAACAAACAAAAACAAAAAAGCAACAACAACAACAAAAAACATTGAGGACATTCAAGAAACCGAGATCTAAAAGACTTTTCCTTAGAGGGCTTCCCAGGTCCTCAAGTAATGCTGTATTTTGTTTAATGTGTGAAGAGCTAGCCTTATGGGCATACAAGGTCTGAGGGTTTACCTGTTTGGTATGGTTTCACAGAGACAGACAATCATCTACCCCTCTCCCCCAAGTACTGCATTGTTTATTTCTGAATATAATTCCTACAGAGATTAATTAAACTTTCTTTCTACAAATAAAGGTAAGGTTTTAAATGCCTGTTTCCCTAAGGAGATAATTTGCTGATCTGAATTCACACTATGGCAATGTTCATGCACCTTAACTTCAGTTGAACAAGATTCACTGAGTGTCTGGATATAAAATACTTCTCCTGTGAAGAGGCAAAGAGGTGGCCCAGAAAAAGCCTTTGCCCTCAGAGTGCCACAATGAAGGGGACATATGCAACTAATCACACTATCAAAAATAGGCAGACTATAATATTCCCTGTGACGGGGGAACAAGATGCTATGTGGGGATACAGAGGAGAGACAGAGATTCATTCTGACATGAGGGATTTGGGGAGATTTCCTTAACCTGCACTGGTGTCACTGAAACAATAGGGAAGATCGTGGTTCTACTTATAACGTAAAGAATACAAGAGATGGAACCAGTTGGGAAGGAAGACAGTACATACAGTTTGGTATATGTTGGATGGAAGTGACAACATGACATCCAGGTGACAATGTTTCAGAAGCTAGAGGCAGAGAGGCCCGAGTCTGCAGCTCTGGGAGTGGACAAGCTTGCTAAGGGAGAAAGTAGAACCCAAAGGGAAGAGATGCTTAAGATAGACCTTACAGATGACAGAACAGCAGCTATTCTCTTTCCTGTTGTGTAAAAATGGTAGAAGTCAGCCAGGCGTGGTGGCTCACGCCTGTGATCCCAGCACTTTGGGAAACCGAAGCAGGCAGATCACAAGGTCAGGAGATTGAGACCATTCTGGCCAACATGGTGAAACCCCGTCTCTACTAAAAATACAAAAATTAGCTGGGTCTAGTGGCTTGCGCCTGTGGTCCCAGCTACCCAGGAGGCTGGGGCAGGAGAATCACTTGAACCCGGAAGGCGGGGGTTGCAGTGAGCTGAGATGGCGCCATTGCACTCCAGCCTGAGTGTCACAGCAAGACTCCATGTCAAGCAAACAAACAAAAATGTAGAAGTCTTCTGCATAGTTTTTAGCAGATTAAAACATTAGGGCTGTAAAAGTTTATATGCAGTATTTGTGGATGGAGAGCAACCTTTCCACATCCCCAGTGTTGCCTGGTACCCTGAGATCTGGGTCCTAAAGTGTCCCTCTCTATCCTGCCTTTGTGTCTGTGCTCCTATGGCTCCCTGTGCCCAGTGTTCTTTCCACACTTGTCTTCCAGGTCAACACTCCTCATACTTTAGGCTTACTGGAGTGTCGCCTTCTTTATGAAGCCTGTACTGGTTCCCCCTGCTTCCTGCCTAGAATAGAACTTGCTTTCCCCTTATCTCATGCTAGGAAAACCTAACAACAGATTTTGTTTATGTATCTGGCTCTTGTTTATTCCACCGTAGGTTTCCTGAAGGCAGAGGCCACATCTTAACTCCTATGTGTATTTCCAATGCATTCATACAAAATATTGTTGACTTTCTGAATGAATAATTGAATGAATGAATTATTATGAAATTGTAAAAGTCCAGGCAGCTTATGGACCACGTTAAGAGCTAGATGGGTGGGGACACAGAATTAGGAGCACAAGGCATAGACATAGGTTTTAAGATTTTACAAGACACGAAAAACCCAGATTTACCTTCACTCAATATTCCTAAAGATACAATCTCCCCAGGCGGTGAGCCATGATACCAGTATTTCAATGTAGTGGCTATACTGTGTGCAGCCAAAATGCCTCCAAATTGTCTTCCTGTGGCGGTCAAGTTTTTAAGAGTTGCCACAAATTCTCTTTTTATCCACTCACTGTAAGGAGAGAAAGAAACAATTTTACAATGGAGAGAGGAATTAAAGTGAAAAAGAGTATTCCCTGGCTCAATGGAACTAAGTATCAGAAACCTAATACACAGTCAAAATAGAAATATGACTTTATTTCTAGTGTCTTTCCTCAGGTGTCTTCAATCCCCATAAAAAAGTCAATTGAAAAATAGTGAAAGGTAGTAGAAAGGAGTCCCAAGATGTCAAACTAAAAATATGATACTATAAACATGGAACACAGAAATGTGGCTAAAAATGGCAAGAACCATTATTTTCATTACAAAGAATTGATCCTGTGTAGACACTACCTTGGAACCAGTAGTACCCTACACATTAAACAAAATAATTTCATAAAACATTGAATTACAGGGTGAGTATCCCTTAGCCTAAATGCTTGGGACCACAGTGTTTCAGATTTTGGAATATTTGCAAACACACAATGAAATATCATGGGAATGGAACTCAAGTCTAAACACAAAGTTCATTTATGTTTCACATATACCTTATACACATGGCCTGAAGGTAACTTTATACAACGTATTTAATAATTTTGTGCACAAAGCAAAGATTGTGTAAATTAAACCACCAGAAAGCAAAGGTGCCGAGTGTAGAATTTTCCACTAGTGGCATCATGTTGGTGCTCGAAAAGTTTTAGTTTTTGGTGCATTTCAGATCAGATTTCTGATTTTTGGATTGGGGTGCTCAAGCTGGATTCACATTGAGAATTAGGAAAACAATTATATTTTTATGATATGAAGTCTAAACTCAGAGAATAGTCCAGCTGGTCAGTCTCTGCTAACCCTGCACGATACAGCTGTATGCAACACTGGTCCTGCTCAGGCAGCAAATGTAGAGGAATCATGCTTCAAAATAGCGAACTTCAGACACATCCTCCCTAGGCAGGGGTGAAGTTCCTATGGTCTGAGGAAGAAAAGGAAAGCAACGGGCAGTGGAAAGAAAATGCTACCACTGGGAAAGTGCTGCAAAGTTTAGAAAAAATGCTTCAGAGGTGCTCCTTCCTGCTTCTCCTCTGCCTCATCATAATTGCTAGGGCTTATCATGCAGACACAGCTCTAAGTCCTTTATTGGGAGTAATCCATTTCATCTTCCCCAAGACCCTATAGGGAGGGCCCTTATTATGTTACCATTTCCACTTTGCAGATGAAAACTGAGTCAGAGAGAGGCTAAGCAGCTTCTCTAAAGTCACACGGCTACTAAGTGGCTAAGTAAGAATCGCAGCCTGGGTGGCTTGGTCCTGGGACCGTGTGCCTCACAACCTCTTGCTTCGGCCTCCTGCCACACAATGCCCAGCCTGGCCTGTGCCTGCTCATCATCTTAATTCCTTGCTTGAAAACATTTCAATTAATTTCAACCTGGATAGATAGCTCTGTCTTTACACTTAGTAAGATTCCCTTATACATGCTTGCTTTAGAGATAACCTTACTTGAATATATGAGCTACTGAAGGATCTGAAATATAATAATTCGTAATTTCAAAATCAAATCAATTACCTAGTTGATATTCTGTGGAATTTTCTGTTTCTGTGGTAGACAGCATGAACAAATACGAGTGTGAACAATGCAAGTTATTTTTGTACAAAGATTTATAAGATGATTTAAAAGATTACAAACATTAAACATTTATTTTAACACTGTCAGTATGCTTCACTTAAAAATACACCATACCTGTCAAAAATCAAGTTTAAAAGAGGGCGTGAATAATGAAGAGGTCCCCAAATGGCACTCTCATATCTGTACACCCTTGTTTTTCTCAGATCAACGTAATTATTTCCACTGATATTACCCCAAATGATCACATCTTTAATGTCTGTGAAGAACGGAAAGTTAAAAAAAATGTATATTAATATAAAAATTACTTGAACCCTATTTTTTGTTTGTGTGCATGTTTGTTTTAGGATTTGTTCTTTTGTTATAAAATGAATCTAAGTTTATGATTCCTAAAATTGTGCAAAATGTGTGGATCACCTCCCTAATTATCATAGTTTGGCAGTACCTAATAATGTTCTGTGAATGGTATGGTGTATAATTAAATTAAAGAAATAATGAAATGTTCCCTGAAAGAAACTGCTACTGAAAATGATTTCACTGGTGTTTGTCCTGACTTTGCTTGCCACTGAGAGAGAGAGAGGTGGAGAGAGAGTGAGTGAGAGGTCAAGAGAGGTGAGGGAGAAAGGACTTTTTAATATGCTTTGATTTTTGACAAGGAGTTCTTGCTTCTAGACTAGAATAGAAATTAGGACAAATCACTTAACTCTGATGGGTTTCATCTCTGGCAAAATGAGGATATTGTAAGAGGACCCTGGGCAACATCTTAGTCAACAAATAGTTATGAATTCTATTCTATGTGTGAGGCACGTCTAAGGTACTAGGTTTAGAAGAAAACAAATCGGCTCAAATCCTTGCAACATTCTAGAGGTGGTGGAAATTGGATGAGAAAACAACTGTTATACAAAGTGATACATGCTAAGAAGTAAAATAAGACCACAGTGGTTAGAGAGAAATAGGCATTAGCATTCAATATGATTTTATCATTGTGAACTGTCTAGGAAGGTTGTATGAAAACTGCAAATAAATAATTTTATTTATTTACTTATTTAACTTATTTATTTGCCTAAAAACTTAATCACTTTTAAGTCCACACCACTTCTTACTGTGGAAATTAACTTCTTCCCTGTTCTCCTGTATAAGATTGCTTTTGTCTTCAACTAACAGAACATCCTACTGACTTGTCTTAACTAGAAGGACTACTTTTCTCAGGTAAGTCATGGTAGGCAGTGACATGTGCTGGTTCAGCAGCTCAGAGATGTGATTCTCTTGGCCTTCCCCTCATGGTCATAAAATGGCTGTAGCAGCTCCAACTATCACCCTGTCTCACACAGTTGTGTTCAGGTATCACCCTCACACAGTTGCGTTCAAGGGCAGGCAATAGGGAAAAGGATAGGGTAGAAGCTTCCTCTTTGGCCTTTTCTCTTTTCAAAAAGTGAAATATTCTTCCCAGGGGACCCCAAATAGACTATATCACTCAACCATTCCTAGTTGCAATGAAGCTAAGGGGTGACTGTTTGAGCCTCTATAGTAGAGAGAGGCTAGCAGGAGAAGAGGGTGGGAAACAGAGTTTGGGTAGCCCACCCCCACTGTCTACCTTCATCCTGGGAGAGTCCCGCCCCCATCAGAATGACTCATGCAGTAGGAATAGCTAGTTCTCCCTCCACCACCCAACTCTCAGAGAAGTTAGTGATGGCTCCCGGGTCCCTATGTAGGAGCTCATAGGATCCCACATAGGATTCCCCACATGGGGAAAATAATTCTTCGGCCAGGTAAGCATATGGTAGGCTTCCTTCCTACAGCCTAAAGAAGCCTTTTAATCTTGCTGAGTTTCATTTTTCTTACCAGTTTTGAGGACCTTGATAGCTCTAAACACCCTAAATTACGCTACAGAAAATGATAGTGGACATCTGCTTTCTTCCCTCTCAGCATGAATTCCCCCTCCTCCTTCTTCTTCTTCTTTTTTTTTTTTCATTAAGAGCATCCTGATTTTTCTTTAAATAACTACTCCTTCTCCAATGTCAGTCCCTATCTATGTGTCGGGTGGGACTGTCCTCACGCCTTAGGTCCACCTATAGGCATTAGATGCAGATTCCACCCACCCCCCATCCACCCCTGGCCGTGATGGTTGATTTAGAGATGGGCAAGCGGTCCAAGTCTGGATGATAAGTTTGTACTCCTTTGTGCACAAACAACTAGGAAAGAAAACCCTCATTCTCCTGGGGTATGTAAACTACAAGCATGTGAGTCTGGGATGCCAATGACCACTCTGCCACCTTTTAGGGCCGAACTGCGAAGGAGACCAACACGGAGAGCACAGCAGAGTGATAGGCCAGCAGAGAGAGCACAGGTATGTCCTGGCACCACTGTTTGAGCTCCAACATCCAGCTATGTCTGAAATAAGAACTACCTCCTGTGCTTTTCAGTTATGTGGGGAAAAAAGTTCTCTATTTGACTTCAATCACTTTTTGTATTTTTTTGAGTCAAGGGCTTGCTCTGTTGCCCAGGCTCATTGCAGCCTCATGGCTTACTTGTAGCCTCAAACTGCTGGGCTCAAGTGATCCTCCCACTTCAGCCTCCCAAGTAGCTGGAATTACAGGTGTAAGCCATGGTACCTGATGACTTCAGTCACTTCGAGTTGACTTTTTTGGCAACAGAAGGAGTCCTGACGAGCCAATACATACGGTCTGATAAATAGTGCGATTTATGAACTGAACTTAGGGGTTATCATGAATCTTGCTTTTCTGAAAAGGTTTGCCACCCTCTTGGAATCTCAAATAATCCCTGAATAATTTCCTTGGTGGCTTTTCTCTTTCATGATGTTTTGCTGAACTTTGGTCATTGCTGGCTGTCTCCTTGCTGCCTCACTGACAATTCTACTTGGACTACTGTCCCTCTAATGCCTTTTTCCTTTTGCCAACTTTCCTCCATTTTTCTTTTTTCTGCTTCTCACATGCTTATTGGATTTGAGTAGAGTGGAGCTTAGAGTCATGGCACCAGCAGACCCACAAGACAGCAGCTTTCTGGCTGAAAGCCCCTAACCCCCGGAACCCCCTAACCCACACATACACCTTGTTTTAGATTCTTCTTGATACTTTTCAGTAGTGTATCATAGACTTTCTGTGATAAGTCACTGTCTACACATGTAATTATAAGGTTGATGACAGAGATAATATAGAAAAAAGTTTTCGTTTCCTTTTGAATAATTTTAGCATCAATTTGGTTGAGTGTTTTAGTGATTGTGGGGATAAAATACTAAAGATATGTATGCAAGAATACCAGAAATTATTATTTACAGAGTTTCATTGATACAAAAAAGAAAATACAGCTCTGGCTATAATGTTAGGGGTTCACTGAAGCCTTTTTTGTCCTGACTGGGAACATTCTAGGCTCACATTTCATTGTCTTTCCAATTTTGCTTGAGAGAATGCCTAGCATCTCCTTCCCTTCTCAATGGACACTGTTGTACCTGCTCCATCTAAGGGCAAAAGTAGCTAAAATATGTCCAAAATTATCTCCCTTTTCAAATGCAACGATCAATTTTCTGATTTAGTCTCATCTTCTCATCTTCATATGATTCTGATATTTACCAGTTCAAAGATTAATAGGAGCAGAAACTGATCAGATATCGTAATCCTATTAATAAGCTTAACATCCTTGGAAATGTTTATTATGTGCCATACACTCTTCTAAGCACTTTAGGAATACATCTCACCGAATCCTCACATCAATTCTAGGAGATAGGCACTGTTAATGTCCTCATTTTACTGATGAGGAAACCGACACACCGAAAAGACTAAATGACGGCTCAAGGTCATACGGGTGGGAAGTGGGGCAGAGCCACTTACACATAGCTTTGATTTTCTTTTAAACACTGGTTACCTTAATTGACTATTATTATGGGAAAAAATGGAATACGATGTGTCAAATTATCACCTGCATAATATAAATTGTATTGTATTAAACATTTATTGATTTTTATAATGATGGGAAAAGCCAGTAAAAAAACAAAAAAACAAAAAAACAACATTTGCACAGTAGTCAAATCACGCAATAACTTCTTTATGCCTGTTTTATACTTCCTATTCCAGATACTCAGAATGTTCCTAGAGGGGACAGTGTTCTTCCTAGCTGCTTTGAAATGTTGCTTCAAAATAAAAACAAAAACATAAAGAGACGTTCACTCACATGAAGGAGTTGTCTTCAGTTTTCTGGCCAGTATGGCTTTCGCTTCACCTTCCACCCCCAGTGCCACGGCAATAATGTTGTGTGCGATGCGTGGGGCATATCTCATGAGTAAAACTGTCTTCAGGTTCACAAAGGTTTTCCCTCCCACGATGACTCTGACGGACTCATGAGCATTTTTCTCTATCAGGTACCCGTAGAGCCTGCACAGAGGCACCCTGCTTCGGAGGCAGTCCTCCAGAGTGAACACCTCCTTGTCGGTGCTATCGTCCAGCACCACAATGATGTGGGCCTGGCAGAAGGCCTCCTCCACCTTCGTGCAGATGGAGACACTGCGCAGGACGGGTGATGCCAGATCCTGGGTCTCCATCACAAGGCTTTTGAGATATTCTTCTGCCTGCTTGTTGTCAAATAGAGTTATGCTAATTTCTGTATGCATCCCAAACACTTCGCCACTCGTCAATATGGGAATTAGGTTGTAGCAGGCAGGAGCAGAGGCACTGATAAAAATGCAAAGCTGGACTGTGAATAGTTACATCCTTTGTCCCTTTTAAGCCTTTATTCTTAATAGATATTTCTGCATGTGCATCAATAGGGTGGTTTAATATTTAAATAAGCATACACACAGCTGCATTGACATTTTAAGGCTAGAAGCCAAAAGTAGTAGAACAAAAACTTCTCACTACCAATCCCTTGCTCTGACCATCTGAAATCAGTCCCCAAATAATAAATACACCTGTTCATTAGTTTTTTCAAAGAAAACAGAATTCCCCCTATACAGAAATCAAAAGAAAAAAACTGTATTATATTGCTGTAATTACATGTTTATATTTCCTCCTAAAAAGATAACGATAAAAGTTTCAGTTAGCCATAGCTCTTTTTAAAAAAATACAACCTCATCTACACAATAATGACATTTTTTTTTTTTTTTTTTTTTTTTTTGGAAAGGGCTACCTTTTCCAAATTCTTACACAGAAAAATCCTTACAAAGATGGCTGGGATCAACACAGGCTATGTAAGGTGTATCTGTAGCCACAATTCTGCAGTTGTCTACAGCTGTGACTATCAACTGTGAACTGTAATGCCCACCACGGGAAGTTCAGAAACGTATCTGGGCATTTCTGGTATTCACAGTGGGTTTCGGGAGGTGTACAACAGGGGTTTCAACAGTATCTGTACCGATTTAATCCTTTGAAACATCTAAAGAAGATGTGATAGTTATTAAATCTGGGTGATAGGATCATGGATGTTTATTACATCATTCTCAATTCCTTTCTGTATTTAAAATATTTCATAATAACAATTTTAAAGATGAGTGTATATATTAGGATACATACGTACGTATGAGCAGGAAAGTGCAAAAGACAAACTGAGGGGTGAGGAAAGGAGAGGGGGTGGGAGACAGAGAGCAAGAGAGACAGAGTGACAGTGCAGAGAAAGAAAGAGAGTGTGACAACAAGGACTGCATGTACCCAGACTGGGAGCAAAGAGGAGCACACATGAGAAGGAGAAAAGCAAAAGGGAGCAAGGTGAGGGGAGTGGGGTTACAGAGAGGGAGTGGGTGCATAGAGAAAAGCCAAACAAAGCTCTAGCAAGTGGGAAAGAGGGAGAGAGCAACAGTCAGAAAGGGTGAGCTTCTGCAAAGCAGCCATGCTATAGAGTTGTTTTTAGACCAAGTATATGCGTGTGTGTGTGTCTGTAAAACCTAAAACTCATTTATGAGTTATATGGAGAATACAAACACACACACACATACACACACACACACAGAGGCATATGTATATGTGTATACATATAAGTATACATACACATTCAGCTATTCTTCCATCATGAAATTAATCCCACCTCATTGTCCTTTCTAAATATAAAAAGTCAATCTCGTGAATCCTGGGATTTGACTGTCCTACCTAGTGATCCAGACCTGCAAGGGGTTGATGCAAGTTTTCAGGCCTTCTTCCTCCTGCTCTTTTTGTATATGTGCCCCCAGGTTCTCTTGAGCAATTACCATCATCAACTCAGTCGTCATGCTAGAGGTGACATCATAGTAAAGCTAAATATTGGGAGAGAAAAAGTCAACATGAGAGAATAGATAACTAGTTGAAATTGGCTATAATGGAAAGTTTTTGTTTAAAGTCAAAATACAATAAAAAGAGACATGAGAGAATGTCTCAGAAAGCAAGATAATTGAAAAATAAAATAATGTAAGAGAATTATCATTGTTAGAACAGATAAGTCAAGTTAACTTATATACCTGGGCATGCTCCAGGAACTCATTATATCCTCCCAAAAGCAAACCCTTTCCTCCACGATCCAACAGCTCTCTCCATATGATAGGGGAATTCTTGTGACTCCACTTATTCTTTTCACACACATCTTTTAGCCAATCCTGTTGAATGATATTCCAAGTGAAGTCATATATTAACTCTGCCTGGGAATTCAATTTAATACTTTAGAATTCAAACATTAAAATACCAGGTTGTTTTTAATGTCACTACATATATATATAAAATATAATTTAGATATCTTTAAAGACTAAAATGTAAATATAGAAAATAGTGATGATGTTAGTAGCAGATTAATTAGATAAGAAAGCATATTCTTCAAATTAATTGACTAAATAAAGGTACTGAAAGTTGCTCTTTTTGCTGAGGAGATCTGGAATGCAAGTGTTTAGCTTAAAGAGAGGTTACATGTTCCAACTCAACTGATTTTTTAAAAAATTCAACTAGTTTTGCCCTTATTCTTCTACACATGCAATATTTCCAGTCTTAGGGGCATATAACATTTGATACTGTTTTTCAAATCTGTGAGTGTGGTTTATGTAGTTCAGACTAAATTAACAAGCTAAAAGTTATTTGGATATTTCCGATAATATTTATCAGAAAAAGTTTAAATTATCATTATCTGGTTTGTATAGGCTAGGCCTTCCAATGACAAGATCTGAGTAGAGTCAAACAGCAACATTTTTATCAGCTAAGTACATGGCAGCAGTCTTAAAAACCATGTCATTGGAGGCATGGGTAATGAGGCCACCTTACCAATAAAATCCTGGAAACTAATTTCCTTGCTGATATTGAAGATATGCCTGCCTTTATCTCACTTAAAGCAAACAGTGCTGCTATGAGGATTCCAGCATGGCCCCTCTAGCCACAGCATAGCCAGACCAATGAAGTACTGGGGCCTATGAAGGAAAGAAACATTACCCCAAAAAACCTTCCGCACCCTGCAGAGCATGTTAATGTCCCAGCAGGAGCTGCGAGTGTGTGTAAAGGACTGGACCCTTACAGTGCTGAATCAAGAGTGGAACATGAAGTTAGACAAGGGAGAATTCATTAGTATGAATCACTTTTCTGCAGTTCAAGAGTGTATACCCTGGCAAGGACCTCAGAAGACAGGAACAACATGTTGCCAGACTGGCTCTTAGAAACTTGGAGAAGGGGCCGGGCGCGGTGGCTCAAGCCTGTAATCCCAGTACTTTGGGAGGCCGAGACGGGCGGATCACGAGGTCAGGAGATCGAGACCATCCTGGCTAACACAGTGAAACCCCGTCTCTACTAAAAAATACAAAAAACTAGCCGGGCGAGGTGGCGGGCGCCTGTAGTCCCAGCTACTCGGGAGGCTGAGGCAGGAGAATGGCGTAGACCCGGGAGGCGGAGCTTGCAGTGAGCTGAGATCCGGCCACTGCACTCCAGCCTGGGCGACAGAGCGAGACTCCGTCTCCAAAAAAAAAAAAAAAAAAAAAAAAAAAAAAAAAAAAAAAAAAAAAAAAAAAAAGAAACTTGGAGAAGGTAATTAAATAAAATAGAAATGCCAGACTTCATGGAAGACAGTAGAAGAATGGATCAAAAGACTAGTGATGCCGGGTGCAGTGGCTCACGCCTGTAATCCCAGCACTTTGGGAGGCTGAGGCAGAGGGAACATCTGAGGTCAGGAGTTCGAGACAAGCCTGGTCAACATGGTGAAACTCCATCTCTACTAAAAATATAAAAATTAGCTGGGCGTGGTGGTGGGTGCCTGTAATCCCAGCTACTCAGGAGGCTGAGGCAGGAGAATTGCTTGAACCTGGGAGGCGGAGGTTGCAGAGAGCTGAGATTGCACCACTGCACTCTAGCCTGGGTGACAAGAGCGAAACTCCATCTCAAAAAAAATAAATTAATTAAAAAAAAAAAAAAAGACTAGTGAACATGGTATTATGGAAGGCTAGAAAGCCCACCATTCAACCATGTTCTCTGGAAGGGACTGCAGGATACAACATGCACCTAAGTGATAAGGAATGCACTGGTAAGAGGGGTCCCAGTGTCACTGAGAAGCCCAGTGTGGCTGTCCGTTCTAAGCCAAGGCTGTTTTTTTTTTTTTTAAACTTCTATTTTAAGTTCAGGGGTACAAGTGCAGGTTTGTTACATAGGTAAATTTGTGTCATGGGGTTTGTTGTACAAATTATTTCATCACCCAGGTATTCAGCCTAGTGCCGATTAGTTATTTTTCCTGATCCTCTCCCTCCTCCCACTCTCTACCTTCCGATTGGCCTTAGTGTGTGTTTTTTCTCTCCCTGTGTCCAGATGTTCTCCTCATTTAACCCCCACTTATAAGTGAGAATATGTGGTATTTGGTTTTCTGTTCCTGTATTACTTTGCTAAGGATAATGATAATGACCATCCATGTCCCCGCAAAGGACATGATCTCATTCCTTTTTATGGCTGTGTAGTATTTCATGATGTATATGTACCACATTTTCTTTCTCCAGTCTATCATTGATAGGCATTGAGGTTGATTGCATGTCTTTGCTATTGTGAATAGTGTTGCAATGAACATATGTCTGCATGTGTCTTTATAAAAGAATGATTTATATTCTGGGGGGTATATACACAGTAATGGGATTTCTGGGTTGATTGTTATTTCTATCTTTCTATGCTTCCACCAATAGTGTATAAGTGTTCCTTTTTCTCCACAACTTCACCAGCATCTGTTATTTTTTGACTTTTAAATAACAGTCATTCTGACTGGTATGAGATGGAATCTCATTGTGGTTTTGATTTGCATTCCTCTAATAACCTGTAATGTTGAGCATTTTTTCATATGATTGTGGCCAAAGCTGTTAAAGGACATGCTGCTACACACCTGAACTCCCTGGCAATTGAGATGATAAAATCCTGAAATAATAGAGGCCAGTGGGCAGTGCCAACCAGAGAACATTTATTGTGACAGAAGCACTGAACAACCCAGCAGACGAGATAACTTAGCTGAAGACCAGACCAGCAGAGAGTGAGGGAAATCTACAATGGATGGTAGAGAAGAGAGGGAGAGAAAAGAGGTGATGACTGTCGGTTTGTCCCTGAAATTATGAGCAGTGGAGACTATAGTTCATTTGACTAACCCTTCTCTTGTAAAGTTTCCCCAGGGAAAGATGGCAACCAGAATCCAAGGAGCTGTTCCAAGACGGTGTGAACTGATTATAGGGAGCATGTGGCTCCAAAAGGCACAACAGGTAGACTGTAGCCAGTGCTGTCATGTACACTCCAGGTTCCCCCTTCACAAATGAGGCACTCACTCTCTCAGGCACCCGGCGTATTAGAGGCTGGTAACTTAAAGTCTGACTCCTTTCTCTCTCTAGGAATTGACTTCAGCCAAAGAAAATTGCCTTGCCTAAGGTTAGGTTCCTTCTCAGGGGCAGCTGATATCCAATGGCTGGTTGAGGAGGGAGCACAAAAGCTCAACTACCTTGCCTCAGTTTGGAATACCTCTGAAAGGCCATAAAGAGTTCACTGTGGGATCCGCTGAGCCCTCTGTTGCAGCTATGTCGAAGTTCAACTTGTTCCTTTACCCAATCCTGCCGCCCTCATTCCGTTTCAGGATGCTGTTCCCAAGACCACTTCCCAGTAAAGACCCTTCACCAAAATCTACATCTCAAAGTCTGTTTCTGGGGAAACAGAGTCCCAAAGAAGGGTATCCCAAAGAAGGGTATCCCAAAGAAGTAATTGGAAATCAATACCAGGGAGAATGAAAAGTTAGCAAGTGCAGTGTAAGCTACCTGGATTCTTCAGGGGGTGCGGCCAAACTCATCCACTTATTGATTAGAGTCTCATTTGTACTACTAGGTATTAGGGAAAAACATAAACATTATTTTGAGACCGGTAAGTAGGGACTTGTTTTACTAGTATTCAAATATCACTTGTACATGAACAGTCATTACTAGAAGCCAATCTAATACACTAGCTAATATTTAATCAAATTGAAACACATTTTGTGCACGAGTGAGTTCAACAAACTATAAAAGCTTCTTACCTCCCAAACCTCAGGACGTTGTGTGATTTTATGTATCCGAAAATCAGGAAGATTCTTTTGTAAATAGTCTGCCAGAAGTTCTGTTTTAGCATAATATGGACAATCTGCTCTACCTAAAAGAGTTCAAATTAGCAATGTTTTCTTTCATCATGCATAAATTATTATGTAGTTCTAAGTATTTGCTATGTAATTACAGAATTAGTCATAGTTATGATATAATTTAGTAACATAAAGTTGTAGTATAAACTGAAACTGCTATGACATAAACTTCTGATGTTTATTAGATTAATACAAATAAAATAAACTTCATAGGAGGTCAGAATCTTAAGTAATAAAATGTGGAAAGAAAAAAAAACCCTACTGAATATTTATTCTCTTCTAGTAATATGCTGGACCTCACTTCCTCTAGGAGGCTGCTAACTACTACTAATTCAGCGTGAATTAGTGCTGATAATGAACTACTCACTAATGGCCACCAAAAGGTAAAGTTTGAAGTAAGGAGTGGTGGTAAAATCACTTTTGGATTTGATGCGTGTCAGGAAGTTGTGGGGATGGGAAAGATGAATCTGGGATAACTTCTATTTTCTGGCTTGGGCAGATGATACTGACCTTAACTAGAGAGAAATCATGAATGAGAAATTTAACTTTAGTCAAGTGCAGTTGGAGGTATTTGTAGTATGTCTAAGTGGATATGATCAGCAAGTAGCTATATATATATATATATATATGTGTGTGTGTGTGTGTGTATATATATATATGTATATATATGTAGGTGCAGGTGCCATGTAAGGGTTTCAGACACACAGTTTGTAGCCATCAACACCCAGGAAGTTAAAGCCACTACACCAGATGGAATTGGGCATCTGATAGAGCAGGAGGGATGGGGCAAAATGCAGAGCCCTCTCTGTAGCATTCTTCCTCAGTAACTCCTAGTCACCAGTTTCTTGGCCTCATGGAAACTCCTAAGTTATCAACCTGTCTGAAGTGACACCTGTCTATCAGCCGCCCTGTCCAGTTCAAATCTATGGTTCATTTCTTCAAACCACTTTCTGGTCGATGTCTTAAATTATCTCTCCCCACTATCCTTTTGGGAAATGAGCCTGATAAAAGCCCCTCATCTTGGATGAACTCAATTACTTGCCTTTTCTGTAGCTGGGTCCTACCTGCTAGGCACCACTACAGAAACATGGTAGAACCAAGCACAGGGCACCTTTAAAATTCATCGTCACCAGCTTTAATTGGCCATCAACCCTGTGTGGAGATCCCTTTGTTTCCCTTATCAGCATTCTCTTCTGTTCTCTACAATTACTATTCCAAACTTTTTCCTCTTCCTGCAAATCTTTTCCTTCTCCCCAACATTCTTCTGTATTATCAGAACACAACAAACAACTTTGCTTTCTACTTTACAAAACCCAATCCAAACAAAACAAAACGGCATTAGTTTGGAAAACCTCCAACCTCCTCCATCACATCTACATGCCTGTCTGCTTTTGGACTCATCCTTTCCTCCTTTCTTCATTTCAATGGAAGAGGAGTTCCATCTCCTGTCTAATCTAATCCCACCACTTATGCTCTGAATCCCACCCTCATCTGCCTTCTCAGGAGCCTTGCTTAATTATCCTCTCTTTCTAGAGTCTTGTATCTGTTTCCAATAGTCCCTTTCCGTCATATTTAAATATACTCATTATGTTCCTCCTGTCCTAAGAGACAAAAAACTCATCTCCCCCTCTAGCTATTGCCTTTCATATGTCCTTTTTGATCAAACTATCTTGAAAGAGTTCTCTATACTTGCCATCCTCAGTTCTTCACTTCTATTTATTTCTCATCCACTGCAATGTAGCACACCCCACAATTCTCTTGAAGGTCACCAAGGACTTCCATGCCACTAAATCCAACAGATACTTTCTGATCCTTTTCTTGTTAACCCTTGGCAGCATCTCCCACTACTGCCCCCTTCCAACCTTTTGAAACAACTGCTATGGTGGGGGCATTCTTCAGGTTCTCCTACTTCTCTGGTTACTCCTTTCTATCCTTTGTAGTTTTCCATTCCTTTATCAACCCATTAAAAGGTATCATTCTGAGAAGCATCTTATCTTTATGTCTTATATATTCTTTTTGGCCAATCTGCTTCATTCCCTTGGCTTCAAGTAGCAATCTATATTTCCAGCTCAGATCTATCTCCTTATCTAGATGCCTACACCCTCCTGTATTTTCCCATCTCCTTCAAAATGTCTCATACACACTCAGATGGTCTATGATGTATTTTTTCACCATTCCCGTACTAAATTTACTTAGTCGCTTATATTTTTTATGTTCATTTCCCTAATTATCTAAGAGTAGTAAGAGTATCTAGAGTATTAAGCCTACTCTTCCACTTTTTTGTTTTTTTCAGTGACTCCTAATCTCTGCAGTTATTCAAACATCTGCTTGGGAACAATGTTTAACTCATTTTTCTCCCTTATCTGCTCTCCTCCACTCAATCAGACATCCAGTTCTATAGATTCTGCCTCCCTAATATCTCTCCAATCCATTCACTTCTCTCCATCTCCATTGTTTGCCACTCTAGGTGAGGTCACCATCAACTCCCTCCTGGATTATAGCACTATTCTCCTAACTGGTCTCTTGGCATCCAGTCTTTTTCCCCCACACTACAGTCATAACATTCAGATAAAATTCAAATTTGATTAGGACCTCCTCCCCTTCCAAAAACATTTCATGTACTCTGAATAAAGTCTAAACTACTGAATGTGACTCAAAAGAATCTACATTATCTAACTCTAGCCTCACCTTATGACATTCTCTTCCTTGTACTATTTGCTTCAGTCCTAATAAACTTATTTCAATTTTATGCTTATTTTATATTCTCAATTATCACCAAACCAGTTCTCCTTGCTGTAACCCCACTCCCAGTTACCATGCCTAAATTGCTCCCCTCCTTTCTACCTCTTCTCTGTTAGGTAATTCATTATCATCTTTCAGGTATCTGCTTAAAATCTCTCCCTCTGGGAAGCCCTTACCTGATTAAGTAAGGTCCCCTGCTATCGTTCCTATAGAACCCTGCCCTGCCAATGTCATACATGCAACATTCTCTGTAAGTGTGTTTTCCACTGACTTCCCACCATACGGTTAGTCAGTGTTCAAAAACATTCTTCTGGGCCAGGTGCGGTGGCGTGTGCCTGTAATCTTGGCACTTTGGGAGGTCAAGGCGGGCAAATCGCTTGAGTGTAGGAGTTCAAGATCAGCGTGGGCAACATGACAAAATGTCTACAAAAATACAAAAATTAGCTGGGCATGCTGGTGCATGCCTGTAGTCCCAGCTACTTGGGAGGCTGAGGTGGGAGGATCACTTGAGCCCAGGAGGTCAAAGCTGCAGTGAGCCATGATTGTGCCATTGCAGTCCAGCCTGGGTGACAAAGTGAGACCCTGTATCAAACAAAACAAAACAAAACAAAACAAAACAAAAAAAACAAAAAAAAAAAACTTCTGCGGATGGTAGATGTCAATTGTGTTCAATGTATCAAAGAGATCAAATAAGTCAAAGACCAAACAGCTTCTATAAAACTCAGTGGTGACTTTGGTGACAGAGTTTCTGCCAGGAAGCAGAAGTAGAAGCCTTCTTCCAAGATTGACTGGAAGGCATAACTGGAGATGGAAGAGCACTCTACTCTTTTAAGAAACTTTAGGAAGAGAGGAGGCAGGTACCACGGATTGCTGTAATAAAAGCCTTCTCAGTTGAGTCCTTGCTGTCAACCAGCACTTTCAATCATTCTCTCCATTGCTGCCAAGACAGGCTTCCTAAAATGCTAACTCATTAAGACTACTCTCCTGCTTAAAATTTTTCTATAATTCCTCATTGCTTTCAGGATATAGTTCAAACACCTTTGCTTGATGTACACGAAATGCAAGGACCTGGCTCCCGCTCCTGTTGTAGCCCCTGGTCCTGTCACGCCCCACATATCCAGATCTTCTGTTAGGCCAGGAGGCTTCCAGCCTCTCTGCTTTTATCTGGAATAGCCTCCTCAGCTCACACCTTCACAACTCAGCTCCTACGTTCCCCAGCCAGTTCCTTGTGTCCACCTCTCCCTCATCCCCCAAACCCAGATTAGGAGTCTACTCTCCCAGAGGCCTGTGCAGGTCTCCTTCATTGCATTAATCACACCGTATCAAAAGTACATGTTCTGTGCCCCATGAGATTGAAAGCCCCTCGAAGGCAGGGATATGTTTCCCTGCATTGCATCCCCAGTGTCCCACAGTGCTTGGCGCACCGTGACGGGCCAGTAAATAACTTTAAATAAATCCACAGCAACGCATGGAGCTGTACGTATAGAGGCTGCCACGCCAAGTGGCCATGGGAGGTGAGCTGTTGTCGGCGTTTTGAGCAATCTGCGGGGGGACGAGGGGATTACTCACCCGCAATGACGAATTTGGCCATGGTCGAGAGAGACTCGGAGGCAGGGACCGCGGCTTCGCGGTTTCCTGGCAACCACGCAGCCAAGGGCAAGGCGCAGGCGCACTACGAAGTCTGGAGCCCAGCAGAAGTTAGGTGTTTATAAAGTTAGGACTTGAATGAGTTACCTTGCAATACACGATCAAACATCGCCCTTATAAGCTCTGTGGTATCGCCGATCCCCCTAGTCATTCTCTTCTGTAAGCTTTCTTCTAAGTATGTCCTTCAGCTACAGCCGCGAACGTATGCTTTTTGACCTTTGAGGGAATCCGTAAGATCTCGTGAGACGCGCACCTTCTCGGGGACGCTGTCATGGCCGCTCCTGTACGTAGCCACGGGGTTGTACTCTAAGGTGAGTGGAGGTCGAGCATGGGCTGAGCGGCTGCTTGTATCACATCCTAGACTTTTTACTTCGCGGAGAAAGATCTCAGGAGTTGTCCCGAAATTAAGTTTAAAGGAGGTGGGTTAATGCTGGGCGGCCCAGCTGCGGAAGGAAAGGCTCTTGAAGTTGGTTCTGGGGTCTGGTGAGGCTGGCTGGTTTTACAAGATCTTGGTCCTGAGCGCAGGCCACATGCAGACATCGCTTTCGTTTTCTGCTTCTTCTACTGAGCCGTTCTACCTGCCCAAGTCCCTATCCTTGATAATCTGGGTTCGGCCGTTGCTAAATCGTCATGTTGAAAATGATCTATCGGCCGGTCGCGGTGACTCACGCCTGTAATCCCAGCACTTTGGGAGGCCGAGGCGGGTGGATCACCTGAGGTCAGGAGTTCAGGACCAGCCTGACCAACATGGTGAAACTCCGTCTCTACAAAAAATACAAAAATTAGCCGGACGTGGTGGCACACGCCTGTAATCCCAGCTTACTTGGGAGGCTGCGACAGGAGAATTGCTTGAACCTGGGAGGTGCAGGTTGCAGTGAGCCAAGATCGCGCCACTGCACTCCAGCCTGGGCAACAGAGCAAGACTCTGTCTCAAAAAAAAAAAAAAGAAAAGAAAGAAAAAGAAAAAAGAAAATGATCTATCAATGTTGATACCGTAATTTTCACTGAGGACATTTCCATAACAATGCCACAAAAATCTCTCCTATAGAGAAAGCTTTATGGAACGCTTTTACACCAGAAAAATCTCATTAATACAATGACTACTTCCAAAGTGAGCTGGCTTCTTTGAAACTGGACACATTGTGGTAGATTGGAGGGAGCCCATTTTGATAAAAATACTTTTACCGTTTTATGTAAATCTTTAATGGCCCCATAGGTTCCCCATTTTCTCTTCTGTTAAATGCATTTCATATCTTTAAGTAAAAGTTTTGTTTTAATTTTTATTCTTTTAATTACTTCTTCCCCTACAGGAAAAACCACAGCACGTGTTCTTTTTCACTAGTAGAAGCGACATTGGTTTCATATTGACAACATTAAAGCCGTTTGGAAGTGTTTCAGTGGAGAGCAAAATGAATAACAAAGCAGGCTCCTTTTTATGGAACCTTAGACAATTCAGTACATTAGTTCCAACAAGCAGAACTATGAGGCTATATCCTTTGGGACTTTGCAAAACAAAAATAGTTCATTCAAACTGGAACATTTTAAATAACTTTCATAACAGAATGCGATCAACTGATATCTTTAGATATCTCTTTCAGGATGCATTCATTTTAAAATCAGATGTTGGCTTTCAAACAAGGGGCATAAGCACTGTAACCGCCCTTAGAATTGACAGACTGCTTTATGCTAAAAGACTGTTTTTTGACTCAAAGCATTCTCTTGTCTCTGTTGATAAATTTAATGGTGAATTGAAGAAAGTAAACCTTCATCATGAAGTCTCCAGTGAAGATGTTCTTACCAAGGAAACAAAACCAAACCGTATCAGCAGTAGAAAACTGTCTGAGGAATGTAATTCGCTGAGTGATGTGTTAGATGCATTTACAAAAGCGCCTACCTTTCCTAGTAGCAACTATTTCACAGCAATGTGGACAATTGCCAAAAGACTGACTGATGACCAGAAGCGCTTTGAAAAACGACTGATGTTTAGCCACCCTGCATTTAATCAGCTCTGTGAACATATGATGAGAGAAGCCAAGATCATACAGTATAAGTACCTACTGTTCAGTCTTTACTCCATAGTGAAGCTTGGAATCCCTCAGAACACTCTTTTGGTACAGACTTTGCTGAGGGTGACCCAGGTAAAATAAAAAGGAGATTTCATGCATTTACTTGGTTTAGAATATTTTGAAAGAATGAAGGGAAATAGATATGTAGCCTTCTTAAAAGAGACTATCGAATGGTAGTTTCCTTTATATTTATTTCTGCACATATATTATATGATTTAGAGGCCTTAAGTTAGCTAGTTATTTTCTTCCTTTTGCTATGGAAATTTATGAAAGCCTTCCCCATTTACCATCCCCAGGGTTGAGTAGTGGTGAAGAAACTAAAATGAGGAGAGATGCAAGATATACAAAGAAAGCCTGGGTAGTTGAAGAAGGAGAGAAGGGAAGGGGAAAGAAGAGAATTTAGTCCATGGTAGAATTGGGATTCAGGCCCAGTAGATGATGCCCAGACTGATGAGCAGAATGATAGTGAAGAGGATGGTGTTTCAAGTAGAGAGGATTGCATGCCCTACGATTCCCAGAGGAAAAGTTTGGCGAATTTGAAGAGCTGAAAGTAGTTTGGTGTAGCTGAAGCACAGAATGATGGAGTTGTATGTTTGTGGGGGTGGGAACAAGTTTTGTACATGGTGATCAAAGGCGAGGAGTGAGGGGCAAGCGGCTTGGGGCAGAACAAGAGGCTAGAAAAATAGGAACCAAATCATAAAGAGCCTCTTACGGCTAGCTAAGGAGTATGCATTCATCCTGTAGGCAATGGGAGTCCGTTGAAGAATTTTAAGCAATGGGTTGACGTGCTCAAATTTGTATTTTAGATCACTGAGTGAGTGGAAAATGGATTGGAAGAAGGTTGAAATTGGATGGAGGGAGCCATTTTTAGTCTAAAGCAGGAATGCCAGTGTCCTGTTTAATGTCACTGAAATGGTGCCAAATGTAAGGAAGGAAGGATTAGCTTGTTAATCATTTATGTTTTAAGAGTACACTGCTGACTTATAAAGTCAATGTTAATGAAGTAATTTTTTAGCCAGGTGTGGTGGCTCATGCCTGTAATCCCAGCACTTTGGGAGGCCAAGGCAGGAGGATCTCTTGAGCCCAGGAGTCTGAGACCAACCTGGGCAACATAGGGAGACTCCATCTCTACAAAAAATATAAAAATTAGCTGGGTGTGATGTACTCACCTGTGGTCCCAGCTACTTTGGAGGCTGAGGTGGGAGTATCGCTTGAGCCTGGGAGGTTGAAGTTGCCATGAGCCATGATTGGGTGACAGAACCAGACCCTGTCTGAAAATAATAATAATAATTTTTTAAAAGACAGGAATTTCTTGGGGATAATCTGGCATATATCCTATCTTGCTATAGAATTCAAGAATTGGGTTCATAGCTATGGGAAAGTTTTTAACTTTTTACATTACTGTGATTTCCATATGTCCTCAAGGACTAACTAATTTTTATTTAGTATGTATGTGTGTGTATTTGTTTAGACCACAGAATATCCCTGTTTATTTGTAGGCTGTATATTAGTTCCTATGTAGTTATTTAAAAGTGACTATAATAAATCACCTTACCTGGTCAGTGATACTCTTACTAGATTTTGGACAGATATTCGCATCGGGATGACATCTTTGTTGGTGAGGTATGAGTAGCAGGTTTTTGTAGTCAAAACATCTGTATGGATGATGGGGTCTCACTGACCTGTTGGAATAATGTAAAGACATTTTAGAGGTGAAAGGACAGTGTGCCATCAGTGAATTTGCCCTTCAAACACATAGACAAGTGGTCTTTTCTTTCATAGTAGATATTGATGGAATGCTGTAAAATTGTTAAGGAAACCCTTTCATAGGAAAGAAACCTTTTTTTTTCTTCTAACGATAACCATTTCTTATTACCTGGTTCTGACTTAAGACTTTGTGATTTGTTGGTTATGTAATGTTAGCAAAAGAACATCTCTCTCTTCAGGCTAAGTTTCCTCAGATGTGATCTTTTGTGAGGTGTATAGACTAGTTGTGATTAAACTGTACAGTACTACTAGTTAAGCTGTGTTGTTACTATTCACTTTCCAAATTATGCCCACTATTATTTCTGGAATCAAACTTAGTACCCTAAGTAAAGAGACCTGAAAGAAGAATCCGTGGGGTATAAGCTTCCCTTGAGACTCGGATAGCGGTGGTAGAATGTGGCAGGAGATATGAATTAGAAGATTCACAACTAAAGTTTCAGCTTGATACCCAGGAAAGGATCTAGGGAAATTGTAAGAGCACAACCATTTAAGGATCTTTAGAGACGAGCTAGTTACCTGCTGTACCTCAGTAGTTCTTATATTCCTGCACTTTAACTGTTTTTGCCTTTGTGATGACCTTGAGTTACAAGAAGAGGTAACAATAATGTTTAATAAAAGTTGTTTCAGAAGTAGTGGAATATAATAAATATCAAATGTGTTTTCAGTGATAATGGTGAAGGTAAAAAAGTGTTGATGCATAAAAGGATGTGTATCAGTTAGCTGGAAAATTCAGTAAGTATGACTTTTTATTTCTCAAAGATGCTGTTTATTGTGGACTGACTGTAAGAATTGTTGGTTTGATACTCAATCCTTTTATTCAGTACATCAGTTCAGGGTTTTTGCTTGGGTGAGATAGTTTACTATGGGCTCATCACCTGTAGTGTTTTTGAAATTATATTTCAATAGGAACGTATCAATGAGTATGATGAGATATGCCTTTCAGTTTTATCAAGTGTTTTGGAGGTAATGGAGCCATGCAAGAATGTTCATGTTCTACAAATGGGATTCAGGTGAGAACTCTCTTATGCTTTCGGCATGTGGTTTTCTTTGTTCCTCTTATATCTGGAATAAAAAGTTGAGATGAAAACTAAACTGCTTTCTTGATGGGAGAAGTTGGGAAGGCTTTGTTGGTAGTTACAGTCTTTCATGCCTTATTAAGCTTAAAATCCTGACTCTGGATGACATAAGGCTGGAAATACTTCTTTTAGGGTCCATAATAACAAAGATGTGAGTAACATTGAAATCTAAATTAATTTATTTTAAAACATACTACTGATGTGGGGTAGGAGAGAATTGATATGTATATTTAATTCAGATAGTAGTTATTCAGGGACTATGTGAGGGTTGACACTGGCCCAGCTTGAAAAGGAATTTATAAAATTGATTCAAATGATCTAATGTCATAGATTAGTGAGAGTAACACTTAATTCCCTTTTACATTGACTATGCTTAGGATATATTACTATAATCTCCTGACATAATTTGTTCATTAGTAAAGAGAGCACAACAATGTGAGAGAAAATAGCACTATTAATAGATTGGTTCTCGATCTTTAACTACTTACACTCTCTCGGGCAGGTAGATCATTTCTCTGGGCTTCATAATCCTTGCCTGTAAGAAGGGGCTGGACCAAATAAAATTTTAAGATTTTTCTTCTGCTTTGAAGATTCTGTGATTTTAATATTTACTGTGTTTGATAACAGAATACTAGTTGATCAGCAAGTTTGGAAAATAGAAGATGTCTTCACATTACAAGTTGTGATGAAGTGCATTGGTAAAGATGCACCGATTGCTCTTAAGAGGAAACTGGAGGTAAACACGTGGATTTTCTCTAGTGGATGAGATTTGAAAAAATTATTTCTTATAACCTTTTATCACCGCCTGAAGTCAATTTTCTAGGGGGGCATTGCTGGGCTTTTAGGTTTAGCTTCGCTAAAGTGAATGAATAGAAGTACCCTTATATTTATTTATCTGTATATATACATGTATATTTATTTATCTATTTGTCTGGGTCATATTACCCAAGCTTCATCCTTTTTATTTAAAAATAAAAGTTTAGGCCAGACATGGTGGCTCACACCTGTAATCCCAGCACTTTGGGATATCAAGGGCAGGGAGATCTGTTGATCCCAGGAGTTTGAGAACAGCCTGGGTAACTGAGCAAGACCCTGTCTCTGCAAAAAAAAAAAAAAAAAAAAATCAAAGAATTAGCCAGGCATGGCGGTGCATGCCTATAGTCCCAGCTACATGGGAGGCTGAGGCAGGAGGATCACTTGAGCCTGGGAGGTTGAGGCTCCAACCTGGGTGACAGCACAAGACCCTGTCTCAATAAAAGTAAAAGTTTAATTTATTTTGCCGCACATAGTAAATTAAATTAAAGTTTGTTTTTCTTTAGATGAAAGCCTTGAGGGAATTAGACAGATTTTCTCTTTTGAATAGCCAGCGCATGTTTGAGGTACTAGCTGCCATGAATCACCGATCTCTTATACTCCTGAATGAATGCAGTAAGGTGGTCCTAGGTAAGGGGAATTTTTCTTTCATCATTTGTAACACCTGAGCTGCTGTTTTAGACTATTTTTGTTTTAAAAACTTTGCTTTTATATGGAAAAAAGAATAAAGCATGTTGTATTCAAAACAATCTGGTAATTTTTGTTTATTTAACTCATTCTTCAAGATAATATCCATGGGTGTCCTTCAAAAATAATAATCAACATATTGCAGTCCTGCAAAGACCTCCAATACTATAATTTAGATCTCTTCAATGGACTCGCAGATTATGTGGCTGCAACTTTCGACGTCTGGAAGTTGAAAAAAGTGAGTACATTAACAATTTAGAATCAGCCTCACAAACTTTTAAAACACATACTAATTCATTTAGCATTTTAAGTATTTCTCTTTCACCTTTATAGTAGTTAAGATACCAAAATATTCCAATGCTCTATTGACTTTTGAAAACTTTGCTCCTTATTCTTGTCTGGGGGCTACTTGCTAATATGAATAGTCCCCAACTTAGGATGGCTTGACTTAATATTTTTTGACTTTTTGATATTGCAAAAGCAATACGCATTCAGTAGAAACCATACTTTGAATTTTGAATTTTGATGTTTTCCTGGGTTAGTGATATGTTGTGTTATACTCTCTTTTCATGCTGGGCAGTGGCAGCAAGTCGCAGCTCCCAATCAGCTGCACAATCGTGAGGATAAACAAGGCATGTTGTATTCAATAAATTACATGAGATACTCAACACTTTTATTATAATATAGGCTTTTTGTTAACTCATTTTGCCCAACTATAGGTGAATGTAAGTGTTCTAAGCATGTTTAAGGTAGGCTAGGCTAAGCTATGATGTTCAGTAAATTGGATGTATTAAATGCATTTTGACTTAAAATATTTTCAGTTTATGGTGAGTTTATTGGGATATACCCCACCATAAGTCAAGGACCATCTGTATACTATTCTATCTTTTGGTCATCTTTCTATTTGAAACAAAAATTTGCTCTTCTATTTGGTTTTAAAGGGTTATATGGGCCAGGCGCGGTGGCTCACACCTGTAATCCCAGCATTTTGGGAGGCCGAGGCGGGTGGATCACTTGAGATCAGGAGTTCGAGACCAGCCTGGCCAACATGGCGAAACCCCATCTCTACTAAAAATACAAAAATTAGCTGGGCATGGTGGCGTGTCCCTGTCATCCCAGCTACTAGGGGGGCTGAGGCAGGAGGACCACTTGAACCTGAGGAGGTTGCAGTGAGCTGAGATCGCGCCACTGCACTCCAGCCTGGGCAACAAAGATCAAAACTCCATCTCAGAAAAAAAAGAAAAAAGAAAAAAGGGTTGTATGGTACTTTTGTTAGATATTTAGCATCATTTCCATGTTTATACTTTGTTCTTGTTAGATTTTGAATAATAAAGATGGGTGATGTGACAGGCTTATGGTTTTTGAAGAATAAAATGTCACTACTTAATGATCACATCCATTGTTTTATCCAGAGTAAAAGCGTTTAAAATCAGGAGCTCTGTTAAGAATGTAAACATTTAATGAAGCAGCTAGTAAAAACTTCTTTTTCAATGAAATAGGTGATAACTGTTAGATCTCTAGGTTCAGTTTATTTTGGAGAGTAAGTTAAATACTGAGTTTACTGTGGAAATTGGTTATGGAAAGAGAAGTAATCCTAAGTAAGAAAGATTGAGAAGGAAATTGGAGGTGAACTTCAAAGTTTATTTTAATCATAATGTTTCAGTTCCATTTTCACTTATAGATTTTAATGTTAAATATAGAAATTTTGGGGTTATGTCATACATGTTAGAATCTAGGAAGTATTTAAGTTTGGAAATGCGAGGAGTTCAAGATTGAGTTGGTCATTTTGAAAACCTTCAGAAAAGGCATATTTAAAAGTAATTTTCAGATCTGTTGTATGAAAAGCATGTAGGAAAAGATTTATTTTTAAATCAGATGGAAATATAGAAATCATTGTATGCCCAGCTTCTCAGCTTATAAAAAGATTGCTTATTAACTTGGTACCCAATTCAAGAATTAATAGAACAGATTTTGTGAGGGAAAGATAATTGTTCCTTTTCAGGGAAATATTCTGTTTCAGGATATATTCTGTTGATCAGGACAGTTGAATTGCTGCTTAGATTTTTTGAGATCTAAAAAATTACTATTAGCGTACTGTAATTATTAAAGAGTTTTCCCTCAATTTTCTCTTTTTAAGGTTCTTTTTATCCTCATTTTATTTGAAAACCTTGGCTTTCGACATGTTGGTTTAATGGACCTGTTTATGAAGAGAATAGTAGAAGATCCTGAATCCCTAAACATGAAAAACATTCTATCTATTCTTCATACTTATTCTTCTCTCAATCATGTCTACAAATGCCAGAACAAAGAGTATGTACTTGGTTTTTTTTTTACCTTTTTTATTGCCTTATAACTTATAGAAAAGGTTATAAATCATAAGCTTAATGAATTATTACAAGTGAACACACCCCTAGTCATCATCCATGCCAATAAATAAAACATAGTGTTCCTTACTCATTTATGAAGTTAAACAAAATTTTATTTTATATTTGCTGCCCTTTGTCTTGTTTGTTTCTTTGTTCTTTATAATATATGAGTTAATTCATCATGGGAGTTTTCATTTCAAACCCTCCCAGCTTATCCTCTCAGCTCCTGAGTTCATAGTTCAGTTTAATTTTATTAAAACATTGAAAAATCTGTCTTTTAAAATTTTTGATTTTTTTATTATGGTAAGAACATTTAGTAAATTTTAAAGTGTACAGTACGATATTGCTGACTTTATTATTAACAGTATAGATAATGATATTGTACAGTGGATCTCTAGAACGTAATCATCTTGCATAGCTGAAACTTTATGCCTGTTAAATAGCAACTCCCCTATTTCCCCCTTTCCTCACCCTTGACAACCAACATTATAATCTCTGTTTCTATGACTGACCTTTTAAGATACTTTATATAAGCAGAGTCATGTGGTATTTGTCCTTCTATGACTAGCCTATTTCAGTTAGCATAATGCCCATCAAGTTGATCCATGTTGTAGCATATGGCAGGATTTCCTTCTAAGGCTGAATAATATTCCATTATATGTATATATCACATTTTCTTTATCCATTCATCTGTTGATGGACGTTTAGGTTGTTTCCCTATCTTGGCTATTGCAAACAATGCTGCAGTTAACATGGGAGTGCAGATGTCTCTTTGAGAGTCTTATTTCAATTCTTATGAATTGAAATATATCCACAAGTGAAATCCCTGGATCATACAGGGATTCTGCTTTTACCAAGTGTTCTACTTTTACCAAATGCTTTTTTTTTTTAGCATCAGTTGAAATGATCATATGGTTTTTATCCTTTATTCTGTTGATATGATGTATCATATTGATTGATTTGCATATGTTGAACCATCCTTGCATCCCAGGGATAAATCCCACTTGGTCATAATGAATAATCTTTCTAATGTATTATTGAATTTGGTTTGCTAGTATTTTTTTGAGGATTTTTGCATCAATCTTCATCAAAGATATTGCGCTGTAGTTTTTTGTTTGTTTGTTTGTTTATGTGTTTTTGTCTGATTTTGGTATCAGGGTAATACTGGACTTGTAGAATGAGTTTGGAAGTATTCCCTCCTTCCCTGCTTTTTGGAATAGTTTGAGTAGGATTGGTGTTAGTTCTTCCTTAAATGTTTGGTAGAATTCAGCAGTGACGCAGTTGGGTCCTGGGCTTTTCTTTACTAGGTGGTAGTTCTACTTTTACATTTTTCAAGGAACCTTCATATTGTTTTCCATGCACCATTTTGTATTCCTATCAACATTGTGCAAGGGTTCCAATTTTTACACATTTTCTCCAACACTTGTTATGTTTTGTTTTGTTTTTTTTGATAATGGCCATCCTAACAGGTGTAAAGTGATATCTCATTGTGGTTTTGATTTGCATTTCCCTGATGATTGGTGATGTTGACCATGTTTTCACATACCTATTGGCCATTTGTATGTCCTTTTTGGAGAAATATTTAAGTCCTTTACCTATTTTTAAATCATATTATTATTTTTGCTATTGAGTTACAGTATGTTATAATATATAAACATACTATAAATATATATGAAATATATATATTATGGGATGCAGAAAAAGCGGTACTAATAAGAAAATTTATAGCATTAAGTTTTATATAAACGTATAGCAGTAAGCATAAATATATGAGTTACAGGAGTTCCTTATATATTTTGGATAATAACTCCTTATCATATGTATGGTTTGCAAATATTTTCTCCCATTCTGTAGGTTGCTTTTTCACTTTGTTAACTGTTTCCTTTGCTGTGCAGCTTTTTAGTTTGATATAGTTCTCCTTGTCTGTTTCTGCTTTTGTTGCTTGCACTTTTGGTATCATATCCAAAAAAATCATTGCCTAACTAAACCAATGCCATGAGGCTTCTCCTACACATTTTCTTCTAGGAATTTTATAGTTTTAGGTCTTATGTTTAAATCTTTAATCCATTTTGAGTTGATTTTTGTGTATGTTACAAAATAAGGTTCCAATTTTCATTCTTTTCCATGTGGATATCCAGTTTTCCCAACACCTTTTGTTGAAGAGCATATTCTTTTACTATGTGTAGTCTTGGCAGCTTTGTCTTTTTTATGCTGGTGCCATACTGTTTTAATTACTGTAGCTTTGTAATATATTTTGAAATCAGAACATGTGATACTTCTAGCTCTGTTCTTTTTCAAAATTGCTTTGGCAGTTCAGATCCCTTTGTGGTCCTATATGAATTTTAAGATTTTTTTTTCTATTTCTGTAAAAAAATGCCATTGGAATTTTGATAGAGATTGCACTGAATCTGTAGACTGCCTGGGTTAATATGGACATTTTAACAGTATTAAGTCTTTCAATCCATGAGCGCAGACTGTCCTTCCATTTATTTGTGTCTTTAATTTTTTTCATCCATTTTTTTGTAGTTTTCAGTATACAAGTCTTTCACCTCCTTGATTAAGTTTATTCCTGCCGGGCGCGGTGGCTCAAGCCTGTAATCCCAGCACTTTGGGAGGCCGAGACGGGTGGATCACGAGGTCAGGAGATCGAGACCATCCTGGCTAACACGGTGAAACCCCGTCTCTACTAAAAAATACAAAAAACTAGCCGGGCGATGTGGCGGGCGCCTGTAGTCCCAGCTACTCGGGAGGCTGAGGCAGGAGAATGACGTGAACCTGGGAGGCAGAGCTTGCAGTGAGCGGAGATCCGGCCACTGTACTCCAGCCTGGGGGACAGAGCGAGACTCTGTCTCAAGAAAAAAAAAAAAAAAAAAAAAAAAGTTTATTCCTAAGATTTTATGCTTTTTGATACTATTATAAACAAGATTGTTTTCCCAATTTCCTTTTTGAATAGTTTAAGTGTATAGGAACGCAGCAGATATTTTTACTGCTTCCTTTCTGATTTGGTTGTTTTTTCTTTCTTTTTCTTTTGTTTGCACAATTACTCTGGCTAAGATTTTCAGTACCTTGTTGAATAGAAGTGATGAGAGTAGGCATCCTTGTCTTGTTCCTGGTCTTAGAAGAAAATATTTGTTTTTCATCATCCAATATGATGTTAGCTATGGTTATTCATATATGATCTTACTTATGGTGAGGCACATTTCTTCTATAACTAATTTGTTGAGAGCCCTTAACATGAAATGTTGTTGAATTTCATCAAATGGCTTTTCTGCATCTAATTAGATGGTCATATGATTTTTCTCCTTTATTCTGTTAATGTTGTGTGTCTCATTAATTGACTTGCGTATACTGAACCGTCTTTGCCTCCCAGGGATAAATCCCTTTTATTCGTGGTGAATGATCCTTCTAGTCCTAATATTTTGTTGAGGATTTTTACATCTGTGTTCATCAGGGATATTGACCTGTAGCTTTCTTGTGTCATAATGCATGTGTCTGGCTTTGGTATCAGGGTAATGCTGGCCTCATAAAATGAGTTCTCTGTCTTCAGGTGTTTGGAAAAATTTAAGCACATTAGAAGTATTGTTAATTCTTCTCACAATATTTGGTAGAATTCAGCAATGAAACCATCTAGTCCTGGCCTTTTTCATTGTTGGGAAGTTTTTGATTACTGATTAAATTTCCTTATTCATTATTGGTTTGTTTAGATTTTCTATTTCTTTATAATTCAGTCTTGGTAGGTTATATTTTTCTAAGAATTTATTCATTTCTTCTTGATTATCCAATTTGTTGGCATAAAGTTGTTCATAATAGTCTCTTATGAGCCTTTTTTATTTCTGTGGCATTGGTTTTTACTTCTAGTTAAAATGTTTTGTTTGTCTCTTATTTATTTGAGTCTTCTTTCTTTTTTTGTCAGTCTAGCTAAAGGTTTGTCAATTTTGTTCATCTTTCATAAAACCAAGTCTTCATTTTATTGATTTTTTCTACTTTTTATTGTCTATTTTATTTATTTCTGTTCTAATCTTCATTATTTCCTTCCTTCTGCTAACTATGGGCCTAGTTAATTTGTCTTATTTCAGTTCTTTGAGGTGTAAATTTAGGGGTTTTTTTTGATACCTTTCTTTTTTCTAAGATAGGTGTTTATTGCTATAAGTTTTCTTGTTAGTACTGCTTTTTCTGCATCCCATCATTTTGGGTATGTTATGTTTTCAATTTTATTTGTCTTGAAATATTTTCTAATTTCCCATTTGATTTCTTCTTTAACGTTGGTTGTTCAAGAGTGTATTGTTTAATTTCCACATATTTGTGAATTTTCTAGTTTTCCCTCTGTTGATTTCTAATTGTATTTCTTTGTGATCTGAAAGGATACTTGGTCTGATTTCAGTTTTCCTAAATTTGTTATGACTTGTTTTGTGACCTAACATATAGTGTCTGTCCTTGATAATGATCTGTGTGCACTTGAGGAAAATGTGTGTTCTGGTGCTGTTGGCTGGAATGTTCTGTATGTGTCTGTTACAGCCATTTCATCTGTAGCAGGGGTCCCCAGCCCCCAGGCCATGGACTGGTACCAGTCTGTGGCCTGTTAGGAACTTGGCTACACAGCAGGAGGTGAGTGGCGGGTGAGCATTACTGCCTGAGTTCTGTCAGATCAGCCATGGCATTAGATTCTCATAGGAGCATGAACCCTATTGTGAACTGCATATGTGAAGGCTCTAGGTTGCGTGCTCCTTATGAGAATCTAATGCCTTATGAAACACCCCCAGCATCCCCAGTCTGTGGAAAAATTGTCTTCCATAAAACCAGTGCCAAAAAGGTTGGGACCACTGATCTATAGTGTTCTTCCTTTGTTTTCTTTGATTTCGGTCTGGATGGTCTATAAATTATTGAAAGTGGGGTTATTGAAGTTTCCTACTATTATTGTATCATCTATTTTTCCCTTCAGATCTGTTTTTCTGATGAATTGGCCCTTTTAGCATTATATAATGACCTTGTTTGTCCTTGTGACAATTTTTAACTTAAAGTGTATTTTGTCTGATATAAGTATGGCTACCTTTGCTGTCTTTTGGTTACCATTTGCATGGGATATCTTTATCCATTTCTTCACTATCAAATTATGTGTATGTCCTTGAATCTAAAGTGAGTATCTTGTAGACAAGTTACAGTTTGGTCTTTTTTTTTAATCCATTCAGCCATTTTGTGTCTTTTAACTGGGGAATGTATTAGTCTATTCTCACATTGCTGTACTACCTAAGACTGTGTAATTTATAAAGAAAAGGGGTTTAATTGACCAACAGTTCCACATAACTGGGGAGGCCTCAGGATACTTATAATTATGGCAGAAGGCAAAGGGGAAGCAGTCACCTTCACAAGGTGACAGGAGAGCAAGAGAAAGGGCAAGGAAGTGCCACACTTTAAGCCATCAGCTCTTGTGAGAACTCCCTCACTATTACGAGAACAGCATGGGGAAACTGCCCCCATGATCCAGTCACCTCCCACCAGGTCTCTCCCTCAATATGTGGGGATTAAAATTTGAGATGAGATTTGGGTGCAGGAAGCTGTCCACCCCTTTTCCTTTGTTCTTAACTGCCCTCAGTCATCTGAACCCTGCTGGTTTTGTTAGTATTCCATGTGAGTTGAGATAGAAATCAGCCCCTAGGGCAGCACACCGAAAAAGCCAAATGTTGGTTGCACACTCTGTTCTCTTCCTCCAAGGGAGAAGTCCTAGGCCAAGGTGATTTCTCTGGTGCTGAGCTGTGCTGGCTTTGGAGAGGGGCTAACCTGGGTAAAATGTCCTTCTAACCTGTTGCAGTGCAACTCTTCTTGGTTTTGTTCTTGTCTGGAGTATGACAATCTCTTAATTGGTTTCTGGACTTTTCATAAGGTATTTTTGTCTATGTGTCCCTGTTAAATCAATGATTCTGAGAAGCTGTGAGAGCTGGACCTTCTTGTAGTTCAGTTTTGACCTTAACTATCCATTTGGTCTCAAGCTGCTGCTTTCTATTCTTTTCATTTTAACCATAGCCATGCATTTCTATTATTAAATACAGTAATTCCTCAAACGTGCCAGCTTCTTTCATACCTCTGCTTTCTACCCAGAACATCTTTTCTTACCCTTTGGATCACTCACGGTCCATTAAAAATCAGAAAAGCATATAAAATATCATTTGTTAAAAGAGTGATTAAAAGCATGGACTCTAGAGCTAGGTTTGAGTCTTGCCTAGGTTTGAGTTTCGTCATTGCCATTTGTTAGCTGCTTGGCTTTTGGCAAATTACTTATCTGTGCCTCAGTTTGTTCACTTATTAAAATGGAGATGAGCTGTGTCTAATCTCACTGGGTTGTTACTAGGATTAAATGAGTTCATCTGTGTCAAGTTCTTATGACAATGCCCAGCACATAGTAATTTTTAGATTTGAAAAAAATTAGAGTGTAGGTCACAGAGGCATTGGGGGAACAAACTAGGGCAGTTTTGAAGGTCTCAGTGGCAAGATGCACAGGCCATCTGTTTGTCATCAAATGACTTGACTCCAGCTGCTTGCTTTCCTTTTAGTTTTCTCTCCAGATTTAGATTTCTAAAAGAGAACATCTGATTGACTGAGTTTGGGTCAAATGCCCATCCCTTAAGGGCAGTTAATCAATGAAGTGGTGTCAGGCCAACTAAAAAGCAGCTTCCCACTGTACTGTCCATTGAATGGACAGACTCAGCTCATACTGCATTTTCTGTGTCTTCCCTAATTGTTCCCATCAGGGTCCCTGGGCTTGTCATGTCTTACCCAATCTCTGGTGGAGACTTGACTACAACTTTGTTGTCAAGGCTCCACCAGAGATTGGGTAAGACATGACAAGTGTCACATCATTTGTTGTGGCAGTAAATCTCTCTGCTCCTCAGTTTAGGTAAGCTCTCCAGAGTCAGACCCAGCTGCCTGTTTTTCTGAACTTAGTATAGGACCTGCCAAAGAGTAGACATTTAATAAAGGTTGAAAAATATCCCCCAAATTCAACCTCCCTATACTCCCCTGGCTTGATTTTCTTCTGAGGCTGGCTCCCATTGATGCCTTGCTCTTTCTAGACAATAATATCAAGCTAAGTGGTAATTAAAACTCCAGAAACAGGCCCAGAGGGATTAAGAGAGTAAGTACTGGGCAGGTAAGAGTTTTTCATGTGACTCTAGGCAATCCAAGAGATAACTTGTTCCAACAAAATTGTTATGTTGGAAATAGGTGGGGGGATAACAAAAGTAACAAAGGCTGAGACATTTAATAAAATGGCAGTAGTAAAATTAGTACAGGAGGAGAATCATGAATTTGTCTTTTTGTCTGTCTATTCTGCTTTCATTTAACCTAGTGGTTCTCAAACACGGATGATTTTGCCTCCCAGGGGATATTTGGCAATGTATGGAGACGGTTTTTAGTTGTCACAACAGGAGGGAGGTATGTGCTACTGGCCTCTGGTGGATAGAGGCCAGGGGTGTCACTAACATCCTACTATGTGCAAGATAACCCCTCACAATAAGGAATTATCCAGCCCCAGATGTCAGTAGTGCTGAGATTGAGAAACCCTTACCTAATTCTAAGCCTCACACCTCAACATTTCTTCAAAGGAAAAGTAGGGGCAATATGGCAGATACAGCAAGATTAATTAGTCACCATTTCCTGAATGCTCATGAATGTACAGTTGCCTGGATTTGGTATTTTGAGGGCTATAAAAAAAGAAGTTTGTATTCCCTGTTCTTCCTAGACCACTGATCAAAACAACTCTCTTGTATATCCAGAGGAAGGCAGTACACGGTGGGCACCAAGCAAGTGCTTTATGGAGGAAGGAGAAAGGAAGATGGCAACTTAGGCTGGAGTGGCAAAGGTTTTGGAAGCAGAATAACTCAAAGTATTTGGGAAGAGAATTGACTAGAAGAGATGGATTAGATAGGAGAGTGGTAGGAAATCTGGCTTAGCTTATTGTATATCCACATGCTATACATTAATCCTTATTTCATTTTTGATGGCCCATGGGGGAGAGGGTGTGTTAAATCCAGAGTATCTTGCTGGGCTTGGAACCCAAGGAAGAACTATTTAACATTTAAGCTCTGTTGTTTTGGTCCTTTGGTTTCTTCTTTTCTTAATCTGTATTTACCACCTTATGGATAATCCCACATTTGCATCTGTGGTCATTAGTGTGCTCCTGAACTCCAGACCTGAGTCTCTGTGGGTTGCATATGGTCACTGCACATCCCAAAAGTGTCTCAAGTTCAGTAATTCTGGAAGTCAGCTCATTTTTCTGGACTCATCCTTTTCCAATGACAGGTTCCTCCTCCTGTCTTCCTCATCTAAGTTTATTTGTTTGTTTAGTCAGCATTTGCCAACCACCTGGACACTTAGAAGAAAGATGAATAAGACAGTCCTTCTTGCCAGAGGATTCTGTGTAATGGGTAAGGTAGATATGTAAATTGGCAATTAAATATAGCATGAAAATTCGAGTGATCTAGCATATTAGTCTGTTTTCATGCAGCTGATAAAGACATACCCAAGACTGGGCAATGTACAAAAGAGAGAGGTTTAATGGACTCACAGTTCCACATGGCTGGGGAGGTCCCACAATCATGGCAGAAGGTAAAAGGCACTTCTCACAGGGCAGCAGACAAGAGAGAGCCAAGCAAAAGGGGTTTCCCCTTATAAAACTATCAGATCTCGTGAGACTTACTACCACAAGAAGAGTATGGGGGAACCACCCCCATGATTCAGCTGTCTCCCACTGGGTCCCTCACAATGCAAGGGAATTATGGGAGCTGCAATTCAAGATGAGATTTGGGTAGGGACACAGCCAAACCATATCATCTAGGATATTTGGAAATAGAGGAGGGATATGTCAGGATGCCAGCCTGGTGAAGAGGAGGATCAGGGCATATCAGGCAGTGTTGCCTGGAGGAGATGGTATCTGAATTGATCTTAAAAGATGGAGAGATGGGGGTTTACCATGGAAAGATAAGCAGGAATGAATATTCCAAGTGAAAGGCCCTCTATACGCGAGGCCTGGAGGAAGGAAACAGCAGAGCACATGCAGGGAACAGCACGCAGCATGAGGTACAGGGTGAGGAGTGGGGCAAGAGAAGACCAGAGAGGGGATCACTACCCAGGCTCCCAACTTCCTTGTCCACACCATCCCCTGCCCCCACCTCCCACTGCGTGTTCCAAAAGCAGTCAGTTACCAATTTCAGAAGTGCTGCCTTGCTGTTGTGTGTATGATCTGTTATATTCCTCCCATTTCATCGTAATTCCTGCAGTTTTCCTGGCCTTATCACAGCCCTTCATCCTCCCCAACCCTTCTACCCCTACCCATGGACCTCTCAGTTGATTTCAGTCTCAATGTTAACAAGAGCTTGCGTCCAGGCATATTTGCCCGGCTGTTAAGAATCACTCCTCTGTACCTCCATCTCACCAGTTGCTCACTATCAGGCAAGTAGCATGCGCTTTCAGGGCTCTGCTGAGGTCTTCTTCCCTTATTCCATCTTTTCCACCTATTCAACTTCTTCTCCCAAAAGCTTCTGTTTATTTTCTTTGCGAGATCACAGTACTTTACGTGTATTTCTTCTCTTACATAACTATATGTATCATATGCCCTGAGAGTCAGATTGGCATATGTTGAAAGGGTAGCTACCATTTATTAGTGGTGTCACTCTGGCCCAGCGATTGCACCTGATTTTGATCTTTTCTGTCTTCATTTGTGCTTAATCACATTGTTATACTTTGTAACATTAATTAGCTCTGGGTGGTAGGATTAAGCTTGTAGTTCTTTTAACCCATAGTATTGACAGCTAGATAGTTTTAGTTGGTTATAAAACTGTAGTGGTGGTTCAGGCATTATAGAAAACCTAGCATAATTATGAAAAGGTTCTGGAGCCTGACACCTTGTGTTCTAATACTGCCTTTGCTACTTCCTTGTCTGTGTATTCTTAGACAAGTTACTCAACCTCTAAGCCTGTGTACCCATTTTTTTAAATGAGGAGAATGATAGTAATACCCATAGAGTTTTTTAGTGTGAGTTAAGTGAGTTAAAGTCTATAAAATGTTTCTCGTGCAAGACGTATAGCAATAGCCAATATTTATTGAATGCATATACTTATTATGAGATAACCAACTGTCCAGAACGATGTATGGATACTTACTTGCAAGCCTGATCTTCTTATCTCTTTTCTCTGGAATCCTTAAAGATATTGGCCTTCTGTAAATGTTGGGAAACTGACTTTTCTTTGTTCCTCAGACAGTTCCTGGAAGTTATGGCTAGTGCTCTGACTGGTTATCTTCACTCTGTTTCTTCTGAAAACTTACTGGATGCAGTGTATTCATTTTGCTTGATGAATTACTTTCCCCTGGCTTCTTTTAATCAGCTTCTGCAAAAAGACGTCATCAGTGAGCTGCTGACATCAGGTAGGATGTTACTGCAGAATTGTGACCAAAATAAGACACTACCACTAGCTACCATATGACTCTGAGTGGGGTCTTAGTTGGAGCAGCGTTAGTTGAAATTTGCAGAGCAGGTGTTACTGGGAAAGGGCTGACAATGGTGAAGTCAAAGGATAGTGCTTCAAAGCAACAAACCTACAGACCCTTCTTTAATGACAAGTCCTACATGTAGAAAAAAATAATAAGAAATGCATCATTATTCCTTGTATTTATACTCTATCAATCTATACAAAGGCTAACTGTTCAGGTTGTTCTTTATGCTTTGATCAGAGCTGTTTGTAATTCCTAATCCTTTCTTACCACATTTGAAGCCAACCTAAGTCAACTTTTGCAGCTGCAAACACTTAGTCACTCCTGGCCTGTGATGAGGTAACACCTGTTAGATCAAGAAACCAAACAGCCACCAAATTGATTAGTTCATTTACTCTTGGAACCAAATTCACTGTTGACTTTTAGTCTTTAATATTAAATAAGGCAAAACAATATCCAGGTAGATGTACAAAATTTGAGGATGTGTCTGAGAATAGAGTAGTTCAGAATTTAAAAAAAAAAATGTTATAAAATTCCAAAGTTGAGTTATGAAGAGTCAGTCAATACCACGTGCTGATTTTTCAGGCAGTGTAATAATGGAGAAACAGCCTTGAACCCCAAAAACCTGGATTCTAGTTCCAACTTTGCCTTAACTAATCACGAGGCTTTTTAACATTCCTGGGCATTTCCTTATCTATAAATTGAGGAGTTTAGACTGACCCCTAAAGATATTTGAGGCCTTAAAACATTATGAAGTGCAGGGCTTTGACTTAGACCCTGTGGAAACCGGGGAGACACAGAAAGGGTCCTTGTGATAAGAAAGAGATCATTAGAAATACAAGTGCATTTTTATATATATATATATATTTATTATTTTATATCTATTACTAAATATATATTAATATAGTTTTAAAATGTTGCATTTATTTCTTCTTAATGATATACTCTCTTTTTTATCTTTTAGATGACATGAAGAAGAATGTTCACAAGCTGCATATTTTGGATACTTGTCTAAAACTTGATGATACTGTTTGTCTCAAGGACATAGCCTTGTCACTCCCACAGCTTCCGCGGGAGCTGCCACCGTCACATCCAAATGCCAAGGTGGCAGAGGTGCTGAGCAGCCTTCTGGGAGGTGAAGGATACTTCTCAAAAGATGTGCACTTGCCACACAGTTATCATATTGGTATGGGACATTATATGATTTCCTTTCATTTTATTGTATTTATTTTCCCTTTTTTTTCAGATAAAAAAAATAAGTATTTGTGGCAGCAGTTTAGTGTAGTGCAGCATTGCCTGTGGAACTGGCCTGATTGTTGCCTCATAAAATTCTTGTGACCAGTAAATGAAATTCTACACATTTTTATGTGTCTAAAATCCCGAGACTAGTATCTGACACATGGTTAGCTCTCAATATATTTTAGCTACTGCTATTATCATTATTGGTAGTACTATTAAACATTTTGAAACAGAAAATCCCTTGGGGCTGGTCGCGGTGGCACACGCGGTAGCATGTGGAGAGGCTGAGGCAGGCGGATCACTGGAGCTCAGGAGTTCGAGACCAGCCTGACCAACATAGTAAAATCCTGTCTCTACCAAAAAAATACAAAAATTAGATGGGCATGATAGCATGTCCCTGTAGTCCCAGCTACTCAAGAGGCTGGGGTGGAAGAATTGCTTGAACCTGGGAAGTTGCTGCAGTGAGCTGAGATCATACTACTGCACTCCAGCCTGGATGGCAGAGTGAGACCGCATCTCAAAAAAAAAAAAGAGAAAGTCACTTGGAGCAATGTTTGAAAAATTAATATCAATTCTTTCCTTTCAGATTTTGAAATCAGAATGGACACTAACAGGAATCAAGTGCTTCCATTTTCTGATGTGGATACAGCTTCTGCTACAGATATTCAAAGGTTGCTTACATATATTTCATTTGCTGGGTTTTCCGAATTTAAATCCTAATTATAAAAGACTTGACATTAAATAGCGGTAGTAAAGCTAAGACTTGATGTTTGTATGGAGCCTGCAGCACACCAAGAGACTTCTCATCCATCAGTGTATTCCTTAGAAAGTGTCAATGTGGACATTATGGTTGAATACAGTGGACTTCAGTGGGACCATTTAATGAGACAGACTTTTTAAAATTAAGTTTTGAAGCTACAGTTCAATAAAACAATACTAATATAATTGAAACTATCAATGCACTGTAAACTTTGGACAAGATAATATAATAGTGATCATAAAGAATAAAGACTTGAGGCTTCTACAGAAATACCCAATCAATATTTTGCTCTACCACCAAGACTTTTCCAGAGGTAGAGAAACTGTAGTTTTTCAATTAAACTGTATTTCTATGGGTCAGAGCACATTGAAGCTAATCCTAAGTTGTTTCCTTGGCTCACACATTACAAATAGAGTGTCTCTGGGGAGAAATCGGATGCTATGCCATGAGAGAACATCCTGCCTCTTCAGTAGATGCGTAAGATCATGCCATCATTGCACACACCTGTGGGCCAGTTACCCTTTATGTAAAGGCTCTGCTACATGGATCCTGGCCCCAAGGGACTTAGATCTCCTGTTACTCCACTGGACACACACACACATAAGTACGATAGAAACATACAGAAAAAAATCTGTAGGGATCCAAACTCTTATCTGCCCATCCCTCTTCATTCACACACAGTTCTGTGACTCACCTCTTTCTGAATGCATCTAGCTTATTTCTTGGCCATCTTTTCAAGTGCTGTCTTTCCTATCAATGCTCCCCATCTCCCCTCAGAAGAGGCTTTCTCTCTGACCTCATTCCAAGATCACTTTTCTTTTTCAGGTGCTCCACTATTCTGGCATAATCAAATAACAGTTGTTCTCAGCATAAAGTCATGAGAAGTGAAGAATGTGAGCATTCCTTTAAAGACATAAAATTTGTCATATAACAGCCAGAGTATAGGTGAAGGCAGTAAGGATATAAATGTCTTTTTTTTTTCTTTTTTTCTCCCAGTTAACTTAGTATTTCCAAAGCGCCAGAAACAATGAAAAAACAAATTATACCTTCCACATTTTTGTTACATTTACAGATTTTATTTTTTTAACAGTCTTGCCTTTCTCTTGGTGTTTTCTTTCTTGTATTTAAACTCCTAATTCTGTTTTTTACATGCTGCTTTCTCTGAGAGATAATATATGCAAGAAGAGCATTTACTATTTGGTATTATTTACACCATTACTACTACTGGTAGAATAAATAATTATACTGAGATCAGAAATCAGCACTGCATAGAAAACCCTTAAAATTGGTGCTTTCATATCTGAAAATTTTCCGCTTCAAAAATGTAGCCATCCTTAAAGGGAACTGAGAGGTAACTGTGTACAATGTGGTATATTTTTGGTTTATAAAGTAGCCTTGTATAGTGGAATATCTGCAGAGGCCAAGTAAGAGAAGTGAAGGACTAAGACAGGAATATCGAGGATTGCGGTCAGTGGAGAGCTCAACTTGGAAATCTCCAAAGAACAGGAATGCAGCAAGACTAAATGGTAATATCGATAACTGTTCTTGTTTTGTTTATTTTTGTTTTCAGAGTAGCTGTGCTATGTGTTTCTAGATCTGCTTATTGTTTGGGTTCAAGCCATCCCAGAGGATTCCTTGCTATGAAAATGCGGCATTTGAATGCAATGGGTTTTCATGTGATCTTGGTAAGAAAAAAATGCAAATGAAATATTCTTTAATTACTGATGTACATTCTAACAGCTGCCAGGAATCCTGTGGTTGAGACTGGTTACTAGGATTAGAGGAATTGTCAGCATTATTGGAATAAGTGCTTTAGTTACTGTTTCTTTGAAAAAGAACATTGCTAGTACACAATTTGGGTTCTGCTCAGCTGATTACTGGCATTATTAGAGCTTTTACAAATGTTGTTTTGGTCAGCTTTAATCCTTTTCTGCTAAGAGGAAGAATGCAAATAATATATTTTCATATTTAAGACACACAAAACCATATTTAATTTCCAGGTTATCTTGAATAAGGGAAGGAAAGATGTTAAACCTTTGTTTTCATGGCCTGTGTGAAGCTGTTACAGGATGTTTGTTGCCAGAAAAGGCTGGATGGTTCTAAGAGGATGGGTCTTTCTCTTCCCTCTTACACTTCAATTTTATTTTGTACACCACAACTTCTCTTGAACAGCCTCTTCAGATGTTTCTAGGTAGCAGGAACCTTACAAATACATTTATATATATGTTGCTGTTGGAATCTATCTAAATGCCACTCATTTGGTCCTGCGCATAATGTAAGATGTAAACATTCCAAATCTATTATTATACTTCAGTATCTAGAAATGGATTACGTGTGGACTATTGAGATTAAGATGACTCCTTTCTCTTAGTGGGCTACTATTTAAGACTTTGTTTTTTATATTGCTGATTATGTATATTCTAAGGAAGATTTTCTCAAGAAAGCAATTTTTGCACCATTTAGAGGACCTTTAAAATTTGTATAATTTTCACAGTTAAAGCTTTCTTAAACCTTAACATGTAGTCTTATGCCTTTAAAATATGAGTAGTTGTAAGGTCACATTTACTTTCAAAAAGCTATTTTCCTCATGTTATTTACTATGTTTGGATCTCTAAACTAGCTCTAATATGAGCATCGTCTCACAAACTGATTGTTTTCCTCTTTCTTTGGTAAGGTCAATAACTGGGAGATGGACAAACTAGAGATGGAAGATGCAATCACATTTTTGAAGACTAAAATCTATTCAGTAGAAGCTCTTCCTGTTGCTGCTGTAAATTTGCAAAGCACATAATCAAGTGAAAATCAACCTTTCATATTAGGAGACATGCATTTGTAAAAATAATAAAGACGACAATTCAGTTGTCAGTGGTATTAACCTCTCTGCTAAGACAAAAAAACTTACCTCAGTTCACTATTAAAATTAATTTTAAGAATGGAAGAAATGTTGTTACTGCCATTTTAAAATATGCTGAGAAAATTCCAGAAGGGTTATTTTTCCAACCACACTTATTCCCTCTAGTGCCCAGATATTTGAGAAATTTGTGAGCTGTACATTTCACCTTTTCATCTTTGATCTATTAAAAACTGGTTTCTTAGTTGTGAGGGGTCACAGGCAGGTTGATTTGAGTAGTCCTTGTGTTTGGAATCTGAATATTGATACTCCTGCTCTCAGCTATTCCTAAGACTTGGGGTTATGCCTTTAAATCATTTTCAAGCATTGGCCAAATAATAATTGGACTAGGTTCTGAAGTTGTCGAGTGTGTAAGAATTAGTGAGGTAGCCTGTTGAAAATGAATGAGGATGGTATTTGTATTTGTAATAAGCACCGCAGGTAGAGATATTTCATGGGTTACAATAAGAGAAACACGGATGAGATAATGTGTAGATGGCAAGGAGTCTTGCTGTTGTTGGGTCCTTCCTTTCTCTTTCTTTTTTCCCCCTCACCCGTCCCACAATTTCATGAAGTCTTTTAAATTAAATACATAGCGGAATTGTGTTGTGAATCAGACCTGAGGACTCTTTTTTCAATTATGTGTGTTCATTCTTTGTTCAAATATTTGTCCAAATTCAACTACTTTGTTCAGTATGCCTGTCTACCTGGTATGTGTCTCGCTGGGGATATAGTGATGAGTAGGTGTGGTCTTTTGTGGAACTTACAGCGTGGTTTTGCAAGTTGGTGTTATTCTACCCCCAAGTACACAGACATGCAATTACTAGACATCTTAGTATTTGACAAGCACTGCTAAGTATTCATTTGTGTGCTGTCTTTTCATGATCTGAACCCTTTGAGGTGTAGCTACTATTATGATTCCCTCTGTGTCTTCATTTCCTCTTCTCTAAAATCAGGATAGGTCATTTGCCCAAGGCTACACAGAGTAGGGGAGGGCTAGAGTTTGAATGTGAGCTGACATGGGCTCGTAAGAAAATACAAAAACTGGGGCAGGCGCGGTGGCTCACGCCTGTAATCCCAGCACTTTGGGAGGCCAAGGTGGGCAGATCATGAGGTCAGGAGATCAAGACCATCCTGGCCGACATGGTGAAACTGCATCTCTACTAAAATACAAAAAATTAGCCAGGCGTGGTGGTACATGCCTGTAGTCCCAGCTACTTGGGAGGCTGAGGCAGGGGAATCGCTTGAACCCGGGAGGCAGAGATTGCAGTGAGCCAAGATGGCACCACTGCACTCCAGCCTGATGACAGAGCGAGACTTTGTCTCAAAAAAAAAAAAAGAAAATGCAAAAACTATAAGAATATGACAACAGCTGCCAGGTTGTATCAGTTTATCCAGCTTGCATTTAGAAAAGGTTGAAAGGAAATGTAGTGATTATTTAATTGTTACTTCCCTCATTTTATGGATGAAGAAGATAAGGCTCAAAGAATTTTCCTTTCCTGAAGTCTCAACTATGCCATTGGTTTCCACATCATTTCATCCTTGCCTGCTCTTCAGCTTGTGTCCCGGGAGATCAGGCTTCTGGTTCCAGATTGGACAGCCTCTGGTTTTGTACACTTGGCCAAGTGATTTAACCTCATAAGCTTCAGAACAAGATGCAAATATTCTGTTATTAAAGAAACTAAGGTTTTTTTCTTTAAATGTTTTGGGTGGCTAATTATGACTCCTCTTCAAAGGATTTGACAAATTTGCGAATATTTATGACCACTTTTTAGGGTAGTAATTTTCAGTTTGTTATAGTTAACCTGGCAGATAAAAAGGCATCCCTCTTTTACTAGCATTCTAGTGTTAGCATTCTTCATTGCTTTGTGGCAATGAAAGAGAAAGGGGCAAAGAGCTGATGAACATGAAAAAAGTTCTACTTGTAAAGACATCCACATTCAAACAGATGAGATGGTTTTGCCTTTCAAATTAGCAGTGTTTTTTTTTTTCTTTTAAGAATTACAATGCTGACGAAGGTGTAATGAGGCAAGTACTTGCATAAGCTGTTGGTAGACTGTAAATTAATACCTTTCTGGAATGTACTTTGTGGAGTTTTCTTCTCCCATAATTTAAAAAATGGCTTTATTAAAGTATAATTGACATATAGTAAACTGCATATATTTAAAGTGTACAATTAGATCAGTTTTGACATACACACACACACACACCCCTGTGAAACCACGATCAAGATAATGAATATATCTATCACCTCTAAAAGATTCCTCTGTCTTTGCTTTTTCCTCTGTCCTCTAAAAACCACTGATCTATGGCACACATAGAAAAAGTATTAGGAAAGATATTAAATACTAATTTTGTGTGAGATATCCAAATAATTTTTTTCAGAATCCTTAATGAGTAGCTTGCTCTTGCTCTAAATATAACTATAAGATATAAAATTGTATTCTTGAAGTGGCTACATGCAATTCTTTTATTTTTTTAATTTTAATTTTTTGTTTTTTAAAGATGGGGTCCTGCTGTGTTACCCAGGCTGACTTCAAACTCCTGGGCTCAAGGGATCCTCCTGCCTCAGCTTCCCAAGTAGATAGGACTGACTATAGGTGCAAGCCACTGTGCCCAGCTCAATTCTTGATTGAGGTGTTTTATTCAGTTCTCTGAATTCTTAGTAGTTACCATTGAATAGAAACTTTCTTTACACAAAGATGATGAAACAGTTTAGAACTTTTAAAAAACATTCAAAAATTGAAAATGTTATATATACATAACCTAACAACTCTTCTTGTCATTGACAAAATGTGATGGTATTTTTTTGTGATAATACAAGTGGACCTCAAATACAATTGAAGTTTTCATATCGAGTATTTCCAAATAACAATGACATTCCAATTTATAGAATGTTACGCATTGTGACAGTTGTCACCCTGCAACTAGCTTGGACATCTCTAAGCAAATAGAAGTTTCTGTAGGATAGAGATTTGGGGCATCTACTTGGAACTGTACCTACGAGGAGCTGGCATTCCTCAAATCCCAACCGACTGCACTTTTCCATGAAATTACCCAGCAGTTATGATGGCCAGTGGCTCACTCAGCTGTGAGCCACTTAGGTAGCTGGCGAGGTGACCGGACACAGCCTTGTCTTCACACAGCACATCACAACAGGGCAGCAAAGGACAGATCTCTCTCATACTCTTTATTCATAGGGCCTGAGAGGTAGACCATCAAGACTCCAGCCTGTTTGGGCTACCTTCTAGGGCGACCTAGGTGTGGAGCTTGCTGGCCAGGAGGGCAGTAACTACCCAGAAGACAAGAGATGGCTATCTCTTTATGCACTTGTAACCCATTTTTGCACACAGGTGTGCTGTGACTCACTGGTGGATCCAAAAAAAAGCTGAAGCCTACATTTCCCAGAGTCCCTTTCAGCTTGAATTCCAAATGTGACTTAGCTTCCTCCATGCAGATGTACCTACTTGAAACTGGGAAGGCCAAATGAGATGGAGATGATGTTTCTGCCAACAAACAGCCACAGAGCATTTAATTTTTCTAGAATAGCAATAACAGAGACCCCAGGGTGTGGTGTGGCAGGACAAGGAGCGTCCATTTTGCTGGTGGAGATTGTGGCTAAAGTAATGTGGCTCTGGAGCCAGCAATGGGTGGCATGTTCATGACTTCCCAGCTTCCAGGCTATAAGCAGAGATAGCATCTCTTCTGGACAGCCAGTTCTGTGATTGTGTTCTGGGAGTCATTCCTGGAAGTCAGACTAAAGGCTGCTCCTTCAGCTCTTCCATTCATCTTGTAAGCAGGAGGCTTCTGTGCGTGGCCAGAAACTAACAGAAGCACATTGTGTCTAAACTAGGTTACAGTGGTTTCTGTTACCAGGAAGTAAATCCTGATTGATAAAGATACTACAATATGTGCACATATATATGTTATAGAATCAAAAAAAATTGGATACTTTGCTTTAAAAGTTTGTGTATTTTGCTTTTAAAGAATGTCCCTCAGGGCCGAGCACAGTGACTCACACCTGTAATCCCAGCATTGTGGGAAGCCAAGGCAGGAGGATTGTTTGAGCCCAGGAGTTTGAGACCAGCCTGGCAACATGGCAAAACCCCACCTGTACAAAAAATACAAAAATTAACTGGGTGTGGTGGCATGCACCTGTGGTCCCAACTACTCAGAAAGCTGGGGTGGGAGGATCACCGGAGCCTAGGGGGTCGAAGCTGCAATGGGCCAAGATCATGCCACCGCACTCCAATCTGGACAACAGAGTGAGACCGTGTCTCAAAAAAGAAAAAAAAAAATTAGAATTTCACTCAGGGTTATAGACACTTGATGTTATGCAGACCCACTAGGAACACCTATGTATACTGCTGGCTGCTTTTACGTGTCACACCACCCTGAGCAGGTTTCTCTAGGCAGTAATAAAGCTTCCGAGGCAGAGGAAGGGAGAAGCCAACACACCTGCCTTTATTTTCCACTTGTTCTCCTTGCACCCAGTTTTCACCGCACTTCCCCATGCTTTCACTACAACTCTGCCAGGCTCCTCTCAGGCAATCTCTTTACACCAGGGGCCACCTAATCCTGAAGAGGGAAGGGAAGATAGTGTCAAAATTTCACCCAATTATTCCAGGCAATCCATTTCTCTCTCTCTCTCTCTCTCTTTCTTTTTTGCTTAAAAGAAGAATAGAAGAAACACATGTAATGTATTAAATGTATAAATAGAGCTTTCACCTTGTCATAACTTTTAAGTTAAATTAGACAAAGAACCAATGCTATTCTATTCGAGGACCTTTGAAGTGCTCAGATGTTGCTTATACTGATCAGAAGAATATTCCTTCTATCTTATTAAATGTGAGTCCTGAAGAAAACCTAGTGTTAAAGAAAATCAATTAAAGATAAATAAAACAGAGGGGCAAAGCCCCGTTCACCAGCTTGGGTTCAGATGAAGTTCCCCCCACGGCCCCTGCTCCTGTGCTGTTGCAGGCCGTTGTAACGGGAGTTCCACGTTGTGCAGGCCACAAGCCAAGCCTTGGATGTACCTGCTTTTTATCCAGCTGCCCCAGGGTAGAGCTCTGCACAGACCACAGTGCCTTAAGAGAGGATAGTAACACCCCTCAGTGTTTTCCTTAGAGTGCTCCATGCGCTACAGCCATTTTTCAAAGCATCCCCCAGGCCGGGGTTAAGGCAGAACAGGTTTAGCTCAGTAACATTTCTTGAGTGATCTTGTAAATGAGTAGCTTGAAAGAAAAACAGCAACTAAGCAGTGCGGTCACATTTTTTGAGAATACAGAGGCAAAATTACTTGTGAATGTACTTGCTCATTTTTCCAAAGGACGTACTCTGTACACTTAGAAGTATGCCACTCACATGGGGCTCTTCGTAGCAACACAACCCAAACAAGATATTTCTGAAGCTCATCTTTAACTGTGGTTTGATATCATCTTGATTTTCTTAAAATTTTTTAAAGTTGTGATAAAATATGCAACATAATATTTACCATCTTAACCATTTTTAAATGGACAGTTTGGTGGCAGTGAGTACATTCACATTGTTGTGTAACAACCACTATACCATCCAGCTCCAGAATCTTTTCAACTTGCAAAACGGAAACACTGACACATTAAACAGTAACGTTCATTTCCCCTTTCCCCCGGTGCCTGGCAACCACCATTTACTTTCTGTCTCTGTGAATTTTACTACTCTAGACACCTTATAGGTGGAATTGCTCAGTATTATCCTTTACTGACTGGCTTCTTTTAGTTAGCATAATGTTTTCTGGCTCACCCGTGTCATGGCGTGTGGCAGTATTTCCTTCGCCCGGGCACTTTGGGAGGCCAAGATGGAAGGATCACTGGAGGCAGGGAGTTGAAGACCAGCCTGGATAACATCGCAACACCCCCATCTCTACAAGAAAATTAAAAAGGCTTGAGCCCAGGAGATTGAGCCTGCAGTAAGCCATGATCATGCCACTGCACTCCAGCCTGGGGAAAGAGTGATACCCTGTCTCAAAGAAAAAAAAAAATTTCCTTCCTTTTAAAGATGGAATTATATTCTATTGTATGTATATACCACATTTTGTTTATTTGCAGATGGGCCCTTGGATTGTTTCTACCTTTTGTATCTCTGTGTGTGTGTGTGTGTGTGTGTGTGTGTGTGTGTGTGTGTGTGTGTGTGTGTATTTCTAGAAACTTGTTATTCTCCTGAGTGTTAAACTGTTTTAAGTGTTTGGTTTTTCATTTCTAGAACATTTTCCTATCCTAAAGTTTATCTATCTAGTGATCTGTCATCTATCATTTTTCCTAAGGATCTTTACTTGTTTTAATGAAGTATAATATATGTTATCATAGTATATTTTATGTACCCTCATATCCTTTCACTGTGGATTTAATTTTTAGAAAAAACAAAAAGTCTCATAGGGCAAATTCATTAAGCTGAGTGGGTGATTAAGTTAACAATAGAAATGAGCATGTATTAGGTGCCTACTATGTGCCAGGCACTGTGCTAGCATTTCACACCCATTATAGCATTCAGTCTTTACCACACCCCTGTCTGGTGGTTATTAATGATTACTAATATTCATTTTATAGATGAATAAACTGATACTCAGGGCCTTAACTGCCTTTCCTAGGGGTGTACAACTAGAAAAAAGCCAGAGCCAGATCTGCACCGAAGTCCTTGTGACCCCAGAGCTCATGCTTGTATCATCGCACCAGTGTTACTCAAGCTTTCCTGGTGATTACAGTCACATGTACTTGACAAAACCACAAACTGCTGGGCCTGTCCCAGCAATACTGAATCAAAATTTACAGAGGAGGGACCTGAGAGATTACACTGCTTGAACAGCTTGGTACTGGGGAACCAGAGATCAACTCCAGCCCTTCTGTTAGCTCTTAGTGGGCTGGTCAGCTGGATCTAGAAGCCAAACTGACAGCAGGCGGATTAACAAGAGAAAAAATGTATAAATTATACTAGTTTTACATGTACCTGGGGGATCTTCACAAGAGAGTGAAGTCTGAAGAAGTGACCAAAGTGAGATATACTTTTTAGACAAAGAGTGATACATTTGAGAAGAAACAACAGGAGAAAGAAAATTTGGCTAGGACAGTAAAATTTTCTAGGGGAGTCACAGGAGATATATGAGGGGGTGTAAAGCAAGTGGAAGATAGAGGTTATTTTGTTCATGTGTTTGTTTATTCAGGTTCATTGCAGCCTCCAAGTCTCCAAGTCTCTGGTGATAAGGCCTCTTTTCTCACCCTGGTGTGGATAAATCTCAGGGCCTTAGAAGAGTATCCATCCCAGAGGATTCTTTATCCCTTGCTCCATACAGGAAGAGACAGATCAGCTCTGCCTTTCTGAAACTAGAATTTCTCCATTGTTTTCCATTAGAAATAATCAACATACAAATTTTTGGATGGCACATCCTTCACTCCTCCAATGGTATCTACCATATTTTTGTGAAACATATAACAAGCTTCTAAGGTAATAAGATTAGGTTGTGCAGATCACAAATAGCTCTGAAGGCAGTTCCTATAGCAGAGTCTCAATTGTTATGAGCATTAGCTATTGGCATGATAGAATAGGCTTCAAAGTGACTCCTTTGAAGGACAAGATTTACTTGAATGTTCTGCTTTAGAATCATTAAAATGAGCAGCCTCACTGCCATGTGGGCTCTATGCACAGTAAGATTAAGAGAGACAGCATTTTACAGTGAAAAGAGTAAGTCAACCCTGGTTTGGGATCCGGATAAATCTCTTCTCAGAGCCTTAGTTTCTTCATCTGTAAAATGGATTAATACCCAATTTGGAGGACTATTGTATATATTAGAAATAACTATGTATGCCTTGTCATGTAGTAGATGCTCATAGCAGTTCTTCTAACAATGAAGCAAAGTCCCTGTGGTGTACGGTAAATGTGAACCACTCCTCAGCAGTCATCCTTGTGTGCTAAGCTAGTGGACCAGGATTTCCAGCTAAAGTAGATGTGGAACCGAGTCTTGAAAAATGTGTGTAGAGAAGCTTCTATACTTTTCTTATGTGGATGGCGGTGGTGAGGGGGCGGTGGCAGGTGCGGCTGCAATACTTAAAAAGGAATTCTATTGTGGCAATAAATGAATATGGCAAGAAATGAGTGTGGCAAGAAATGAATGACAATGGCCCCTAGGTGGTGCTGAATCATCATTTGAGTGCAAGCCGGACACTTGGTATTTGCGGAGGTGACTTCCCTCTGGAGAGCAGGACAGCTCCCTGGGATGTCTGGGAAAAAAGACCAGACAGAAAAGAGTCTTTTCACTAGGAGCGGGTGCACAATACTCTTACCCATGAGACCCCGTCGGGTCTTCGGTTTGCTTTAGTTGGAAACAGGAAGAAGGGTCAGGCCAACTTGTATTCATTTGCTGAGAGCTGTTGGAGCCGTGACTGATTCTGACAGATCAAATACCATTTATAACACTCCTGTGGGGGACACTTTAGCCAGGGAGGTTAGTGCTAGCCCCTCCAGAGACTAAGTATGTTTGCGGGATGTGAGGACCCCTGAAATATACAAATATACATGTTAATGAATTTTAATGAAAATAACCCATTATTGTTTTCTGTGCAACACTGCATTTCTCAGCTACACCTGTCCTTTCCAACCTCAATTGCTGGGCAGCCTATTTTTCTTTCGGCATCAGAAGCGATAGCATCTGGGAAGTGAGTCTGATGAATTCTGCCTGGCAACCAACATCTTTCCAACTGCCAGATCCTGGGGGAAGAAACGGAGATGCTCTGGAGCTGGTTCAGGGCCAGAATGCACCTGTCCTCGAGGACCTGGTGATGGGGAAAGGAGGCTGGCCAAATGCAGAACTTCTGAAACTCCACTTCCTGAGTTCATTTCCATTTTGGCAAAATGTGACTTTGGTTTCCAAGGGAAGGAGTTTGCATGTATTAAAATGCCTCAGTGGCTGAAGTTGCTTTGTGTCCTCCACGAAAGCCTCCTGCCATCAATTCCCATCTCCCAACACATTTTCAACTGTGGTGTTTTGGGAAGGTAACCATAGCAACTAATCTTATTCAGAAATAACTGGACCTAGGCAGTAGACGGCGAGGTAACCCCATGGTAATTTTCAGTGGAAACCCAATATTGATTCTAACAATTGTACAGGCTGAGCACTGTTAGCTATTTACTAAGCTCTGTTCTCTTTAAGATATTTGATTCCCACAACAACCCTATGAGGTAGTCATCATTATCCTCTTTAACACTCGAGAGTTGGCCCATGGTTGTACAGCTAATTAAATCTGCTGGACCCTGAAATCAGTTTTTTCTCCTATGCAGACCTGCCTTCTGAGGAAAACTGGAGAGGTGCCTTCCAGTGTCTATTCTGCAGGTAGTAAAAGTGAGTCACAGAGTCCTGGAAATTGTTCAAGGCAACAGCAGAGCTGCAGATCCTCTGCCCTAATCCCACTGATGCCTTTCTGTTATATGTAGAGCTTTAGAGCTCTCAAGATTATCTCATCTATTGCTCACAGCAGGTCTTTGTGATGATTATATCTATTTATAGATGAGAAAACTGAGACATGAAAAGGTTAAATGGCATTTCTCAAGGTCACCAATTACTATATTGAAGAATAAGAAATAAAATCCGTTTCTAATTCTCTGCTGCCTTACTAGATGTGGTGCTTTAAAAATATTTCATCCACTTATCCCTTTCAGAATGTATTAGGTACATTAGGTGCCATATATTATGTGTGGTTGACAAGATTTTCAGGATTAACTTTAATTCATCAGAGATAAACTTTATATCTAATGGGATCATCTTTATGGAAATACTGTTTATGAGTATAAATGTTTTTATGTGAGAATTATATATTCTAATGAATCTTTAAAAATCCATAGTTCGTGTGTTATAGATGCAAGATCATAAATTTATCTCTGTAAATTGCCTAAAATGATGATAGAGAAGGGTGTTATGCTGAAAATTTTTAGCAATGTAAAAGCTACAATAGTCTCAAGAGAAAAATGATCTGTAATCTTTAACAGAGCCACCTGCCATGCATAGGGCCCAGAGCATGGAGAGGAAGGATGGGGGCATGACCCCAATCCCAGAGGGCATGTTCGGTGGCTTAGATTTGTTCACTTAATGGGGTAGAGACACAACTCACAAAGTGACACCCAGAAGCCTAGACTCCAAGTTCCTTTGAAAGCTTGATGTAGACCCTTCAAACACTGGTCGGGGGTGGGAGTGCGGGGTGAGAGTAGGAGGTGTGGGAGGGTCACTGGAGATAGAAGCCTGACTCTTGCCTGGAAAAACTCAAAGGCAGAAGGCTGCCTGGAGCTGCTTCTGATGGCAGAGCAAAAACAGGTGGCTGTAAGAGGGCTTTTGGCTTCCAAGTTTTGCAGGGGAGAAGGAATGGCATGGATGCATAATATTTCCTGTGGATTAAACGAGTGCCAAAGAAACTAGCAGGCTTGAGTCATCCTGAAAGGCACCTGTCCTAGGGAACGTCCTGCCCAAGCTCAGAAATCGCAGCAAAAAGAGGCAGTATGGGGTCTTCACAGTCAGCCTGATGTGCATTGTGGGGGTCAGGTCAGGGAACACTGTGGTGTAAGAAAGACACGCCATGGAAGGAGAGGTGGGAGTAGAGGTGTCTCTTAAGAACCCACAAAAGTCACTCATGTGAGGAGGAGCCAGCACTTGGACATTGAGCACACAAAGGGCATCCTCGCAGACTCTGCAAAGGTCACCGGTGAACGGACCCATTTACCTCCAGTCTCTCCTCCCTGTCTGGTCCTGGAGACACCAGAGGCAGCACAGTGAGCTGGGCAGGAGGAGCAGAAAACAGAACAAGGTGGGCAAACAGCAAAAAACGATTCCACGGCCTCCTCCCTCTGCTGCTCATTACGGAGTTGGAAGAAAGGAAGGAATCTTAAATTGGGTGGAATCTTAAATTGGGTAAGAGTTGAATATTTTGAGAATAGATCAGGTGATGAGCTTTTTAATACCTTAAAATGAGGCTCTTCTAATAGCCATGTGCAACCAAAAATACTCTGGCATATGCCGGAGATGGCCTCTCTGAGGTGGGAAGGGAGAGCTGGCAGAGCCAGCATGGTGGGCAGGGGAGGGAAGAAGATGGAGCTCTTTCCAGCCTGCTGGAGCTGCTGACCCAGCCCATTCAATTAGCTACTGTCCCCTAGTAAGAGCCTTCCAAGTTAATCGAATGAACCCCTGGATTTCTTCTTGCTCTGTCACCCCCAGCAGCGGGGCTTACTCTAGAGTTTAGATCCTATGTGTTCTTTTTCTTTTAACATCTGGTGCAAAAAACACCCCCTGGCCTCTTTCACTTGATTTCACATTTTCACTTTTAGAGTTATTTCCAAGTAGAAAAAGCGACTTTTCCCTAAACTGCAGGCAAGAGCTGCAAACTGCCTCTAGGTGACTTTGTTGGACCTTCAGAAGGAAGAATCTGAAGGGAGTAAACATTACAATGAGAAAAGATTATCTCTTACAATAAAACATCCTCTCATACTGTCTGTAATGGCATATAATGTTACACGGACCCGAACAAGATGTATTCATCTGCAATTATTTATGCTCACCAGGGAAAAATTATTTCTTTGTTTATTGTTTTAATCATGATTAACCAGCAGTGTAATGATAGGGTGATAATGATAACATGAAGAATGAAATGTTTGAGAGGTGCCAATGGAAGGCAAGATGCTAACCCTAGATGCTGAAAGTTTCTGGTAGAACACAGAGGCGGGATGTCTATTCTTTAGTGGTGTGTGTGTGGTGTGTGTGTGTGTGTGTGTGTGTGTGGTGTGTGTTGGGGGAAAGGCATGGTATAGGGGATACATTTATCCTGAACAAGGACCAGATAGGAGTGGCCCAGTGCTCTTCTGACTTTCAAAGCCTGCTTTGCATTCAAGTTCAAGAGCTTAGGGCTCTCAAAGATTTATTTTTCCTTCCATTCCTCCCACCTGAATGAGAACAAATCCTGATTAGAGCTACAGGGATCTTACTCGCTTGTGAAAATGGACATGTAATTGTTTCTGAAAGGCTGTCTTTCTTTCTCAGAAGTTCCGGAGAATTCCAGCTTCCCAAGGGCTGACCTTGAGTCATCAACACACCCGTTTTCCACCTTCTCAGCTCTGGAACAGGGTTTGGTTCTGTGGCTTATGACTTTCCCAAGGTTTCTGAGCTCAGTCCAGCCAGTAAAATATGTCTCCCCTTCGCTTAAGGAAGCAAAATTTTGTGGGCAAATTCTCAATCATGGCAAATCTTCAACTTTTATATCTGGCTTTGGTTTAAAGAAATGGTTGAAAGTGCCTCCCATCTAGCTTTCGTGAATGATACACTCTTTTTGATTAAATGTAGGCATGAAGAGTTAATTTTCTCTTCAGATAAAAACGAACTCTGAAGGCAGTTCCAGTAGAAAAGTGCACCCAAATATTTCTAACAATGACGGCATCACGGGAATAAGTGTAAGGCAGGTCTCCCAGGAAGACTATTTGAAACCTAAACCTACAGACACAACGTAAAATACGGTAGTCACCATTTTTCCTCAAAGGTTGATTAAATGAAACACTTCAACTTTGGGGTAAGTATTATTAATCCCCACTTTATAGATGAACAAATTCAGACATAGACTTACCAGCCACATGGCTTTGAGCAAGTAATTTAAATTTTTAGATTTGATCCCAGAGCCATATATCATATATGACATAACTTGTACCAACCAAACAGAAAGCAAGCCACTTTCAAACAAAAGCTTTATCGATTTTCTCTTATTTATATACTAGGATGTGAAGGTAACAATACATTTTACATGGGTACCTTTCTATCACATTGGAATGAATTTCATAATGAATGAGAAAGGCCCAATTGCCCTTCATTTTTGTATTTTGAATAGTAGAGAGGCAAGGGAGAGAGAAGAAGGGCCACTGGGCTGAGGATCAGGAGACCTGGGTGCCAGCTGCTGCCTCTGTCATTTAAATTCTCTAGGATGCCTGTTATTCCAGCACTTTGAGAGGTGGGCACATTGCTTGAGCCCAGGAGTTTGAGATCAGCCTGGACAACATCGTGAAACCCTGTCTCTCCAAAAAATACAAAAATTAGCTGGGCATGGTGGCGTACACCTGTAATCCCAGCTACTCAGGTGGCTGAGGTGGGAAGATTGCTCGAGCTTGGGAGGTTGAAGCTGTAGTGAGCCATGATCACACCACTGCACTCCAGCCTGGGCAAGAGAGAGAGACGCTGTCTCAATAATAATAATAATAATAAATAAAAAGAAAAATAAATTCTCCGGGTCTTGGTTTCCTCAGTGATATAGCAATGAAGTTGGGATAGACCTTCTCTAAGATGTGGTGCTCTCCCTTCTTCACAAATACTTAGCATAAGCCCAGATTTCCAATTCCAACATCTGGTCAAAGGCCTTCCCCCTTGCCCCGAACCATGACTTAAAGCTCGTAGAAGTGTATGCTGTCATCCTAGGACTAAGAATGGGCAGTGCTTCATAAATCAAATTCAACATTAAATTGCGCTGCAAACAAAAAGTTTCACACAGTTACAATGTTGCTATGTGGAATTTAATGAGCTCCATATGCCTGACCTCTGGATAGAAATGATTTGGGGAACTGTAGCTGTGAAAGAGTCTAAGGGCATCAGCATCTGGTGTGAGTTACTCAGAGTGAAGAGAATCAACCACATTTTTGTATTATTGCCAAGCTTGGAAAGGTAAAAATACTCTGCAATCTGTGTGCTCACCTTCTGAGATAATGCTGACAGTTTTCCAAAATTTTTCTCACTCATCAGGAAGTTGTGGAGTCCAGTGGATTCTGACTTCCTTCCTGCAGTGCTCCCAGACACTCGTGCCTGTGAGGCCACTGGGCTTTAGCTCTGTCCTGGGGAGAGCAGGCTCTCCTGTTGGACATATCGGTGACTTGATTGACTATTTGTACTTGTTTTGGTCGTCACTGCTACCCGTAAAAGGTTCTGCCTAAAACCCAGATCTGACAATGTTATTCTTCTCCCTTATTTATACAATTCAGGACTCCTTTTTTTTTTTTTTTTTTTTTTTTTTTTTTTTTTTTTTTTTTTTTAAAGACAGAGTTTCACTCTTGTTTCTCAGGCTGGAGTGCAATGGGCATGATCTCAGCTCACTGCAACCTCCGTCTCCCAGGTTCAAGAGATTCTCCTGCCTCAGCCTCCCGAGTAGCTGGGATTACAGGCATGCACCACCATGCCTGGCTAATTTTGTATTTTTAGTGGAGACGGGGTTTCTCCATGTTGGTCAGGGTGGTCTTGAACTCCTGACCTCAGGTGATCCACCCGCCTCGGCCTCCCAAAGTGTTGGGATTACAGGCAGGAGACTCCCCATTTTTTATGCACATACTGTCCAGTTGGGCCTGACCCACTTTTTAGATTCCTTGGTCATTATTCTCCATCTTTGTGCTCTAGCTACTCGGAGGTCTTCCCCAGCATTCAGATTTCATCTTTCGGAGCCTTTTCACATGCTTTGTACTCTGAGGAATCCCTGCCACCTCTTCTCCACCTGGAAAGATTCTCCTATATGAGTGTAGATTGAACAGCACTTTCCTAAGTTCTCTCTCCTCACCTGTTCCTGCCCCATTTGTGGTTAGTCTTTGCCATTTCTGTGTTCCCATGACTCTTAGATGCAGTGAGGGATAGAAAGAAGGGCTGTATCTTCCCCCAGTAAACTGGGGAACTCTTCAGGAGTAAATATGTGTCTGATTCTTCCCTTTCTTTACTGAAGCAGTGTATAGTTGGCTCTCAGTAAATGCTGAGTGAACGAATGACGGAGTGTATGAATAAACAGAGTCCTCAGAAGCCAAGCAGAGTTTTCATCTTTTAATCCTTCTTCACCATGTTTATCCGATTATGTTGCATATCATAATTTATGTCCATCAAAGGTTTGGGCCATACTTACATCCTCTTTGAAGGCTATTGTTCAAGGGCAGGAAAACAACTAATGTTCCTTTGACCTCAGGAAGTTGCTGTGAAACAGGACAGAAAATGTACCCCCTAACCAAAAATAAGAGTTGAAGAAAAAAAAAAAAAGAACAAGCCAATAGACTTGCTTGTCTCCACAAAATGCTCCCTGAACTCGTTAAGAATCTGGATAGACCCTTGTCTGAGAGATGTGCTTTGGGTGCAGTCATTTTCTGTGTTACTGTTTTGCAAACAAATAGGTCTCCCAAATGAGAAACTGACCAGAGGCAATAATTTAGATCTTTATATAATAGGATTTAATTCTGACATTTTTGTACTTACCTTTATTTCCAACCCTGAGATACCCAATCCGTGAATTAGCACCTTTCCTCTTGATACTAGATTCTGAAAATAAAGAATCTTCGTTTTTTGGAGATTATTAGTATTGAATATCTAAAATAAAAATTGAGAAGAATTGATAGCAGTATTTTAAAAGGACATGTTTTATTCAAACATACCATCTCACGTGATTCTTATAACAGGCTTATGAAATGGACTGGGGAAAAATTTAAGTTCCTGTTTTATAGATGAGGAAGCTAAAACTCACAAATGACTTGCTCAAAGTCGGAGAGCTAGGAAATTGGCAATGATCAGACATGAACCATTTATGATTATATGAATAACCTCATCTCTCAATTACACATATTTAGACATGCATATGTAGTATAGCACAATAGTTTTGGCTACCTTAGCCAGTCTCTGAACTACCCAAGCAAACAATTCATCCTGGGACTAACTGCCTAGTTACTCAAGCTGTTTCTCTGGGTCATTTTCATGCTCATGAGCATCTAGGAGAGAAAATGGGACTGAGAAAGGAAAACAACAAAGATTGACCATTTGTTTGATTGAAGTTTTGATGCAAAATGTCAACTGATATTACTTAGAAGGAGAAACAGATTGTGAAATTACAAGGGTTTTTTGTTTTTTTTTTAAACTAGGACTATCCCCTTTCTCCATTCTCAGAGAGATTCAAGGGCAGATGATGGTAAATAATATAGTAATTTCATTTATTTGACTACCTGGATTCTCTTCAGAAACAGTGATCCAATGTGTTAAGAACTCAGTTATTAATAAAAACAATGGAAAATTTAAAAGACAGTAAATTGGGTGTTTCCTGGTAAGTCTGCTCTTGTTAGAATAATGAAATTTGAAGGTTTAAAACATAGCTTGTTTTGAAGTGATGCATGAGTTCCCAAAAACCTTGTTTAACATATTGCTGGAATAATGCATATGAGATGGTTAAAAATGGAAGTAGAAAAAAATTCCCCAACACCCTTAGAGGAATTTGCAATTCATAAAGTTACTGCCAATTTTGCATTATAGTTGCTATGGTAACCATGCTAGGCTTCTGCTCAAATGTTTCTCAGAAGGGGAAGGAATAGTATATAATAAGCTCTTCAAGTGTAATTTTTTTTTTTATTGTAGTTGAATTAGTGTGTAATTCTTATGTGAGCATTTTAGTAATCCATAAACATGCACTCCAGTTATGATTCTGATTTTTTATCTCAGTATGTTTAAGCAATGTGTGAAAAATTGCTGGCTACTATCAATGCCTGGCAATTAATTTTAAAAATAATAACAAAAAGCATTAGCAACAGTAATTAATGATAAGAGCAAAAACAAAAATGCATTTCAAACCTGACTCTAGTAAATTTCCCAGACCAAAGCATTGGCTTGCTTATTGATTCAAAGTGCTTTCAGCCAAGCTTTTAGCCTGCATTCACGATTCACCCCTTGGCCCCTCTATGTTTTTCCTCAGAAGAATCCTATATATTGAATAAGTGAAGTATCAAGCAGAGCCAGTTGGACCAATTAGACTAAAATAAAACTTTCATTTGGCCATTTCGATAGGGAGCTATTTTTAAATGGTAATTGGATTTTTCTTTTTTTCCTTCAGCTTCTAGGGAGTGAGTCTAACAGCTGAGGTGGAGCAGTACATATCTGGACATGGAGCAAGGGTTGTTCAGGGTTTGACGTCTCATGGGTTAATTTTGAGTGGAGAAGAAGAGAAATGGGCTTTGGAGTCCAACAAGCCTGGACTTATACTCTAGCTTTGCATTTTACTAACTGAGGTCTTGGGCAAGTCATTTACCATCTGGGGCCTCAGTGTCTTCATTTGGATAAACCAGATGCTTATGCCTTTCTCGCAGTGTTTGTAAGAATTAGAGCTAATTGGACATGAACCGTGTAGCTCCAATTTTGGCACAGTGTATAAGTTTCCTATTGTTGTAACAAATTTAGTGGCTTACAACAACACATAGTAATTGACTCATAGTGCTGGAGGTCAGAAATAAAAAATGGGTCTAACTGGGCTAAAATCAAGGTGTGGGCAGGGCTGTCTTCCTTTCTGCTATCTCTAAGAGAATCAGGTTTTTAACCTTTTTTAGCTGCTGGAGGCTGCCTGCAGTCCTCAGCTTATGGCCCCTTCCACTGTCTTCAAGGCTGGCAGCGTCCAGTGGAGTGTATTTCATATCCCTTCACTCTGCTACTGACTTTTCTGCCTCCCTCTTCCACTTTTAAGGATTCTTGTGGTTACATTGTGCCTACTCTGATCATTGAGGATAATCTCCCTATTTTAAAGTCAGTTTAGCAGCCTTAATTCCACCTGTAATCTTATGGGTCTTTTGCCTCTCCATATAAACTTTAAAATTAGTTTGTTACTAGCTACAAAATGACTTGATGGGATTTTTATTGGGATTATGCTGAATCTATAGATCAATTTGGAAAGGATTGACATCTTGTTAATATTGAGTCTTCCTATCCATGAATATAGAATATCTGTCCATTTATTTAATTCTTCTTTGATATCTTTATCAAAGGTTTATAGTTTTCCTTATATAGATGTTATACAAAATTTTTTGGATTTATGCCTAAGTATTTGATTTTGGAGATTCTAATGTAAATGATAACGTGCTTTTAATGTCAAATTCCATTTGTTCGTTGCTGGTATATAAGAGAGTGATTGGCTTTTATTAACCTTGTCCTGCAACCTTACTATAATAGTTTATTAGTACTAGGATTTTTTATGTTGATTCTTCCAGATTTTCTACATAGACAATCATGTCGTCTGCCAATGAAAATGGTTTTATTTCTTCCTTCCCAATTGGCATATTTTCTTTTCTTGTCTCAGTGCATTATGTAGGACAAATGTACAAAGTTGAAAAGCAGTGGTGAGAGGGCGCATCTTTGCCTTGTTGCTTATCTTAGCAGGAACGCTTCTTGTTCCTTATCTTAGGAGGAAAGCTTCTAGTTGATTAGCAACCAAATTCCATCTGCAACCTCAGTTCCTCTTGCCATGTAATGTAACATATTTATAGTTCCTGAGAATTAGGATATCTTTCGCGTGAAGGAGGATGTCGTTATTCTGCCTGCCATACATAGTAAGCACAAATAAATGGTAACTATGGAATTTTCTATCATTATCATCATTATTAGTATGTATAGGATTAGTAAAACTAGTCCTTGCTCTACCAAAAAGGGTGCTGAAAACAGGATTTGAGCCAAGAGAAAAAGCTGTCAAAATCCACAGCCACCTTAATCAAAGGTTGGCCTGCCTGTAGTTCTTTGCTTCTCTGTTGTCTAACAGATTTGGGTGGCTCCATAGCCGGACCCCATACCTGGAGAGCCACCACTGGGATGAAGTTTCATTTCCCAAGTGTCTTGTCTTAATGTGTTTTTAATTATGAGAGGCTTTATTTCATTCTTGTTAACTTTTAAAAATTATTTTCTTGGCCGGGCACGGTGGTTCACGCCTGTAATCCCAGCACTTTGAGAGGCGGAGACGGGCAGATCACGAGGTCAGAAGATCGAGACCATCCTGGCTAACACGGTGAAACCCCGTCTCTACTAAAAATACAAAAACATAATCAGCCGGGCGAGGTGGCGGGCGCCTGTAGTCCCAGCTACCCGGGAGGCTGAGGCAGGAGAATGGCGTAAACCCAGAAGGCGGAGCTTGAAGTGAGCCGAGATCGCGCCACTGCACTCCAGCCTGGGCGACAGAGAGACTCCAAAAAAAAAAAAATTATTTTCTCAAAATGCACTAATTCCTAAAGCCTAGGAATTCCCCTTCAGGGGGAAAGCCTTAAAGGGCTCGAATGAATAAACCTAGAGATGGCAATAGGAGCTCTTGATAATGTGCATCCAGGAATGGTATCTCGACACTGGAGAGTAATGCCAGTGCCTGTCAGACCCCATAAGAAAATAAAACGACCAGAGACGTGCCTGCTCTTCTTTCCACAGCACACAGAATGAGAGAGAGTAATCTGCACATGACTGTCTATTAGTAAGAAAGAAAACGTTCTGGCCAATGTTCCACCCAGGAACACGGTGAGCAGGGGAGATCATGGAGCTACATCTCTGGAGTTCTCATCTGCTTGGGATGGTTTAGGTGTGGTTCTGGGTCATGTTAGGCAGATGGCTGAGAGGCCACCCAATTCCTTCCTTCCCTTATGAGTCAGTGAATTTCCTATCTCTATGTTTAAATTCTCCTTGGACTCAGTAGAACTGTCTCCTAGGTGGGGTGTACATTATTGTTTCCACAGTTCTCTCCAGGGCAATCAAGCAACGGAAAACATCTGTTTTTCACTGTCTAAAATGGATTTATCCCCTATGAGTTACAGGTTCTCTGACTTCACTCAGTATATTCTAGTTTGGGAGAGCAGTGTCTTAATGTCACCACCACACTCTCTAATTAGTCCATAAGAAGGCTTTATTTCTACTTGTCCTCTTCTTTCACATCTAGTGTTTATTCAAATTGCTTTTCCCCCCATGAATATTTTAAAATCTCTGTTCTCATAATTGGCTATGACTTCAACTATTACCGTTTTTCTTGGCTAGTTATTTCTCCCTCCTTTGATTTAGTCAATATATTTTATCAAAATAATTTAATGGTGATTCTTTTATAAGAGCAAACAACCACCTCTCTAAGTTCATTTATCTTTTTTGCAATTTGATTTGCTTAAGGAGAATATGCTTGAATTCCTAGTCTTAAGCAATAGGCAAGAACAGCTATTATAAGCTAAAGAACCCAGGTGATTGTCTCTTTTCTCAAGAAATCTACTCATAATGAATAAATATAAGAAATCCTATTTGCATTATCCCTACAGTTTTCATCCTTAGGTCCTTTACATTTCTATGCTGCTAATGTATATATTTCCTACTGCTGGGAGAGGGGAGGAATGTGAAAGAAGGAATTTATGTTTTTGTTGACTTCCATTTTACCCAAATTGACCCTCTTTGGAAATACAAGCTATCCTTTCTGTTGCATAAAAGGAGATAAATGTTGCTATTTACTGTTAGTAAAATAAATGGAAAAGAGCAAGGATATTCCAACTGTAAAGCTGTTCCTTTTACTTGAGAACAGGGAGAGAATCTTGGACTCTTGAGTGTGCCAATTCAATAAATACAATAGCAGTTAAATAAATAAGTTGATATTTAAGTATGTAAAATGATTGTTTTAAATTCTATCCAATAATTTCAGAGACTTTGCTTTGAATAGCATCTCTCTCTCTCTCCTTTTTTTCTCCAGGTTTTTGCGCAATTCAGGTTTTTTTTTTCCAGCCTTTTTGAAACACAACCTGAATTTACTGAAGTTTTATTTACTAGCCTTAATGCACTTGAGTATCTCCAAATCTTAAGTCAGTTTCCAGATGTAAGCTGGCAGATACCAGAGGAATAGACTTTAGTCAGTCATCATTATGGCTGAACTGCTAAGACAGTGAGGTTTTCAGTGTGGTGACGTTGCTAGCTCTGGTGTCAGGCTGACCCAGCTTCTCTCCCTGGCTCTGCCATTTACAAGTTATGCGGACAAACCTCTTAACCAGGATGAGCATAATAATCACCCAAACTAGGATGCTTTTGAGAGTGAATAGTGATGTCATCAATAATTATGCCAGGATAACATGTATAAATCAGGACTGTCTTGGCCAAACCAGAATGCATGGTCACCCAACTCTTAGTAGAATAAGCTGTTTCCTCTGCAAAATGTGTAGGAAAAAATGTAAACATTTGAAAAATACCATCTTACACGGTGGTTTGTGGATTAAATGCGATAATAAATAGAGTCCTTAGTATACAACCTGGCGTATACTAAGTCAGTAAATGTTAGTTATTATTGTGAATATATATCTAACTTTTCATGTCCTTCAGAGCAATCTAAAATGTGAAATAGTATTGATAATTGATAACTACCATTTGCTTATCATATATAACTCACCAAAGCTCTTCGTTTTATTTCTTGAAAGATGTGTGTCATTTTTCCCTGTTTCCCTTAAGTATAATAGTCAAGTCTTGCCATCCCAGACCTTTCACCTGAATGAATTAACTTTTTATTAAATCTGTTATACCAGAATGCTACTTACTGCCCCTGGGTTTAGAGAAAGGGAGTATAGAGGAGGCTATCACAGTTCTGAATTTAAGTTTGTAATTTTCTATTGCAGTCTAATCACCAATAGAGAATTTTATTCTCCAGTTTTAGTGCAGAGATCTGCCTGAAAGCTTCAGAAAATGTTGCATGGCCTTTTCAGAGGTTACTTATGATTCTGGAGGCTTTTAGTGTTGCTGCTCTTGCAATAAGAGCTTGTCTTTGAGAACAAAAATACTTCTCTGATGCCCTGTTTTTGTTTAGTAAAGAAAACAAGAATTGGAGATATTAGAATGTCCTCAATACCAGTGTGATGAAAAACTCAGCTTAGTTGTGCAGGAAGGTTTGTGAGAGGTAAAGAAGGTGGACACCTTGGAAAAACCTCATATTCCTCTCAGAAGCATCCTTGAAAACCCATCCCCAGAGCTGCTTGATGGGCCCAGTAATTTCGTGCTTGTTTCTGTTTTTGTAAGATCTTGTGGATAGCTTTGGAAGAATGTTTTCCTGCTAGCATCATCAAGATACTAGTGGAGTTATTGATGACTTGTCTCCGTGAAGAGCTCTGTAAACTAGCTTCATTAATTCATCCAGCCATCTACACATCCATTAATCTGTGTATCTGTTCAACAAATATTTATTAGGCCTACTAGTATGGACTAGGAGCAAAAGATTTTAAGCAAGTAATATTCATTCTTTGCCTTTGTGGTAGATTTGCAAAAATGTCTCCAATTATTTGCCTCTCCATCTTTGCTTCATAACTTTAGAGTGCTCTTCCATTTCTGACTCTGGTCTTAGCCATAAGACTTGCTTTGGCCAATGATTTGTTGAAAAGCAAGTCACTGGTCAAGCAAAGGCTTGAAAGTACTTGCAAAAATCAGGCTTGTTATCACTCTTACCTTTTCATCACCATAAGAATATCTGTGCTAGTCTGTTGGGTGATTAGAGACACTTGGAAAAGAGATGAATTAGTACAGTCATTCCAGCTAAGAGTATCCTATATTGGCTGATAACCAGCTGACCTGTATACATCAGTACATCTTCCTAAACATGTGATATTGTCCAACCGAGACCAGAAGAACCATCCACTCAACCCAGCCAAGATCAGCAGAGCTACCTAATCAACCATCCCAGAGGCATGAGTAAGGACTGCTTATTGTTGTATGCCTTTGAAGTGTTGTGGTTGGTTGATAGTCAGCATTATTGTGGGAACAGTTAATGATACAGCTTCAGACTTTTGTTCTCATCTTTTCTCCTTGACAGTCACACTCCCATTTTTCCTAAGACATGTTGTGTATCTGCCAACTTGATGTTCTCACACATCCCACAGTGATTTCTTTGGAAGAATGCAATGGCTGTTTTGAGGTATTTATCTCTGGCGAGTTCATGCTTCTGAAAGACTTGGATCAAAACTGCAAAAACCTTGAGTGTCTGTGAAATGGAAGAGACGATTCATTCACTTGTTTATCATTTATTGGGTGTTTGGGTGCTGGCTCTGTATCAGAAACAACACTGAGCCTTAGGGATGGTAGGGGCAAACGTAAATAAGTTTGTTTGTGCAGATCTTGCATTCTACCGAAGGATGCTTCAAATGGGGAAACAAACCAAAAAAGCACAATATGAAAAGAACAAATACAGAGAAATCAGCACAGTTGTGCTTATTTTCCAGCCTAGAGAAAGAGAACTTTTGATGGAAACACTTAAATTAAAGAAATGCTAAACTATTATTAAATCATTATTTATTCAATAAGTACATATTGAACACCTAGTATGGACAAAACAATGAACTAGACACTTGAAGGTTATACAAAAATAAGTTCTTAACAGGTTTATAGTCTAGAAGGGGAGACCCTTAATTTAAAAATTAATGTAAAGCAGAAGTAATGAAGTGCTAAAACAAAGGTGTAAAGTATAATGTAAGCTGAGAGCAAAGAATGACCAATTCTTATTTGGAAAATCATGCAATGCTGTAAGAACACAATGAAATTTAAGCTGGGTTTTGAAAAGATTTGGAAAGAGAAAACTGAGAGGTAACGTGCTGCAGAGGAAGAGCACCTAGAAATAATGAGAGACTTGAGCCTCAGGTTCAATCCTTAGCGGTACGACTCATTGGTGTGACTCTGGCCAGTTTTAATGTTTTTACCTCAAAACTTAGTAGAGTGATGCTACATGATCTATACAGACCCTTGCAGCTTTAATACCCTGAGTCACCTCATTCAATTGCCCATCATATGCTTAAGCACAATAAAGTGGCCAATAATTTCCACTAAGGACAGGCCAGCGTGGGCTCAGTTCATGGGTGTCACTCTGGAAATGTTATTCTTGGAGTAACAGAATCGTTAGTTCTTGTTAGGAGTCTGGAGAGTGGGCTATGTAGGGAGGTTCTATGGCAGAGTAAAGAGAATGTCACACAGACCCGGCTTTGAATGCTGATGCTGTCACCAGCAATGTTCTTCGGCCTAAGTTACTTAACCTCTTCTCACCTCAGTGTTCTCATCTACAGAGTCGGGATGATAATCCTGCTACATAAGGTGAGGAGCGAATAAGGTGGGACATGCAGCGTTACGCATTAGTAATAGTTCACTGTGGATGACACATGGTGAATAAGCGAGGTATTTGTATGAGAATGGCCCTCTCTATACACAAGCGATGTGTTCCTGAAAGATCACGGGTGATTTGAATTGTCTAATGCCTCTTTCATATTTGAAATGTGTTATTTTAAAAGTCTTTGCTGTGACTCTTCTTTCTTAACAATTTATTGTTTATTAGATTATGTAAAGTTTGAATTTATAAAACAGGGTAATTATTTGCTTAAAGAATGAATTATGAAACTAGACTGACCGTGGAATAAACTGGTAGTTTTCTATGCAGTATTCACTTTCCCCTTCTTTCTTAGAAAGATGTTATTTGAGCCGCCAGAGTGCTCAACTAAAAGACTACATTCCACAATATTTCTCGCATGCATGGGTGGCCAATGTGATGTAAACCCAAGGCAGTAAGTAAGGCATCAGGAAGAATCCCCTTACCGTATCCCTTTTTCCCATCTAGAATGAAGGTGAGACACTTGCAGCTTTGAGAATGGAAGTCACACACTAAAGATGATGGAGCTGCAGCCCCCAATGACTGTGTGTGCTGCAGCACTAGCCCTGAACTGCCCATCTTTGGACTTTCCTTTCTGTGAGACAGCAATAAGCTTCTCTTTTGTCTAAGCCTCTATTAGTTCTGTTCTCTGATACTAGCAGCTTATTGCAGTTTCTAACTGATGCCCCTAGCAATATTAGTGAGATCATCAAGTTCAATGGGCTGGCATTATGTGTATCAGAATTGAAAATCAGAGTAATAACCATGGCTGAGCACAACCCCCTGGGAATCTTTTGAACAAGATCCCACAAGATTAACTAGATAATATTAGGAATGCTGTTATCGATAAAGTTTATTGAGCATTCACTTAGATGCCTGGGAACAATGTAGGAAGGGGACCTAGTCTAGTCTTGAAAAACCACAGATGTCTTCATTAGGAAGGTGATATGAATGCTGAAAACCGAAGCAAAGCAGCTAAAGGAAAGGTGGAAGGGAGTGGAGAGGATGGGGGAAGGGTGTATAGGCAAAATAAACAGTGCTTACAAAGGCACGGAGGCAAAGTGAACTTGTTCTATTTGAGGGAACTGTAAGTGCTTTATAAATAAACAGAACATCGTATCAGAGGTCAGGATAGGGAGTAGATGGAGGTACTACGGGAGGCCAGAAAACTAGGCAGGAGAGTAGATCATGCAGACTTTTAAAACCACACTTACACATTCCAGTCTTTCCTAAAAGGTATCAGCTTCCATTTTCAAAAGACCATTGGGATGGCAAGGCAGAGAAAAAACAGGGTGGATGGGAGTTGGTTGTTTCAGTGAACCAGGTACAAGATAACGGTGACTATTGTAGCATGTGGTATTGGAAATATAAAAGGTAGACAAATTCAGAAGGTAATACAAGTTGGAACCGATATGACTTGATAATTGATTGGCTTAGTGGTGAGGAAGATGCCAAGATTCTTGGCTTAGGCCAGAAGACAAGAGAAGGAGTGGCATTAATACTTGAACATTCATCAATGCACATTTGAAAATCTCATAGATTGTGTATTTGGTGCTTCTTATGAGTATCCTAAGTGTCTGTTTCCTGCTTAAAAATTAGCTTGATAGCAATCGGTTTAGTGAAAATCCAATTTTATTGGTAAGAAGGGCAAGCCCTCTGGCTGTTCTCTGACTGGTTGGTATCTATTTCCTGGGGTATAATAAAGATGGACCCCCTGCCACAGGAAGCTACTACCGGATCTTATTTATTTCCTGATTAAAAAGGAGCAAATCATAGCTGGACATCTGTGGAGAATGAGTTTCTAGTACAGCTAAGGTAGTTAATGTCTAAATGGGAGTTTCTTCTGTGATGATAAATGTCTATTCTGTTGAAATGTTTCCATAAAACTCAATCGGTAAAAGGGTAGAGATATTATGCAACCGTCAATGAGGCAATAAAGGGATGCTTGTTTATTGGTTTTATAATCAACAACAAATCCTAACTCTTATGAAAAATGAAAATGTTTTGGTGTACCAGTTTAGCAATATAAGAGCTTCTTTTTCAGAAAAAAACTGTATTTTAATATGAATTTAGTATAACATTCAGTGGATAATAGAAAAAATGTGGAGGACGTCACTAGGAAAAACAGTGAACAACTCCCATGTGTGGGAGCACAATGCTAATAGTTCTTAGAACACATAGTAGCATATTGCTGTCAAGTTAGTGTACACAAGGGGTGGGCTTTTAAAAGTCTTTGTTCTGTATAAGCTTTGCCTATAAAATCCCTCACTGCTAGATTGTTGTCTGTTTTGATGGACTGATGGAATGTAGCTGCAAGAGGTGAAATGTACCTTTACCTTCAATTCCCGCTTCTTTTTCTCCCTTAAATACCTTGATGAAAAATACTGAACTGCTTCAATGACATTGGATGTAATTAGAAACACAAAAATCCATTGTGCTCTGTGTATGTCATGCTACTGCTGTCCTTGTCGCAGTTGCTTTCCATAGACTCTGGTTGGGTGGGGAGGGTAAATGGGAAAGCAAGGAAGATGTGACCATTTCCAGAGGTTTGGTGATCTTCTCTAGGTTATGAAGATCACTGGGTTCCACTAGGTACGTGGTTATCTTCAGCTGGTTGTGCTAGAAACCAGCAGGGCTTCCTCTTTTGGAGACAGTTATCTAGAACCAGTTTCTATTAGTCAAAATCAGACTACGCTGTTTTAACAAAGAGACCCAAACATACCATGACACATGTAAGCTAGAAATTTACTTTTCTTTCACGTAACAGTCCAGAGATGGGGATGAGCAGAGGTCCAGGGTGGGAAAAGAATTGTGCTCTACTGGCCATCTTGGGTTTTGAGTTTCTTTGAACTTGTTGCTTTCCCTTCCCAGACTATTGTCCTGAGCTGCAGGGTCAAAGTCAAGTCATAAGCATCACATTCGCTTTCAAACCCAAGGGAAGAAGGAAACAGAAAATTAAGGGCAACCAGCTTTCTTTTAATGATATAACCCAGAAGCTGCTCGTCCCATGGCCTACCTGCAAGGGATCCTGGACGATAAAGTCTCTAGCTGGATGGCCATGTCCCAGCTAAAACTGAAAAGTTTTCTAGTACTAAAAGGAAGTTAAGGAAAATGATAGTGGGAGGCATATAGCAGTCTCTGCTGCACAGTCCTTTCAGTTTGCTTTAGTGACTGCTCTCTTTCTCAAATTTCATTTCACGGGTGTTTGGGAAGCTGTCCCCATATCTTATTGATGATGCCCAGATGGTGACTATTTATTACTAAGAAAGAAACCATTGGAAACTATATATTTCAAATGTCATGTTTAAACTGACATAGTTTGAATATTTCATACATTTAAGTTATTCATACATGAATACACTTCACTCTTAATGTGGCAGACTCAACATGGTGGTAATTACATTGTCTATCATACTTACCTTCCTACCCTAAGCCATATTCAAGGGAAGCTTGAATGTATGCGCTGGGGATTTTCTTGTGTTGTTCCACAGCTCTGTCCTTGGAACCTGGCAATTAAGATTTGCTACCAAGAAATAAATAATGACAACACTTGAACTGAAATGGGAGGCTTTGTATGTTTAACACTAAAGGAAAATACATTGAGTACATTTGTATTTCAAAATATTATAGAAAGTTTTGTTTCTATGAAGTCAAATGCATCTCAGAGGATTCTGAGTTTTGTTTTCTTCTGCAATATTAAAATTATATTTCCTAGGACTACCATGATGCTTTTGGATGGGTTGGGGCTGGTGAATTGAAAGGGCCTAGTCTTTGGATGTTTAGGAGACATCCAGGATTTACTATCTGAGAGCCCAAAGGAGACATGTGGGGTCATTCAGGACTCTCTTCACACTTTGAGCAAGCAGTAACAGCATAAATATAAATGGTATAAATATAAATATATTTTGGAGACAGGGTCTCACCCTGTCACCTAGGCTGGAGTGCAGTGGCTGGCTGGATCATGGCTCACTTCAGCCTTGACCTTCTGGGCTCAAGTGATCCTCCCACCTCAGCCTCCTGAGTATCTGGGACTACAGGCATGCATCACCATGCCCAGATAATTTTTTGTTGTTGTTGTTTGTTTTAATTTGTAGAGACCAGGTCTCACTATGTTGCTCAGGCCCGTCTCCAACTCCTGGGCTCAAGTGATCCTCCAGCCTCAGCCTCCAAAAGTGCTGGGATTATAGGCATGAGCCACCATGCCTGGCAGCACTAACAATATTTTACTTCACTTATCCATTTTGTAGTATGGTTGCTTTTTTTTTTTTTTTTTTTTTTTTTTAGTAGTATGGTTAACTATTTTTCTCTCCAATAAACCTTGAACTCCTTGATGGGAAGAACTCTGTCCTTTCCCCTTTGTGTTTCCAGGGCCTATCACACACTGGCACAAAGTAGAGGCTGTGTGAGCTGGATGGGAATGGATGGGAAAGAGAAGTGGGACAGTATCTCTAGATAGGAGTTAGGAAACTTCCTTCAGTGTATGAGAACCAAAGGAGGAAAAGATGGGCATGGATATACAAAGTCCAGGACGCCCCTGACTGATGGCTTCTGTGTATTCTGAGAGGGAGGAGGAGCTATCTTCAGTGGGTAGTGAGAGGGGGTGGGGAGTCCAATACTTTTGGGGAGCAGAAAACTTCAAAATAGTTACCGTGGGAAATAGGAGAGACAGTTGATGGGGAAATATAGGGAGCTGGCTTGCAATACTTAGAATCTTTTTCACTTTCTGTCCCATCTTCTATTTATTACCCTCTTTTCCCTTTTGGTTTCTTCCTTTCTCTGTTTAAAAGATGCTCACATGCTTGCAGATTAAATGTACAAAAATCTCCCTCAAGCCCAAATCCCTCTCCAGAAATTGCCTTCTCCCTTGCCCCTATAAAGACAAACCCCTAAGGAGAGTTGCTGTCCTGACTTCTTGACTTTTTCCTGTCCCTTTGGACTCCACCCACTGACCTCCTTCTATTCCCTTCATTGAAATTATTTTCAACAAGTCCTCATGATATATCCCTCTTGCTAAACCCAAGCAAACTTGAGGTCCTTTACTCACTTGATTTCAGAGCAGCTTTTGACTTCTCCTTCGTTCGTGAAATATTCTATTTTCTTGGCTTCCAAATCATTCCCGTGTCTCTTATCTCTTATCTTTCGCCTGATCTTAAGTGCTGGTATCCCTCAAGGTTTTGTCCTGGGCCTTCTTTCTTCCATGTTTTCAGTTATGTCATTATACTGATGACTATCGAATTCACATCTCCACCTCATTTATCTCTCCTTAGCTCCAGACTCATATTTCTAGATGCTTCCTGGACCTCCACACCTGCATGTCCTAAACTCTTCCTGTCCAGAACTCAACTCATCACCATTCACTTAACACCTGCTTTTTCTCCTATGTTCCCTAGTTTAGTGAATGGCATCTGGCAAACAAGCCAGAAATGAGGTCATCGTCCCCACCTGGAAGTTCCCCATCACCATGATTTTCCCTTTTAAAACTTCTTCTCAAAATCCTGCAGCACATTAATGCTGCCCTAGGCTAGCCACCAAAGTCTCTTGTCTACATTACTTCAACAGATTCTGACTGGTTTTCCTATTTTCAGTTCATCTCCTCTCCCAACCCAGATCTCTGCATTGCAGCTAGAATGACCTTTCTAAATGCAAATTTTATCATTTTCTTTCCTGCTTAAATTTTTAAAAAGATGTCCCCTTTTCCTTCTCCAGGAAGTTTAAACTTTTACCTGGCATAGAGTTTTTCATAATCTGACCATTGATTATCTCTCCTGCCGTATCTTTAAACCCTTTCCCCACCACCACCCCAGCAATCTAGGCCACATCCACATTGATCTCCTTTCGGTTTCTTGAACATACCATTCTCTCTCATCTCAACATGACACTTCTGTCTGGAAATCCCTTTCTTCCCTCCTTCTTTGCCTGGCTAATATTCGTTAATTCATTTAACAATCCTTTTTTGGTTAATGTATTGTCGAATTAGGGAAGTATTATCCTAAGCACTAAGGAGATAATAGTGAATAAAATAGAAAACTCCCTGTCTACCAATATCAGGACTATGGATGTTCCAATCAGGCTTTTGTGTCATCTGTCATGCAAACATCCAACTAGGGCTCATTTTGTGGATTCTTCACAGGTCCCCAAGGGAAACTTTTCACTACACCCTTCCCTAGGGGGAGACACTGGGTGGCTCACCAATTTAAACGGAGAACTGAATGACAAAACCTTGGAGAAACAATACCCGAGAAAGCTCTAGGATCTTAAGGTCAGGAACCCTTGGATCGGCTCCACCTGGTGCTAACCTTGAAATGTCTCAGTTCCTGCTAGCTTCCTAAAATTAAGATATGTTGGAGGGGGATTTCTATGTGTTTCCTTGATGATGATTCAAATTTCTTTAAGGGTACAAAGTTTCAGTTATGCAAGATGATTAAGTTCTAGAGGTCTATGGTTCATTGTAGTGCCTATAGCTAATAATGCTATATTACATACTTAAAAAGTAACTAAGCGGGTGGATCTTTAAAGTGTTCTTACCTACACAAAAATTTCAGACTCCTGTAATCAGATTGACTTAAGTAGGTTCAAATATCTATACCTACAGGTTGGATAATGGGTCTGGAAACTAGAGCTACTGTAACTACCACTGCAGTGGTCTAGATAGGAGATGATGGTAATTTGGGTTATAGTCGCAGTGGTGACAGAGAAAAGTGGATGAATATGTTAATGGGCAGAAGCTATCAGGATTTATAGAATAAAGTGATTGTGAAGGTGGAAGGAAAAAGAAAGAGAATCATAAATGATGCCTAGATTTGGGGCTCAAATAACTGGTGGAAGGTGGAGCCATTTACTGAGATTGGAAGAATGTGTAAGGAGGGAGATTTATGTTAGTGGGGTTTGGGGGAAAGACAGGAGAGCATGAGTCTATTTTGATCATAGTACATTTGAGATGCACAATCAGCCACTGGATATGAATCTGAAGCTCAGTGCAGCAGTGAGGTCTAAAGATATAAATACAGGAATCGTCAGCATAGAGATGCTAAAGTCATGAGCCTAGATGATATGACATATGGACAGATGGAAGGTAGAGAAGAGAGAAAGCCCTGGGACTGAGCCCTGGGACACAGCTATACTTAGAGATTATAATAGAGGAAGAGGAGTCTGCAAAGAGGCTGAGAAGGGAGGCCAGCAAGGTAAATGAAAAAAAAAAAAAAAGAAATTTCCCAGCATTGTCAGAGAAGCCAGATTGTCAGCCTAGACAACAAAGTGAGACCCTTCTTTACAAAAAAAAATTTTTTTTAAATTAGCTGGGCATCATGGCACATGCCTATGATCCCCGCTATTTGGGAAGCTGAGGTGGGAGTATGGCTGGAGCCCAGGAGTTTGAGGCTGAGCCGTGATTACACTACTACCCTCCAGCCTAGATGACAGAGTGAGATGCTTTCTCTTAAAAGAAGAAGAAGAAGAAAAAGAGAAAGAGGAAGAGGAGGAGGAGGAGGAGGAGGAGAAGGAGAAGAGGAAGAGGAAGAGGAAGAAGAAGAAGAAGAAGAAGAAGAAGAAGAAGAAGAAGAAGCCGCCAAATCTTATTATCAGTAACAGATCTTCTCCTGTGCCTGCTCAATCTTGAAATGCATAATCTGCTTTAGTTGTCTTGAAGTTGGATTTGGGGGTGATTCCAAGATGGCTGAATAGGAACAGCTCCAGGCTACAGCTCCCACCGTGAGTGACACAGAAGACAGGTGATTTCTGCATTTCCAACTGAGGTACCAGGTTCATCTCACTGGGGTGTGTCGGACAGTGGGTGCAGGACAGTGGGTGCAGCCCACTGAGTGAGACTGAAGCAGGGCGAGGCACCACCTCACCTGGGAAGTGCAAGAAGTAAGGGAATTCCCTTTCCTAGCCAAGGGAAACCGTGACACACAGCACCTGGAAAATCGGGTCACTCCCACCCTAATACTGCACTTTTCCAAGGGTCTTAGCAAACAGCACAATAGTCAATTATATCCCACGCCTGGCTCAGAGGGTCCCACGCGCACGGGGCCTCTCTCATTGCTAGCACAGTAGTCTGAGCTCTAACTGCAAGGCAGCAGCGAGGCTGGGGGAGGGGTGCCCACCATGGCTGAGGCTTGAGTAGGTAAACAAAGTGGCGGGGAAGCTCGAACTGGGTGGAGCCCACTGCAGCTCAAGGAGGCCTGCCTGCCTCTGTGGACTCCACCTCTGGGGACAGGGCATTGCCAAACAAAAGGCAGCAGAACCCTCTGCAGATTTAAATGTCCCTGTCTGACAGCTTTGAAGACAGTAGTGGTTCTCCCAGCACAGAGTTTGAGATCTGACAACGGACAGACTGCCTCCTCAAGTGGGTCCCTGACCCCCAGGTAGCCTAACCAGCAGGCACCCCCCAGTAGGGGCAGACTGACACCTCACACAGCCAGGTACCCCTCTGGGACGAAGCTTCCAGAGGAATGATCAAGCAGCAACATTTGCTGTTCAGAAATATTCACTCTTCTGCAGCCTCTGCTGCTGATACCCAGGCAAACAGGGTCTGGAGTGGACCTCCAGCAAACTCCAACAGACCTGCAGCTGAGGGTCCTGACTGTTATAAAGAAAACTAACAAACAGAAAGGACATCCACACCAAAACCCCATCTGTACATCAGCATCATCAAAGACCAAAGGTAGATAAAACCACAAAGATGGGGAAAAACCAGTGCAGAAAAGCTCAAAATTCAAAAAATCAGAGTGCCTCTCCCCCTCCAAAGAAATGCAGCTTCTCGCCAGCAATGGAGCAAAGCTGGATGGAGAATGACTTTGATGAGTTGAGAAAAGAAGGCTTCAGTCAATCAAACTTCTCAGAGCTAAAGGAGGAACTACGAACCAAGCACAAAGAAACTAAAAACCTTGAAAAGAGATTTGACGAATGGATAACTAGAATAACCAGTGCAGAGAAGTCCATAAACGACCTGATGGAGATGAAAACCATGACACGAGAACGACGTGACAAATGCACAAGCTTCAGTAACTGACTCGATCAACTGGAAGAAAGGGTGTCAGAGATTGAAGAGCAAATGAATGAAATGAAGCGAGAAGAGAAGTTTAGAGAAAAAAGAGTAAAAAGAAATGAACAAAGCTTCCAAGAAATATGGGATTATGTGAAAAGACCAAATCTACATCTGATTGGTGTACCTGAAAGTGATGGGGAGAATGGAACCAAGTTGGAAAACACTCTGCAGGATATTATCCAGGAGAACTTCCCTAACCTAGCAAGGCAGGCCAACGTTCAAATTCAGGAAATACAGAGAATGCCACAAAGATACTCCTAGAGAAGAGCAACTCCAAGACACATGATTGTCAGATTCACCAAAGTTGAAATGGAGGAGAAAATGTTAAGGGCAGCTAGAGAGAAAGGTCGGGTTACCCACAAAGGGAAGCCCATCAGACTAACAGCGGATCTCTTGGCAGAAACTCTACAAGCCAGAAGAGTGGGAGCCAATATTCAACATTCTTAAAGAAAAGAATTTTCAGCCCAGCATTTCATATCCAGCCAAACTAAGCTTTATAAGTGAAGGAGAAATAAAATCCTTTACAGACAAGCAAATGTTGAGAGATTTTGTCACCACCAGGCCTGCCCTACAAGAGCTCCTGAAGGTAGCACTAAACATGGAAAGGAACAACCAGTACCAGCCACTGGAAAAATGCCAAAATGTAAAGACCATCAATGCTAGGAAGAAACTGCATCAACTAACGAGCAAAATAACCAGTTAACATCATAATGACAGGTTCAAGTTCACACATAATAATATTAACCTTAAATGTAAATGGACTAAATGCCCCAATTAAAAGACACAGACTGGCAAATTGGATAAAGAGTCAAGACCCATCAGTGTGCTGTATTCAGGAGACCCATCTCATGTGCAGAGACACACATAGGCTCAAAACAAAGGGATGGAGGAATATCTACCAAGCAAATGGAAAACAAAAAAGAGGCAGGGGTTGCGATCCTAGTCTCTGATAAAACAGCCTTTAAACCAACAAAGATCAAAAGAGACAAAGAAGGCCATTACATAATGGGAAATGGATCAATTCAACAAGAAGAGCTAACTATCCTATATATATATATATGCACCCAATACAGGAGCACCCAAATTCATAAAGCAAGTCCTTAGAGACTTACAAAGAGACTTAGACTCCCACACAATAATAATGGGAGACTTATCACCCCACTGTCAACATTAGACAGATCAACGAGACAGAAAGTTAACAAGTATATCCAGGAATTGAACTCAGTTCTGCACCAAGTGGACCTAGTAGACATCTACAGAACTCTCCACCCCAAATCAACAGAATATACATTCCTCTCAGCACCACATCACACTTATTCCAAAATTGACCACATAGTTGGAAGTAAAGCACTCCTCAGCAAATGCAAAAGAACAGAAATTATAACAAACTGTCTCTGAGACCACAGTACAATCAAACTAGAACTCAGGATTAAGAAACTCCCTCAAAACTGCTCAACTACATGGAAACTGAACAAGCTGCTCCTGAATGACCACTGGATACAAAAAGAAATGAAGGCAGAAATAAAGATGTTCTTTGAAACCAATGAGAACAAAGATATAACATGCCTGAATCTCTGGATCACATTTAAAGCAGTGTATAGAGGGAAATTTATAGCACTAAATGCCCACAAGAGAAAGCAGGAAAGAGCTAAAATTGACACCCTAACATCACAATTAAAAGAACTAGAGAAGCAAGAGCAAACACATTCAAAAGCTAGCAGAAGGCAAGAAATAACTAAGATCAGAGAAGAACTGAAGGAGATAGAGACACAAAAAATCCTTCAAAAAATCAATGAATCCAGGAGCTGGTTTTTTTGAAAAGATCGACAAAATTGATAGACCACTAGCAAGACTAATAAAGAAGAAAAGAGAGAAGAATCAAATAGATGCAATAAAAAATAATAAAGGGGATATCACAACCGACCCCACAGAAATACAAACTACCATCAGAGAATACTATAAACACCTCTATGCAAATAAACTAGAAAACCTAGAAGAAATGGATAAATTCCTGGACACATACACTCTCCCAAGACTAAACCAGGAAGAAGTTGAATCCCTGAATAGACCAATAACAGGCTTTGAAATTGAGGCAATAATTAATAGCCTACCAACCAAAAAAAGTCCAGGAGCAGACGGATTCACAGACAAATTCTACCAGAGGTACAAAGAGGAGCTGGTACCATTCCTTCTGAAACTATTCCAATCAATAGAAAAAGAGGGAATCCTCCCTAACTCATTTTATGAGGCCAACATCATCCTAATACCAAAGCCTGGCAGAGACACAACAAAAAAAGAGAATTTTAGACCAATATCCCTGATGAACATCGATGCAAAAATCCTCAATAAAATACTGGCAAACCAAATCCAGCAGCACATCAAAAAGCTTACCTACCATGATCAAGTGGGTTTCATCCCTGGGATGCAAGGCTGGTTCAACATACGCAAATCAATAAACGTAATCCAGCATATAAACAGAACCAAAGACAAAAACCACATGATTATTTCAATAGATGCAGAAAAGGCCTTTGACAAAATTCCACAGCCCTTCATGCTAAAAACTCGCAATAAATTCGGTATTGATGGGACATATCTCAAAATAATAAGAGCTATTTATGACAAAGCCACAGCCAATATCATACTGAATGGGCAAAAACTGGAAGCATTCCCTTTGAAAACTGGCACAAGACAGGGTTGCCCTCTGTCACCACTCTTATTCAACATAGTGTTGGAAATTCTGGCCAGGGCAATCAGGCAGGAGAAAGAAATAAAGGGTATTCAATTAGGAAAAGAGGAAGTCAAATTGTCCCTGTTTGCAGATGACATGATTGTATATTTAGAAAACCCCATCGTCTCAGCCCAAAATCTCCTTAAGCTGATAAGCAACTTCAGCAAAGTCTCAGGATACAAAATCAATGTGCAAAAATCACAAGCATTCTTATACACCAATAACAAACAAACAGAGAGCCAAATCATGAGTGAACTCCCATTCACAATTGCTTCAAATAGAATAAAATACCTAGGAATCCAACTTACAAGGGATGTGAAGGACCTCTTCAAGGAGAACTACAAACCACTGCTCAATGAAATAAAAAAGGACACAAACAAATGGAAGAACATTGCATGCTCATGGATAGGAAGAATCAATATCGTGAAAATGGCCATACTGCCCAAGGTAATTTATAGATTCAATGCCATCCCCATCAAGCTACCAATGACTTTCTTCACAGAATTGGAAAAAACTACTTTAAAGATCATATGGAACCAAAAAAGAGCCCGCATTGCCAAGACGATCATAAGCCAAAAGAACAAAGCTAGAGGCATCATGCTACCTGACTTCAAACTATACTACAAGGCTACAGTAACCAAAACAGCATGGTACTGGTACCAAAACAGAGATATAGACCAATGGAACAGAACAGAGCCTTCAGAAATAATACCACACATCTACAGCCATCTGATCTTTGACAAACCTGACAAAAACAAGAAATGGGGAAAGGATTCCCTATTTAATAAATGGTGCTAGGAAAACTGACTAGCCATAATTAGAAAGCTGAAACTGGATCCCTTCCTTATACTTTATATGAAAAATAATTCAAGATGGATTACAGACTTAAATGTTAGACCTAAAACCATAAAAACCCTAGAAGAAAACCTAGGCAATACCATTCAGGACACAGGCATGGGCAAGGACTTCATGTCTAAAACACCAAAAGCAATGGCCACCAAAGCCAAAATTGACAAATGGCATCTAATTAAACTAAAGAACTTCTGCACAGCAAAAGAAACTACCATCAGAGTGAACAGGCAACCTACAGAATGGGAGAAAATTTTTGCAATCTACTCATTTGACAAAGGACTAATATCCAGAACCTACAAAGAACTCAAAGAAATTTACAAGAGAAAAATAACCCTATCAAAAAGTGGGTGAAGGATATGAACAGACACTTCTCAAAAGAAGTGGGGAGAGAGGGGAGGGAGGGATAGCATTAGGAGATATAACTAATGTAAATGATGAGTTAATGGGTACAGCACACCAACATGGCACATGTGTACATATGTAACAAACCTGCACGTTGTGCACATGTACCCTAGAACTTAAAGTATAATAATAAATAAATAAGTAAATAAATAGAAGTTGGATTCACTCTTGCCCTCCCTATGTATTCGAATGTCTCTGATTTAATCCATCACTGTTCCAAGTTTCATGGATATGTCACCCAAACCAGAAGGTATGTGTGGCATCATTAGCAGTCTAACCACATGCTGTCCCTCTTCTCTATGGTGCTTATTTTCCTGTACAGGCTATCACCTGTCCAATTAATCCTGCTTTTCTGTGTTTTCGGGGGAATTTCCCCCACCTAATTCCTGTTATGGTCATGTGCTTTCTGCTGTTGATGGTCTGAGATCTGCACTATGGTTAGGCCTTTTTCTAAGCAAATAGAGTATTAGGGCTAGGTGAATGCTAAGCAATCCTACAATTCCAACCCCTTACTTTCCCCCCTAGCTTTATTGAGGTATAATTGACACATTAAAATTGTATGTATTTAAGGTGTACAACTTTATGTTTTGATGTACATATACATTGTGAAATAATGACCACAATCAAGCTAACATATCTATAACCTTGCCACATCAGCATCTTCAACAGATATCTGCCCTACTGTGTTTATTACAGCATTATTCACAATAGCCAAGATATGGAAACAACTAACCCCTTATTTTTAAGGCTAAGGAGGCTGAGCCTAGAAATGATCATCCTATGCAAAGGGATGTGATGATGACATTTTAGCAGCTCTACTAATGGAATGAATTCTTTCTGATGAATGAAATAAATTATTTTGTGTATTCTAAACATAAATTCATAAATGTCATAGACCAAGAGACATAAATATCTGGGGCTGAGGCAAGGGAGGTGGTTGTGTAAAGAAAATGATAACACCAGTTCTGCCACCTTTATGGTTCTATCATTAGATGGCATGAATAATATTGTAAAGTTCATGATAAATAATAATGTGCCATACACATGCGAGGCCATCTCTGTGCTCCAGATAAGACAGGTAAATACTGAGCAATTTTCTCAAAAGTCATTTGCACTCAAGAAAGGAGCTTATCCTCTGTCCTAAGAGCCCTCTGGCTTTAGATTTCTCAGCTCTAATAAGCACATATGGACCCCCAGCCCCAGACTAGGGTAGCCCTTACATGCAGTCAAGGACCTTTGTGGGCTTAAGAAAGAACCCTTGAGATTCACCCCATATTTTGGTATGGGCCAACTGGCTCAAACCTGCTTCTCCCTGTAAAGCAGATGTTCCTAAAGTACCAAAAGGCACCTAAGGGTGGGAAGCTAAGCTGCATGGCAAGTTTAGTCCAGGGGCAAACCCTGGAATGTAGCAGGGTCATTGCATGTCCTCTAGGAGGCATAAGAATGTTGGAAAGACTGATAGGAAGAACACACCATTAAATAAATAGAGACGAATAACACATACGCTTCAAATGAAGACAAATGCATTTTAGCTTGATTTTATTTTCTCATTTTTCCTTAGGGTGCCAAATGGCCCAGGATTCCCACAGGTGGAATTGCTATTAATCATGATCATTTACCTTCCAAAAAGGAAAAAATGAAGCCCAACGTGTGCAAGCTGTATTTCTAAATTTCGTATACATTTGGAAACCATAGCTTCATTCTTCCTAATAATTACCAACTACGGAAGGAGAGAAAAAGCTTGTAATCAGGGACGCAACGTCAGCCTTTTTGGCACTTTCGTTTAAGACATTTATCCACCCTGAAAAAAACATTATTAGGTTTCCGTTCCAGATTGGTTCCAGAGAAAGCTTTTCACTTTCCCTCCCATGACACAGAATTTTAATATAAAACACACAGGGGCTACTGGGTAGAGAAAGGACAGAATCAGAAGGGAATTTAAAGATCTGAAATTATAATAAAGATCACTCTATAGACAAGGCGAGAATGATTTCTAAACATATCCTCTATCCCTGCCCTGACACCTTCCGTTCCCTATTGACTACCTTGTGTACAGATGTTGTGAGTACTCTGAATCTAAAGGACCAATGCCAGGCAGGAGGACAAACACTGTAATGCCTGAAGACAAACACTGAAACCAGAAACTTCACCTAGGGCAATGGCACAAACAAACCATGGCCAAATTCATCCTCCTATTCCTTCTCTCCCTTTCACCTTAGTATGCATCTTACAAATTTAACTATCCGATTTTTTTAAAAATCCTCAGTGGTGAGTTCTCATTTTAAAATAATGGTGTTATACAAGCAGCTCATGATAATCTGGATCCTGGAATAATTTGAGTCCTATACATTCACACTCCTGCTTCCATTTCTCCTAGGACTGACAGGATCATTTTTTCCTCTTTCCCTTTCTTTTTCCTTCCTTTTTCTCCTTCATTTAATTGATTCCCCACTTGTCCCCCACAGTAACAAAACATGGGTTTGAGGCTGCCTACAGAAATATGGGAAATATTAAAAAAAACAAGAAATAGATGAAGAAATTGGGGTGAAAGGAAAATTGGATTGCAAAAATGAGAGGCAGCCAGGGGTGAGGTTAATGTTTGGCAGAAGAAATGATAAAGTTCTATTTGAAAGCCAAAGGTTGGCCACAGAGTTTGTTTTGAGCTTCTTGGGTAAAGGAGGAATGGGATTAGTTGCCAATAGCCAAAAACATACCGGTTGCTCAGAAGAACTTTTATATACTGGTTCACATTTTGTTTACCTACTTTTGACCTTTTTATTGCTTCTCCACTCTATCGTTAGCTGAGACAGGAAGATGGAGCAAGATAGAAGCTGTAGGCTGATTTGAGGCTGAGCCTTTGGTATAGCAGTAGTTTCTACATCAAGCTACACACCAGATTCATCAGCGGAGGGGGAGCTTTGAAAAAATACACATCCTTGGGACCCATTCATGGAGATTATGGTTTTGTAGGTATGGGGTGAACATGAGAAATCTGAAAAACATATCTGCTATAGCAAGTCTGCAGCACACATTTAGAAACTGCTGATGTAAGATGTGGTGAGAGGTGTCATGTTGCTGGTCAGGTTCTCCATGAAACAGAGATTTGCATGCAGAAAGTTGATTGGGGGCACTCTTGCGATCAACACCTGTAGGGAGTGAAGGAGAAAAAATATGGCAGAGGAAAAAGTCAGACTGTGAAGCAATCATTGAAAAGGACTTTGGTCAATTCCAAGAAGAACTTTGAAATAGCTCTGCATATTTTTCTGAATTAGGGTAAGGGAGATGGGCCTTTGTATTTCCTCCTTGACCAGTCACTGGAGGGGAACACAATCTTGGAGGGTGTGGCCTTCTTCAGTGGAGGGCAATCTCTAGAGAGGGACTCAGCATGAGCTGTCCATTGCTGATACTCTGAGCAGCTGGGGAAATGAGACCTTCAGTGCTGGAAAGTAGGATCTGGATAGCACAAGGCAGCATACAGTACAGTCCACCCCTTGACCCATTCATATTGACTTGCTTCATATATGTTTGGGGAGCAGCCCATTTGAGATTCTGGTGGCCCTCTTTTCCTGGGGTGAACTTATAAGTAGAAGTTTAGTGGGATGAACTATAACCCCTATGACTCTCTGTCATCCATAGGGATGCCTTATTCTTTTAAGCATCTCCACATCTTTCTAAGGGTTGGTCCTTCTTGGCAGCCACTCTGTCCTTGCTGTTCTTTGGTCAGTAATTGCATCTACCTTGTCCCTGATGTCTAAGTTCTCCCCTCCCACATCTGTATTATGTTGGGATCCAGTGATCTACATTGCTGCCAGGGAGCTCAATTCTATGATAGCATCTCCTATTGTCAACCATGAACTACAGAAGTTGCTCAACACTGAGCTTCCCAGTGATACTGCTGCCCCTTGCCCTGGGACATTCCTTATGGATTTGTTAATAGAACGCTTTCTGGGCCCTCTTGTGGATCAAAGTCATCTGGTGTCCTTTTCAGCTTTATCTGCTATACCCATGATTGCCACTCTTCTGATGCTTTAAATCTTTCCTTTCACCTATGCCACAGTATTTCTGTACTACTTAGTGTGGGCCATTGCTTTTTCTAAGCTATTAAGGATGCTCCTGGTAGCATATTATCACCGTCTAACTGGGTTCTTGCCAAGGGTTAATTGAGTCTTACTCTACTCTCATATCTATAAATTCTCCTTTATCCACTTTTATGTTCCACCTTAATCCTTAGAATTCAGCCCCATACATGTTCTCCTGGCCTCTGTTGATGTATGTTGTATAGGTTCTACAGCTCCTGCGGCCTGTCAGTCCTTCCTTGCTTAGCATGTCCAGCACTTCTTAGGCCAAATTTTGTTATGAGTTAAACCTAATTACTGTTTTAGTGGTCAGAAGGTAGGTGATTAGGGCAGATCCTGGGTGGAATCTGTCTTGTCTAGCAAGAGAAGAGTCCTTCTGCCTTGTAGTCCATCAAGCAGGACATTGGAAAGAAAGAGGGGGCCACTTCTGCAGAAGATTCAGAAAAATCTGGGGACTCAGATTAAATGCATCAATGCCAGCATTTCTATATCATATCTCAAGGTCTCATTCCTTCATAATCAGGACCTTGACCTGGGTATATAGACCTGCCAGGAATCTTGAGGTATTGGGAGTGATGCAACTCTTATTCTTTTTTTTTTTTTTTTGCTACGGAGTCTCGCTCTGTCACCCAGGCTGGAGTGCAGTGGCGCAATCTTGGCTCACTGCAAGCTCCACCTCCCAGGTTCACGCTATTCTCCTGCCTCAGCCTCCCGAGTAGCTGGGACTACAGGTGCCCGCCACCACGCCCAGCTAATTTTTTGTATTTTAGTAGAGATGGCATTTCACCGTGTTAGCCAGGATGGTCTCGATCTCCTGACCTCGTGATCTGCCCGCTTCATCCTCCCAAAGTGCTGGGATTACAGGCGTGAGCCACCGCGCCTGGCCACAACTCTTATTCTTATAAATCGTGGGCTTGATCCTCAGTTTTGTCTGTCTTGCAGTGGCGGGAAATGAGAGTCACTTGATAATGCTGCAAAGCCGCCTTTGGCTTTTGTACTCAATTTTAATTATTGATGAATTACCCATATGATGCCTATTTCCTCCGTGTTTCTCAAATGCCTCATACACTGGACCTGCTGAACATTTCATTTCACTAGTATATGGTGCTGGCTCACCATCAGTGAAAGTCTTCCCTCACGCTGGCATCTAACTGCCATCGGTGGCAGCCGTCATTATTGCTGCCTGGCTCATGGGTGATCCAGCTCCAACATCTTATTTGTGAGTCGTTGTTTTGACCACTTCTAATACCCTACCTGCTGCAGATCAGGTTCCCTGGGAGCTGGTAATCTTTGGCTCAACCTTTGTGGGAAAGAGAAGAAAGCAAAAGTGGATAGAGGAAGAAACTGGTCTGTGAGGCATTCACAACCAAGACCTCAGCCCATTCCATTGTTTGCTGTGTAGCTGTGGCCACTCTGTATCATCATCCCCAATTGGGGCAGGGGCCCCAGCCTTTATATACCTGACCAGTCATTCACTGGGGGCTGCTCCCAGGTAGTTGATGAGCTTAGGTTTAGCAGAGAACAATCTCTGCAGCAGGACTCTATTATGAGCTGTTAGCTACCAATACTCCCAGGAGCTGGGAAAATGAGTGTCTTAGTCCTGAAAGGGAGGAGATATTTGGATGGCCCAACACAATGTCCACTACAGAAAGAAAAGCAAGTTAGGACTTTGAACTTTGAGTCACTTACAGAAAACATACAAAGTCTGTTCTGTTTGCTTTTATAAGGACAAATATTATAGAGCTGTCTGAGATGAAGACTTAGAATGCTAATATAAATGTGGAAAGATGAAGGAGAAATCATTAGATATCATTTTAGTTATACAAATCCAAAAATGTCTCCTGATGGTGATCATTTCGTTAAGTCTTCTCTTTTCTCCATCTAAGAGAACCTGTGGTTATTAATTGCAGTTCCCCCAGGTCTCTATTCTGAAAGCACTCTGGTCCATCTTCTTAGAGAATACAAGCATCAGCAGACATTTTACCTGTCCTCCAGGTAGGTGGATTGCAAGGCTATTCCCAGCTTGATCAATTGTTAGTCCCGCCGCTGATTGAATGAGAACTGATTAAGGGTGCAGAAGGGAAAGAAGGAAGGAGAACAACACCACATTAAATACACTTATAAATTATAGGATGCATCTCAATTTCAGAAATGTTAAAATGTGTGTAATTATGTGCCTCAGGAAGGGAACAATACAGTAAGAGACAGGAGTAAATGTTATGATAAAAACGGAGAAAATATGGGAAAAGCCATGGAGAGGCCATTCCAAAAAAAAAAAAAACAGGAAAAACCTCAGGGGAGAGGTACAATTGGAATAGGGCCTTGAAGAAAAAAACGTATGACACACTTACATATGTGTGTAATTCTGTGGTCGTTGACCTTTGAAACATCTATATTTATCTATTTAGGCTGGTCTAATCTGGCAGATAAAATCACATTTTTCTGTTCCATTCTTTGTTTTAGCTGAGTCTCCTAGTATATTAAATTTGTAGGGATCTAATTATTGATCCACTTACATTGTATTTTTATTCAACTATTTAAACGATATTTGCATATATATCATGTTATGGTGTCAAGAGACCTTACAGCAAGGTAAACCTATTAAAATATCAGTAAAGCAAATGGTGTTTACATTTGCTTTGCTACTTGTTAACATTTGCCAGTTGAGTGTTGTAGTCTCCTAGTAACAACAGGGACAAAAATAATAATTTTGTAGCCAGTATTACATACTTACCTCAAATTCACAGTAAAGTGATAGAGATAAAGTAATTCCCAGTTACCACCACATTTCATATTTGTGAGTAGTAGAACTAGATAAGGAAGAAAGAACATTTAGATGATGACATCACAATATTTTGGCAAACCTTAAAGCATTTTTTCCATTTAAAATGCTTCTTTCTTCTGCTTATAGAATTAATACAAGCTCATTGTAAGAAATTTAGAAAATATAGACAAATGAAGATTGGGATGAATTATTCATGTACACTTCTCAGTAAGGTAGGAAGAGCAATTTGGCAATTGAAAATTGGAACAGTGCCACCATGAAGTGACTTTTGAATGTTATGATTCACACACACACACACACACACACACACACACACACTTCATTCTATAGCTCAAATCTTCTAGAAAACAGTAATAAGACTGCCTTGCCCCCTCAGTCTTTCCTTCCTCCCCTCCTTTTTGATCTTTCTCAATAAACTAACCCCTTGCGAATAATATGAAATCCACTTTTACAAGGTTTATAGAACAAGGAGCCATGTGCTATCCTAGCACTTGTGAGGCAGTTTTGAGAATAACAAGACATTCAAGATGATTTCAAAGCTGGTGTCACTGCATTATCCTGAAAAGAACTGTTTTTCCCAAGAAGAGATGCCAAAATATTGGCCATGACACTTCAGAATTGTTTCAGAGCGGCGCTCTTAGATGTCATAGTTATGGTGATGTATAATGGAAAATAAGATTTGTTGATTTAGGAAAACCACATTACGTATAAAAACATCCATTTGTAACCATTTGGCTAGTCTGTCTTTAAAGGGATTTGATCACATCTACTAAATCTCTCTGAAACGAAATCTCTCTTGTGGCAGTTGTGGGTCTGCCCTGTAAATCTTATTGGAAAGAGTTAAGATACAAATGATCAGTGAGTGGAAGTGGAACTTTGGGCCATATATCTATGCAGTGAATACTGATGGCATGACAGAACAAGAGCATGGCTCTTGAAAGTGAGCTGTATGATGGAGGCAGATGGTCAACTGAGTATATGTCATTCACCATAACTTGGTCTAAACTAATTACCTAATGCAAGAAACAGATGTCCAGGGAGCCTCATAAACAGAAATGATATATGGATGACTTTATAGTGTGGCTAGAATGATGGCAGCTATTAAAATGCCATTGATCTCCAAAAATAGAAAAAAAGTATGTCAAATAGTACTTTATAATTATTTTTTCTCTCAGAATTTAAAACATCATATTACCAGCAACATGACCCATGCATATGAGTAACCATAAAATAGGGCTATTTGTGGGATTGCTTACTCTGCATAGGTCATCGGGGTACTTTATTTAAATTATTGCTCCTCTGGACGGAATTGTATTCCAGTGACCTGCAAACATAAATGCACCTCTGAAGGTTTCCAGTGCCCAGGCAGAATCTGTTCTTACGAACAATGCAGTGTTTGCTGTATCCTTAAAAGGAAGCCAATGAGAAAACTAAGACCTGCTCTAAGAGGAGTAAAGTCAGCTTCTTAACTCCCAGTTTGGTTTGGGAGATCTGTCTCCCATAGATCATGTTACTGATAAATATAGTGGCTGCACATCAGTCCTAATTTAGGATCTCTGATTTGATCAAACAGAAGCTTATATATTTTAATAAATCACATCTTCTAGTACTTTCTGCTTCCTTTTATTTCACATTAGAAAAGTATAAAGAATGATATAAAACAAACATAGCTACTAATCACGAAGATTTAATAAATGCTAATATTTTGTCATGTTTGCTTCAGATCTTGGGGTGGGGATTGGGGACAGTGGGAAGAACAAAACACTTTAGGTAAAGTTAGGAAGGACTTTTCTTTTTTTTTTTTTTAATTTTTATTTTAGGTTCAGGGGTACATATGCACGTGTGTTATTTAGGTAAACACATATCATGGGGGTTTGTTGTACAGATTATTTCATTACTCAGGTACCAAGCCTAGTACCCAAGAGTTATTTTTTTCTAATTCTCTCCCTCCATCTACCCTCCACCCTCAAGTAATCTTCAGTGTCTGTTGTTTCCTTCTTTGTGTCCCTGTGTTCTCATCATTTAGCTCCCAGTCGTAAGTGAGAAGATGTGGTATTTGATTTTCTATTTCTGTGCTAGTTCACTTAGGATGATGCCCTCCTGTTCGATCCATGTTCCCGCAAAGGACATGCTCTAATTCATTTTTATGGCTGCATAGTGTTCCATGGTGTATATGTACCATATTTTGTTTATCCAGTGTACTACTGGTGGGCATTTAGGTTGATTCCATGTGTTTGCTATTGTGAGTAGTGCTGCAATGAACATATGCGTGCATGTATCTACAATAGAATGATTTCTATTCCTTTGCGTATATAATGGTAGTTCCATTTTTAGCTCTTTGAGAAATTACCACACTGCTTTTCACAATGGCTATGGAAAGTGATTTACCCTCCCACCAACAGTGCATAAACATTCCCTTTTCTCTGCAACCTTGCCAGCAACTGTTATTCTGTTATTTTTTGACTTTGTAATAATAGCCATTATGAATGGTGTAAGATGGTATCTCATCTTGGTTTTGATTTGCATCTCTCTAATGGTCAGTGATGTTGAGCCTTTTCTTCATATGCTTGTTGTCCACATGTATGTCTTCTTTTGAAAAGTGTCTGTTCGTGTCCTTTGACCACTTTTTAATAGGGCTTTCTTTTTTTTTCTTGTAAATTTTGTTTCAGTTCCTTATAGATGCCGGATATTAGACCATTGTCTGATGCATAATTTGTGAATATTTTCTCCCATTTTGTAGGTTGTCTGTTTACTCCATTGATAGTGTCTTTTGCTGTGCAGAAGCTCTTAAGTTTAAGATCCCATTTGTCAATTTTTGCTTTTGTTGAGATAACTTTTGACATCTTCATCATGAAATCTTTGCCCATGCCTGTGTCCTGAATGGTATTGCCTAGGTTGTCTTCCAGGGTTTTTATAGCTTTGCATTTTACATTTAAGTCTTAATCCACCTTGAGCTAGTTTTTGTATATGGTGTAAGGAAGGGATCCAGTTTCAATCTTCTGCATATAGCTAGCCAGTTATCCCAGCACCATTTATTGAATAGGGAATCCAGGAAGGACTTTCCTGAGCTCATTTTTCTCTCTCCTCAAGAGCAACTCTTATCTCAAAGTTGATGTATATCCTTCCTTTCCATGATTTTCTATTTGACTTCAAACATGTGTATGCATAAACAGCATATGGAATAAAAATATACATAAATAGCATCATTCCTATACATATTATACAACCTGCTTTTTAATTAAATGTTATGTTTTCCAATTCCTATCCACATCAGTACAAGTGCATCTTGATCATGTGCTTTTTGACTGGTTAAATAAGGCTTATTTAACTCTGGTTTGGAATTCCTTTGTTGGAGATATACCACAATATATCCACCTATCGATTTCTCTGTTCTGGAACATTTTAATTGTTTCTAATTTTTCTCTACTACAACAAAGTTTCAAAAAAACATCTTTGTACCTGGAAGAGAAATTACCTATTCATATATCAACTTTTTTGTATTTTTAAATTTTCATTTTCTTATTCACTTGAGGGAGCTATTTAAGTTTTCAAATACAATCTGCTGTTATTGTTGTTATATAATGCAAATATCTTCTTCAAGTGTGTGTTTTATTTTTAAACATTGTGCTCTCCTGTTTATAGTCAAATTAATCAAACCTTTCCTTTGTAATTGGTGTTTTTGTCTTGTTAAAGAAATCTTTTCTTCTAAGATTTAGTAGGGATTATAACCTCTAATTTCTACTAAAAATACTACAATTTTGTATTTCTTATTTAAATATTTAATTCCTTTGGAATGTTCGACCGTAGTGGGAGTTTCTAATTTAATTTAATGCTTTTTTTTTTCTATATGAAAAATAATTAACCATTACCAGTTTTTGAATATCCAGTATTTTCTTAATAATCTGTAATGTCATCTCTTTCCCATATCAAGCTCTCGTATAAGGGGTACATGACTAGTGCTCACCAATATCTGGCTATTCTGTCTTCCTGGATATCCCAAAGACTACTTCTCAGCTCTTCACCAGGACCATGTACCTAGAAATGGCCAATGGCCTGTGAGCAGAAATGATGTGTGTAACTCTGGGATGAGACTGTGAAACATCCTTGTTCTATCTTTCAGTTTCCCTCTTCTCATGTGTTGGAAAGCATGAAGAATGTATGTTGGGATGAGAGAGCCCACACAAGATAGAGCTACCTGGATTGTTACATCACCTTGTGTTCATCTGTATTAACAGCAGGTCCTGTGTGAGTAAGAAGTTAACTTCGAAATGCTAAACCTCAGATGTCAGGACTAATGTGTTACTGTAGCTTACCTCGATGAATACCCCATGGTTCTGACTGTGGGCTCTCTATTTTCTTCCACTGGTTCATTTGTCTATCCAAATACCATTACTGCATTATCTTAATTATTTTGGCTTTGTATAAAGTCTTGCTTTCTAATAGGGCAAGTCTCTATCCTCCTCTTTCTTGTCTTTTTTTGTCTTTTTATCTTTCCAAATGGATTTTTGAATAATTATCAAGGTTAACAAAATTGCTGCTGAGACTGATTAGAGTTTTATTAAATCTGTGCTTTAAGTCGAGAAAAAATGACATCTTCATTATATTGAGTCTTTTATTCAAAAGCATGATAAATCTCCTCCGTTTATTAGGTTTAGCCATCTTAAAGTACCACTTTTTTGTAGATTGAAAAAGTCATAGGACCTGTCTGAGGTATCATTTAGAGACAGGAAAAGATGATCAAGTTCACATAGTGAGTTGAAGAAACAATGGAGAAAGAATAGAATATTTCTGCCTGTCCTCTCAAGTCTAATTTAGTCAATAAGCTAGTTATATGAGTTAGATCATGAAAGCTTTAAATTTTTTTAAATAATTAAAAATGTAATTTCATACATAGCAAACGAATATATATGAAAGATTTGTGTGTAGGGCAGTGGTTCTCAATTGGGGGTGATTTTTGTCTCCTAGGGGACGTTTGGCAATGCCTGTGGACAGTTTTGGATGTCACAACTGGGAGGATGGTGCTGCTGTCATTCAGTCAGTAGAGGCCAGGGTACCGCTGACCATCATACAACTGCATAACTGCTTGCTTTTGCCTTATTTATTTATTTTTTATTTTAATGGTTTTTTTAAGAGATGGGGCCTCCTTCTGTTGTACAGGCTGGAGTGCAGTGGTGTGATCTAAGCTCACTGTAGCCTCGGACTCCTGGCCTCAGTTACCACCCACAGCAAATATTTATTTGAGTTTGAGAACTCTGATATGAAGTGATTTAGAATAACAATAAAATAAATACCACATCTCACAATCTGGCTTAAAAAATTAAATTAAAAATTCATTTATGGCCGGGCGCGGTGGCTCAAGCCTGTAATCCCAGCACTTTGGGAGGCCGAGACGGGTGAATCACGAGTTCAGGAGATCGAGACCATCCTGGCTAACACAGTGAAACCCCGTCTCTACTAAAATACTAAAAAAATTAGCCGGGCGAGGTGGCGGGCGCCTGTACTCCCAGCTACTTGGGAGGCTGAGGCAGGAGAATGGCGTGAACCCGGGAGGCGGGGCTTGCAGTGAGCTGAGATCCGGCCACTGCACTACAGCCTGGGCAACAGAGCCAGACTCCGTCTCAAAAAAAAAAAAAAAAAAAAAAAATTCATTTAACCATAGAAGTCGCCACTATACTGAATTTTGAGTTTATCATTTCTTTGCATTTCTTTATAATTTGACTCCATACGCATGCATCCCTAAAAAACATATGGTTGAGTTTTGCATGTCTGTATACTTTATAAAATAAATCCTGCTGCATTTTGCTTCTTCATACCATGTTTACAGGATCCATGTATGTTGAAGTGTGAAGTTGTAGTTCAATTGATTCATTCATTTTTCACTGTTGTATAGCATTCCATTGGGTGAATTTAACTACTTTACTTAGTGTCATGTTGATTATTTAGGTTGTTTCCAGTTTTCTATTATGAACAACATTATTATGTACATTGTTGCATGCACCTTTTGGTGCACATGGAAAAGCTTTTCTTCATGGTATATGCTTGGAATTAAACTGCTGGGCTACAGAGTATATGCATTTTTTACTTTATTGGAAAATGCAGATGAGCTAATACTCATTTTTGTCAGCTGTGTGTAACTGTTCCTGATGCTCCACATCCATGGGACTCTGTGTCTTTATAATTTCTGTTAATCTGGTGAGTCTAAATGGTATCTTTTTGTGATTTTAATGTTCATTTCCTAAATTTATAGTAAGGGGGGAACATTTCATATTTTTATCAGTTATTTGTGTTTATTTTTCGGTGAAATGCTTGCTTATGCCTTATTTATTTATTATTTTAACTTTTTTAGAGATGGGGTCTCCCTCTGTCACACAGGCTGGAGTGCAGTGGTGTGATCATAGCTCACTGCAGCCTCCAACTCCCTGCCTCAAGCAATTCTCCTCCCTCAGACTCCTGAGTAGCTAGGATTACAGGCCCATGCCACCACCTCCAAATAATTTTTAAACTTTTTTGTTTTAGAAATGGGATCTTGTTATGTTGTTCAGGCTGGTCTTGAACACCTGGACTCAGGTGATTCTCCCACCTCAGCTTCCTGCATAGCTGTATTTATGCCTTTTGCCCATTAAGGTATTGGTCTTGTTTTCTTTTAGGAGGTTCTAAATATTCTGCATACTAATCCTCTGTCTATTATATGAATTGCAAATATCATCTACCAATTGGTGGATTGTTGTTACCTGTTAAATAATGTCAGTATTTTCTTTTTTTGGTTTGTTAAAAGTCATATTGAAGAAAATTACTTTCTAACCTAAGAGTATAAAGGAAAGTTCTATTTGAAACTTTAACCCGAATGGAAATATATTTTTGGTTATATTTTAAGGTATCTGGTTCTGTATTTTCAATATACCTACCCAATTGTCCAAGCACTATTTCTTCAAAAGTCCATTTTTCTCTTCCAATATGCAAACTCCCTTCTATCACATATTAATTTTACATATATGTGTGTGGGCCAGTTTCTGGACTCTATTTTGTTTTATGGGTTTATTTATTTATCCCACACCAATATCATGCTATTGTGCTATTTTTGTAAATGGGGCTTAGTATCTGCTAGGATGAGTCACCCAATCTTTTTCTTCTCATTATGTAGAAGTTTTTGTTTCTATTTTTGGCAATCTTGGTCTTCAGCACAAATGTTAGAATTAGCTTATCAAGATTTATAAAAAATCTGGTTAAGATCTTAACTGGAATTGCATCGAATCTATAGATTTAGAGAGAATTGATATCTTTACAATATTTAGTAACCCCACCCCACCAAAATTTATTCAATTTTTCTTATATATTTAAATTTATTCAATTTTTCTTATATATCCTGGCAATGCATTAAAATTATTTTCATGCAGTGATTCTGTGTTTGCAGTGAGAGGGCCTCGTTCTACATCAATCCATCTGCCTTGACTGGTAGTATCCTCAAATACTATTAACCAGATCTGTATTTTTAACAAGATTCTTCAAGAAATGTATAATCTAGTGATAATGGTTAATAGCTATAGCTACACATAGAAAAGATTAAATCAACTAAATCTGTAAAGAATTTTCAGTTTATTTGAATTAAGATGTGTTGGGATAATTCATGATTCTCACTTGAAGCATTCCCTTTTTATTGACCTCTTCCCTAATCTTATTTCTAGAGCAACACTGAAGCTTATTTTCCATTGAAATTTTCTAACATCATCTTCTATTTTAGAATATCCATGTGAACCCTACTTTTCCCCACTAGACTTCAAAATTACATTAATGCTTTCTTGCCCAATACCTCAAATGATCAAAAACAAGGATGTTTCCCCTCCAAATATTTATTATAACAATTTTCAAACATTAAGAAAATTGCAAGAACAGTAAAATAGAAACCATATACCTACCACCGGTAGAAACCATTTAAGGTATTAGTATTTTCCCCTATGTACTTCATCTGTCTCCTATTCTATTATTTATCAATCATCTATTTTGTTGAACCTTTTCAACATAAGTTGCAATATTATGGCCCTTCATCTTTAAATACTTTAACATGCATCTCCTAAAAATGACATTCTTCTACATAACACAATGCTATTATATACCTAAGAAAGTGTTAATGATATTCCAAAAACCATCCAATATCAAGTCCATATTAAACTTTTCCCATTGGTGAGTTTTCTACTTCTACTCTTCCTTCTGTATTACCCAACATTGCTCTTTAAAGCAGAGGTTTTTTGTTTTGTTTTGTTTTTGTTTTTTTTTCTTTTATTATTATTATTATTATTATTATTATTATACTTTAAGTTCTAGGGTACATGTGGATAACGTGCAGGTTTGTTACATATGTATACTTGTGCCATGTTGGTGTGCTGCACCCATCAACTCATCAGCACCCATCAACTCGCCATTTATATCAGGTATAACTCCCAGTGCAATCCCTCCCCCCTCCCCCTTCCCCGTGATAGGCCCCGGTGTGTGATGTTCCCCTTCCCGAGTCCAAGTGATCTCATTGTTCAGTTCCCACCTATGAGTGAGAACGTGCGGTGTTTGGTTTTCTGTTCTTGCGATAGTTTGCTGAGAATGATGGTTTCCAGCTGCATCCATGTCCCTACAAAGGACACAAACTCATCCTTTTTTATGGCTGCATAGTATTCCATGGTGTATATGTGCCACATTTTCTTAATCCAGTCTGTCACTGATGGACATTTGGGTTGATTCCAAGTCTTTGCTATTGTGAATAGTGCCGCAATAAGCATACGTGTGCATGTATCTTTATAGCAGCATGATTTATAATCCTTTTGGTAATCTACTCATCTGACAAAGGGCTAATATCCAGAACCTACAAAGAACTCAAACAAATTTACAAGAAAAAAGCAAACAACCCCATCGAAAAGTGGGCAAAGGATATGAACAGACACTTCTCAAAAGAAGACATTCATACAGCCAACAGACACATGAAAAAATGCTCATCATCACTGGCCATCAGAGAAATGCAAATCAAAACCACAATGAAATACCATCTCACACCAGTTAGAATGGCAATCATTAAAAAGTCAGGAAACAACAGGTGCTGGAGAGGATGTGGAGAAATAGGAACACTTTTACACTGTTGGTGGGATTGTAAACTAGTTCAACCATTATGGAAAACAGTATGGCGATTCCTCAAGGATCTAGAACTAGAAATACCATATGACCCAGCCATCCCATTACTGGGTATATACCCAAAGCAGAGGTTTTATCACTAACTAGAGAAGTAAACATTAGTTGCTTCTAAATAGCCAAATTAAATTAAAATGCAATTTCTTAACCTGGGATTTGTAGTGACCAGAGGACGCATTTCGGAGTTTTGTGAACCTCTTTAAATTGTATATACATACATACATTTTTTTGGTGCGCAAACAAACATTTCATTTGTTTGCTGCAATGGTAACCACCTACTTTAAAGGAGTTCTATAGGAGCTCTAGAGCCCAAAAATCACAGTGGGCTCTGGTTCTCAGAAGTGTCTGTGATACCCCAAAAGATTAAGAACCACTCTTCTAAATGTTCCTTGTTATCCAGTGTGAAACGTGGAGTTCTCTGTGTTGACATACAGAGGAACTATACCAAATGAGAAATAGCCATATGTTCCATTTCAGAATGTGTATTGCTGATTAAAGGGCAAAAGGGAGTTATAAAATTTGGGAAAGTGAAGGAAAATAAATGCAACTATTAATTAGGATCTAGTTTATGATACTATTGTGAAGAGTAATACATCTTTAGTTAAATAATATTCAATATCTTGATCATATGTACCATTAGGGGAAAACAGTGACTAAGTTGTTGTTAGTCTATAAAATTAAAACATACCCTAAAAATTAAAGCATCAGCTGGGTGTAGTGGCTCAAGCCTGTAATCCCAGCACTTTGGGAGGCCGAGGCAGGTGGATCACGAGGTCAGGAGTTCTAGACCAGCCTGGCCAATATGGTGAAACCCCGTCTCTACTAAAAATACAAAAATTAGCTGGGTGTAGTAGTGCATGCCTGCAATCCCAGCTACTCAGGAGGCTGAGGCAGGAGAATCACTTGAACCTGGGAGGCGGAGGTTGCAGTGAGCCAAGATCGTGCCACTGCACTCCAGCCTGGGTGATAAGGCGAGACTCCATCTCAGAAGAAAAAAAAATTAAAGCATTATCATTTGCTGACAGGCACTAATGACTCTGGTGGTGACAGGTTAGCTTAGTTCACACATTTCATAGATGATTAAAGTTAATGAGTGAAGTGTAAGCAGGACTCTACTGAATGAATGTGCTAATTGTTTTCCTTGCTGCAAATGTTAGTGTTGCTTTTAACCACAATATACAGAAGATTAGGAGGCAATTCATTATACGTTATTTAATGAGTTATATTTATACTATATAATGGCATTGTTAAATTCACACAGTACCCTGCTTAATATTCAAAGCACTTTACTAGAGCACACTATTTTAAGCTCAAAGCTGTCCTTTATCATGGGGAGGCAGGAACAGTATGCCTATTTTAGCGTGGTGGTTATGAACTCAGTCTCTGAATTCATGCTGCCTGGATTTAAGTCCTGGCTCCTACTTACCAGCTGTGTGACCTAAGAAATGTTACCGACCTTTCTGTGCCTCAGTTGTCTCACTCATAAAGCAAGGTGAGTGGTAGTATCTACATCATGGGGTGTTATAGAATTTGGTGAGTTAATGCTTGTAAAGGGTTTGATGCAGTGCGGGGCATGCTGCGAGTCTCCGAAGTATGTTACATGATTCTCAATTACACTCCTTCCCTCATGATCCATTCTCCACGCAGCACTCAAAGTGAACTTTCAAAACAGAGAATCCCTTCATGTCACCTGGCTGCTTAAAATACTCTGGGGACTGCCCATGGCAAGGGATTGAAGTCCAAACCGTTCACCATGGCCAGGCCTGTCCTCTAGACTGTGCCTAGCTCTGCACACTCATCTTTCTCTCCTCACCCGTGCCTGGCTCCTGTGCTCTAAGCACGCCGCTCTCCTTTTTGTTTTTCAAACACACCAAACTCCTTTCTGCTTCAAGGACATTGCCTGGACCTCCCTTCGCCCAGATCCTCTGGCACCTCTGATTCACATGCCAACTCAAGGCAGATTCAGGAACGAAGGCTGCCTTCCCTGACTACCCCATCCCAGTTGCACCTGGCTGTTGCCACTGCCCTGTTGAATGAATAAGTGAATGAAATTTTGTGAACCTTCAGGCTCATGGCACACTCTCATCACTAGTCCTTGCTTTATTCTATTTTCTTTATAGCTCTTATCCCTTAAACAACGCGTAAATATACACACAGGATATTTATTTATCTGAATAAATCTGCAGTGGTGCATAAGTCCCTTAGAACTCAGAATCTCCTTGGCTGATACTGTCATTCTTTCCATATGCTCTCTTGGCTGGTGGTTCTCCAAGTTCAGTGTGTGCTGGGCCTATCTCCAGAGTTTCTGATTTGGTAGGCCAGGGCAGATCTCCTTGGGAAAGTGACATTCAAGGATGAGACCTAAAGGATGAGAAGAAGTCCAATCGCATGGGAGCTGGAGGATGAGAGTTCTAGGCAGTAGGAACAGCAAGTGCCAATAAGCTGAGCTGAGGAAAGAGCTATAGGAGTGTTTGAGTAACAGAAGGAAGGTGAGTATGGCTAAAGCTTGGAGGGAGAATGGGAAAGAATTCCAGGCTGACCTTGAACAGGAGGCAGGGGTCTGATCAGACAGTGCTTATTGGCCCTGTGGGAGGGTAGTTTGTGTTCGGAGAAAACTTTGCACAGGGGAGAAACATCATCAAGTTCACATTGTTTTAAAGGATCACTCAGGATGCTGTGTGGACAGAGCCTTGTAAAGGGGCAAAAGTTCAGTAATGAGATTCAATCTACTCCTTCCTCTGAAGCAAACCTCTTGTCTACACTGACTTCCCACAGAGCCTACTGTATTTTTTAGGCTCTAGAGCTTCTATAGAACTCCTTTAAAGTAGGTGGTTGCCATTGTAGCAAACAAATGAATATAGCGTCTGCCTCAATTCCCAACTTGGAGGAAAAGCTTCAAGCTCACAGTCCCTGTCTAAGGAGCAGCCCATGCCTCTTTCTGTGTAGGGGAACTCTGTACTCTGCCTCACCTATCCTGTTGCTCTGGCCCAGCTGTTGGACCAGGAGAGACACCAGGGTGGCCAGAATGCAGCCTGCAGTTAGCAAGGTGGCCCGGCACAGGGCTCTGCCTAGCAAGGTTAATGATAGTGAACAAACCACTCCCATCAGACACTGTCTTTTGCAGCAGCAGCAGCAGTAGCAGATGGTAGCAGGACTCGCTTATGCGCAGGGAAATATCATGAGGCTGCAGGAGCCACAAGAGCGAGGTTATGAATTAGAGTCAGAAGTGAGCAGAACTTACTGGCAAACCTAAAAGCCAGTGGAAAAATACCCAGAGCAAAATGGGTTGCTTGGTGATGGCAGAAGAGGCAGAGGCCAAGGCAAAGCAGCACTGGGGTCCCCAACCTGGTAGAGTCCATTAACTTCTGCTGCTGGGAAGTAGAATGAATGGAAGCAAAGAGGGCCAGGTTTCCAGAGGAGTGCAGAGTCCTCAAGGTAATCTGTTTCAGGCCTGCCTTTTCTGGGCTTCTCTGCCTTCTATACATTTCCTGTAATACCGTCCTACCCACACTCATTACACACAGTGCCCCGAGCCCCTTGCTAAAATGAACACTGATACCCACACCCCATTTAGGAATGGAAATTCCTCCTTGCTTACTGGAATTCCTTTACAGCCCTCAGATGTACAACTTGTTATAATTTAACACTGTTCTATCATTGTTTAGGCCAGAATAATGTCTTCATTTTTATTTGAAACTTTAGTATAAATTTGCCTTCACAGAAAGAAATGAACACCTGTTGTACCAAAATATGAGAAAACAGCCATCTGACTGTAAATTACTATAGAACAGGAAAATCTCCCCTAAAATATAATTTTTAATTCATTGAGCTTATGATTTATACATTTTTTGGTATGTAAAATTCTAAAAATTAAATATAAAATATGGTAACATTTTCTCAGAGGTGCAAAAGAGATGCATCACTTGCCTGTTTAAAACCACTTATTAGGCTGGGTACAGTGGCTCATGCCTGTAATGCCAACACTTCAGGAGACCAAGGCGGGAGGATCACATGAAACTAGGAGTTTGAGACCAGCCTAAGCAACAAAAAGGACCCTATCGCTACAAAAACATACAAAAAATTTTTTAAAAAACTCATTTATTAGTAATTCATGACATTTAGGGAATAATCTCAGATCCTTAGAAGGAAATTGGAGGCCCATCTCTTCAGCCTTCTCCACCAGCCAATTTTTCTTCTTTGTTTTCCAAAATGCAGAGGTCCTGCTCCATCTGTATGGAACCACCTATAACATACTAACCAGGTGTGTTCTCTCATGCCTTGTACTGTTATAGCATGTCTGGTCTGGAAGTCTCTGTCCAACTTCAGTCCTGACTAGTTTGAGTGATTCCCCTCCTTGATCACACTTGGAACTGACTTCTTTCATTACATTGTGATGCGTTCCACCGGATGCTTCTGTTTACTTGTGCATCCAGAGCTAGGATCTCAGCCTCCAGAAGACAGGGACTGTGCCTTTATCTTTCTCCGGAAACTAGCTTTGTGCCAGGGCATATATAGTGTGGGGCCCAAAATAAAGGTTTATGGAATGAAGGAATGAAGCTACAAAGTCTCATGCCACGGTCTCAGAGGTATGGCCTGGGGTTGCCTCAGGAAGACAGATTCAGTACTCTCAATATCTTTATTACAGAATATGTACAAAATCCTTCTTCACACATGATTCCCAAATACTGTTGTGCATGAGTGGCATGCTTCATGAAGTTTCAGGGTTTTAAGTACATCTCCCTTCCCCCAGGTCCCACCTGGAAAGGTCAAGTGTGTTGTACAAACCCCTCCTCTGTATGTGGCTTAGATGAGGAGATCAAACGCCTCACCTGTCCCAGGAGCAGAATGTTTTCTGGGTCTCATTGGAGCCTGGCTTCGATTATTTTTTAATCATTGGTTTCAGCCTGTGGGAACTAAACCTTACATGCCACCTCCTCAGAGGTGTTTTGTCTCTCTGGACAACCTGTTCATTCCTTTGTAGCAGCGGTCCCCAACTTTCTTGGCACCAGGGACCATTTCGTGGAAGACAATTTTTCCAGGGATGAGGGAGCAGGGGGGTTGGTTTTGGCATGAAACTGTTCCACCTTAGATCATCCGGCATTAGATTCTCATATGGAGCGTGCAACCTAGATCCCTCACATATGCAGTTCACAGTAGGGTTCGTGCTCCTATGAGAATCTAATGCTGCTACTGACCTGGTAGGAGGTGGAGCTCAGGTGCTAATGCTTGCCCCTGCTGCTCACCTCCTGCTGTGTGGCCCAGTTTCCAACAGGCCACAGACTGGTACCAGGCCGCAGCCTGGGGGTTAGGGACCCCTGCTTTGTAGCACTCAGTACAATTTTACTGATATATTTATTTCTTTACTGTCTCTCTCAGAGTTGAGTATGAGCTCTGCAAGGGTGGGGACGGTGCCTATTCTATCTGTTGTGTGAAGCACACAACACAGTGTGGTGCTTCAAAGGTACCTGATGAGCATCTGCTGGGTTGTGTTTGGGTTGAAATACCCTCCAAGTTTCATACTACTAACTGGCATGCCCAACTTTGAAAAATATCACATAATTTCTCTCTCTCTCAAAAAAAAAAAACAAAAAACCTGAAAAGTGTGAATTGCTATTGCTGTTTTACCAGTAAGGTAATAGCCCAAAGAGAGATTGACTTGATGAAAATCCCAGTCACTGAGAGAAATAAGACTTAGACCCAGATTTTCTGAGAGAAAACCAGTTTTTTTACTTCTACAATTATCTTTAGAGAAAATTTCAGGAGTGCTAAACTATGGAATGCTATTCCAAAAGGTCACCCGGTGGAAATTCTATTGTCCCTCTGCCCAGTGCATTCTAGGGAAGAGAAAGAAAATCAACAGGATGATAATGAAATGATGGTAGAAATGATCCAGACTATTGAACATGCTACTCGGCTTTTCCTTAAAGTTGTTGTAGTAACTTATTATAAAACAATAAGACACAAATCTTTAATTCACACCAAAAAATAAACTCCCTGTAGTCTCATATGTGTGCCATCACATCTTTAGGAAGCTTTTTATTCGTTGAATTGATAAGCATCAACACTGAGGTCTTATCAGTCCAACAAGACTGAAGAGAATTCAAATGCGAAATTCAATCCGGTCAAGAATTTGTTATTGGGCAGGAGCCAATAAAAATGAGGCTCTGAGTTCATTATTCTAGTTTTTAGAATGCCCTGTCAGAATAAACACTAGAAAATATTTTATTTTCAAAACATAATGTTTTATACATATTAGTGTAAAGCACTATGACTCAGAAATTCTAGTTACCATATCTCAACATTATGGCAAAAATTGCTATAAGAACACATGGAGATAGTACAAGCTTCTATGAATTATGATGAGCAAATGGCATTGATTCATGTCTCTGTGAATTAAAAGCTTGGGAAATGTCTATAGAACTTCCCCTTTGATGTATTGTCTGCTAATCTTTATAAACAATTTCCTGTGTATTCTCATGATAAATTTAGACGCTTTAATACAATGTTTCTTAAATGATTTTGATTACAATTCACTGTGAAAACTACATTGGAACCCAACGTTCACATACATATGTATATATAACTGGAACTGTGTCTTATGATGATACCTTTGCTGTGTACCACGTATCCTGGTATTTTTTATTTTATTCTTTTCTATTTCACTAGTTAAAACAAATTCTGGTCATTACCCGGTAAGTTGACTTCATGTCCCATTCATGGATTGTGTGCATAAGCTTAAAAACTCTCCTAGAGGATGTTCTGGGCATATATTGCTTTGCAGTGAACAACTGCTACTTTGTGGCTGAAAACAAAAACAGTTTTTATTACATTTCAACATTTTATTGGTCAGGAATTTGGGCAGTGTTTGGCTGCGTAATTTTTATGTTCCATATGGCATTAATGGGTTCACTTGGCAGCATTTGGCTGAAGAATGACTGGTTTTAAGGGCCCCAGATGGCTTCACTCATATGTTGTTGGAGATGGCTAAAAAACTTGGCTCAAGTGGGACTGCCAATAGAAGGGCCTGCATGTGCCTACTCTGGCTTAGAGACCTCTAAGTAGTTGAATTTACATGATGGCCCAAGAATCCACCAAATAAGGTGGAAGCTCTATGATCTTTTATGACCTAGCCTTGAAAGTCCCACTGTGTCATTTCCATGGTACGCCATAGGTGAAAGCAGTCACAGAGGCCACCCAGATTTAAGGAAAGGGAATGTAGATCCTAATTCTCAGTGAAAACAATGTCAAAGATTTTTTGGACGTGTTTTCAAAACCATACAAATAGCATTGAGTCATGTTTCTCTGAATTAAGAGCTGTGGATATATCTATGGACCATCCCTTTTGATCTAAAATTTATAAACAATAACTTCTGTATTCTTATATTAAATTCAAATATTGTAATACAATGTTTTTCAAATGATTTGACTATAATCCCCAGTGAGAAATACATTTTTCATTACAATCCAGGACACACACACACAAACTACACATACATAACACTAAAAATGCTTTATGAAACAATACTTACACTGTGTACCTTGCATTCCATAGCTTCTCATGTATTCTATTATATTTGTAGATAATGGTAGCTATTACCTACTAAATGAATTTCACACTTGTTAATGAATTGTGACCCTAAGTTTTAAAAACACTGTTTTAGTGGATGATCCCTTTTTTCAATTTAGACCCAAATTTGCCTTTTCGAGACCCTTAGCTCTTAGAGATCAAGAAAGTAGTTTTATTATTCTTTGTTTCTGATGCCATTGTAGATGTTCAGTAAATGTTTCTTGAGTCTTGAATTGAGAGAAAGAAAAAAATAAAGAATTGAAATTTCTCTCACTCTGTCTACAATTTTACATTTGTCTTCTATTCTCTTTGACCTCAGTGTTATAGTTCAGTGAAACTTGTGCAGAAGTTATACATCATGATATATAACAAGACCAGTGGTGGCTGAAGACCTGTTGTTCAGTCGAATTTCTTTCTTTCCTTCCGGCCTTCCTTCTCTCCAACATGCAGGAGGAAAGACAGAAATGTAAACAGAAAACACTAATACAAGTTCATGACTGAGATGGTTAACAGTCTGTCCAAAGTGTGCAGAGTAGAGAGTTATTACTTCTGCCTGTAGTAGAATTGGTGAGGCCACGCAAAGCAAAAGGCATTTAAGAGGATGAAGAGGACTTTGTTAGATAGATGAGAAGATTAAATGTTTTCCTAGTGGAGGCACATGATGAACAAAGACTGAGAGGTGAGATGTGTCTGCAGGGTGTCCTGAGAGTCTGTGACATTCCTGTGAGTGTAGAGGACAAAGGGAGAAGGGAGGAAGGGAAGGATGGGGAGAGAAAACTGAGGAGGTGAGTTGGGGCCATGTCAAGAAGAGCCTTATGACATATTAAGTCATTTAGTTCAGGGTGCCCTCTGGTACCCGTCAGTGGCTTGTTAGGAACTGGGCGGCACAGCAGGAGGTGAGCAGGGAGGCGGGGGCAAGTGAGAGAAGCTTCATCTGTATTTACAGCCACTCCCCATCACTTGCATTACTGCCTAAGCTTTGCCTCCTGTCAGATCAGTGGCATCATTGGATTCTCACAGGAACACAAATCCTACTGTGAACTACGCATGCGAGGGATCTAAGCTGTGTGCTCCTTATGAGAATCTAATGCCTGATAATTTGTCACTGTCTCCCATCAGCCCCAGATGGAATTGCCTAGTTGTAGGAAAACAAGCTCAGGGCTCCCACCGAGTCTACATTATGGTGAGTTGTATAATTATTTCATTATATATTACAATGTAATGATAATAGGAATAAAGTGCACAATAGACGTAATGCATTTGAATCATCCCGAAACCACTCCCTGACCCAGTCCATGGAAAAACTATCTTCCACGAAACTAGTCCCTGGTGCCAAAAGAGTTGGGGACAGCTGTTTTAGACTTTGTCCTGAAAGCAACGAGGAGTGTTTCATCATATGACACTGTTCTTAAGAAATTATAGGCAAAGGTCAGCACATAGAGATATGAACCAACGCAACCCCGCCAAAGGCCCTCCCAAGGTAAGAATACGTCTGTTTATTTCCAGCAGAGGAAATTAACAGCACCAGACTGTCTTCATTATTAACACGAACAAATGGTGGCTTTGGTCTGTGATCTATAGCTGTAAGATAAGCTGCTATGCTGTATCCCAGGAATACACTGGAACCTGGTTTAGGGACTCAAGGTGGGGACTCAGGACAGCTGAATTGCTTTTGGCCACTCTTAGATTCGTAATCTTTGGTGTGACATGAGACTTCAGAAAACCGGGCCTTAGTTTTCTCCACTGCAAATTATGAAGTGAGATTATATCAATGATTTATATCAAGAGTTGCACTTTTTTTTTCTTATAAAGAGCCAGATCATAAATACATAGGGTTTGTGGGCCATATGGTCTCTGTAACAACTACTCAGCTCTGCCATTGTAGCTTGAAAGCAGCCATAGACAATATAAAAATGAATGGGCGTGGCTGGGTTCCAAAAAAGCTTTATTTACACGTGCTGAAATTTGAATTTAGTACAATTTTCATGTATCATGAAGTAATGTTCTCATTATGTTTTTTAACCATTCAAAATGTGTAAAATACCTTCGTAGTTTGCAGGTTGTAAATACCAGTGGTGGGCTGGATTTTGGCCTATGGGCTATTATTAGCCAATCCCTGTTCTCTATGGTTACATCAAAGTATAAGGTTTCTATATATGCCCTATTTCCTTATAGGGAACATATAATGCTTTTTAAAAGTTCAACAATAGTGTATTTTCTAATGTTTGTACATTTAATAATTTACTTTTAAACATAGCCAACCTGTATGGATAAGACTTATGTTGGTTATAAGGGTGCTTACTTTTTGGTAACAAAGATTTGTGGAAAAACTATAGGACCAAATAAATTAGCTTCCCTGATATTCCCACCATGACTACAGATACTTTAAAGAATTACTTTATCAGTTCTTACATTGTCACTTAGAGGGATAAGAAGTTACAGTATTAATATTTTTAAAACATTTTTTTAAGTGAGAAAGATCTGAACAGATGTTTCTACACCCATGTTCTGACAGCATTATTCACAACAGCCAAAAGGTGGAAATAACCCAATGCCCATCAGGTGAATGGGTAAACAAAATATGCTATATACATACAATGAAATATTATGCAGCTTGAAAAAGTAATGAAACTATGATTTGTGTTACAACATGGATGAACCTTGGAGACATTATCCAAGTGAAATAAGACCGGTACAAAGAGACAAATATTGCATGAATCCACTTAAATGAGAAACCAGAGTAGTCAAACTCATAGAGACAGAAAGTAGAATGGTGGTTGCCGCAGACTGGGAGAGGGAAAAATGGGGAACAGATGAATGGGCACGGTTTCAGTTTGGGAAAATGTAAAAGTTCTGAAGATGGATGGTGGTGATGGTTGTATAGCAATGTAAATGTACTTAATGAACTTAAAAACGGTAAAATTTATGTTATGTCTATTTTACCACAACAATTAAAAAAGGGAAATAATAGAACAATGAAATAGTTAACCTAGCATCACACAAGACGGAAAGAAGATTGGAGTCAGCTGTGGGACTAGGACCTGGGATAGTAGTGCTGGGCTCTTTGACCACAAGATGACTGCGACAACTTTAATGTCTGTCTTTTGAGCTCTCTGTAATGGACACTTTGCAATATTATTTCAGAGAATCTCAACTGACATTTTACAGAGGAGGACACAGAGGTTCATTTGCCAAGGAACCAACAGGCAAGGTTGAGAAGCAAACCCATGACTGTGCTTCCAAAGCCTTTGTGTTGACCACCACAGAACACCACTTCCCCGAAATTCTGAAGCCACCTATCTTGGAGTATGGAAGCCTCTGACACTGAATGCAGGTTTTTCAGTGTAAATCATGGAACATTGCTACCCCGGAAGGCGAGAGGCTCCCGTAACTGCGCTGCCTGAGTCTGGGCCCGCGGCACAGGACCTGGTGCTGTTGGTTTACAAGAAAGCAGGAAGGTGGTGCCTCGTGCTGGCAGATGATGCTGCGGGCCAGGTTGGTTTGTGTCTTCACTGTCAGGAACATGGCTAATACAGCCTTTTAGCTCACAGATTCCCACCTCAAATGTTTACATGACACCACTAAATAAAAAATATGTGCATGCTCTGCCTCCCCCACTTGACTGTAAGGTAAGGGCAGGAGCTGGGCCTCTTTAATATTTATACCCTCCATAAGATCACCCTGTGCTAGGGTTTGCATCAAGTAGGCACTCAGCAAATATTTGTTGAATGAATGCATAAATGAATGTTAAATCATCTGCCTCCAGATTTTCCTTTTGTTTCCAATTTTCCCCTCCAACTGACATATGCAAGTGCCTCCCGTGTCCCTTTCACAGATATTACAGATGCCCTCGACTATTTTTTTGTGTTCTTCTGGCCTGCTTTTTCTCATTGCTGCTGCAACAGACTGAGGCCTAAAAATAGAAACCTCCTTGACAACTCTGCAGAGGACTTACATTCCCGATTCCTAAGGTAGCAACACTGACTCTGTTGGAGCAGGATGGGAATTTCATGACCTGTCACATATTTGATTTTGCCTGATTTTTTAAAGGGATAAGAGTTTTCCCCACATCATGGTTGATGCAACTTGCAATCACCCTTGGAAGTTAGGGTTTGGGACAAATAGAGGAATGTCATCAAACAGGAATGTCACTGCTTGTCTTAAGGATGCTTCAAAATTCTTGAAAAGGAGGCAGAATTTCTTTTCCTTTCTTTTTTTTTTTTTTTTCCTTCACTTCTTCCCTCCCTCTCTCCCTCCTTTCTTAGTTCATTTCTTTCCCTCTCTGGATATCTCTGGTTTATGGCAGGGCCCATGACTCATATGTGTTTTCAAGCCAGTGCATATTATGAAGACACAAGACAAGAATGTGTATAAACACACACTCTGCCATAATGCTGATTTCTTTGGATTAAACTGGGGGAAAAAAAACAGCAACAGACACTGCCTCAGTCTAGAATTATCTGTAATCCATATACATCAGCACATGGTTTCCAGTATTGTGTTATGGGGAATTAGAGAGGAGACCTGGCTCCTTCTCTCAGGGATACCACAGTATGTGAAGAAGATAGGACAGAGATAGAGTTAATAATACAAGTTAGCATCTAAGTGATAAGTGGGTACTAATAAAATCTAAATAGTTACTCTTAATAAAAATCATTTCCATTTATGCAGTGCTTGCTCAATTCTAGACACCGTGCTAAGAACTTTATATCCTTAGCTCTTTTGAATTCCAACCACAACCCACAGCCTCAGTACACAGGTGTTGGGAGGCAGTAAAGTGCAGTGGTGGGTGCCAGGCTATGGAATCACACTGCAAGGTCCTGGTCCCTGGTGTCTCTTGGCATTCCCTACTGTAGAGAGAGAATATTCCTTCCTAGACATTGAGTCATTGTGCCAGCGTCTGCTACCAGCCAGGTGACTCTTTGAGCGCAGATGCCCCTCTCTCTGTTTCCATTTCCTTGTCTATAAAATAGGGATAATAACCGCGGAACTTACCTTATAGGGTTTATATTAAATGAGATAATGTAAGTATAGTGCTTAAAACAGTGCCTGACATAGAGTCAATGACCTATAAATATTAGATTTTATGACCCTGAGGCTCAGAGAAGTTAAATAACTTGCCAGTGTTCACTCAATAAATTTATATCAGAACGAGAATTCACACTCAAACCCGACTGATCCCAAGGCCCTCTGATCTTAACAACTTCACCGTAATGGTTGTTCAGAGAGCGGTAAATCATTATGGATTAGTGTAAAAACGGGTAGATTTACAGAGAATGTGAGAGAGTTTGAAGGATGGAGTAGAATTTATTGAAAAAGAAATGGTGACTCTAGGCTTCAATGTAGAAAGATCTAGAGTTAACAAAGTGCCTCTCCCCACTTCCTTTGCCTAACGACTACCTCTGGGTTTCCTTTTTTTCCAACGAAGAAGACACAGCAGTTAAAATGCCCATCACTGGGGATGGGCAAAAATGCTTCCTGCCCTTCCCTAAATCTCCTAGAGTGGTGCTCTGGATTGTGGTTTCTTTTGTTTTATTTTAGGTTTTACTTGCTAATGCACACGTGAATTTTTAAAAATCTAATATTTTAGCACTTAATTATGTAACTCATTTATTTAAGTCAGAAACAATGTTTGTAAATGTGGTAGGAAGGATGTACCAGCTCTTCTCTCTGAGAGAACTAGGATCCTCTCAAAGTTAAGGAAATAGGGAAACTGTATGTATATATGTATGTATTATTTTTCCATCTCCATCTAGGAACACAACAGAAGTTGGGGAAGCAAACACTCTTGGCATTAGAAGCTACAGGAGACTGGCTAGCACTAATTCAATCTCTGTAGTTCACAAAGATTTGCAGATTATGCTTTACATTTTCTAACCTTAGCATTGGCCACAGTAAGGGTCTCTCCTTCCTTTTCCACATTGATGCTTGTAATATGCTTTGACTGCATCCCCACTGAATCTCCTCTCAAATTACTCCCATAATTTCCACGTGTTGTGGGAGGGACCCAGATAATTGAATCATGGGGGCAGTTTCCCCCATACTGTTCTCATGGTGGTGAATAAGTCTCATGAGATCTGATGGTTTTATAAAGGGTTTCCCTTTTTGCTTGGCTCTCATTCTCTGTAGCCCGCCACCATGTAAGACGTGCCTTTTGCCTTCCGCCATGATTGTGGGGCCTCCCCAGCCACAAGGAACTGTGAGTCCATTAAAATTATTTTTCTTTATAAATTACTCGGTCTCAGGTGTGTCTTTATCAGCAGTGTGAAAACAGACTAATACACCTTGGGCTCAGAGTCTTTAACAGACTGTGTAGAGAGAGGATGGATCACACTGTCTGGGGTGGGGAGTGGAACTTAGGGAAGGGAGAGGAAGGAAGCAGCCTTAGCAGGGCCAAAGGACTGTTTGAGAAGAAGCACAACTGTGGGAGAGGCTGTGGGGAGCCACTTAGTGCAACCAGAGCAAGAAGGAGGAAGCCTCTAGCCCCTACCCGGGTGAACTCCAGGAGGCCTCAAATAGACCAGGGAGGCCACGCCCCAGAGCAGGCGATCTTCTGGTTCTGCATGGAGACCCTTGCTTGCATCTGAGGCAGAGAAGTGACAAAACGCTTTTGTAATTCCAAATCTTTGTTTGACACCTTTTTGTTGTTTCCACCCAAGTCCTCCCATCCCTGACCCTCACCATGACCAACTGTCAGCTGAATTCCACCAATAAAGAAGACAAGGACATGAAGACAGTCCTACCTGGATCTGCTTAACCAGCTGACAGCCACTTTTGTTGCTAACTGTATCACCCGTCCTGCTATGGTAAGGGGTGCAGGGTCTAAGTGAAATCAGTAGCTTTATGTACTATTCATTTCTCCCCCTTCACCCAACAGAATCTGAGATCACTGAACTTGTCTGCCTTACAAAATGCCCTAAAGTATATTCGAACATCTTGTGATGGCTACATTTTGTTTCTAATCTATGTCATGCTTTATCTTCTCTTGCCTGAACCATTGCAGTAGGCACCTTATTGGTTTTCATGCCTTCCAATCTACTTTCTAACTGATGCTGGAGTTGTTTTTCTAAACCACGAGTCTGCAATTGTCGTTTCTTGCTTTTGTCATCTGCTTTAAAAAAAATTTTCAGTTTCTTTTCTATCTTAAATAAAATGTAGTATGGAATCTCAATAGGTAAGACATTCTCAAGTAGCCCTGCTCTGTGAAAGTGGGGTTGGGTGCAGGCACAGTCCTGCCCTCTCAGCCTGTCTCACCACATCTTTTGCCCCCTTGACCTTGACCAGTCCCCGTCCTGTCAGTGGCAACCACAGGATCTGATAGAACCTGTTTTGAACGTGAGCATCCTCAAGCCCATGGCCCGCTTCTCCACTCTCTCCTTCAGCCTTGCCCTACGCGGCTAAAACTCCAGGCCTCTTATTGTTCCTCCTGCCCTTGCATGTTCTACCTCCTTTCACTTCTTTGCTCTTCTCCTCCTCCTCCTCTCACCTGCTGACTTCCCACTCAGCCTTTGAGAAGGAGCTCAGAAGTCACTTTCTCTTAGAATCATCTATAACACCCCTGTGAGAGCTGTTCACCCTCTGTGTCCATGGCTCTCTCTGTCCACCCCCATTATGCCATTTACTAGATTGCTTTGCAGGTCTTCTTCTGCATCAGTGTCATCCCTCACTCAGCCAAAGACGCCATGTCTTACTGTGTGCTATGGGTTGAATATTTGTCCCCTCCAAAACTCATGTTGAAATTTAGCCCCAATGTGGTAGTATTGAGAGGTGGGGCCTTTAAGAGGTGATTGGGTCATGAGGGCTCTGGCTTATAAATTAATTAATCCATTCATGGACTAATGAATTCATGGGTTGATGGATTAATGGGTTATCACAAGAGAGGGACTGGTGGCTTATTTTAAGTTCTGGGATACATGTGCAGGATATGCAGGTTTGTTACATAGGTAAATGTGTGCCATGGTGGTTTGTTTCACCTATCAACCCATCACCCAGGTATTAAGCCCTGGATGCATTAGCTATTTATCCTGATATCCTCCCTCCCCAACCCCCCCAATAAGCCTTGGTGTATGTTGTTCCCCTCCCTGTGTCCCTGTGTTATCACTGTTCAGCTGCCACTTATGAGTGAGAGCATGCAGTATTTGGTTTTCTGTTCCTGTGTTAGTTTGCTGAGGATAACGACTTCCAACTCCATCTGTGTCCCTGCAAAGAACATGATCTCATTCCTTTTTATGGCTGCATAGTATTCCATGGTATATAGGTACCACATTTTCTTTTTTTTTTTTTGAGACGGAGTCTCGCTCTGTCGCCCAGGCTGGAGTGCAGTGGCCGGGTCTCAGCTCACTGCAAGCTCCGCCTCCCGGGTTCACGCCATTCTCCTGCCTCAGCCTCTGGAGTAGCTGGGACTACAGGCGCCCGCCACCTCGCCCGGCTAGTTTTTTGTATTTTTAGTAGAGACGGGGTTTCACCATGTTAGCCAGGATGGTCTCGATCTCCTGACCTTGTGATCCACCCGTCTCGGCCTCCCAAAGTGCTGGGATTACAGGCTTGAGCCACCGCGCCCGGCCGGTACCACATTTTCTTTATCCAGTCTATTATAGATGGGCATTTTGGTTGATTCCATATCTTTGCTATTGTGAATAGTGCTGCAATAAACATACACATGCATGTATCTTTGTAATAGAATGATTTCTATTTCTTTGGGTATATACCCAGTAATGGGTTTGCTGGGTCAAATGGTATTTCTGGTTCTAGATACTTGAGGAATCACCACACTGTCTTCCACAATGGTTGAACTAATTTACATTTGGAAGTGGTGGCTTTATAAGCAGAGGAACAGAAATCTGAACTAACACACTCAGCCTCCTTAACACGTGATGCCCTCTTCTGCCTCAGGACTCTGCAGAGTGTCCCCACCAGCAAGAAGGCCCTCACTAGAGGTAGCTCCCTCAGCCTTGGACTTCTCAGCCTTCATCACTGGAAGAAATAAATTATTTTTAAAAATAAACTACCCAGTTATAGGGAAGCAACAGAAAATGGACTAAAAATCATAGGTTATAAATGACCATTGTTTGTTAAATGGGGAAAAATCATGCACTGAGCCCATGTCAGAATAAAAAATTACTTCGAGCCCATTTATAGCTTAGCAAATTTGGTGAAAGTAACTCAGCATTTTCTTCATTAATGGTGGAGTAAATCAACAGTGCAGTTTTGTCCTTTAAACTACATCACTGAGACAAAATGGACTCTTTTGGCTACATTTTCAGTCAAGATGTCCAGAGTCAAAGAAGTAGAAGAAAAAGGTTCCTTAGCATTCCTGGGAAATGATCTCCTTCTCTCTCAAGGCTCAACTCACATATTTCCTTTTCCCTGGGGGTCGTCATTGGCTTCTCAGTCCCATGTTTGTCTCTATTTAATTCATCTGATGATGATCCTCTCCACTGCATCATCCACTCCTGAATTCCCTATTCTGGACTCAATCAAGATTTTGAGTTGAACTATGTCCATCTATGGAAGCAAAAGCTGGGTACTATGGTCTTTAGTGCTCTGCCTCTTTGAGGTAATGAAGGATTTGCATCTCCAAGGACTCTTTTTTTCCAAAGCCGTAGCAAAAAAAAAAAAAAAAAAAAAAAAATTATTCAAGGAAAATAAGTCATTTTGAAGCATATGCCAGTTGTCGTTTTGACCCATGTGAGTCTTCTTTAGAAGTGTTATAGGAAGGGAAAGATGGCTATTCAAAAACAAAAAGGAAAATTATAGAGCTATATAGCAGCTTCCACATTTTAAAGATGTGGCAAAATTTAATTAAGGGCAAATATGTCTTTGCTAGAAAGTCCAATAATGGGCATAATTCAGAATGCAAAAGAAAGTACTAAGTGTGATGAGTTAGGTAGTCTGTAACAGAAAAGCTCATTTATTCTCTGGTAGGCAGGGGGCTTTTGGAGCTGGAAGAAAAGGAGAGTTGGAAAATGGGAATTTGGATAGGTACAGTGTGCCGCAGCAACATGGTGGCAGGCTAGAGGCCAAGGCCAGAAAGTTCTAGTAAGCAGTTTCCCCTGGTGGTAGGGGAGGGGGGGCGGGCGGTGGTGGTGGTGGAGGAAATGTAAGTATAGTATTTTCTTGTGTGCACTTTTTAGTTGTTTATTATATCATGCAGTGCTAGTTCTTCTTCATTAATCCCAAACATTCAAATAAAGTCCATCATACACAATGGCTTTTAGTTGGTGGTGAATTATGGAAGCATGGAAGAGAAGGGTGGCTGCAAACAGCAGGGAGAGGAGAGAGAGAGCAGCTACAGGAGGTGGGAAAGTAAGCAAGGATAAAAACTTCACAAGAAGCAGAAAGTCTTGACAAGAGGTCATTAGAACATCAATAGACCTCCAGGGAATACCACAGAATCATTAGGCGAATGCTCTGTACCTCCCAGATCATGAATTGGGGACTCAATCATTTTATTTGAATAGTAAAAGAAAGAGTGGCCCCAGGAAGCTAGGGGACTTGGGGAAATTTGGGCTACAAAAGGAATGTATAGCAGAAGAATGTGCATGCTGTCTCAAAAGGATGCTTTTCCCCACTCTGGCAAGGTTATTTTACTACCTGGGCATCTTGATTTTAGAGGGCTAGTATCACATTTGTCACATTAAATACAACACAGTATTTTGGTGTAAAAATGTGAAAACATCTTTGTAACTTTGCTTTTGATATTCTGATATAGTCTTGATATTATTATCAATGTCCACTTTAGAGTTTAATTTTTTTTGAACCCAATAAATTTTTTAAGATCAGATCTTAAAAATTTTATTGTACCTTTGCAAAGCTTATGAGTCTTCAGCCCTGTGCTCAATATAGCTAATGGATAAAATGTTCATACACCAGAGTAAGCTCTTTCTTGCAGAGGTAAAGCCAATTCCCAAAGAGGCCTTATCAGCGTCTCTCGACAAACACAGATAATTAACTCACACCGACAAATGCTTGATTTGGACCCTAATTTTTCAAATGGAATTTCAGTAGGCTAATTAAAATAGCATAGAAATAATTTTTAGTGTAGGTCTTTATCTATAAGCCTTTTGGTTATCAATTAGAGTCTTATTTCTAATAAAAAGAAAAAAGCAACAATGTACTCAGTAATTAGTAAATTAAAACCTTCAAAGTAAACCTCAAGGCCCGATAAGAGCCCTAATTTTTTAAAGTGTTCTCCTGTCAAAAGACTATTTAAAGTACAGGTTTTATAGATACTTTCCTTTTAAATAGAATTCTCTTAGCTAATCAGATGCTGAGCGGCGTTGCCTTTAATTTTATCTGGCCAAGCTTCCCTCCATCTGTTTTCCCATAATGCTCTCATTCCCTCTTCCAGATGTTTGGCACGGCATCTCAACTTGATGTCTATTTCTTCTTGTTCTCCTTCACCTCACATGAACCTTCCAAGTCATAATTCTTTGGAAATAGACATAAGGAGCTTTATTTCAAATTACCATCCTTCACTTAAGAGGTTCCATCTCTAAAGTCAGTACAAGTCAAAAAAAAAATCTCTATCTCATTGTAGAATTTTTGGGTTGTAGAGTTGTGGGGTATATATTTTTAAAAAGAAGCCAAAAGTACAGGAGAGTTAAGCAACATCTCCATGTTCACATAAGCCAGAGACTTGAGAGTAGGAATTTAATATCAAGAATTTTACTTTTAATTCGTTTTTAGGATTTGATTTACTGAAAACTAAAACTATTCTATAAGTCACTCTACAGCTTCAACTTTGATCAATGCCTCTATCCAATAGGGGGTCAAATACCTGAAGGGAAAGAAAAGAATTCTCTGGAACATATGGCAGGAAAGGATCATTTGTGTGTGCCTGCTGAAAAGACAAATGACTCGTCTTCCCTGCTCTCTCGCTGTGTCAGTGATCTCTGCCGCTCAGCTGATCATAGACAATCTTGTGCTCTAGCTAATCTGCTGCTTTTCAAAGCAAACCGAATGGAAACAAAGGTTTAAGTATCTGGAAACTAAATCATGACTTTAAAAAAATCTAGTGACATGAAAAATTTCCTTGATAAAAGTATAGAGTATGTTAGGAAAATTCTTTTCTGAGGCCACCTGCTGACATTCTATTTTATAACCGGAGAGAACACTGCCTTATACCCCAAACTTAGATACAATGAAAGCTTTTTGACCAGGAAAAAGAAAAAAAAAACAAACCATAGACCTTATTTTTAAAAAGTTCAGTAGTTTTCATGGTACAAAGGAATCCGCAAAATAGAAAAACTCTCCTTCCCATCATTCAAAAAATAGTTTATTCATTCCACTATCTCATGCCTATCCTTTATTCTTCCAGTCTTACTGCCAGCATTTTGGGAAAGTCCTTATTGGCTCATGCTGCACAAGAGCAATGGCCAGCAGGCTCTTGCCAATCCTATATCTGTCCTACTAGAAGTCCTCCCAAGGAAAAATCATACATTTATTTGAAATAAACACCTCAAGGTATTGGCAGAGAAAATGAAGCAACATAAGGATCCACCTAAGTGCATGGATGGAGCTGCCCTGCTAGGGAGAAATAAGAACAACTTCTTGTCTGTGTCAGAAGGGAAGAGAGGAGAAAAACCAAACTCAGGGATAGAGGAATAGGTCCAAGCGATGGCAGAAGACATCTCAATCCTTGATGTAATCTTGCCCCATGACTTCCATTCATCTTTAGAAAAGTTCCCAAACTCATAACATATTGGAAGCTGGTGGATTTCTGTGGACACCTGGGATTCACTTGTGCATGGTATCTACACAGATGTGCAAGGAGCAGGAGCCTGGAGATGTTGGGAAATGAGAGGAAAGAAATGCAAGAAAGCATGGAAAATGCGGGGAGAGCTTTTAACAGGCATAGGTTGTGGCATTTGGCCTCACTCAGAGCTCTTGGGGAATGGGTTCCCTGGCTGTTTTAGGTTAGACCGTAAGTCCTGTTACCTATGGAGTTGACTTTGAATTGATCAGCCTGGCATTCCAGCCCTGTGTGATCTTCCCTTGATTGACTACATTCCAGCCTCCTTTTCCAAACCTCCTTGTAAATGAACCAAACTGTGCTGGTCACTTTCCCCGGAATGCGCATATTAAATTCCAGTGCCGCTAGTAATTGCCTGAGTGATCATGGAGAAATTATTTAACATCTTTGATTTCCAGTCTATTCATCTGTAAATTGAGAATAATCTCATAGAATTCTTTCAAGAATTAAATTTGAAAATGTGTAAAAAAATCTGTAACCTGCTTCTTACTCTGTAGACACTCGATGAGTCTCACCTTCAACCCCTGCTTTTCCATTTGTTCCTTATGAAATTTTGCTCCTACAGATCCTTTTACCTTGCCCCTGCCAAGTTCAAACTCTAAGTACTTTAACTCCTATCATACTTTATCAAATATTGCCTAGCCTTCTAGTTATTAACGCCTCTCTCATCTCTTCTAGCAGATTGCAAACATCTGAGGAACATTCATCTTTATATTCCTTAGAGCTCCTACCTAAAGAGTTTGCAAATAGTATATGCTCCATAAATATTTACTGAGTAAATCCTCCATTATTGTTTACCAAAACACTCCACATGATTTTCAATTATGAAGATTTAAATTTAAATTTTTTCTATTAAATCTCAAAAATAAGACAGGATTTCTCTACTAAATATTTTCCACTCAGTTTCCAAAGGCTACATTTTAAACATCAAGCCACATTCCCTTGAAGACTGTCACTGCATAGGTCATAACCAGTACAGTGTTTTGACATAAATCAAGTCCATAATGTGAAATTGAATAGAACTTATTTTGAGCTTCCCACTAATGAAGGAAGGAAAATAAAATCATCTGGGAAAGAGCTGCCAAACATTGGACAGCCTGCTAATGTAAAAAAATGGGATGTTTCTTTTCACCATCTCTAAGTTATTTGGATGGCAGGTGTGCCTGTTTTATGTTGTTGCTTATGCTTTCAATTGAAGAGTAAACTTTGCCTGTAGCCTGTTAATCATCTGAGCCTTTTGGAAAACTTAATTGAGAGGTCATTTGCTTTGCTTCCTTCTTCCTCCACATCTCCACAGCATATCAGCAATCATGGTGACGTGCCACTCTGCTGGTAATTCATATGGCTTATTCAGAAGCACAGATCATGGCTGTTAGACCTGCCAGATGTTCCGGGTCCCTAGCTGCAATTAAGTTCCAACATAGCCCAATTTGAAAGAGATTGAGAAACCACGGTTCTCATTAAGAATATTCATGAGTTTGCACCTTGAAAAGCCGGCAATCACATGATGTGCCAGAATGGACAAGATTGTTTGAGAAGAGAAAAAAAAAAGATGCAATTTAAAATAAGTTACCAGGTATGTGCTGCGAGAAGTTCTGAAGTGAAACAGGGGGTATGGAATTGCATGAACTGTTTGAACTGTCAGTCAAATCTCTCTTAATAAGAATTTGCAGGGCTATCCCAGGGCTGCACATTATCATCTGAAAAGCTTAAAAAAGAAAATCACCCAGGCCATGGGCCCACTCACAGGGCTAGTCTAGATCAAGAAAAAGAAACAACATTGTCGTTGGCATCCTCATCTCCACACATAAGGAGTCACCTCTAGACAGTTGCTATGGTAACCATGAGTGTGCTCTTCTTAGACATTAAAAATGAGAACTCAAAGCATCTTCAGCTGGACTGGAAACAGATGCCATGTGTAGCATATTCAAAGAATAGTCAGCCAACCAAATTAGGCAATGCAGAGGTTATCAGACGTTCCTCATGTCATCTTCAGGAGAAATAAGGAAAATAGTCTTTTTTTATGAGACTTGCCTGAAATGGTAGGATTCACAGTTTAGGAACCATTTTCTGTTGAGTCCATTGTGATCCCTGGAGATAGAACCCTTGAATAGATGAAGAGCACAGGATTGCAAGTTAAGAGACCAAGGTTCTGTTTCTGTCATTAACTAGCTGTGAGACTTGGGCAAACCACTGGTCTTTCTTGGTAACAATTTCCTTATGTAATAAAGGAAAGATTTCAAGAGACAAATTTAGACATATAGGGGTTGGAAAATGACCTTACAGACAATGTGTTTCACTATAGTGATCACCTGTTTTTTCAGGGCTTCCAAAATCCATTTCCCTTCTGTTCTGTAGCTGACTCTTGGTTTTCCTTTAGAAATCAGTCTCTCCTCACTCTGTGTTCTGACTCCACCTTTGGTTCTAGAGGAGATCATTTTACCTCGGTCCGGCCAACTGAAACACTGTGTGTGCCATCACACAGTGTGTGTTTTTGGGATGTGACTGAAGTCAGCCCGAGTCCAACGAAAATTCTGGAACTTCTGGAACTATGGTGAAGGACAAACTCTTTTTGTGATGTAAATCTGGAAATGTGAGGAAGACTCTTACTATAGTGGGAGAATATGCCTGAGGATGCAGCCAACACAATAAAAAGCAGAGTCCAATAGATGAAGAGCAATAGTGTTCCAGTGATGTCACTTAAAGCACCAAGATCCAGCCATGCCTGAAGTTGATATGCCCTTTTCAGTTATTAAAATAATCAACAAAATCCCTTTTTAAAATAAGCTAGTTTAAACTGGATTTCTTTCACTTATGTCCAAAAGAGTTTGATTCATACAAAGCCCTCATTTTATAGGCTTAGGAAACTGACACCAAGGACGATGACTCATCCAGACCTCAATAAGGTCAGAGGCAGAACTAGAACCAGCACTTGAGCTTTTCAGTTCAGAGACTTTCAGAATATCGAAATCTTGAATTTTATAACATTAGGGTACTAACATCTTTGAAATTTCCATTTAGCTGACTCCTTCTTTTCAATAACATCAATCTGCTTATAATTCTTGATAGATTTATTTTCTTGCAGCCTTTTGGCATTTCTGAATTCACTTATTTTGTAACTAGTATACCTACCAACCAAGTTAGATACAAATATAGCAACAATTCACTACTCAAATTAATATTTTGGTACAATGCAGATCAAATAAACAATGGGCTGTCTTCAAGAAATTTTTTTCCAATGGATTTATTTTTCAAATCTATTTTCCAGTAGATTTTTCAATGCATTATAGCATCATAACTTCAATTTCCAATCAGAGGCAGAAGAGATGGAAATCTTAAAAAGAAAGAATATGAAATTAGAAAGGATTAATTTTTAGCTAAAGACTGGGTTCCATGGACTGACTCTCTCAATCTATAGCTAGTGAATTAGGACCAAATTACTATATGTTTTGCTCAATCTGTCAATCCAGTTTAAGAGCTTCATTCTCCATAAACAGTGTACTCCCATAACCTATCATCCTTCTTGCTATTGTAACACTTATGTTAAATATCCGCCTTCTTCACTGGGCCTCTAGCCCCTATATGCCAGGGACCTTGTTTTAATAATTTCTGAGTCTCGTGAACACTCAATCATTTTGCACACTGCATGTGTATGGAGTAGAGTTAGAACACACAGACATTCCCAATTTGCTACCGAGAGCATTGAACCATAATACTTCCTTTAACTATCTCCATGGGCTGGTGTCAAATTCATTTGTCTGTTATTCGTATGTGTGAGAAGAGTTTCTAATATATTCAAACTAATTTCAGGTTTTGAAAGTTTCCACATGGACCATTTTTAAGCAGAATCTCATGGGATTTTAGACCCTGAAGTGTCATATCTAATTGTTATCTCTTCATGTTCATGTCTTCAGTAATCATCTAGAAGTGATATTATGGACTGGCACTCAGAGGCGGTGTGAACTGTGAGAATCTACATTCTAAAATCTTCTCAAATCTTTTTTGCTATCCTTCCCATTTGTCTCACATCATCTGGGGTATAGAAAGTGTGAAACTTTTTAGTTTTATATACCTTGAAGAATTGAAACCAATCAGAGAGAGACTAGAATAAGGAACATTATGGAGATGTATATTATTATGTTTACAGGTGAATTTGTAAAGTTCTGCCCCATTCAGAACAGAGAAGTAGAAAATGCTTTTTTAAAAAAAAAAAGTCTAGAAAAGGGGTGGCAGTAAATTTGTTAGTGTATCACTATTTATTTTTTGAACTTGGAAAAGTACAGAAGAAATCAAAGCAATGTTAATTTTAAAAAATAAGAGAACATATCTAAACAATTTTTATTGGAGATTTCAATTTTATTTTTCCATTTAAAAGTAGAACATTCATTTCAATTTGTATATTAACTTGAGAGAACAGTCAGCCCTACATATAATACCTCATTTACTCTTCACGACATCCCTAAAAATGTAAGTATTATTAGCCACAATTCATAAATGAAAGACTAGTTTTAGGGAGGCTACATAAATTGCCCAAGTTCATGTAGATTATAAGCAGCTGAAATGGATTGGAAGTCAAACGTGACTGACTCATAGTTTTTGTCCTAAACACTCTGCTACAGGCTTCTCAAAACATTGTCTTGTTTACCTATGTAACAAACCTGCACATCCTGCACATGTACCCCAAAACTTAAAATAAGCCATTGTCTCAATAGGACCTTTATGTGTTATGGGTCAGCTATATGCTTTACATTCATTAGCTGGTAATTCAGAAGAATCCTGTGAATTGGATATTATTACCCTTCACAGACCAGGAAACAGACTTAGGTGACTTGCTCAAGATCATCGAACTCCTAGGTGGCAGAATCAGTCAGGCCATTAGTCACCATTCATTCTTTTAGCTCACCTTGATTAAACACAACCTCTGTGCTGGGCATCCCAGGAGCCAGAGGTGGGCCAGGGTGAGAAGGAAACACATACTTCCTATTCTCAGTACTTTAAATATTACTGAAATATTTTGTGAATGAAGGTGTCGACTCATGGAGAAACTAAAGAACAGACATTGTCACAACATTCGTTTCTCTGAAATTATACTTTAGTCTCCCCAAATGACATGTGCATACTCCAGAACCTCCTAGAACACTCTGAGAATTACTGAACTCAGTGTAATCCATTTGCTTTTGAATCTAGGCACAGCCTCTGCTTTCACCCTGGGTCTGTTAGACGTTACTAGTTTTATTTCCCATCTTCTTTTGCCCCACATCTGTCAGGTCCCTCCTACTGGGAAGAGCTTGACTTTACCTGCTGCTGCCCACCCCAGCTACCATTCTGCTTATCTCCTTTCTTGCACTGCCAGGCACTACCAATGAGGGCCTTATCCCCTCTCCTTCCATTTCCACACTGCCTAGTTTTTCCTTGAGTCCCGATAATCTGCCACTATCTGCACCCCAAACTCTAAATACTAGTTTAGTTAATTACTACTCTGGTTATCTTTTCTCACTTACCTCCACCAACTTCTAACTACAGGATCAAGTTCATGCCCCTTAGATTGGATTTTCAGTGTTCTTCACAATCTGGCTTGAATGAAAGTTCTGGGTTTTTTTTCCCCCCATGTCCCTCTGATGCAAACATCTGTGCATCACAAAACTGCTCTACACCCTGTTTCCTGAATATATTTTACACATTCTTGCATCAGGCATATATAGCTGTTTTCTTATTAGGCAAACGAAGTATGGCTTACAGTACTCATAAAGCAAAGGCCACAAGGATACGGAAAGCTGAAAGTTTAATTAAATTATGCAGAATTTTTCTATTAGAAAAATCTAGAAAGAAGGTATTTTAATTTCAGCATACATGAGTGATCTGGACTTTAGAGTTCAGTGTGTGTGTGTGTGTGTGTGTGTGTGTGTATTTCTTAAATTATATAAGAGGTGAGGTAGAGGGTGAACCATGATCTTTTTAGTACTTATTTACTTAAATCTCATGAAAGCCCACTAATTACATGCAGAATTTGGGAGAATTTTTCTAACACGTTAAGCCTCAATTTCCTCATTTATAAGGTGCAGATCATTGTAATACCTGTTTGATGTATTGTCTGGGGGAATTAAAAGACATATCGCATGTAAAATGCTGAGCACAGAGATGTTCAGTAAGTGCTAGAGACAGCTGCTGCCACTCCAGCTGCTCATTATTCTACTGCTATGGTTCAAATGTTTGTCCCCTTGGAAACCTGTGTTGAAACTTAATCCCCAATGTGACAGTGTTGAGAGGTAGGGCCTTTAAGAGGTGATTGTGTCATGAGGGCAGAGCCCATGAATTCCCATGGATTCATGCATTCATGAATTAATCGGTTAATAGATTAGTACGTCATCATGGAAGTCGAATTTGTGGCTTTATAAGAAGGGGAAGAGAGACCTGAGCCAGCACACTTAGCCACCTTATGCCCTTGCCATGTGACACCCTGTACTGCCTTGGGATTCTGCAGAGAGTCTCCATGAGCAAGAAGACCCTCATCAGATGTGACCCCCTCAACACTGGACTTCTCAGTCTCCAGAACTGCACATAATAAATTCCCTTTCTTTATAAATTCCCCAGTTCTAGGAGCCATTATCAGTCTACCACAAGATTCTTGAAAGGAATGATCCATTTGCTTCCCGTTTGTGCCTCCCACAAGACACCAATGGTGAATAAAAGATGACGAATTTATGGGTGTTCATTAAATTATTAAAAAGTAATGATAACATTATTACTTTTAATAATAATAATCTTAAGCAAATTACCAAAAAAAGTTCATTCTTGGGCCAATGATGAGACTGTGTGTGCCTAAGGACTGATCTTAAAAAATCAAAGCAGAGGAGGTGTCCAGCTTATATCCATCGAATGAAAAGCATAACCTTAAATATTTTATAATTAGTTAATACTTTGATATATCAATAAATTGTTAGAAAAAATTCTATTAAAAAAATGTACTGCATATCAAACCATTACCCATGTGGTCCAGTCCTGTCCTGAGTAGTTTCACACCAAAGAAAACATAGCCTTGAGGGATTCCAGTGTTTACCTACCTTCCTCTCAATCATTTAAAGGTCCAAGCACAAGTGTAACAACTCTTGATAAAATGCCCTGTTCTCAGCTGGGTGCAGTGGCTCACGTCTGTAATCCCAGCACTTTGGGAGGCTGAGGCGGTCAGATCACCTGAAGGTCGGGAGTTCAAGACTAGCCTGACCAACATGGTGAAACCCCACCTCTACTAAAATTACAAAATTAGCCGGGTGTGGTGGTGCATGCCTGTAATCCCAGGTACTTGAGAGGCTGAGGCAGGAGAATCACTGGAACCCGGGAGGCAGAGGTTGTGGTGAGCTAAGATGATGGAGCTCCATTCGTTGCACTCCAGCCTAGGCAACAAGAGTAAAACTCCATCTCAAAAACAAAAATAATGCCCTGTTCTCCTCTGGTCCCCAGTCTACTCTGAAATTTTCTGAAACAATTGAGCCTCTCATTTTATTGACCCCAAAGAACACTTCCATCCATGCTGGCCCACTGTATTTACTCCACTTATGCAGTAAATGTGCCTCTATCCTCTGCCTTCTTCACTTCCCGCCTCACTCAGAGAGGCTGGGAGGCATGGACACTCTTTTAGGTCACAGGTGGAGGAGGACATTTTACAGGACTTGGAATTCATAGCCACTGTATGGCTGAACCAGCTGGCTTTTACTTCTTGCCTCCTTGTAGTGTTTGCCAGGCACAGAAATATATTAGCTCTCGTCTGATGATGTATTCGCTATCTGGAAATCAGATGTTTGGCGAACAGCCCACCTTCATCTAGTCAAAATAAGATGAATAATTCTTCAACTAATCTGAGATTAAAAAGACAGAGTCTGTTTATATGTATAAAACCATTTTCTTTCTTAGAATCTTAGAAATCACAAAACATACCCCAAAGTCGGCATTGCACTTTATCATTGCAAAGGAGAAAATTCAAAATAAAGGCTTGCTACTGAATGGATTGCTCAGTCAAAGGAGAGTCATGGCACATTAAATTCAATAAACCACTCAAGCTTCTGATCAAATATATTATGGGAACACTATAGGCTACAGTTTAAAAGATTAGTCCAGGAAGAAACAATATACTGCTGTATTGGCTTTCTTGCTGGCAGTCTCAGCTTCAGGCACAAGACGATGCTACCTGATAGTTGCCATGGTAACCATGCAAGTGTTCAGCTGGAGCATTTTCAAACAGAAAAATATAATATCATACATGAGTCTCTGTTTAAAGAGAAAGAGGATGGGAAGCAACTTGGAAAATGGTAGCATGGGAGTCTGCCAGTACAAATTCCGCAATGTAAGGCTTGTGAGTCTTCTGACTTTTATGAGGCTAATTGAGGGTACCACACCACACCTATTGGTGGATGTCCAAAATTGGAGGTATAGTGAGTAACTTTCAGAGAAACAAGGGTAAGAGCTGCATCCGTGATGCTAAGGAGGTTGGACAGGACTCTCTGTCCTCCTGAGACTTGGGTTTACTATTTTCACCAAACTGTAGCTCTCTAATGTCTTGCTGAATTCACCAGGTCCTAGTATTCACGAGGGATTATTTAACCACTTGCTTCACGTGCCTTGTCCTGACTCTGCCTCCATGCTCTGCACACCATTTCTTTGTTGGTCATAGGTTTTTAAAGATTGAGGAATTCATTCAGTGTTTTCATCATCCTTTCAGCCTATCCAAACATTGCCTTACCACTGAGCTCATGCCTTACCTCTGTCTGCAACTGCCTCACCCTGCGATCACTACTTCCTCCCTAGCATCCCCTGCATTCTACCACCTGTCTTCCTCATGTGCTGGTTTGCTGCTTTATTATTATTATTTTTTTGAGTCATCAGCTTTCTGGTTATAAACTACCCCCATGGGCCATATCTAACCTTTTGTTTGCCCCACACAATGTTTTGAAAAACTGAACCAACATCCAGTCAGGAGATTTCACATTTCCGAGTCTGACAACTCTAGACCCATGTTCTTGATAAGGCAGCACTTGTCTAGAGCTAAGAACTGACTGTCCCCTTTAAAACAAGGTCGTGCTCCCTCACTTGGCTGCGTTACCACAATTACTTACCTGCCTTGCTCCTGTAGCATCTGAAAGGCCTGAAGGAACTTGAGGATACAGACAGCACCACACACGGCTCCTCCATGTTCCTAATAGACTTGCTTTCTCTAGAGCCTCGTCCCTTTGCCGGGTTGGTGCATGATATACATTTGATTTATCAATTAAAATTAAAGATAATTTCATTTATTTGATGAACACTTATTGCTTACTCAGGCTGTCCTCCTCTAACCTTTTATCTACAAATCTGAGTTGCCTGTGTGCTTGAATACCAAGAAAACCTTTGCAGTAGGATGGAGTTTCTAGTAGTGAGTGTTTCATCATCCGTGTGGTCCCTGTCTAGGTATCTTTCTTTAAATGGAATGAAGGGAACACTGGGCAAACCTGGAGATCTATGTCATGGCAATTGCTGCAGGACTACAGTAGGAAACCATTCTTATGGTCCCACCCCCATCATTCATCCATCCATCTATTCATGTGTTCAGTCAGCCGTTCCACCCATACCTACTGGATACATTTCACAAGCAGCCATTATAGACAGTGATCACAACGAGGAAAACAGTCCAAGTTCCTGCCCTCAGGGTGCTTATAGTCTTTGGACTATTTTTTACCCCTTGACCCAAAGGGCTAAAGCAGCTGCTAAGTGGACTTCATGACCAATTCCGGAGAGATCAAATTGTGTCAGAGACAAGTCAAAGAAATAAAAAAGAAGAAGAAGAAGAAATGTAAATGGTCTAAATGTAGATACAAACAGTTTATGTCTCCAAAACACAGAGAAATAAAATTAAAACAATAATGACATATCTTTTAACATCTAAATTTAGCAAAGATCATGAAAAACATTATAATGCCAGTGTGCAGAATGTGTGAGGAAATGAGCCCTCTTGTTTCTTTTCATGGGAAAATGGCTTGGCACAGTGTTTTAAGGGGCAACTTGGCAATTAATGTGAAAAATGCATACATATTTTATGATATAATAATACAATTTCTAAGACATTGCCAGGCAATAAGGATGTACCCCAAAATTTAGCAAGACAGATTTTTTTTTGTGGAAGAGTTGTTAATAATAACAAAGTATATAACTAAATAATAACTACAGAAACTAACCTATGTTGAGCACTTCCTAAGTTCCCTGCCTCAAGATATCAAATGATCCTGTGAGGGAGGCATGATTGCTAGCTGAAAAAATGACTCAGAGAGGTTAGAAAAGTCCATGTTGATATAGCTCTAAGGAAGCACAATGGGAAAAAGGCTGAGCCCATTTAGTGATCACACCATGTCCCTGTTGCTTCTAGTGGTGAAAAGTCAAAAGAACATAGAGGTTTCACATTAGGGATCTGGCTTAATAAATCATAGAGCAATCATGCCATGGAATACTGCTCAGTCACAAAAAAATAACATAGATGAAGCTATATCCACTTGGAAAGATGTTCGAAATATGCTGCAAAGCTGATTATTAGACAGTGTGTATTGTGTGGTCTCAGGTATGTAAGAATCAATTTATAAGCACAGGTAAGGATAGAAACATTCAGAGATGCAGAAACCAAGTTTCAATTAGCGACTCTCTCTGGGTGGTAAGATGATTATTTCATTTTCCATTCATGATTTTTCTTAACTATATTTTTATTTTCTTTAAAAGATCAATCTGTATTGTTTGTGTGCTAACCTCTACATTTACATTTTCAAAATATGGTGCCATTATTGAGTTGGATTTAGCATTCCAGGTGGCTACATGACACTCTGTCACTTGCTTGCCTGAATTAACATTCCTTCCCCTGGGGTGTTACGAAAATCATCCTGGACTGAGAGCAGGTCGCTGGGTTTCAGGCTGAGTGCATCTAGTAATGCGTCCACGATGTGACCCGAGGCAACTCACTTGGGCTCTCCTGGCCTCAGCACAATGAGCCGGCTGGGCAAGCTGAACGCTGAGGCCCCTTCCAGCTCCGACATGCGATGCACTCTTATACATTCATTTTCTCCTTTGGAGACAGCCTGTAACCATTTCCAGTCTACAGGAGAAGGACTTGAGCATGCAAAATCATTTTGTTCTATAAAAAAGCATGGATAAACACCTGCCTACCCCATTTTAAGAAATAATAACATGACATTTATGAACCACTTTGCACGGTGTTTATGAATTCCCTCCCTCGAGGCTCTGAGTTTGACTCTAGTTACTCTAGTTATTTACATGCCTGCATTGGGGCAACGGATTTGCAACTGCAAGAGAGGGGGGCCGTTTTCTCCTGAGTTGATCGTGAATTGAGTGTCCCCTATTATGTTGCTAGTGCAAAATATATTAAGACCAGTTCTGTGACACAGAAAATGACCCAGAAAAACAAAGTGGGACTTCATTACAGATCCATCTTCATCTCCAGCTGTATCTACGGACAATAATCCTTCCAGAAAGCAGCTGAATTGGGCTGGAATTGCATATCAGAGGGGCAGCTTCACCCCACAAGGGCGACTTAGAGCAGCATGACCCACTGTTATGAGGGGGTCCTTTTTCTCTGGGAAGGAACATCTCAAGTGATGTTTGAAATCCCCTGTTTCTTGCAAAGTACTTCTAAGGCTGCTGAGCTTAGGTTCCACCTTTGGGGGTTTTCATCTCTGAGTATGCAACAGAATTCCAGACAAGAACATGAAATAACACAAATTGTTTTGTTTTTGAGCATTTTTGTTTAGTCCTCAGATTACCAAGGACTAACATTTGAAAAATGACGTGAAACTAGTTTGTTTATTTTATTTCAAATTTGCGGCACTGAAAGTCTCTTAAAAATTTTTGATTTGGCTGGGCGTGGTGGCTCACGCCTGTAATCCCAGCACTTTGGGAGGTGGGCGGATCACGAGGTCGGGAGATCGAGACCATCCTCACTAACATGGTGAAACCCCATCTCTACTAAAAATAAGAAAAATTAGCCAGGTGTGGTGGCGGATGCCAAGTCCCAGCTACTTAGGAGGCTGAGGCAGGAGAATGATGTGAACCCAGGAGGCGGAGCTTGCAGTGAGCTGAGATCGCGCCACTCCATCTCAAAAAAGAAAAAATTTGATTCAAGTTAATTTCAAATATATATCATTCATATCTGCATACAAAACAACTCCATTGGAATGAGAATTTTAATTGAAAGTGAAGTTACCAATCTGAACACCCAGAGTGATCCACAGAAAAACATAAAATGCCAGTGCCCAGAGGTACTGCCCGCTGGATGGGTACCACTGCCTCCTCTACAGACCAACCCAAGGAAGCTGAAGATCTCACCTCCTGTCCCACAACCCGTTTAAGACCTTAAATGAGATGGGTCCTCCGTCATATGAGCTCCTTCCTAGGCTCTTCGTCCCAAGCTACTCTGGGCCAGACTAATCTCACTGTCTTCCAAACATCCCCTATTTGCTCATGACTCTGCACCTGGAATGCCCTTCTACCTCCCTAAAGTGTCTCTCATTGTTTAAGACCCTGAGTTCAAGTACTGGTTTTACTCCAAAACTAACCACATTAGTTCACACCAATGTTACCCAACTCCAACCCCGTGACTCTGAGACATATTAGGTGAGCATTTCAGCCTTTCTAACATATTGAATCATTAAGCAAATTCCCCTAATACATCAAAGTACATGTCTGATGTTGTATAGAGCTGGTCAGTACAGGATCACAAGCACTGATTGTTAAATGTTCAGGTGTACTGTAAGCCTGTGATTTCACATTGATAGCTAAAAATCAGCCATGTTGAGAATATTTTTACCACAGGAAATATACTTCAAATCACTTGCCCCTGTAATAAGTGTTGGTTGATAATATTATAAAAGCATATCTTTGTTAATAGATGCTAAGGTTAAAGACCACAATCTGATCTTCCATGGTAGAACCCCACTCAACCACTTACTAGCTATGTGACTATGTTCAAGTTATTAGATCTAAGTTTCATTCAGTATCTTTAAATGTTAAATAGAGGTATCAAAAAAGCCAGCATTACAGGGTAGAAATGAAAACAAAAATCAAACATCCAGGTAATATGGTTGGTAGGATGTCTACATCAAGTATCATTCAATAAACGTCAAGAGATATTATTGTCATTATCATTATTATTACTTTGAACCACCAAGCCTGGCCCAATGATTATTACTTCTTAGGGAGAAGCATGTGAGCAACAGCGATACTTAAAACGAAGGTCACTGCTAACTGAATATGTTTTAGTCAGTTTTAATTGATATATATCCATATTATTTGTTTATTCAATAATTTTATTGTGCTTCTTTAAGGTAAACAACACAATGTTATGGGATACATATAGACAGTAAAATAAGGTTACAACAGTGAAGCAAATCAATGTATTCATCATCTCATGTAGTTATTATCTTTTTTTTTTTTTGGCTAAAATCAACTCATTTTGCATGAATCCCAAATACAGCACCATTTTATTACCTATAGTCCTCATGTTGTACATTAGCTCTCCAGACTTAGCCATCCTACATATCTGCTACTTTGCATCCTCTGACCTACAATCTCCCCATTTCCTTCTCACCTGCAATCACTGTATTGTTCTCTACTTCTGTATATTTGTTTTTGTTTTAGGATTCCACATATAAGTGAGATGGTGCAATGTTTTCCTTTTTTTGGTGTGGCTGATTTCACTTAACATAATGTCCTTCAGGTTTATCCACATTGCGCCAAATGGTAAGATCTTGGGTTTTTTTAGGGCTCAATAATATTTCCGTGTGTGTGTGTGTGTGCGCGCGTGCATTTGTGTGTATCAGTCACAGTTTCTTTATCCATTCATCAGTTGACAGACAAATAGGATGTTTCCATATCTCGGCTACTGTGAATAATACTGCAATGATCATGAGAGTGCAAATATCTTTATGAGATGTTAGTTTCATTTCCTTTGAATGTGCCCAGAAGAAGGATTACTGGGTCACATGATAGTTTTATTGTCAATTTGTTTAGAAATCACATACTATTTTTCATAATGGCTCTACCAATCTACAGTTTTACCAACAGAGGACGAGTTCCTTTTTCACCATACCCTCACTAACATTCGTTGTCTCTTGCCTTTTTGGTAATTGCCATCCTAATGAGTGTGAGGTGGTATCTCATAGTGGCTTCTATCTGCATTTTCCTGATGATTAATGATGTTGAACACCCTCTCATATACCTGTGGGCAGTGTTTATTTCTTTGGAGAAATGTCTATTCAGGTTTTTTGCCCATTTAAAAAATAAGATTATTTGTTGTATGTGTTCTTTATAAATTTGATTATTAACAGCTTATCAGACATATGTTTTGCAAATATTTTTTCTCAGTCCATGGGCCATTTCTTCATTTTGATCATTGTTTCCTTTGCTATGCAGAAGATTTTTATTTTGATAGATTCCCATTTATTTTTGCTCTTGTGAACTGAGCTTTTCATGTGGTACCTAAAAAAAACACTGCCAAAGCCAATGCCCAGGAGCTTTCCCCCATGTTCTCTTCTAGGAGTTTTAAGGTTTCCAGTCTTATATTTAGGTCTTTTCTCTACGTTGAAGTGATTTTTGTACATGGTTTTAGAGCCCAGTTTCATTTTTTTACTTGTGAAAATCGAGTGTTCCTAGTACCATTTCTTAAAGAGACTATTCTTTCCCCATTGTGCCTTCTTGGTACCCTTATCAAAAATTAGTTGATTTATTTCTGGGCTCTGTATTCTGTTCCACTGTTCTATGTGTCTGTTTTTATTGCACTACTATACTGTTTTAATTACTATCACTTTGTAATATCACTTTAAATCAGGAAATGTGATACCTCCAACTTTGTTTTCCTTTCTCAGAATTGTTTTGACTATTCAGGGTCCTTTATGTTTCCATACAAATTTCAGGATTATTTTCTCTATTCCACAAAGAATGCTATTGGGATTTTCATAGGGATTGAGTTGAATCTATATAATATTGCTTTGGGCAGTATGAACATTTTAACAATATTATTTCTTCTGATCCATGAGCATAGGAAATCTTTCCATTATTCTTCTTTCCTTCAATTTCTTTCATCAATGTTTTACAGTTTTCAGTGTACAAAGCTTTTAATTCCGCGGTTAAATTTATTCCTAAGCATTTTTTTGATGCTATCATAAATAGGATTGCTTTCTTTTTTTTTTTGTTTTTTGTTTTGAGACGGAGTCTCGCTCTGTCGCCCAGGCTGGAGTGCAGTGGCCAGATCTCAGCTCACTGCAAGCTCCGCCTCCCGGGTTTACGCCAATCTCCTGACTCAGCCTCCCGAGTAGCTGGAACTACAGGCGCCTGCCGCCTCGCCCGGCTAGTTTTTTGTATTTTTTAGTAGAGACGGGGTTTCACCGTTTTAGCCAGGATGGTCTCGATCTCCTGACCTCGTGATCCGCCCGTCTCGGCCTCCCAAAGTGCTGGGATTACAGGCTTGAGCCACCGCGCCCGGCAGGATTGCTTTCTTAATTTCTATTTTAGTTACGTTTTCATTGGTATATAAAATGCTATTAATTTTTATATGTTGACTTCGTATCCTGCAACTTTACTGAATACATTTATTAGTTCTACCAGTTTTTCTTGTGTGTGCGTAGAATCTTTGGGGTTTTTAAATGTAGGATCATATCTGCAAATAGAGGTAATTTTACTTCTTCCTTTTTGTTCTAGATGTCTATTACTTCTTTCTCTTGTCTAATTGCTTTTGCTAGTACTTTTAGTATTATTGAATAGAAGTGGTAAAAGTGGGCATGCTTGCTTTGTACTGTATCTTTGTGTTAAAGCTTTCAGTTTGGGGTGTTCTGGGTTTTTCACTTAACAGTTGTGTGAATGTGAATGAGTGACTTAACCTCAGTATAGGTTTTTGTGCCTTTAAAATGCAGACAGTGATATTGATGTCATAATGAGATTAAAGTATAAAATCAGTTAGCAAAGTTTATGGTCTTTAAAATAGTCCCACTTAATTTTAGTTTCCTTCCATTCCTTCCAACAGATAGTCAAGAATGTTTTCATCAACTTTCTCTTTATTCCTTCACCTGGCTGACTAGCAGAAAAGGATCTATTCCAAATGGTATCATTTAGAAATTCAGATATTTAAATCTTGACTAAATGATCCCTTATTCAGTGATAGTTCAGAGTTAATAACACCGTTTGACGACTGCTGCTTTTATCAGCTGGGCTTTGACTTTATTTTAATTTCAGATCCCAATGACAGTTTTTAGGGTTGCTTTCAGCAAAATCTACCATTTGATTAGCCAAAAATAGCACACCTTTTATCCAAGCAAGATAAGTAGTTAGCTTAAGAACAGAGCGTCATCTAAAGTCACAGGAACTCTTAAATTTGTATCAACCGTTAATCCTCTGTGGCCATGTCGGGTCTGTCGGTGGATATGCCAAACAGGGAAGATAGTGAAGTGGTGGCTCAGTGTTCTCCAAAGGAATGAGCAAGGAGATGAGGCAAAGCACACTCTGAAGGTGAGACGGGCAAAGAGGGAAAGGCATGTTACAGAAGTGGCCAATCAAGCCTTTCTCTGAATCACGTCAGAAAACTCTTGAGGATAAAAACTCCTTGGCTTCTTTCCAATGAGTCAACTTGATAGCTCTAATGCTACACACACTTTGAAATTATTATTTGTTCTGTGTTTAAAATGGGAAATTGAAGTTTGGCAAAGTCATTTGGACCAGCCCAGAATCTCATGCAAAGCAATTGGTTCAGAGCTATTAGCGCAGCAGATTTCTCGGTCCATTAAGAGTCTGACATAGTAGGAGGCGTCTGCTTGTGATTCTTTCCATTTCTAGCTCCAGACAAACTGCCCTTTCTGAGTCTTTAGTCTGTTTCTCTGATTATCTTTTAAGTGTCTCAGGAAAGTTTTTCCTCGATTTGGTGCTCACTGTTCCAAGCCTTTTGCTTCTCTCTCTCTCTCCTCACTCCCTGGCTGTTATTTTTTTATACACCATCTTTGAGAAACCACGTCATATGGAGATCTCCTAAATTTACTGTTCTCTACTCTTCACTTTTTTTCTTGGCTGTCTATTTAGATTCCTCCTTTATATTCTTGCAGCAATATTTCATGTATTCACTCTTTTCCTCTAAATGGTTGCCAAAATATGCAGCTGCTTCCTCCTCAATATTGTGAAGATCTGCCTTCTTTATCTATCAAAAGTTTTTTTAAAAAGACTTTATTTCCAAACCCTAACTTCGAGTTAACCGCATAGGAAATGACGGAGTCTCTAGACATCCACGGTTCCATCAACTGGTCTTTTCCCTCTTGACTTTCACACCCTAACTTTTCTTGGGCAGCCCAGGCTCAGGCTGGCACCAACATTACCTCCATTGCCTCTGCTTCACTGTTCATTCTGGTGTCTTGTCCAGGCAGCCACAGTGGGCACAGTTAAAAGCAGCACCCTGACAGCCTGCAGCCATATCCTTCTTGTGACTAGAGTCACTGGCAAGACATCCTTGTAGGGTGGGCACCTGTGAGGGAGATCTTCTCTCTCTCACTTCTTATTCTTCTTGGCCAACAAAATAGAAACTCCAATCTGTCTGAGGTAAGAAGAAAAAGAGCTTTTCCTTTTTCTGACCACTTTCCACACAAAAAGAGTGGGATTTATCTGTTTGGTGTGATGGTGAGGGTCAGGCATGCAGTGGTCTGCTGTTGGGGCAGACGGTCAATGCATCAAAGGCTGCATGTACTTGTTGCATCATTTGCTTTGTCTCTGCACTCAAAAGGAATGAGGCAGCCCAGGTCCTCTATGCAGCAAGTGGAGTGAGTATCACCTCTACATGTCTGATGTCCTTGTGTGTGTGTGGCGGAGGCAAATGAAGAAAAAGTATTAGGATGCCTATATTGGCCTCAAGTCCAAGGTTCTTCAATATAGTTTTGGTAGCACTATACAGATTTTTTTAAAACCCCTGTATCTATTAGCTAGTTTGGGGCTCAGAGAAAAGAGGGGGAGTGATTACCATCTCAAACTCCAATAAGACCATGCTATTTCCTTTTATTTCCTGACTATTAAATTAAATGTATATAAAACAACAATTATCTATATTTTCAGAACTCATTTTTTTCTCACATCAGTCCTAAGAGATAGAAGAGTTAAAAGCCGTATCATTCTCAATGCAATTCTAGCAGCAATTTCATGAGAGGGATGGGGCTCACAGAGTTAGCTACAGTCTATAGATGGGAAAACAGGCACAGGGAGGCAAGATGACTTGCCCAAGGTGAGACTACATCTCTAGATACCGGAGGAGCCGCCACGATGACCCTATCTCATTCCCGATAGAGGAGGTCAGCCTGTCTCTGTTGCTTTGTGTTAGGTGCTATTGAACATAGTGGATTCTCCGTCAGTATTACTGGTTCAATATACATTGAATGGTGCTGGGAAAACTGGCTAGCCGTATGTAGAAAGCTGAAACTGGATCCCTTCCTTATACCTTATACAAAAATTGTTTCAAGATGGATTAAAGACTTAAATGTTAGAGCTAAAACCATAAAAACCCTAGAAGAAAACCTAGGCAATACCATTCAGGACATAGGCTTGGGCAAAGACTTCATGACTAAAACACCAAAAGCAATGGCAACAAAAGCCAAAACAGACAATGGGATCTAATCAAACTAAAGAGCTTCTGCACAGCAAAAGAAACTACCATCAGAGTGAACAGGCAACCTACAGAATGAGAGAAAAATTTTACAATCTACCCATCTGACAAAGGACTAACATCCAGAGTCTACAAAGAACTTAAACAAATTTACAAGAAAAAAATCAAACAACTCCATCAAAAAGTGAGCAAAGAATATGAACAAACACGTCTCAAAAGAAGACATTTATGCAGCCAACAGACACATGAAAAAATGCTGATCATCACTGGCCATCAGAGAAATGCAAATCAAAACCACAATGAGATACCATCTAACACCAGTTAGAATGGCAATCATTAAAAAGTCAGGAAAAACAGGTGCTGGAGAGGATGTGGAGAAACAGGAACACTTTTACACTGTTGGTGGGACTGTAAACTAGTTCAACCATTGTGGAAGACAGTGTTGTGATTCCAAAAGGATCTAGAACTAGAAACACCATTTGACCCAGCCATCCCATTACTGGGTATATACCCAAAGGATTATAAATCATGCTGCTATAAAGACACATGCACACGTATGTTTATTGCAGCACTGTTCACAATAGCAAAGACTTGGAACCAACCCAAATGTCCTTCAATGATAGACTGGATTAAGAAAATGTGGCACATATACACCATGGAGTACTATGCAGCCATAAAAAAGGATGAGTTCATGTCCTTTGTAGGGACATGGATGAAGCTGGAAACCATCATTCTGAGCATACTATCGCAAGGACAGAAAACCAAACAACTCATGTTCTCACTCATAGGTGGGAATTGAACAATGAGATCACTTGGACACAAGGTGGGGAACATCACACATCGGGGCCTGTCGTGGGGTGTCGGAAGAGGGGAGGGATAGCATTAGGAGAAATACCTAATGTAAATAACTAGTTAATGGATGCAGCACACCAACATGGCCCATGTATACATATGTAACAAACCTGCACATTATACACATGTACCCTAGAACTTAAAGTATAATAATAATAATTAAAAAAGAAAGATTGTTATTTAGTGAATTGAGTTGTAATTCTACAACTCAAGAAGAATTAAGAAGAGGCATGGTATGGCTGTTGAAGAAAATGGAGTTCTTTCATCACTGCTCAAATACAGTCCTACTCTATTCTTTAAGCTATTCTCTCCCTGGTCCTACTCTTTTCTCTCCCAGCATCCCATGAATCTCCTCCTGCCTGCCATGGACTCTCCCTTAGTTTGTGTCTACCTGGCTTACTTAAACATCTCACTAGCTAACCTAGTGCCTTGGGCAAAAAATCATTTTATGTTTTGCAACTTCGATTTTCTCAAATTTAAAATTAAACCATTCAATGAAACCTCTAAGATTCCTTTTAGACTGGATATGGTGGCTGACGCTTGCAATCCCAGAACTTTGGGAGGCCAAGGCAGGCAAATCACTTGAGGTCAGGAGTTCGAGACCAGCCTGGCCAACATGGCAAAACCCTGTCTCCACTAAAAATTGCAAAAAATTAGCCAGGCATGGTAGTGCATGCCTGTATCCCAGCTACTCTCGGGAGGCTGAGACATGAGAATCACTAGAACCTGGGAGGCGGAGGTTGCAGTGAGCGGAGACTGCACCACTGCACTCCAGCCTGGGCGACAGAGTGAGAGACTCTGTCTTCAAATACTATTACTACTACTACTACTGCTAATAATAATAATAATAATAAGATTCCCTTTAGCTCAAACCATGAGCAGAGTGGGGTGACTTGTTTGGGTGGGAGCTGGGGTCCAGATGCTTTGGCTAGTGAATGTGGTCATCTCCTCTCCATTACCAATGGCTTCTACAGATTTAATATTGAATATTTAATTAATGTTAAATTTCCTCTTTTGAAATAAATGGTGAGATTGCTGTCTCCTAACTGGACTCTGACAAATACCAGGAGAAATTTTGTTTTATAGATTACTTTTACCTAATAAGGTTCTGCTTCATCTTTGGGAAGATACTCATTGCCAGAAAGAAGAGGAAATGTAGGAGGAAGGTGCAGTCCATGATTGGGGCCAGGCTGGCAGAGGTCAGCTGGGTTTCTATTACGGTTTTCTGGAAATACAGATTAGCTTCCATTAGAAAAGCGAAAGACATTTTAGATGCTCAAGTAGACTGGAAAGTAGTGTGGGTTAGAGAACAGAAAGGTAACAGTCTTCCCTCCAACCTAAGAAAATAGCTTTCAGTTTCTCCTTGGAGACCTCAAAATTATAAGGTAAGCATATTTTTTGAAAAGTGCGTCTATTGTGGTCATCAGGTTCTAAACGTTTCTCTGTGCCTACAGTAGCTACATTCCACATGGGTTGAGGCATGGCCTGCTCTCACTCCAGAACTTCATATGCATTGTTGCCTCTGCTGCAAATAATATTCCCACTTTCAACCTTAAACTTCTTCCTCCTGCCTCATTCTTACTTGCCTTCTCTCACAGCCCTCCTTCAACTAGGTTGGGTGCCCCAACTATGTCCTGCTATAGAGGCATATTCTTATTTTTTATTGTACTCATTACAAAATATCAAAATGACTTGTTTCCATAACTAAAATGTAAACTCTGAGGAAGTTACACGTGTGTTTTGTTACACTGTACCTGGCACAGTGACTGGCACATAGGCATTTGACTACAAATATTTAACGTAGGTACCAATAAGGTGCTATGTTTTATGGGGTGGTAGTGGTGAGAGTTAATCCCATGGAGATTTTCAACTTGTCTGTTATATTTTGCATCCTGTGTGTCTAGACCAGTGCTCCCAGGTGATTTTGATAGCATTTGCTAAGGGACCACATTTTGAGAAGCAAAACTAGACATTTGGAAAATGCACAGAAAATGGAGCTGAGGTCCTGAGTAGGAGAGAAGTGAAATAAAGCTTAAGTGTTCCCATGGTTGATGCTGCCTGCTTTTCTCCCCACCCTTTCGATCTTGGGCTTTCTATCCTCCCCATTCAAAGTCTATTTCTTGGAAAGCATTCACATTCCTGAGTTAAATAGCAGAAAAGAGTAAAAGACTGTGTTACTTGTTCAAGATGGTTTGTATTTTTCACAAGGAACAAAGCCCCTGTTGGTTCTGAACCAAAGGAATGGAATTCAAATTGTGTAGTGTCAAGTTTAAGAAGCCAGTAGGAAAGCAGGAGAACACACTCATAGGTGACTGAAGACTCAATCCATATAGGAGGCTCAGTGCAGGGACAGTGTCCAGCACAGGGTGGATGCACAGGCATGCATGTTGAATCAACAAAGTCACACTGGTCTATCATATCCCTCAGTGAGAAGAAAGTACATAAATTGTATGTGCACAGAAATTCGGTGCCATCATGAGCCTTCTGGAATTGTCCATGGGACTCATTAGCAAAACTTAAAAGAATACATCCTACCTAGATAGTGTTTTCTCACTCCTTATGAAAAAAAAAAAAAAAAACCTGAAAATAAAATACTGTTAAAATGAATACTATTCTGGCTGAAAATCTGCACCCTTGATAAGTGATTCGCTCTATTAGACAGGCAGAAATTAGCATAGAGAACTTACTTTGGAAGAGCCACCAACTATCAGTGGCTTGGAATGACAAACATGGAGAAGAATGAATTTCTGGGCTCAATTCCTTGCATTCCCCCATTCCCCCACCATTAAGAAAGATGCTATCATTTCAAAATGAAGATATGTACAGTCTTGGACTTTTGGGGAACTTCTCTTGGAAGTGATTGGTGCTTCCAAAAATGGGTAGTCTGTAACACTTTATAGGGAAGATCTATACTGGGGAGGGCTAGAGCTGTCATAATCTTTGTGGAGAACTGGAGGGCTGCCATGCTGTGTTCCTGAGCATTCATTACTTCAGTGAGGACACCCTCATTCCTTATGGTTAGCCCGATGAGCCACTGAGCAATGCTGATGGATTGGTAAGGCTCACACCCTGACTCCAATGCTCCATCAAGGTTAGATATGCTCGATTTTGCTGCCTTTTCAGTAGTTTTGTGTTTACTTCCCTCTTTTCCTATATTTTATACATGCCTCCACGTGACACTTATTGATATCACTGTTGCTGAGTTTGGGCATTCTTCCAGAAAGCTCAGATTTGCTCTTACTTTCTCATCCAATAAATTCATCTGTTAAGCACTGGGAGAAGAATTCTGGAAACTCCATCACTAGTTGGCAACTATCACATTTCTTAAGAGAAGAAAAATCTTTAATCTAGTTGAAACCATATTTCTTGTGCTGGAATGGATTTAAGACAAAAAATATATTGCACATTTGGGCACGGACCTTGATTTTTCAACATGCATCTTTCATGTGTTAGGAACTGATGCTGCACATTTTCTCCCCCGGGGATTTTCCTTTTCTTAAGGCATTAAATTGCTTGCTCAGATGTATAAAGGATGTACCACCTTGAATGGATGTGCTAATTAGCGATGGTAAAATTTATGTATGCAACATTGATAAGGAAGGAGAGGTTAAAATCCTATTTCATTTATGTATTATATGTTTACAAAAAGGAAAAACATAAGGTAAAGTGACCTCTTTTGTCTAGCTGACAATTTAGAAATGGAAGGCATGCATGCATTTTTCAGAAGGAGGTGAGCAAAATTTTTTACGGCTTTCTGGCAGTTATTCCACACCAATAGTTCTGAAGCCCTGCCATCCATGAGCCCCTGAAAAAAATTCCATGTTTAGCCTTTGTCCTTGTGTAAAGCCTGTTTGCATTCTTCTATCCAACTATAGCCCAGTTCATGTTGTAGATTACCACCACCAAAGGGCTCTTTAAGCCTGGGCAACTCTATTACCATTTACCCTTGTGACATTTCCACTCTCTAACTCAGAGGTTCTCAAAGTGTGGTTCCCACACCAGCAGCACTTGTATTGTTTCCAGTGGGAAACTGGTTAGTATGAACATTCTTAGGTGAAACTCAAGACCTACTGAATAATAAAGTTTGGGGTGATGCCCAGCAGTCCATGTTTTAAAGGACACTCTAGCTGATTCTGATGTATGCCCTAACTGAAAAGGTGTTGCCTCCTAATTTGAAAAGGTGGGTCAAAAGACTGCCCTTTGCCTTAGTCCAAAGTGGTAAACAACTAACCACAGAACAAGTAGTAACCCCATCCTAATCAATTGTTGATAGTGTCATGCTCTTGAAGGTCAGCCAATCAACTATGGTATCACTCCAGGAACTGCTTCTGAAAGTCAGCTCATCCCTAAACCTCACAGCTGAAAGTCAGCCAATCCCTAAACACTCTTGCTTCAGAAAATCTGCCAACCGCTCAGCTCCCTGTTCTTAAAACCCTTTATGAAAGCAAGTCTTGCTCTGTGCAGAGAGAGAGATTTATAAGAGTAGTTCTCCATTACTTAGGAAGCAATACATTTAGCCTATTTGTTTCACATACAGATATATGGGATGTTAAAAACTTCATCCTCCAGCAAAATGATCATTGTAGATTTAGAAGTCAAATTTTGTATTAGAGAGATTTTACCAACATTGTTGAAATGTTGGTGATAGGGAGGTTTGAGGAACATGATATGCTTGTCAAAGACAAGAACCAACTATGAATTACAGACAATATTTTATAGTAAAAACGATAAAATAAAAAACAAGAAATAAAATGTAATTATCCATTACTAAACATATATAGTTATTATAAAGTAAACAATGAACAATTACTTTATGAAAGTTTTGATATAATAATATCAGGATAATAGGGAAGGAGGAAATGGGGTGATGTTGGTGTTAAATCATAATTTTCTATAACAGGAAGCCCCAACCTGGGCAACATACTGAGACCCCATCTCTACAAAACAATTACAAATTTTTAAAAAATTAGCTGGACATGGTGGCATGCACCTGTAGTCCCAGGCACTCAGGAGGCTGAGATGGGAGTACCCCTTGAGCCTGAGTGATTGAGGCTACAGTGAGCCATGGTTGTGCCACTGCACTTCAGCATGGGGGACAGGGTGAGATTTTGTCTTCAAAACACAAAAATAAAAAATAAAAATAAATTACGTCACAACGGACATTAATTAAATTTTAATGCAATTCAAGAAATATTTGTTGAGCGTATACCTTGGACTGTTAGATGCTAGAGATGTGGAGATGAAACTGTCAGAGTAGACAGGCTGTAAGTAATTTCAACACAATCCAAGGAAGAAATGAATTGATTCTGATAATGTGATGATGGTGAGAAAAAAAATTGCAAAGAGGAGGTCCTGGAAAGTATGCCTTCTTAGGCAGACTGAAAAGAGAAGCGCATTCCAGGGTGAGGGAATAACATGGGTGAAGGCAAAAGGTTCTGAAAGTGAGAATGGAGTTAGGGAAATAGTGAGTAATTTGGGGAACTAGTTAGAAGTAATCCTGGAAAAATAGTCTGGTGATGGGATTTAAAAGGTCTTGAATGCCATGATCAGAAGTTTAGATTTATCATAAAGGCATTATTTTCATTTTTCCTAAGGAAGTAATATTAGCTTTTGCTATTTTTTTTTAAACTTTTAGGTTCAGGAGTACATGTGCAGGTTTATTATGTAGGTAAATTGCCTGTCATGCGGATTAAGTATACAGATTATTTCGCCACCCAGGAAATAAGCATAGCACCTGACAGTTTGTTGTTGTTGTTGTTTGTTTGTTTTTGAGACAGGGTCTCACTCTGTCACTCAGGCTGGAGTGCAGTGGCATGATCTCAGCTCACTGCAATCTCTGCCTCCCAGGCTTAAGCCAACCTCCCACCTCAGCCTCCCAAGTAGCTGGGACTACAGGTGTGTGCCACCACACCCAGCTAATTTTTGTATTTTTAGTAGAGACAAAGTTTCACCATGTTGACCAGGCTGGTCTCGAACTCCTGACCTCAAGACATCCACCCGCCTCAGCCTCCCAAAGTGCCAAGATTACAGGTTTGAGCCACCATGCCTGGCCCCAATAGGTAGTTGTTCGATACTAACTTTCCTCCTTCCCTCCACTCTCAAGGAGGCCACAGTGCCTGTCCTTTGTGTCCATGTGTACTCAGTGTTAAGCTTCCACTTATAAGTGAGAACATGCGGTATTTGGTTTTCTGTTCCTGTGTTAGTTCACTTGGGTAATAGGCTCCAGCTCCATCTACGTTGTTGCAAAGGACATGACCTTGTTCTTTTTTATGGCTTCATAGTATTCCATGGTGTGTATGTACCACATTTTCTTTATCCAGTTTACCATAATGGGCAATTAGGTTAATTCCATGTATTTGCTATTGTGAATAGTGTTGCTATACATGTATGCTATACATGCATATGTGTCTTTATGGCAGAGCAATTTTTTTCCTTTGGGTATATACCCAATAATGGGATTCCTAGGTCAAATGATAATTCTGCTTTGAGTTCTTGGAGAAATTGCCAAACTTCTTTCCACAATGGTCAATGTATTAGTCTGTTCTCACACTGCTATAAAGAACTGCCTGATGCTGGGTAATTTGTAAAGAAAAGAGGTTTAATTGACTCACAGTTCCACATGGCTGGGGAGGCCTCAGGAAACTAACAATCATGGCAGAAGGGAAGCAGGCACATCTTACCTGGCAGTAGGCAAGAGAGAGCGTGAGTGTGAAGAAGGAACTATCGAACACATAAAAGCATCAGATCTCACGAGAACTGACTCACCATCATGAGAACAGCATGAGAGAAACCACCCCCATGACACAATCACCTCCTGCCAAGTCCCTCTCTGGACACATGCAGATTATGGGGATTACAATTTAGATGAGATTTGGGTGGGGATACCGAGCCAAACCATATCAGTTGACTAATGTTAGTTTTAATCTTTTAGTATAATCCTAAACTGGAACAGACTAACCTCTACTGTTCTCAATAGGGATGTCCTATGGCCTGAACTGTGTTCCCCCCAACACTCATATATTGAAGCCCTAACCCTCAATGTGACAATATTTTAGAACAAGGTTAAATGTGGTCAAAAGACTGGGGCGCCAATCTGATAGGATTAATGTCTTTACAATAAGAGACACTAGAGATCTATCTCTCTGTCTACCACATGAAGACATAGTGAGAAGGATGCCATTAGCAAGCCAGGAAAAGAGTCCTCCCCTGAAACTGAATTATGCCAGAACCTTGACCTTGGACTTTAAGGCTCCAGAACTGTGAGAAAATAAATGACCATTTTTTATGCCACCCAGTCTATGGTATTTTGTTATGGCTATCCTGATGGATTCAGGCAGAGTGCTACTGGCATTTGGTTGGTACAATCCTTCATTATTCAGGACCATCCCATACATTACAGGATATGTAGTATCTCTGGTCTCCAACTATAAAATACCAGTAGTGCTACTCTGTCACTATGACAACAAAAAAATGCTCCTACACATCTCCAAATGCTTCTTCAGGGGCAACAGTACTTATTGCTTCTGGCAGAAAACCGCAAAAGGAAGCCTGTGAGAAGACTAATACAATTAAAATAATATTTATTATATTCCTTCCTGATCTCCTAGCGACCATAGGAAGGACTTTTACTTATTAAGAGTAAGGCATATGGTATAACAGCAAAATACAATGACAACAATAACCTTGATGTTCCTAAGACTCTCTGGTGTTGGAATCGAGTCTTTTATTTTGAGAAAGCAAAGGCGATACCTTGTCCTATTACCAAATGACTAAACATATTCACATAACACAGTGAAAAAAAAACCAGAAAACAAAAACAAGCACTTTGCATCCTGAGATAAATAAAAGCAAAACAAAGGGAAAACAGTAAAGGGACACTCTTTAACAGTAGTCTTCAAAATAAATAAAACCTTGAATCCTTTCTACTAAGTTGTTAACTCTTTAGGAAAAAGTCATTCCTGATTTTTACAATACTAAATTTGGCAGATGTGTGATGACCTTGAAGATTACAACTGTGTGAGGAAACTGCTATATATCTCATCTTAAAAAATACTAAATTTAACCTTGGTAAACTTGTGGGGTTTCTTTCCCCCCATATCTGTTCTAAACACTTTCTAAAATCCTGCAAATAAAAATACTTGAGAACATTCCAACTGCAACAGAAATTTCATCATGCTCCATTATAATCTATTAGAGGCAATTATTTTCTGATTTATATCACCACAGATCTATTTTACTCTTCTCAAATTTCATTTACATGGAATCAAACACCATGATTATTTTGTGTCTGGCTTTTCTTGTTTGACATGTTTTTTGGGACCTTTTTATTTTGTTGATTTTTTTTTAATTGCTGAGGACTATTCCAATGAATGGATATAACACAATTTGTTTATATGTTATTCTGTTGACAGATACGTGGGTTGTCTCCAGTTTTTGGCTAATATGATCAAACCTTTAGCAACATTATTATACAAGTTCTTTTGTGGATATATACTTTCGTTTCTTACCTAGGACTGGAATTATTGAGACATAGGGTAGGTGTATGTTTAACTTTATAAGAGACTGGAAACAGTTTTTTTGAAGTTTTTATAGAATTTTACATTCCATCAACAATATGTGAGGGGTCCAGGTGTTCCACATCCTTGCCTTATATTGTTAAACTTTAAAAATTTTATGCATTCTAAGTAATTTCAAAGCAGTGTTGCTTTGTGCCTTTAATCTGCATTTCCATGACAATCATGTTAAGCACCTTTTTGTGTTCTTATCGGCTTTACAAACATTTATTTTTGTTTAAGTCTTTTGTTCATTTGTAATTGAGTATCTGTCTTTATCTTGTTTATTTGTAAACAGTATTTTATATTTGTGAATATGAGTTCTTTTTTCACATATATTGTGCCTCGTAAGTTTTTTTCTTTTTCCCAGTTTGTGGCTTGTCTTTCATTTTCTTTTATTTTTTAATAATAATTAAAAAACATATAGGTATACAGTAGGTGTATACATTTATGGAGTACATGAAATGTTTTGATACAGGCTTGCAGTACATAAAAGTCACATCAGGGTAAATGAGGTATCCATCACCTCCAGCATTTATCATTTCTTTTTTTTTTTTTATACTTTAAGTTCTAGGGTACATGTGCACAACGTGCAGCTTTGTTACACATGTATACATGTGCCATGTTGGTGTGCTGCACCCATTAACTCATCATTTACATTAGGTATATCTCTTAATGCTATCCCTCCCCCCTCTCCCCACAATAGGACCCGGTGTGTGATGGTCCCCTTCCTGTGTTCAAGTGATCTCATTGTTCAGTTGCCACCTATGAGTGAGAACATGCGGTGTTTGGTTTTTTGTCCTTGTGAAGATTCTCAGCAAACTATCATTTCTTGTGTTACAAACATTCTAATTATACTCTTTTAGTTGTTTTAAGATGTATGCTATTGTTGACTGTAGTCATCCTGTTGTGCTATCAAATACTAGATCTTATTTATTCTGGCTAACTATATTTTTCTACTTCTTAACCATCTCCATGCTCCCCATACCCCATTACCCTTCCCAGCCTCTGGTAACCATCATTCTACTGTCTATCTACATGAGTTTAATTGTTTTAATTTTTAGATCCTACAAATGAATAAGAACATGTGATATTTGTCTTTCTGTGCCTGGTTTATTTCATTTAACACAATGCCCTCCAGTTCCACCCATGTTGTTGCAAATGACAGGATCTCATTCTTTTATATGGCTGAATAGTACTCCATTGTGTATCTGTACCACATTTTCTTTATCTGTTCATCTGTTGATGAACACCTAGGTTACTTCCAAATCTTGGCTATTGTGAATAGTGCTGCAGTAAACATGGGAGTGTAGATGTCTTTTTTGATTTCACTTCTTTTGGATAATTATCCAATAGTGGAATTGCTGGATCACATGGTAGTTCTATCTTTGTTTTTTTGAGGAACTTTCATACTGTTCTCCATAGTGGCTACACTAATTTTCATTCTCACCAACTGTATATGAGGGTTCCCTTTTCTCCACATCATCACCAGCATTTGTCATTGCTTGTCTTTGGATAAAAGCCATTTTAATTGGGGTGAGATGATATCTCATTGTAGTTTTGATTTGCATTTCTCTGATGATCAGTGATGTTGAGGACCTTTTCATAAACACTTTTCCCATTTGCATGTCTTTTGAGAAGTATCTATTCAGATCTTTTGCCCATTTTTAAATTGGATTATTAGATTTTTTTTTTCCTATAGAGTTGGGCTTCTTACATATTTTGGTTATTAATCCCTTGCCAGAGGGATAGTTTGAAAACGTTTTCTCCCATTCTGTGGATTTTCTCTTCACTTTGCTGATTGCTTCCATTACTGTGCAGAAACTATTTAATTTGGTGTGATCTCATTTGTCCATTTTTGTTTTGGTTGCCTGTGCTTTAAGGGTATTACTCAAAAAGCCTTCGCCCAGACCAATGTCTTAGAGAGTTTCTCCAATATTTTCTTTTAGTAGTTTCATTGTTTGAGGCTTTAGATTTAAGTATTTAATCCATTTTGATTTGACTTTGTATACAGTGAGTGATAGGGATCTAGTTTCATTCTTCTGCATATGGATATCCAGTTTTCCCAGCAATATTTATTAAAAACACTGTGCTTTCACCATTGTATGTTCTTGGCACCTTTGTCAAAAATGAGTTCACTGTAGATGTGTAAATTTATTTCTGGGTTCTTTATGCTGTTTCACTGGTCTGTGTGCCTGTTTCTATGCCAGTATCATGTTGTTTGGGTTGCTATAGTTCTGTTGTATAATTTGAAGTTAGGTAATGTGATTCTTCCAGTTTTGTTCTTTTTGCTCAGGTTGGCTTTGGCTATTCTGAGTCTTTTTTGGTTCCACACAAACCTTAGCATTATCTTTTCTTTGTTATTATTATTATACTTTAAGTTCTAGGTTTCATGTGCAGAATATGCAGTTTTGTTACATAGGTATACACATGCCATGGTGGTTTGCTGCACCCATCAACCTGTAACCTACATTAGATATTTCTCCTAATGTTATCCCTCCCCTAGATCCACACCTCCCACAGGCCCCAGTGTGTGATATTCCCCTCGCTGTGTCCATGTGTTCTCATTGTTCAACTCCCACTTAATGAGTGAGAACATGCGGTGTTTGGTTTTCTGATCTTGTAATAGTTTGCTGAGAGTGATGGTTTCCAGTTTCAGCCATGTCCTTGCAAAGGACATGAACTCATCCTTTTTATGACTGCATAGTATTCCATGGTGTATATGTGCCACATTTTCTTAATCCAGTCTACCACTGATGGATATTTGGGTTGGTTCCAAGTCTTTGCTATTGTGAATAGTGCCACAATAAACATACATGGGCATGTGTCTTTATTGTAGAATGATTTATAATCCTTTGGTTATATGCCCAGTAATGGGATTGCTGGGTCAAATGGTATTTCTAGTTCTAGATCCTCGAGGAATCACCACACTGTCTTCCACAATGGTTGAACTAATTTACACTCCCACCAACAGTGTAAAAGCATTCCTATATTTCCACAACCTCTCCAGCATCTGTTGTTTCCTGACTTTTTAATGATTGCCATTCTAACTGGTGTGAGATGGTATCTCATTGTGGTTTTAATTTGCATTTCTGTAATGACCAGTGATGATGAGCATTTTTTCACATGTCTGTTGGCTGCATAAATGTCTTCTTTTGAGGAGTGTCTGTTCATATCCTTTGCCCATTTTTTGATGGCACTGTTTGCTTTTTTCTTGTACATTTGTTTAAGTTCTTTGTAGATTCTTAATATTAGACCTTTGTCAGATGGATGGCTTGCAAAAATTTTCTCCCATTCTCTAGGTTGTCTGTTCACTCTGATGATAGTTTCTTTTGCTGCACAGAAGTTCTTTAGTTTCATTAAATCCCATTTGTCAATTTTGCCTTTTGTTGCCATTGCTTTTGGTGTTTTAGACCTGAAGTCTTTGCGCATGCCTATGTCCTGAATGGTATTGCCCAGGTTTTCTTCTAGGATTTTTATGATCCTAGGTCTTATATTTAAGTCTTTGATCCATCTTGAGTTGATTTTTGTATAAGGTGTAAGGAAGGAGTCCAGTTTCAATTTTCTGCATATGGCTAGCCAGTTTTCCCAACACCATTTACTAAATAGGGAATCTTTTCCCCATTGCTTGTGTGTGTCAGGTTTGTTAAAGATCAGATGATGGTAGATGTGTGGTGTTATTTCTGAGGCCTCCGTTCTGTTACATTCATCTATATCTGTTTTGGTACCAGTACCATGCTGTTTTGGTTACTATAGCCTTGTAGTATAGTTTAAGTCAGGTAGCATGATGCCTACAGCTTTGTTCTTCTTGCCCAGGATTGTCTTGGCTATGCAGGCTCTTTTTTGGTTCCATATGAAGTTTAAAGTAGTTTTTTTTCCCAATTCTGTGAGGAAATTCATTGGTAGCTTGACAGGGATATCATTGAATCTATAAATTACTTTGGGCAGTAAGGCCATTTTCATGATACTGATTCTTCCTATCCATGAGCATGGAATGTTTTCCATTTGTTTGTGTCCTCTCTTATTTCCTTGAGCAGTGGTTTGTAGTTCTCCTTGAAGAGGTCTTTCACATCCCTTGTAAGTTGTATTCCTAGGTATTTTATTCTCTTAGAAGCAATGAGTTCACTCATGATTTGGCTCTCTGTTGTCTGTTATTGGTATATAGGGATGCTTGTGATTTTTGCACATTAATTTTGTATCCTGAGACTTTGCTGAAGTTGCTTATCAGCTTAAGGTGATTTTGGGCTGAAATGATGGGTTTTCTAAATATACAATCATGTCATCTGCAAACACAGACAATTTGACTTCCTCTTCTCCTAATTGAATACACTTTATTTCTTTCTCCTGCCTGATTGCCCTGGCCAGAACTTCCAACACTGTGTTGAATAGGAGTGGTGAGAGAGGGCAGCCTTGTTTTGTGACAGTTTTCAAAGGGAATGCTTCTAGTTTTTGCCCATTCAGTATGATATTGGCTGTGGGTTTGTCATAAATAGCTCTTATTACCTTGAGATATGTTCCATTGATATCTAGTTTATTGAGAGTTTTTAGCACAAAAGGCCATTGAATTTTGTTGAAGGCCTTTTCTGCATCTATTGAGATAATTATGTGGTTTCTGTCATTGGTTCTGTTTATGTGATGGATGACGTTTTTTGATTTGCATGTTTTGAGCCAGCCTTGCATTCCAGGGATGAAGCCAATTTGATAATGGTAGATAAGCTTTTTGATGTGCTGCTTGATTCAGTTTGCCAGTATTTTATTCAGGATTTTCGTGTCAAAGTTCATCAGGATATTTGCCTAAAATTCCTTTTTTTGTTGTGTCTCTGCCAGGCTTTTGTATCAGGATGATGCTGGCCTCATAAAATGAGTTAGGGAGGATTCCCTCTTTTTCTCTTGATTGAAATAGTTTCAGAAGGAATGGTACTAGCTCCTCTTTGTACCTCTGGTAGTATTCAGCTGTGAATCCGTCTGGTCCTGGAGTTTTTTTTGGTTGGTAGGCTATGAATTATTGCCTCAATTTCAGAACCTGTTATTGTTCTATTCAGGGATTCAACTTCTTCCTGGTTTAGTCTTGGGAGTGTGTATGTGTCCAGGAATTTATCCATTTCTTCTAGATTTTCTAGTTTATTTGCATAGAGGTGTTTATAGTATTCTCTGATGGTAGTTTGTATTTCTGTTGGAATGGTGGTGATATCCCTTTTATCATTTTTTATTGCGTCTATTTGATTCTTCTCTCTTTTCTTCTTTATTAGTCTTGCTAGCAGTCTATCTATTTTGTTGATCTTTCAAAAAACCAGCTCCTGGATTCACTGATATTTTTATGGGTTTTTTGTGTCTCTATCTCCTTCAGTTCTGCTTGATCTTAGTTATTGCTTGTCTTCTGCTAGCTTTTGAATGTGTTTGCTCTTGCTTCTCTAGTTCTTTTAATTGTGATGTTAGGATGTCGATTTTAGATGTCTCATGCATTCTCTTGTGGGCATTTAGTGCTATCATTTCCCCCCTACACACTGCTTTAAATGTGTCCCAGAGATTCTGGTACATTGTGTCTTTGTTCTCATTGGTTTCAAAGAGCATCTTTATTTCTGCCTTCATTTCGTTATTTACCCAGTAATTGTTCAGGAGCAAGTTGTTCAGTTTCCATGTAGTTGTGCAGTTTTGAGAGAGATTCTTAATTCTGAGTTCTAATTTGATTGCACTGTGGTCTGAGAGACAGTTTGTTGCAATTTCTGTTCTTTTACATTTGCTGAGGAGTGCTTTACTTCCAACTAATGTGGTCAATTTTGGAATAAGTGTGATGTGGTGCTGAGAAGAATGTACATTCTGTTGATTTGGGGTGGAGAGTTCTGTAGATGTCTATTAGGTCTGCTTGCTCCAGAGCTGAGTTCAAGTCCTAGATATCCTTGTTAATTTTCTGTCTCATTGATCTGTCTAATATTGACAGTGGGGTGTAAAAGTCTCCCATTATTATTGCGTAGGACTCTTAAGTCTCTTTGTAGGTCTCTAAGAACTTGCTTTATGAATCTGGGTGCTCCTGGATAGGGTGCATATATATTTAGGATAGTTAGCTCTTCTTGTTGAATTGATCCATTGCCCATCATGTAATGGCCTTCTTTGTCTCTTTGGATCTTTGTTGGTTTAAAGTCTGTTTTATCAGAGACCAGGATTGCAACCCCCACTTTTTTTGCTTTCCATTTGCTTGGTAGTTCTTCCTCCATCCCTTTATTTTGAGCCTATGTGTGTCTTTGCACGTGAGATGGGTCTCCTGAATACAGCACACCAATGGGTCTTGACTCTTTATCGAATTTGCCAGTCAGTGTCTTTTAATTGGGGCATTTAGCCATTTATATTTAAGGTTAATATTGTTATGTGTGAATTTCGTGCTGTCATTATGATGCTAGCTGGTTATTTCACCCATTAATTGATGCAGTTCCTTCATAGTGTTGATGGTCTTTACAATTCGGTATGTTTTTTGCAGTGTCTGTTACTGGTTATTCCTATCCATGTTTAGTGTTTCCTTCAGGAGCTCTTGTAAGGCAAGCCTGGAGGTGACAAAATCTCTCAGCATTTGCTTGTCTGTAAAGAATTTTATTTCTCCTTTACTTATGAAGCTTAGTTTGGCTGGATATGAAATTCTGGGTTGAAAATTCTTTTCTTTAAGAATGTTGAATATTGGACCCCACTCTCTTCTGGCTTGTGGGTTCTGCAGAGAGATCCGCTGTTAGTCTGATGGGCTTCCCTTTGTGGCTAACCTGACCTTTCTTTCTGGCTGCTCTTAACATTTTTTCCTTCATTTCAACCTTGGTGAATCTGACAATTTTGTGTCTTGAGGTTGCTCTTCTCAAGGAGTATGTTTGTGGTGTTCTCTGTATTTCCTGAATTTGAATGTTGGCCTGCCTTGCTAGGTTGTGGAAGTTCTTCTGGGTAATATCCTGAAGAGTGTTTTCTTACTTGGTTCTATTCTCCCCGTTGCTTTCAGATACACCAATCAAACATAGATTTGATCTTTTCACATAGTGCCATATTTCTTGGAGGCTTTGTTCATTTCTTTTTACTCTTTTTTCTCTAATCTTGTCTTCTTGGTTTATTTCATTAATTTGATCTTCAATCACTGACATCCTTGCTTCTGCTTGATCAAATCAGCTACTGAAGCTTGTGTATGTTTCAAGAAGTTCTCATACTGTGGTTTTCAGTTCCATCAAGTCATTTAAGCTCTTCTCTACACTGGTTATTCTAGTCAGCCATTCATCTAACCTTTTTTCAAGATTTTTAGCTTCCTTGCAACAGGTTAGAACATGATCGTTTAGCTCGGAGAGTTTGTTATTACTGACCTTCTGAAGCCTACTTCTGTCAACTTGTCAAACTCATTCTCCATCCAGTTTTGTTCCCTTGCTGGCTAGGAATTGTGTTCCTTTAGAGGAGAAGAGGCATTCTGGTTTTTGGAATTTTCAGTCTCTGCTCTGGTTTCTCCCCATCTTTGTGGTTTTATCTACCTTTGGTCTTTGATGTTGGCGACCTAAGGATGGGGTTTTGGTGTGGATGTCCTTTTTGTTGATGTCGATGCTATTCTTTTCTGTTTGTTAGTTTTTCTTCTAACATATGGGTCCCTCAGCTGCAGGTCTGTTGGAGTTTGCTGGAGGTCCACTCCAGACCCTGGGTATTACCAGGGGATGCTGCAGAACAGCAAATATTGCTGCCTGATCCTTCCTTTGGAAGCTTCATCCCAGAGGGGCAGCTGCCTTGAGGTGTCTGTCAGTCCCTCCTGGGAGGTGTCTCCCAGTCAGGCTACACAGGGTTCAGGGACCCACTTGAAGAGGCGGTCTGTCCATATTCAGAATTTGAACACCATGCTGGGAGAACCACTGCTCTCTTCAGAGCTATCAGGTAGGGACGTTTAAGTCTGTAGAAGCTGTCTGCTGCCTTTTGTTCAGGTATGTGCTGCCCCCAGAGGTGGAATCTAGAGAGGTAGTAGGCCTTGCTGAGCTGTGGTGGGCTCCACCCAGTTGGAACTTCCCTGCTGCTTTGCTTACACTGTGAGCATAGAACTGCCTACTCAAGCCTCAGTAAAGGCAGACACCCCCAAACCCCCTACTAAGCTCCAGCATCCCAGGTTGATCTCAGACTGCTGCATTAGCAGTGAGCAAGGCTCCGTGGGCAAGGTATCTGCCAAGCCAGGCATAGGAGGGGATCTCCTGGTCTGCCAGTTGTGAAGACCATGGGAAAAACACCGTATTTGGGCAGAAGTATACCACTCCTCCAGGTATAGTCACTCACAGTGTCCCTTGGCTAGGAAAGGTAAATCCCCCAACCCCTTGCACTTCCCAGATGAGGCAATGCTCCGCCCTGCTTCGGCTCACCCTCCGTGGGCTGCATCCACTGTCCAACCATTCCCAGTGAGATGAACCAGGTACCTCAGTTGGAAATGCAGAAATCATCCATCTTCTATGTCGATCTCACTGGGAGCTGTAGACTGGCACTGTTCCTATTTGGCCATCTTGGGTGGAGGGCCAGCATTACCTTTTCTATTTCTGTGAAGAATGTCATTGGTATTTTGATAGGGATTGCATTGACTCTGTAGATTGCTTTTGGTAGTATACCCATTTTAACAATATTGATTCTTCCAATCCATGACCATTGAATATCTTTCCTTTTTTTTTTTTTTTTTTTTTTTTTTGGTGTCCTCTTGAATTTCTTGCATCACGTTTTACAGTTTTCATTGCAGAGATCTTTCACTTCTTTAGTTAAGTTTATTCCTAGGTATCTTGTTTTATTTGCAGCTATTATAAATGGGATTACTTTCTTGACTTCTTTTTTCTAATTGTTCACCATTGGCATATAGAAATGTTACTGATTTTTGTATGTTGATTTTGTGTCCTGCAACTTTACTGAATTTGTTTATCCATTACAATAAATTTTCAGGGGACTCTAGTTTTTTCCAAATATAAGATCATATCATCTGCAAACAAGCAAAATTTGACTTCTTCTTTTCCAGTCTGGATGCCCTTTACTTTTTCCTCTTACCAGATTGCTCTAGTTAGGAGTTCCAGTACTATGTCAAATAACAGTGGTAAAAGTGGGCATCTTTGTCTCGGTCCAGATCTTAGAGGAAAGGTTTTCAGTTTTTCCCCACTCAGTATGATATTAGCTATGGATCTGTTGTATATGGTTTTTTTTTTTGTTTTTTTTTTTGTTTTTTTTTTTTTTTTTATCATGTTGAGATATTCCTTCTATACCCAGTTTTTGGGGGGCTTTTATCATGAAGGAATGTTGAATTTTATCAAATGCTTTTTTAGTACCAGTTGAAATGATCATATGGTTTTGGATTTTATTCTGTGGATTTGATGTATCACATTGATTTATTTGTGTATACTGAACTATCTTTGCATCCCTGAGATAAAGCCCACTTGATTATGATGAATGTTGTTTTCATGTGTTTTTTAATTGTTTGCTTGTATTTTGTTGATAATTTTTGCATCAATATTCAACAGGGATATTGGCCTTTAGTTTTCTTTTTATTTTTCAATGTCTCTTTGTCTGGTTTTGGAGGGGTAACACTGTCCTCATAGAATAAGTTTGGTAGTGTCCCCTCCTCTATTTTTTTGGAGTAGTTTGAGTAGAACTGGTATTAGTTCTTCTTTAAATGTTTGGTAAAATTCAGCAGCAAAGTCATTGAGTCCTGGGCTTTTCTTTGCTGGGAGACTTTTTAGTACAGCTTCAATCTCATTACTTGTTATTGGTCTATTTAGGCTTTGGATTTTGTGATGGTTCAATCTTGATAGGTTGTATGTGTCTAGAAGTTTCTCCATTTCTTGTAGGTTTTCCAATTTATTGGCACATAATTGCTTATGTTAGCCTCTAATGGTCCTTTGAACTTCTGTGGTATCAGTTGTAATGGCTCCTTTTTTATCTCTGATTTTATTTGAGTCTTCTCTCAAATTTTGTTTACCTTTTCAGAAAACCAACTTTTTGTTTCATTTATGTTTTATATTTTTTATTTCAATGTCATTTATTTCTGCTCTGATTTGTATTATTTCTTTTCTCATGCTAATTTTGAGCTGGTTTGCTCTAGTTCTTTAAGCTGCATCAATAAGTTGTTTATTTGAAGTTTTTCTACTTTTTTGATCTAGGTGCTTATTGCTATAAACTTTCCTGTTAGTACTATTTTGCTGTACTCCATAGGTTTTGGTACATTGTGTTTTCATTTTCATTTATTTCAAGACATTTTTTAACTTCCTTCTTAATTTCTTCATTGATCCACTGGTCATTAGGAGCATATTGTTTAAATTCCATATGTTCGTGTAGTTTCCAAAGTTCCTCTTGTTATTGATTTCTAGTTTTATTCCATTGTGGTCAGAGAAGATACTTATTATGGTTATTATGGTTTCATTTTTTCTTTTTCGCAACTTTTAAGATTTGTTTTGTGGCCACATGATAAGGAGAAGAATGTATATTTTGCAGCCATTGGATAAAATGTTCTGTAAATATCTGTTAGGTTCATTTGTTCTGTAGTGCACATTAAGTCCGATGTTTTTTTGTTGATTTCTGTCTAGATGATCTTTCCAATGCTGAAAGTGAGGTGTTAAAGTTATCAGCTATTATTGTATTGGGATCTATCTCTCTCTTTCACTCTAATAATATTTGCTTTATATATCTAGGTGCTCCAATGTTAGGTGCACATATACTTACAATTATTATAACCTCTTGCTGAATTGATGACTTTATCATAATATAATGACTCTCTGTCTCTTTTTACAGCTTTTGTCTTGAAATTTATTTTATCTGATGTAAGTATAGCTACTCCTACTCTCTTTTGGTTTCCATTTGCATGGAATATCTTTTTCCACCCATTTATTTTCAGTTTATTTTTGTCTTCATAGGTGAAGTATGTTTCCTATAAAAAACAGATAGTTTGGTCTTGTTTTTTTATTTTTATCCATTCCGCTACTTTATGTTTTTTCTTGGAAAGTTTAGTTCATTTACATTAAATGTTATTGTTAATAAGTAAAGACTTCCTTCTGTCATTTTGCTATTTGTTTTCTGGTTGTTTTGTGGTCTTCTCTTCCTTCCTTCTTTCCTTTCTCTCTTCCTTTTTGTGAAGGTGGTTTTCTCTGGTGGCATGTTTTGATTTCTTGTTTTTTCATTTTTTGTGTATCTGTCTTAGGTTTTTTTATTTGGGGTTACCATTAAGCTTGCAAATAACATCTTATAACCCATTATGTTAAAGTGATGACAACTTAACACTGATTGTAAAAAAAAAAAAAAATTAACAAACAAAGAGATAACTAATAACACTACATTTAATTTTATCCCCCTTTTTAACTTTTTATTGTTTTATTTATATATTATTGTGCTATGTCTTGAAAAGTTGTTATAGTTATTTTTGATAGGTTTATCTTTTAGTCTTTCTACATAAGATATGAGTAGTTTACACACTACAATTGCAGTGTCATAATATTTTGTGTTTGTCTGTCTACTTACTATTTCCAGTGAGTTTTGTACCTTCAGATAATTTCTTATTGCTCCCTTTTCTTTCAGAATGAAGAACTCCCTTTAGCATTTCTCATAGCATAGGTCTGGTGTTAATGAGCTCCCTCAGCTTTTTGTTTGCCTGGGAAAATCTTTATTTCTCTTTCATGTTTGAAGTCTATTTTTACTGGATATACTATTCTAGGATGAAAGTATTTTTTCTTCAACACTTTAAATATGTTATGTTGCTTTCTCCTGGCATGTAAGGTTTCCCTGAGAAGCCTGCTGCAAGATGTGTTGGAGCTCATTTGTATGTTAGTTGTTTCTTTTCTCTTACTGCCTTCTTTTAAGATTCTTTCTTTATCCTTGACCTTTGGGAGTTTGATTATTAAATGCCTCAGGGTAGTCTTCTTTGGGTTAAATCTGCTTGATGTTCTTCTGTAACTCTCTCACTTGAATATTGATGTGTTTCTCTAGGTTTGGAAAGTTCTTTGTTATTATCCCTTTGAATAAATTTTCTACCCTGATCTCTCCTTCTACATCCTCTATAAGGCCAATAGCTAGGCTATTTTCTAAATCTTGTAGGTGTGCTGCATTCTTTTTTATTCTTTATTCTTTTTTGTCTCCTTGGACTGTATATTTTCAAATATACCATCTTCAAGCTCACTATTTTTTTCTTCTGCTTGAACAATTCTACTGTTGAAAGACTCTGATGCATTCTTTAGTATGTCAATCGAATTTCTCAGCTCCAAAATTTCTGCTTCATTTTTAAAAGTTATTCAATTTCTTTGTTAAATTCATCTAATAGGATTCTGAATTCCTTCTCTGTGTTATCTTGAATTTCACTGAGCTTCTTCAAGACAGCTATTTTGAACCCTCTGTCAGAAAGGTTTCTCCGGGATTGGTCATTGGTGCCTTATTTAATTTGTTTGGTGATGTCATGTTTTCCTGCATGGTCTTGATGCTTGTGGATGCTGTCAATGTGTAGGCATTGAAGCATTAGGTACTTATTGTGGTCTTGACAATCTGGCCTTGTTTGTATACCCATCCTTCTTGGGAAGGTTTTCCAAGTATTCAAAGGGAATTGACTGCTATGATCTAAATCTTTGGTCACTGCAGCTGTATCTGCATTAGGAGATACATCAAGCCCAGTAATGTTGTGACTCTTGTAGAATCATAGAGGTGCCTTGGGTAAGATCTAGGAGAATTCCCTGAATTATCAGGCTGAGACTTTTGTTCTCTTCCCTTACTCTAGCCCAAAAAAACAGAGTCCTTCTCTCCATGCTGAGATATCTGGAGCTGGGGGAGAGGGTGATGCAAGCAACCCTGTGCCCACCACCAATAGGACTAGGCTGGGTCAGACCCAAAGCCAGCACAGCACTGTGTCTCATCCAAGGCCCATGGCAACCACTGCCTGGTTACTACCAACTTTTACTCAAGGTCCAAGTAATCCATCTCAGATGATTTCTTTGGGTAGGGAGTGGGGTAAGGGTCAAGTTTTTTATAGATTGAGTTATCCATGAAACAGACTTACATGCAGGAGTATTCACAGCTAAAATACTCTTGCGGGATGAAGAAAGCAGAACTGGGCAGAAGAAGACGCTGAACTGTGATGCAACAGGGGCCTCAATGAATCCTGTAAGGAGCCTGATATTTTGTCTAGCTCCTTAGCATCATTCCAAATGATGCAAGAGAGCCGGGCATTTGAACCTCTGCATCAACCAGTCATGGGATTTGGGCTACCACCAGGGAAAGATTGTGATATTGGTTGGCCAGAACAATTCCTGGGGAGACAAGTACTCAGCTGTGAGCCATTAGCAGCCACCAACATGCTAGCAAAAGAGAAAATGAGTCACAGGGCAGGAGGAGGGGTCAAATGAATGGGGTACGGGTGGGTTGGAGGGATGTAGAGGTGAGGAACTATAGAACTCATGACAAGACTCCTTGTTTTATTTTTCCATGTGGATATCTAGTTTCCCTCCCATCATTTCTTGAAAGACCTTGAATTGACTTGGTGCCTTGGTCAAAAGTCAATTGTGTGAGTCAATACCTCTAGTCTATATTATGTTTTATTAATTTATTTACCTATTCTTATGGCAATATCAAACAGTCTTGATGACTATAGTTTTATAATAATTGTTGCTATTGTGTAGTGTAAATCCTCCAAATTATTGTACTTGTTCATTTCCAAAATTGTTTTTGCTCTTGTAGATCATTAGCATTTTCAGAAAATTGTTAGGATCAGCTTAAATGTCTTCAAATAACTTTGCTAAATTTGTTCGTATATTAAATCTATGGATAAATTTGGGGAGAATGAACATCTTAATATTAAACTATTCAATTAATGAATGTCATATATATCTCCCAATGTATTTGCGTTTTCTTTAACATTTTTCAGCAATCTTTGGTAATTTTCAATATGAAGGTCTTGTATGTCTTTCTTTAGTGTAATTTCCAGTTATTTAGTTTTTAAATGCTATTGTAAATAGTACTTTAAAATAATTTCATTTTACAATTGCTTAGTGATAGTATATAGAAATACAGTAGATTTGCCCATTTAACATGTATCATCCTACCTTGCAAATTCACTTGTCGGTTCTAGTAATTTTTGGTAAATTATAATGAATGTTTTAAATGCACAACCATGCATGCAATCCTGTAGTTTGCATATAGTGACAGTTTTACATTTTCCTCTCCAAACTTTTTGTTTCTTTCTCTTTTCTTATTTCACTAGACTAGATTGCAGTACAATATTTAATAGAAGTCATAAAAGTGTACATTTTTCCAGATCATAGAGGAAATGTATCCATCATTTTGTGATATAAAATATTAGCTATTGGTTTTCCATATATGACCTTTATCACATTGAAAAAGTGTCCTTCTATTTCTCATTTACTGAGAATTTTTATCATGAATAGACATGGAATTTTGTCAAGTACTTTTTGTGCATTTATTCAGATATTCATATTTTTAAATTATTCTGTTATGGCCAATTGCCGGTTGATTTTTAAAATAATAAACTAACTATATTCTGGGAATAAAATGAACTTGGTCATACTTTTTATGTATTTCTGTATTCAACTTGCTGATTTTTAAAAAGTTTGTTTAGTATAACCATTATGGAGTACAGTTTGGATGTTCCTCAAGAAACTAAAAATAGAACTACCATGTGATCCAGCAATCCCCCTGTGGGACATATGCCCAAAAGAAAAGAACTCAGTATATCCAAGAGATATTTGTGCTCCCGTGTTTGTTGCAGCACTGTTCATAATAGCTAAGATTTGGAAACAACCTAAATGTCCATTAGCAGATACGTGGATAAAGAAAATGTGGTATGTATACACAATGGAGTACTATTCAGCCATAAAAAAGAATGAGATTCTGCCCTTTGCTACAACATGGATGGAACTGGAGATCATTATGTTAAGCAAAATAAGCCAGGCACAGAAAGATAAACATTGCATGTTCTCACTTATTTGAACTCATGGACATAGCGAGTAGAAGGATGGTTACCAGAGGCTGGGAAGGATAGCTGGGGGTGAGGAGGAGGTGGGGATGGTTCATGAGTATAAAAAATAGTTAGAAAGAATGAATAGAATAAGACCTACTGTGTGATAGCACAACAGGGTGACTATAGTCAATAATACCTTATTTGTACATTTAAAAATAACTAAGAGAGTATAATTCAATTGTTTGTAACACACAAGATAAATGCTTGAGGGAATGGAGACCACATTCTCCATGATGTGATTTTTATGCACTGCACGCCTGTACCAAAACATCTCATGTACCCCACAAATGTATACACTTACTATGTACCCTCAAAAATTAAAAATAAAAAAATTGTTTATTTGAATCTACATTCATATGGAATATTGGTCTGTGCCAAGATCACGCCATTGCACTCCAGCCTGGGCAACAAGAGTGAAACTCCATCTCAGAAAAAAAAAAGAAAGAAAAGAAAAATCTTTTTGTTAAGTATTGTTATTGGGGTTATGCTAGCATCGTAAAAAATGGACAATTTTTACTCCTATTTTCTGAAAGAATTTTCTTCTGTTTTTGATTAAATAAACCCCCAAAACTTGAAATTTCTTTGTAGGAATGTTTTGATTGCAAATTCCATTTACTAGATATTGAGTTATTTAATCTTATATCTTTTATGTCAGTTTTCATAAATTGTTTTTCTTCAAGGAGCCTGTTCAATTCACCAGTTGGTATTGGTAGACAATTCTCCATGGGTCTGTTGTATTTCTGCGTGTCTTGAGCAGAAACACCAACAACTTTTGTTTCAAACTATCTTTTCAGAATGTTTCTATGGAGAGTACTCTAGAAAGACACAAATAGTTTCTCTAGAGTAGAAGGCAGGTTTGTTTGCTGTCCAGGAAAACAAAGATAATGTCTCCTTCTGGGGCAAAGTTCAGGCAGGTTTGCTCACAGCTTCTTATGTAAGCCTTGAGATTGCTCAGCTCTGACACAAACCAGCTGTGTGCACAACACTCATCTGAACTGCTTGTGTCACCCTATGGAATGGAGGATTAAAGAGGAACTGACTCAAGCATGAAGCTCATGTGGCTTGCTGTGCCATGAGTAATAAAGGCCTTAGTCTGTGACCCAGGAGTCTCATATCTTCTGCCAACATACATAAGCCTGGCAGGCTAACTTGTAAGCTTGCAAATAGAGTGAAATCATCATAGTTCTTGACAATTTAAGATCCTTCACAGTCCCTGACAATTGGCATAGGTTGATTATCATATGCTTTATTCTCTTTTGAATGTCTACAGCTCTGTAGTGAAGTTGCTGCTTTCATTTACATTATCGTTGAATAGGTGTTTTTTCTCTCTCTTTCTCTCTGTGTGCATGTGAGTCCTTTGATCACTCTTGCTAGAGGTTTATCAATTTTATTAGCTTTTAATTTTTTAATTATTATTATTTTTGAGACAAGAGTCTCACTCCGTTGCCCAGGCTGGAGTACAGTGGTACGATCTTGGCTCATTGCAACCTCCGCCTCCTGGGTTCAAGTGATTTTCCTGCCTCAGTCTCCCCAGTAGCTGGGATTATAGGCGTGTGCCACCATACCTGGCTAATTTTTGTATTTTCAGTAGAGATGGTATTTCACCATGTTGGCCAGGCTGGTCTTGAACTCCTGACCTCAAATGATCCTCCCGTCTTGGCCTCCCAAAGTGCTGAGATTACAGACATGAGTCACCATGCCCGGTCATCAATTTTACTTTTTTTTAATGACAGCTTTGACTTAACTTTCTCTATTTTTGTCTGTTTTTTATTTCATTAATTTCTGCTCTAATATTTCCTTTCTCGTATTTATCTTGGGTTTGATTTTCTCTTCTTGTTCTAGCTTAATTGGCAAACTTACATTATTAATTTGATTATGCATTCTTATTTTCTAATATAGGCATTTAAAGTAATAAATTGCCCTCTAAAATTGCTTTAATGCATCTCCAAATTTTGATATGTTGGATTTTCAATATCATTTGGTTGAGAATACTTTCTAATTGCCTTTTGACTTCTTCTTTTACCAGGGGTTATTTAGACATAGCTAACTTTCCAAATATTTGAAGATTTTTGAGATGTCTTATGATGAACAATTGCTAATTTAATATTATTTTGGACAGAGGACATATGCTGTACATCTACCCTAGTGAATGCTCCTTGTGCATTTGAAAAGAATGTATCTTTTTGGATGTAAGTGTTGGGTATTTTTCTAAAATATCACACAGTAATGGGGCTAATAGCAGTTTTCACACCTTCTATATTCTTATTGATTTGGTCTATTTGTTTTATCTATTACCGAAAGATGGGTGTTAAAATTTACAACTTTGTGGATTTTTCTATTTCTTCCTTTTATTCTCTTAGCTTTTACTCCATGTATTTGAAACTCTGTTATCAGGCCCATGCACATTCAGAGAATTGTGAGGTCTGCTTGAAGATTTAAACGTTTTATCATTAAGTAAGGTCCCTGTTTATTTCTGGTAACATTATCGATCTTGAAATCTACTTTATCTGATATTATTGTAGCCACACAGCCCTTCTTATGCTTAGTATTTGCATGTTTTATCTTATAGTAATTTTAACTTTTCACCTGTCTTTTTATTTCAAGTAGATTTCTTGCAAACAGCATAGAGTTGGATCTTAAATTTTTAATCGCACCTAGTAATTTTGACTTTTAAGGGAGTATTTAGTTAATTTAAAATTAATATAATTAATGGTATGGTGGTATCTAAGTCTTCCATGTTGCTTTTTTTCTGATTCTCCCATTTACTCTTTGGATTTTTTTCTCCTTCTTTGATGACTTTTGTTGGGTGATTGAGTATGATTTTTTACTTAAATTTTTCTCCTCCTCTCCTAAATTGACTTTTTAGTTGTACTTTTTTGAATGTTTGCTTTAGATATTACAATATGGATCTTTAACATAGTCTACTTTCAATAATATTTAATTACATTACACACAGTATACAGAACCCTACAATGATATAAAGAGGCTTTTCAGCCCCCAACTTACCCTTTGTCTTCTGGTGGTTATAAATTTTACTTCTACATTTGCTATAAGGCCCAAAACACATTGCTACCTTTTGCTTTAGACAATCTCTCTCTCTCTCTCTCTCTCTCTCTCTCTCTCTCTCTCTCTCTCTCTATATATATATATATATATATACACCATTTCAGCTGCTCCTCATTCTTCCCTGCAAACCTTCAGAGGTGAATTTTTCTCACTTCTCCTGCTGTGTCCTCAGTCTTCTAGGTGTTAACCGAATGAACTTAGTGAAGGACTGTGGGAAAGAGTTCCTAAATTGGTGTAAACTTGCTCTGTGATTGGATACCCTTAGATTTCAAATTTACCATGTCAGTCTACATGTGACCATTAAAAGTTTGATTTTTCATGGTTTTCCCATACCCCTGTCTACATTGAATTTTCATTCTCTCACCACTCTGCCAAGAATGAACACAACCATGCATCTCTTTTCTCCTTGAAAGGGCTTGTCACTTAATTCATTTAGGTTTCTTTGTATCCTCAGCTCTCTGATAGATTTAAAAAAACAAAAAAATCCACAGTTATGATTTCATAACTTCTTTGGAGTGTCCTTGTTGCTAAGATGAAAGCAACAGTAACTTGTGACTTTCCACACCTTTAAAAAAAGTGGCAGTACCCCATTGTCTCTCTCAATTTATTTGTGGAACCCAGTCCCTCAGTGAAAGTTAATATAAGCCCCATGGCTTTTCTAATCATTTTCGGTTTAATAAAAAGGTCTTATTGTCAGCTGTTCAAATGTTCGCTTCAATGCCATCAAAAATACTTTTAAGTTTCATTTAACTTTCTCTCTTTTCTCAGGTCCAGCCTATTGCAGGCTGAACACCAGCAGTGAGGGAGGAGGGCAACACTGGCTCCCCTCTCGCCCCTCCGGTGCTTTTCTCTGTCCTCCTGTCTTTCTAATCTGCTTCCAGATCCCTCTAGGGAGGAACGCTGGGAAAGAAAAGAAGCAAGGAAACAGGAAATACCTAACTGACCAACACCTATTCTGACTGTGGTAGATTTTATCTTTTTTTTTTTTTTTTTTTTTTGAGACGGAGTCTCGCTCTGTAGCCCAGGCTGGAGTGCAGTGGCCGGATCTCAGCTCACTGCAAGCTCCGCCTCCCGGGTTCACGCCATTCTCCTGCCTCAGCCTCCCGAGTAGCTGGGACTACAGGCGCTGCCACCTCGCCCGGCTATTTTTTGTATTTCTTAGTAGAGACGGGGTTTCACCGTGTTAGCCAGGATGGTCTCGATCTCCTGACCTCGTGATCCGCCCATCTCGGCCTCCCAAAGTGCTGGGATTACAGGCTTGAGCCACCGCGCCCGGCCTCAGATTTTATCTTTTTTAACCCACCTTCTCTTTGAGATCCTTCATGGGTTCTTAAAGACCTAGATCTCTCTCCCTCGACTGCTAGGGAATCTCTCACCTGACATTCCCTTCATGAAGATACATCCATCTCTCTGACAACTAGCCTTTTATGCTTCTTCAGCCCTTATGCATCTGCTGGTGACTTAAGCTTCAGTTCTGCTGAGACTTTTTTCTCCCAAGTATTTCTCTTAAACAAAACTGAAGACATTTCACACTGCCCTTGCTTGCGGTCGTTATCTGGTCCCAAGGAAATACTTAGACATCCTTTGTCCCAATCAACTCTGAGAGCACAGGCTCCCCTGCAGCTGTCTCTTTACCCTCTAAGCAACTAGCCAGATATCCCTTACCCTTTAGCTTTTCTAGGTGTATTTAATACATTATCCCTTACTTCCAGGGACCACATATGAAACTCCCTGGGCAATCATCTTGAAGCCTTTTCCTTTGTCATGAAATGCGGGTTAAGAATGTCCAGTGCTCCATCATAGGGAGATAGGATTCACAACCTATAGAATCTACTCTCCATAATGCTTCCTAACCTCCAACTCCCACACCATCTCTAGACTCTATAAGTGAGAAACTTGAGTCACAAAATTGGTTTTTCATCTTTAGAAATTATATGATGTTCCACCTTACTTTGAAATGTAACATCTTGGTGTCTTGATGGAAATTGCATTAAAAAAAAAATCCATGAACCATGTAGGTCCATCTCAAAAAAAGAATTCAGCTCTATTTGCAACCACAAAAAATTAAAACAACCTAAAGTTCAGCAATATGGGACTAGTTAAATAACTTATGGTACAACTATGCAAGAGAATGTTCTGCAGCTTCCCCCACCCCAAAAGGACGAGGATGCTCTTCATCTGTTGATATAAAATGATCCCTATAGTGTTAAGGGAAAAAAGGAAGAGTGTGGTGTGTACATACAGGATGGTATTACTATTTTTAAAAAGGCTTTTGCTTGTGTTTAATAAGACATCTCTGATAGGATACACAGGAAACTGGTTGCGTCTGAGGAGGGACATTTGGTAGCCAGGAATAGCTTTTTGTACTTTGTGAATTTTAAACCAAGTGAATATACAACTATATTTTAAAAGAAGATAATATTAAATTTAAAAATGAGTGTACAGCAAGGAAATAAAGATTATAGCTGACTTTCAAGCAAGGGGCTTGGCTGTGAAGGGCAAATGTGAGGAGACGAGCTAGTATGAGTAGCAAGACTGAGAAATGAGGTTTCATTTTTTGTAGTAGGGTCATGGCTATTGCATGATTTGTGTAAGACTATTATACTGATTTGTGACATCCATCTTCCTTCCAGGTAATCAGTTGACACCCATTCCAAGGCCTGTTCTTTTTTGTTTGTTTGTTTGAGATGGAGTCCTGCTCTGTCACCCAGGCTGGAGCGCAGTGGTGTGATCTTGGCTCACTGCAACCTCCATCTCTCGGGTTCAAGTGATTCTGCTGCTTCAGCCTCCCAAGTAGCTTGGATTACCGGTGCAAACCACCACATGCCTGGCTAATTTTTGCATTTTTATTAGAGATAGGGTTTCACCATGTTGGCCAGGCTAGTCTCGAACTCCTGACCTCAAATGATCTGTCTGCCTCGGCCACCTAAAGTGCTGGGATTCATAGGATGCTGAGGATCTTCCTGGGAAACCTTGAGCTGTATCCGTGATGGTGGTTCGGACATAGATAGACGTGTCTAGCAGGTGGCTTTAGTTTGAGGCGGGTAAGCAGAGACTAGATTATTAGACAGGACTGCCCCTGGGAGAGAGGAACACGGAGTTGTGTTTGGGGTGTATTGTTCACATAGAAAATAACTGCACAGAACCCCCTGAGGCAAGGTATCAGGCCTGTTGAGGGCATGCTTGTTATTTGTCTTCCTAATGAAAATTAAGGCAAAGTGATAGGAATCATTCCCTTCCCTTCTCTCTGCAAATCCCAGTTGTCCAGGCACCACGGGGGTGCAGATCAGTGGATGCTAGCACCATTACATTGAGAACATTGGTGGCCACAGCCATCAGCAGACTCTGAATGCTCCTTGAAACCCTACCTCAGCTGAGGATGAGGCCAGCACTTAGGCATATTGCTGACTTAGCTGGAATCTTCAGAGGCTGCTGAGCTGGAGACAGCAGTGCCAGTAGCTCTCCAGTGGTGTGTAATAGAACCTTAACATGGTCAAGCTAAGGGTGGGCTGGGAGAGACAGGTCACTAGCAAAGCAACACAGCAACAAATGAACACAGCTTTTTTACGAACACATGTTAGACCTCCCTTCCTTTGGGAATCCTAGGCATACCTGGAGGCAGGAGTGGGTGGAGGTTAGAATTATCTGCAAGATGCTAGAGAACATTTGTAAACTGGTCATTTTTTTTTTTTTACCCAGTTACAATTTAGATTTAATCTGGAAGCTGATGAAATCTGAAAATATTTAGGTAGTTCTATTTATTTATAGTTTACCTTTTGTATAAGAGAGGTTTATATATGTTTATTAGCTGGGGGTTGAGTAGTTAGGAGGAAGAACTTGAATATAAGGAAATATAAGCAAGGAAGAAAATAAACCAATTTGTCAGGGTCCTGATCTCAAGATGAATTGGAGGTGATGGTAGAGAGATAGGGTCAAAAGCAGGGCACCTTCTCTTCTAAGTCAGGAGGGGAGGAGTTGAAGTAAAGGTAGATTTTTAAATATGCGCTGGACTTCCTCAGTACAGTCAGAGGCTGTGTCATCTCCTGAGAGATGAGTAAGTTAAGAATGGATGGGGCTTTTGAGAGCAATGAAGGCTTGACCATCCACTGGGGGAATTGAGGTGGAGCTGACTAGACAACAGTGAAAGGATTGCTGAATGGTGCCAAGGATCCCAGTGAAGTTGAAGGTGATGAATTAGAAGTGGCAAAGATTTCTCTGTCCCGCAAAGTCTCTAATTTAGAAGCCCTCCTTTGGGCTTCCAGGGCACTCTGCTCTTCCATCCTGATAATGCTCATCACACTATGCGGGAATTGTTGAACTCCACCCCACCACCCCAGCCCATCAGACTTTACGCTCTGAGAAGGAAGAGAACCTCCCTCCTATTTTCTGTGTATTGCTCTGAGTCTAGCAATTTCTTCTACTGTTTCCAGTGCATGGTGGATGCTCAATAAATACTGGCTGAATAAGCATTAGCATTGTGGTCATTGTGAGATTCTTTCATTGCTCTCAGAAGCCTGGGTAGAGAAGCAAAGGAGGCAGATGGTGTAAATGATCCAAGGTGGTTAGAAGGTTTGCAGGGTGGATGTGGCACAGGGTGAAGGTGTCAAGGGTGCTGGCGAGAGTCTTGCTGACACAGTGAACCATGAGGGCTGGGCTGGGTAGGGTTTGAGAGGTGGCACACATCCAGATGAAGGAAAGGTTTAGGGTGAGGCCATGGGAGTGTAGTGCTTATGAGAAAAATTAGGGTTGAAGCAGGGCTGGGATATGACCTTGGCAGTCCAAATGTCTCCTGGTCTCTAAGCTCTACTTCTCAGTGAATTCCTCAAGATCCAGTGGGAACCTCCCATCATCAAGGGTAAGGAGGGGAAAAGCATTTAAACAACAAACAGATTCTAGTTGAAAATAGATTTGTGAGTGAGAGAAGAAAACAGATATTAGAACTTTACTTCTAAACCACAATATTGACATTAAATTTGTACAGATAATTTTTCTTCAACATAGTTAAAATGATATTTGCATAATCATGTGGTTAAACTTTGCAACTGTCATAGCTTTTAGTCACTATTATTATCCTGGTTTCCAAAGCAGAGACCATACCCAAGTCATCTTTGTGGGCCCTGAACTGAGCACATGGGGGTACTGCCCAGCTGGCTGGCACAAACCTGGAAACAGTCTCCAAGTCTTGAGTTCTTTATTTTACTGGTAACTAAAACCTATTTCTACTGACATGTCAGTCAGTTAAATTTACATGTCTCTTTTACGGTCTTTTTTTGAGCTACCGAAGACTTCTGCTTTCCATTTTGCAGATATTCTATTTAGATAATACCAGGCAGGGAAACAAGAGAAGATTTGCACAGATTTGAAAACTCCATAAGTTTTCAAATAAGTGAGGAACACTCACAGGTTCAGGAAGACTGCATTAAGAACTATATTTTTTTCTGGGATAATTGAACTTCACATCACTCTAACAAATAGGTACTGAACATGTACTCTGTGAAAGACACTGAACAAATGGAAAATATATACTGTTCCTGCTGTCAAGAACTTTGCAGTCAGGTAGAGAAGGAATAGAATGATATAAGTGACTACAAAAGAAAGCAGAACTGTGGGGGAGACAGAAGGACAACTGCCTTGGGTAAGAAGAAAATCTTCAAGAGGTCAAGCATCGAGTCTTTTGTGAAAGTTCATAACCACAATCACCTCATGCCCACAAGATGCTCTGTGGATATTCTCTTGGACAAAAACTGTCATCACCAAGGATACCTTTAGAGACCCCGCTCTTAAATGCAAGGCCAGTAGGAGCCAAGGGCAAGTCCAAAGAGAGGTACCAGATGGGCAACAACTAGTCTTTCTCTTAGAAACTGTGGTTTTAGATGTTTTTGTTGTTTTCAGTTTTTACAAATAAAAAAAAATAATAATATACACATGAAATCAGTACTCAAAATGTCATGGTTTAAACAATAAGCATTTATTTGGCACATAAATCCATGGGTTGGACTCCGTGATCCTTCTGATTTGTGTTGGCTTCTTCAGGCCTCTGGGATCAGTTAGGTGTTTCTGCCTCTAAAAGGTGGCCAGTTATTGGCTAGTGCAATAGGGACACTTGCTCTCATCATCTGAAACTCTAGTTCATGCTTGTTCCTATGTGGCATAAGCACAGCCCGAGGGCAAACCCTAATGCACATGTGCTTTTTCACGTCTCTGCTTGTGTCGCATTGGATACTATTCCATGAGCCAAACAAGTCACAGCGCCAATCTCAGACTCGGTGCAAGAGAGCACTGCTACAGTATGTGGAATCAGGGAAGGGGCAGACTTGTACCCATTTTTGTAATCTGACACTCCTTGCTGATTGATAAAGGAGACAGATAGTAGTTACACAACAAATAGAAGGTCATCACAGTGGGTCATCACACATTCATAGTAGGTCATAGTAGGAAACTTCCTATTATTACTAGTGATTAAAGAAATACACATTATCGCTTCTCGGCCTTTTGGCTAAGATCAAGTGAAGAAATATACATTAATATGGGCTTCTAGTCCTCATTTTGTAAAAGAGAAAACTGGAGGCTCAAAGCCTGGCTAAAATGATGGGTAGATGACTATGACTACCCAGCCTGCAGACCAAGCAAGATCCCCAGCTCCAAGTTCAGCAGTCAAAGGCAAGTCTTGGTTCATCCTCTGGCTTTGCCATGTCTTAGTAGTATAACTTTGTATAACATTTCTATGACTCAATTTCACTTCTGTAAAATGAGAGCAATAGACTGGGCACAGTGGCTCACACCTGTAATCCCAGCACTTTGGGAGGCCGAGGCAGCGGATCACAAGGTCAGGAGATCAAGACCATCCTGGCTAACATGGTGGAACCTCGTCTCTACTACAAAAAAAAAAAAAAAAATTAACTGGGCATGGTGGCCGGCGCCTGTAGTCCCTGAGGTGGAGCTTACAGTGAGCTGAGATTGCGCCACTGCACTCCAGCCTAGGCGACAGAGAGAGAGTCTCAAAAAAAAAAAAAAAAAGAAGAAGAAGAAGAGAGCAATAATACCTGCCTCACAGATTATGAGGACTAAGTGAGATCATATGAAAACATTCTTTGAAGGTACTGGTACCTGTTCAGTTCATATCTCCTCTTTTTCTTTCTGATGCAATGTTGTGAAACCAGCTACAAAATAAAGCAAAATCAGAAAAGCCCAGATGAAACAAACTAGCGAATAAATAGATAAAACTATAGGGACCAAGAAGAAACTGCAGTTTTTGTGTTTAACTGGTGACTGTTCGTTCTGTTGTTAATTTACCCAGCAATTACTGAGTGCCTCTTCTGGGCTTGACACTGTGCTAGGCATTGGGAATGCAGTGGTAAACAGAAAGAGGCAGATTCCTACCCTCATGAAGCTTAGAATCTAATGTCAAAAACAGACAATAACCAAATGATCACATTAATTAGTGTTGTACAATGCCTTTGGTTAGTTTTAGTAGAAGAGCATATAATTGGAATATGTGATCCAATTAAGGGTAGGAGGGGGCCAGGAAGGGTCTCCTTGATAAATGGATAAGTGAGTTGAGGTATGAAGGGGACAGTGATTATTTCGTCTAGACCACAGTGGTGTTATAAGAATGGGCCAAGCCATGTCGTCTCTGTGGGGAATGACAAGATTATATTAACCCTTAAGGCAATGGGAAGTCATAGAAGGATATGAGCAAAGTTGAGATTTGGAAAGCTTTCCCTGGGATCAGGGTTAAAAACAGATTACAGCAGGGAAGAAGTGGATGCGGCTAAATTACCAGACTATTGGAAGATTATTGGAATTACAATTCACTGATTATTTACATTAAAAAAAAAAATAAAGTAATGGTAGACCTGTCAATTCTACTTTGCGAAGCATACATCCTAAGGAAATATACCCCAAATACTTGTACATTGATCAGAAGTGGTCAGTGACTAACATTAGACCACTAATAGTACATCTTAGAATGAAATTACTGACTAAATGGGTTTTAGACAGCTAAGTTATTGCTAAAATCCATGTGTGTTGGTCGTTAGGAACCAACAGGGTCATATTTATTTTATCATTACCAATTTTAAAACCCCATGTACCTAGCCAAGTTGTCCCCACCCTAGTGTCACATTGCAGGGAGAAATATTAAGTGGGCTGTGATGTTTCGATATGAAGAGATCCTGCACAGCTACAAAGTACAGCAGGAAAATGTAGATGATGTGAAGATGTTAAATGTTAAACAAGCTGAATACAAATTATTAGCAGCATACTGATTATTAGGAAAAACTCATAAGTAAAGTTCAGAAGAGAAACTGAAATGTTTCCTCCGGCTTGGTTACTTTAAAAAGACTTAAGAGTAACACTTGAGTTTAACAGCAGTGTTGGGAGTGGAGTCTACTTATTCATCACTGAAGGGGCTCAATCGCATTGCTTCCCAAAGAAAGTTGAGAGACTTTGCTGCCCACACTGTGTAATTGTAGCTTGATCCACTAGTCACAGATTCTTAGAAATAAGTAAACACACAGATCTTCAATTGAGACTCTCAACTTCTGCATCTTCATAATAATAACTGTACATTCCAAGTTTTTGGTACTTTATAGCACCTTTTTTTCTACAATTGTAAAGTGCCTGTGGGAAGTGATTGTATTTTAAATATCTCAGCTTAATAAAAAATGCAAGAAGTTAAAGGTAGATCTGAGAAACATTCAGATATCTGCAAAGCAATTTTTTAAATATTAGTGAAATTGGTGACTAAAAATGAAATTTCAAGTTGCTGCTGAATCTCTAAGAATAAACCTAGACTGCATTGACATGTAATTGTTTTTCTATTTCAGAGTGACAACTATAGCTTCCATAAGAAAGTTTTGGAGACTCCTAAAAATGACAGATAAATGAACTAACCTAATCTGCAAAATTAAACTGTAGGAAAGAGTATGAACCTTGAAAAGATGGGTATGGTTCAAATTCCTTCCCTCAGTTGGGAAAATCCCATTACCCTTTGAAATTGCAGCTTCCTTGTAGGAAAAACAGGGATAAAAGTAACTATCTTTCAGTGTTGATAGGAAATTTAAATAAGGTATTATATATGCAAGAAGCTGAAGAACACTCAATTAGAATATTAGAGCCCCTTCCTTATCTTTCAGACTTGGATGAGTTTCTTGGTGCATTTTCTTCCTCTTTCCCAGTTTGACGATTAAAGCAACACCTTTCCAAATAACATTGGAAATTTGACCTCCTCATCAGAAAAATGTGTATAGACACCTCTGGAGTCGAGCTATCCCATTTAAAGCTTGGATTTTGGCTTCACTGTGGCTGCAGGTATTTGAGGATGCAATTAGCTGAACTAATCTCACTCAAACTCCTAAGTGGGACTTCTTACTTGGTTTTCATCTAGCCGTTCTATCTATCCCAACAAGAATCTGTTGCTAGACCTCAAAAACACTGAGTGCTGTCAGGAAAAAATGTGCAAGGCACCACAAAGATTATGGGGCATCTACTACGGAAAACCTAGATATTGTCTAGAGCATTGTTTGTGATTATCTCTGTCTTTCATTGTCTTTGACTTATTTTTCAACTCTCCACATTGTAGAAAATGACTGATAATTCAAATGATTCTTTTCCCTAAAAATGCAAGTGAACAATGTTTGGTGGAATGCAATGGACTAATTTTGTAGGTATTTGTAAATTTATTTTAACATTTTGTATTACCTATGTATATATGTGATTCTCTGAATTCTCTTTTGAACTGATTGTAACATCTTACTGGATCTCATTAATTAATGCATTAAATAAAGTCTTTGACCCATGTTCATTTTATGTGAGAGTCTTGATTTTATATTAAAAAATGATCCTTTGAGAGTGGCTAATCCTGACAAGCGGGATTCTCCCAGCACAGTGCACCAGCTCTTCAGCTGATCCTGACAAAAGGGATTCTCCCAGGACAGTGCACCAGCTCTGCTAAGGGACAGACTGCCTCCTCAAGCAAGTCCCTGATGCTGTGCCTCCTGACTGGGTGAGACCTCCCAACAAGGGTCAACAGACACCTCATACAGGAGAGCTCCAGCTGGTATCAGGCCAGTGCCCCTCTGGGGCAAAGCTTCCAGAGGAAGGAGCAGGCTGCAATCTTTGCTGTTCTGCAGCCTCCAATGGTCATACCCAGGTGAACAGGGTCTGGAGTGGACCTCCAGCAAACTGCAGCAGACCTTCAGAAGAGGGGCCTGACTCTTAGAAGAAAAGCTGACAAACAGAAAGCAACAACATCAACAGAAAAGACCACCCCCCACAAAAATCCCATCCAAATGTCATCAGCCTCAAAGATCAAAGGTAGATAAATCCATGAAGATGAGCAAAACCAACGCAAAAACACTGAAAATTCCAAAAGCCAGAAAGCCTCTTCTCCTACAAATGATCACAACACTTCTCCAGCAAGGACACAGAATAGGGCTGAAGCTGAGATGGCTGAGCTGATAGAAGTAGGCTTCAGAAAGTGGGTAATAAAGAATTTCGCTGAGCTAAAGGATTATGTTCTAACCCAATGCAAAGAAGGTAAGAACCATGATAAAAGATTACAGGAGCTGTTAACTGGAATAACCAGTTTAGAGAATGACATGACATGAGGGAGCTGAAAAACACAGAATGAGAACTTTGTGATGCAAAGACAACTATCAATAGCTGAATTGACCAAGCAGAAGAGAGAATATCAGAGCTTGAAGACTATCTTCCTAAAATAAGGCAAGCAGACAAGACTAGAGAAAAAAAAAGAAATGGAATGAACAAAACCTCTGGGAACTATGGGACTATGTGAAAAGACCAAACCTAAAATTAATTGGAGTAGTTGAAAGAGATGGGGAGAATGGAATCAAGTTGGAAAACACACTGCAGGATATCATCCAGGAGAACCTCCCCAATCTAGCAAGACAGGCCAATACTCAAATTCAGGAAATCCAGAGAACCCCAATAAGATACTCTATGAAAAGATCTACCCCAAGACACATAATCATCAGATTCTCCAAGGTCAAAATGAAGGAAAAAATGTTAAGGGCAGCCAGAGAGAAAGGCCAGGTCACCTACAAAGGGAAGCCCATCAGACTAACAGCTGACCTCTCAGCAGTAACCCTACAAGCCAGAAAACATTGGGGGCCAATATTCAATATTCTTTTTTTTTTTGGGGGGGGGGGGGACTGAGTCTTGCTCTGTTGCCCAGGCTGGAGTGCAGTGACACGATCTCAGCTCACTGCAAGCTCCACCTCCCGGGTTCACACCATTCTCCTGCCTCAGCCTCCTGAGTAGCTGGGAGTACAGGTGCCCGCCACCATGCCTGGCTAATTTTTTTTGTATTTTTAGTAGAGACGGGGTTTCACCATGTTAGCCAGGATGGTCTCGATCTCCTGTCCTTGTGATCCGCCCGCCTCAGCCTCCCAAAGCGCTGGGATGACAGGAGTGAGCCACTGTGCCTGGCCTCAATATTCTTGAAAAAAAGAAATTCCAATCCAGAATTTCATATCTGGCCAAACTAAGCTTCATAAGCAAAGCAGAAATAAAATCTTTTCCAGACAAGCAAATGCTGAGGGATTTTGTCACCACCAGGCCTGCCTTGCAAGAGCTCCTGAAAGAAGCACTAAACATGGATAAGAAACCCACTACAAAAACACATTGAACTACACAGACCAATGACATTATGAAGCAACTATATTAACAAGTCTGCAAAATTAACCAGTCAGCATCATGATGACAGGATCAAATTCACACACAACAATATTAACCTTAAATGTAAATGGCCTAAATGCCCCAATTAAAAGACACAGAATGGCAAGCTGGATATAAAGACAAGACTCATCATGGTGCTGTATTCAAGAGGCACATCTCATGTGCAAAGACGCACATGGACTCAAAATAAAGGGATGGAGGAAAATTTGCCAAGCAAATGGAAAGCAGAAAAAAGCTGGGGTTGCAATCCTAGTTTCTGACACAATACACTTTAAACCAACAAAAGTCAGAAATCTAAGACAAAGAAGGGCATTACATAATGCTAAAGGGTTCAATTCATCAAGAAGAGCTAACTATCCTAAATATATATGTACCCAATACAGGAGTACCCAGATTCATAAAACAAGTTCTTAGAGACTGACAAGAGACTTAGACCCCCACAAAATAATAGTGGAAGACTTTAATACCCCACTGTCAGTATTACACAGATCATCAAGACAGAAAATTAACAAAGATATTCAGGATTTGAACTCAGTTCTAGACCAAGTGGACCTGACAGATATCTACAGAACTCTTCACCCCAAAACATAATGTACATTTTTTTTCAGCACCACATGGCACTTATTCTAAAATTGATCACATAGTTGGAAGTAAAGCACTCCTCAGCAAATGCAAAAGAACTGAAATAATAACAGTCTCTCAGACCACAGTGCAATCAAATTAGAACTCAAGATTAAAAAGCCCACCCAAAACCACACAACTACATGGAAATTGAACAGCCTGCTCCTGAATGACTCCTGGGTAAATAATAAAATTAAGGCAGAAATTAAGAAGTTCTTTGAAACCAATAAGAACAAAGAGACAATGTATCAGAATCTCTGGGATGCAGCTAAAGCAGTATTAAAAGGGAAATTTATAGCACTAAATGCCCACATCAAAAATGTAGAAAGATCTTAAATCAACACACTAAGATCACAGCTAAAAGAACTAGAGAACGAAGAAGAAACAAACCCCAGAGCTAGCAGAAGACAAGAAATAACTAAGCTTAGAGCAGAACTGAAGGAGATAGAGACACACACAAAAAAAAAACCTTCAAAAAAATCAACGAGTCCAGGAGTTGGTTTTTGAAAAAAATCAGTAAAATGGACAGACCACTAGTAAGACTAATAATGAAGAAAAGAGAGAAGACTCAAATAAACACAATCAAAAATGATAAGGGGGATACCACCACTGATCCCACATAAATACAAACAACCATCAGATAATACTATAAACACATCTATGTGAAAAAACTAGAAAATCTAGAAGAAATGGATGAATTCCTGGACACATACACCCTCCCAGGACTGAATCCCTATATAAACCAATAACAAATTCTGAAATTTAGGCAGTAATAAATAGCCTACCAACCAAAAAAAAAAAAAAAAAAGAGTCCAGGTCCAAATAGATTTACAGTTGAATTCTACCAGAGGTACAAAAAGGAACTAGTACCATTTCTTCTGAAACTATTCCAAACAATTGAAAAGCAAGGACTCCTCCCTAACTCTTTTTACGAGGCCAGAATCATCCTGATACCAAAACCTGCCAGAGATACAACAACAACAAAAAAAAACTTCAGGCCAATATCTCTGATGAATATCAATGCAAAAATCCTCAATAAAATACTGGCAAAGCAAATCTAGCAGCACATCAAAACACTTACCAACCACGATCAAGTTGGCTTCATCCCTGGGATGCAAGGCTGGTTCAACATACACAAATCAATAAACATAATTCATCACATAAACAGAACTAAAGACAAAAACCACATGATTATCTCAATACACGGAGAAAAGGTCTGATAAAATTTAACATCCCTTCATGTTAAAAACTCTCAGTAAACTAGATATTGAAGGAACGTATCTCAAAATAATAAGAGCCATTTATGACAAACCCACAGACAATATCATACTGAATTGACAAAACCTGAAAGCATTCCCGTTAAAAACTGCCATAAGACAAGGATTCCCTCTCTCACCACTCTTATTCAACATTGTGTTGGAAGTTCTGACCAGAGCAACTAGGCAAGAGAAAGAAATAAAGGGTATTCAAATAGGAAGAAAGGAAGTCAAAGTGTCTCTTTTGCAGATGGTGTGATCCTGTATCTAGAAAACCCCATCATTTCAGCCCAAAAGCTTCTTAAGCTGGTAATCAACTTTAGCAAAGTCTCAGGATACAAAATTAATGTGCAGAAATCACAAGTATTCCTATACACCAACAACAGATAAGCAGAAACCCAAATCATGAATGAACTCCCATTCACAATTGCCACAAAAAGAATAAAATATCTAGGAATACAGCTAACAAGGGAAGTGAAGGACCTCTTCAAGGAGAACTATAAAGTACTGCTCAAGGAAATCAAAGAGGGCACAAGCAGATGGAAAAACATTCTATGCTCCTGGATAGGAAGAATTAATATCATGAAAATGGCCATAGTGCCCAAAGCAATTTATAGTTTCAGTGCTATTGTCATTAAACTATCACTGACATTCTTCACAGGATCAGAAAAAAGCTGGCTGGGTGCGGTGGCTCACGTCTGTAATCCCAGCACTTTGGGAGGTCAAGATGGGTAGATCACGAGGTCAGGAGATCAAGACCATCCTGGCTAACATGGTGAAACCTTGTCTCTACTAAAAGTACAAAAAGTTAGCCGGGTGTGGTGGCGGGCGCCTGTAGTCCCAGCTACTCGGGAGGCTGAGGCAGGAGAATGGTGTGAACCCGGGAGGCAGAGCTTGCAGTGAGCTGAGATTGCACCACTGCACTCCAGCCTGAGTGACAGAGCAAGACTCCATCTCAAAAAAGAAAAAAAAAGAAAAACACTATTTTAAAATTTATATGGAACCAAAACAGAGCTCACATAGCCAAGGCAATCCTAAGCAAAAAAAAAACAAAAAACAAAAAAAAACAAAGCTGGAGGCATCACACTACCCAACTTCAAATTATACTACAAGGCCACAGTAACCAAAAGAGCATGATACTTGTACAAAAACAGGCACATAGACAAATGGAACAGATAGAGAACTCAGAAACAAAACTGCACATATACAACCATCTGATGTTTAACAAAAACAAGCAATGGGAATAGGATTCTCTACTTAATAAATGGTGCTGGGAGAGTTGGCTAGCCATATGCAGAAAACTGAAACTGGATCCCTTCCTTACACCTTATACAAAAATTAACTCAAGATGGATTAAAGACTTAAATCTAAAACCCAAAACTATAAAAACCCTAGAAGAAAATCTAGGCAATACCATTCAGAACACAGGCATGGGCAAAGATTTTATGATGAAATTGCCGAAAGCAATTGCAATGAAAACAAAAATTGACAAATGGGATCCAATTAAACTAAGGAGCTTCTGCATAGCAAATGAAACTATCCTCAGAGTGAACAGACAACCTACAGAGTAGGAGAATTTTTTTGCAATCTATTCATCTGACAAAGGGCTAATATCCGGAATCTACAAGGATCTTAAGCAAATTTACAAGAAAAAAACAACCCCATTAAAATGTAGGCAAAGGATATGAACAGACACTTCTCAAAAAAAGACTTACATGCAGCCAACAAACATATGAAAAATAGTTCAACATCACTGATCATTAGAGAAATGAAAATTAAAACCACAATGAGATACCATCTCACGCCAGTCAGAATGGCAATTATTAAAAGGTCAAGAAACACAAATGTTGGCAAGGTTGCAGAGAAATAGAAGTGCTTTTACACTATTGATGGGAATGTAAATTAGTTCAACCATTGTGAAGGAGAGTGGGGCAATTCCTCAAAGATTTAGAATTAGAAATACCATTTGATCCAGCAATCCCATTATTGGATATATACCCAAAGGAATATTAAATCATTCTATTTTAAAGATACATGCATACATAGGTTCATTGCAACACTATTCGCAATAGCAAAGACATGGAATCAACCTAAAGGCCCATCAGTGATGGACTGGATAAAGAAAATGTGGTACATATACACCATGGAATACTATGCAGCCATAAAAAGGAACATGTCCTTTGCAGGGCCATGGATAAAACTGGAAACCGTCATTCTAGGAAACAGGACCTATAATAAACAAATGAGTACAAAGATTTTAAAATGTGAATCACCTGGGGATCTTGTTAAAATGGAGGCTGAGATTCTACCTTTCTAACAGTGCCTGGGGTCATACTGATGTGGCTGGTCTTGATCCCACGTTTTAATTTCATTTTAGATTTTAGGTTTTAGATAGTGTCTTAGTCAGTTTGGACTATGATAAAAAAAAAAAAAAAAATACCTTAGTCTGTTCAGGCTACTATAACAAAGTTATAAACAACAGAAACGTATGGCTCACACTTCCAGAGGCTGGGAAGTCCAAGAAAGGTGCAAGCAGATTCAGTGTTTGGTGAGGGCTCTGCTTTACAGCTGGTGCCTTTTTGCAGCATCCTCACATGGACATTCTCACATGGAGGAAGGTGCAAACAAGTTCTCTTGGGCTTCTTTTAAAAAAGCAGGAATCTCCATCCATGAGGGCTCCACCCTCATAACCTAATCACCTCCCAGATACCCCACCCCTCCACACAACTGCACTGGGGATTAAGTTTTCACAAATGAATTGGGGGAGAACACAGACATTTAGACCACAGCAAATAGCATGGTCAATGAAGATCTCTCTGTGGCTCAGTCTCCTTTTCTGTAATTGGGGTCAATAATTGATCCTACTACATAGGTGTTGGTACATTAAAGTACAAAGGGTGTTTGTACATTAAAGTACAGTATCTTGGACATAGTAATAATTCTATACCCTTTTTTATAACTCTATCACTTAATTTAATTTTTAAAAGACTTCCCTGCAGAATAGCCTGGCATCCTTCTAAGGAGTTAATAAGATGATAATAGAAGCAAGAAGGAGATAGGAAAGTTAAGGTGAAGGACATCCACCCTCCATTGACAATATTATTTCCAGGAATGGTAATAACAAGTAGAAATCTTGTGAAATCTGGGAAGTCTTAGTGTATAAATGTGGAATTGGACTTCTGAATATACAGTATTTGGGTTTATTAAACCCCATAATAATTTTAGTAGCAATTACTTCTCTGAGTGTAAAATTAATCTCAATTTATAAAATAAAGTAGAAATTTCATGTCTATCCTTTTATAGAAATTATTTTAGAGATATAGGGTAAACCCACAGGAACAGGAATATACAAATTGCATTAAATTATGTATATTTTATTTAAAAAGCCAATTATGCTGGAAAATGTTATTATTTTATAAACAGAGAGCTAGGATTATGTAGATTATATACAGTTGGTTTTAGAAGCTAAGATATAGCTTATTTTAAACAGATGCTGTATTTCAGAAATGCATTTCAGAAATCTGTTTTTTCAATATATATAAAGCTGAGAAACTTCACCCACCCCCCCTTTTTTAGGAAAATCCTCTGATGAACTTTACATTAAGATATTTCACAGTAAAAGAAAAAAAAAAAACAGCTTCATATTATGCTCTTTGGGGAGTTTGGTTTTTCTCTTTTGTATTGTGTGGTCTTATGTTAGAGTAATCCTGCATAGCACTGTAATCTAGACACAGATCATGGTTATTAATGTCAATGATAATTATATCATTTTTGATGGCATCACAGTCTTCAGAGGGCTTTTCCATACATTACTTCAGTTAATGTGCTCTACAACCCGAGAGGAAGGCAGAACAGGTATAATTTTTTTTTCTTTTCTTTTTTTTTTTTTCACAAAGGAAGACAAGTGAGATTTGCTGAAAATCGCATGGTTGAGAAATGGAGGAACACGAATCAGAACCCAAGGCTTCGGAATTCTGACTCATTACTCTGCACCCAGACCATCTAACGTTGCACTGAGACTCTGACAAGGAAGGCGATGATCTGTGATGACCTTGCTGAATATATTAAGCAGAAATGAGAAGATATAGGACAACAACCTGGGGCAAAATGTAGATAAGGAAAGGAAACCTGTCCTGATTGGGTTGTCTTTCCTTTAAGTACCTGAGCAATGGATGGAAGCAGAGACTCAGAATGGTAACCCTCTCGATCAAGTTTTTCAGGATGATGGTTTGGAAGCATTCTTTTTGAAAACTAGTTGGTAGTTGATGCAGAATGAAATACTGTTCAACTGAGAAAGAGATGAACAAGTATCCAGTGGCTAATGCCCAAGCTGATGGCCCTACCCCACCCCAGTTCTATCACCACCTCATGTCCTGCAGATTGCTGGGGTTTCTGGTGGAAATCCAGCTCCTCTTTAAAACTTCCTCCATTTCCTCACCCTCCACGTCTACTCTTAGCACTTGAGAGCATACATTTCATCTTTGCTCCTCTTCCTTCCCCAGATGATCCAAATAGAAAATACATCAGCACATGGGAAAGAGCAACGTTGATCATCTTCACGGAAAGGCTGAGGACCCTGCGCCTGCCACACATTAGCCAGGGTGAGCAAGCAGTGAGAGAGAAAATACTTTTTTCAAAAAGCCAACTGGTAAGGAATGTTACTAAGCTACCATGTAATTTTCTGTAGCTTTCTGGCTGTGTGTCGCAAGGCTGTTAAGGCCTGGCCATGTAGGATTATCCCTGTTACTTCCAAATTTCAGTTTTGTTTCTGAATTTAATTATCCACAAAGTTTCAGAAAGATCCACATAACTCAAGATCAATTACATTCACTTATTTTCATGTTTTCTGGGATCTGGCTGGTGTATTGGCTGGATCATCTGAAAAGCAGATACCAAGATGGAGTTGAAAATAGAAGAGATTTTAGGGGCATAATTCTTGTGAAAGATAAAGGGGAGAAAAAGCAAGAGAAAGCAAGGAGAGCCTTACACCCAGATCTGACACCTGTAAAAAGATAGAGGGAGGAAAGAAAGATTGGCCAGAAAGGGCCTCAGACTGTGGGACAACCACAAGAAGATTGCTCCTAGAGTCACCTTGCATTGGTTCAATGGTGAGCACTTACGCCAGTTCTGTGCTCAGTCATTGGTTAGGGGATGTCCAGGTAGCACATAGTCCCAGCTTGAATACAGAGTCAGATTCTGAAGCTACTCATAGCCAGAAATTGACAGCAGTTTCTCTCTTGAAGGTAGAGCTGACTTGCACACTTCCACAGCTGGGCAAAGGAAAGAAGATGGTCACAGCAAGCTAAGTCCCTACCTGTGTATGTGAAAGGCTTCATCTAGTCAGTGGATTTATGCCATATGACAAGAGCATAGATACAGATTTATCCATGCATCCATGCATCTGTGGACCCATGTATGCATGCATGCATGCATCCATCCATCCATCCATCCATCCATCCATCCATCCATCCATCCTTCCATCCGTCCATCCGCTCATTTCTTGCTTTAGATGATGGCAGCAATCTGTGGAAGCTTCTATCAGAAGAACCTCTCCTTGGTGCTGCCTCAGAAATCAAATCTAGATTTTGCCTCTTCTGCTAGTAAGGCTGTAAGTTCTGAATGTCAACCAGCTTATATCTCCACCCAACCTGCCTCCAGCTCTCCTTGTAACCATAAGTCAATGTATTATCCGTCTGAGACCAAGCCCTTAACCACACCTTAATTGCTGCCAGTCTGATATACCAATTATTTGAATCCTGCTGGTACTTTGCTCCACTGGATGGATCGTAATTCATGTTATAGTCGCTTTGATTCAGTGTTCCAGGCACAAACAATGCACACCAAGCAAGTGATGAAGTTTACTGCAATGTCCTTCGGTTCAGGGTCAACGAGAGCAACTGACAAGCAGCAGAGGTGGCGAGCTGACTTGGCTGTGTGCCTTCCAGTTCTTAAGTCATTGAAGCTGTTCACCTTCAACATGACCCTGGCTTTTGGTAATAATATTTCATAGCAGCCTCTATCCAACTAATGTGGCAACAAGCCATGCAATTTTGAGCCCAGAGAAATCATGGGCCTTTTGAGAGCACATTATTTTGGAGGATGAAGTCGGTGGAAATGTGTAGGGCTTGGCAGGTAATAAAAAGAGGCTGATTTTTTAAACAAATAATTCTACCAATTAGAATATAATTCTCTTTGAAATCAGCTATCTCTAAGGTCCTTTCATTTCTTTCATCCCATTACTTACTCTATCAAAGAACACAAGTTTCACCATAATAGAAACCAATTCCCCCCCTTTTTCCCCCTAGAACAATGTTTATGTTTTGGCAGGCTTTCTCTCACGTGGCTTAAAGTACCACATGTGCTCGCAGGCATTCTATCAAGTAGTTTAAAGAGCATAAAACTTGCAGTAATATTTTTGGGAGTAAATTTTATTGTTATGGCTTTAAAACACGATCAAATAAAAATAAGAATTCCATTAGTAGTCGAATATTGTAATAATAGAGTTGAGAATAAATTTTACTGTTATAGGAACTATAAAACAGCAATAATAAAACACTATTATTGTGAATAAATTGTGTTGAGATGACTAACTAGAAAGCTATAAAACACAATGATAAGAAATAATCTAATCACCAGGAAAGATGTGATAATAATTCACCCTTGTTAGTGAGGAGCCCATGGTTCCACTTCATTGGCCCTGAGTTCCCTGGGTTACTGCTTGCATTTCATAAGGTCACAGAAAGCTAATCTTTGGCCAGTGGGGTTGGCAGGAGACCACATATTACAGTGAAATTGGACGTGGGGATTGAGGAAAATCCAATTATCAGTGACAGTTAAGAAAATCCTGTGTAGTAATACCAAATGTCCTCACAACACATTTTTAAAATTATTTGCAGGTTTTTACTAACAGTTTGTATGTATTATTTGACTGCATTTTTATGTGTTTTTAAACTTTTATTTATATTCTTTTGTTTCAGAATAACTGTATGGAACTACATATTGGTTGGTGGGGGGAAGCCTACAAAAGTCCTTACAAAAAGTCCCTACAAAAGGGACTACCCATACGTCCCTCTGCCATGAATCCATCTCAGTCCATTCCAATTAGCAAGAGTATGGAAGGAAGACACCCTTAACTTCCAGGTCCCCCTCTCTTTCTGTGGAACTGACAGTGCCATTAGAATCCTTGCCCCAAAATTAGTACTACCAAGGTGCCTGCCAGTCCCCTCACTTGGGCGAGGAAGAGAGTGACATGGGTGTTGCATTTTACCCCTCATTCTGAACAGCAAAATTCAAATTCAGGATTTTTGAATTAACTATATACCAAGGGAAGGATGCAAAATGCTAACAATGCAGTTTTCTTTAAGGTGCCATTATCGTAGGCAAGCTATGCTGAGTTTTCTGTACTCACCGCCTCCACTTTCTCACTTCCCTTTCCTTCTTTAACCAGCTCCAGGCAGGCGTTTGTCCCCACCACATATCTCACCACATATCTACTGAAATTGCTCTTTTCAAGGTCTCTGGGAGCCTCTATCCTGCTGGTTGATTGGTTAGTTCTTCGTCCTCGTTTGACCAGTGGGTAACTCCCAGTTTTTTGTTTTTAATGCTCTCCTCACTTGGCTTCTGGGACAAAATAGTCAGCCATTTCTTAACTACCTCAGTGGCTGTTCTTCACAATTCCCTCGCTGGATTCTTCTCTTCTACCAAGTCCTCTAAATGTTAGGTCAGCCCAGGGCTCAGTCTTTGTCTTTCTCTGTCTATACCCACGCCCCAGATGAACTCCTCTGCCCCACTGTCTTTAAACACCATCATGATATTGTGATATAATAGGAAATACATATTTTGTCTTTGTCCCTGGTTCCTGATACAGAGCTCCTAAAACCCTTGGAATTTCCTCAGTGATAAGATCAATAAAGGTGAAACGGCCATTTTTGTTATTCATGATGTCCCTTTTGACTATGTCTAAGTTTAAGTGAACAGGTAATTTTTGGAAAGTTTCTAAGTTTCTGGTTGCAGGAGAATCAGCCATGTGATTAGAAAGTTGGAACTTTCAGTAATCCCTTCCCATCTCTGGGGAGGAAAGAGGGACTGGAGTTTTATTTAATCACCAATGACCAATGATATGATCAACCATGCCCATGTAATGAAGTCTTCATAAAAATACAAGGGAACAGAGTTTGGAGAGCCTCTGGGTTGCTAAACACATGGAGGGACTGGGTGCATGGCATGCCTGGAGAGAGCATGGAAGCGCTTATCTCCTCTATTTTTTTAACTGCATTCTCTTTCCTTGAAATTGTAACATTTGTTTGTGTACTTGTTTATTTTTCTCTCAACTCTACTGTGAGTTCCATAAAAGAAGGGACTCTGCCTTGTTCACCTTTGTATCCTAAGTATCTAGCGTAGTGTCTTGTATACAGTGGTGCTCATGAGATTTTTGTAGAATGAATGCATGAATACAGGGCAAAAGATTTAAACTGGGTCCCTAAATGCCAGGGACTCCATTTAAATACCCTACCTGCCCTGCACTAAAGTTTGCCTTGCTCAATTAGACTATTAGCAGAGGTCTTAACATGAGTCTTTACTTTTACTGGTCAATGAGACTCAAGCATAAGTTGGCTACGTCTGAAAACATGGTGGAGTATCTGACAGAGTCCTTCATGTAAGAGGGGCGTGGGGGTAAAATCCACTTGGGAAAGGATTGCCATTGTTTTCACTGCTCAGATTTGGAGAGATCTGGGTTTGTTTAAGAAGCTGGTGATGTGGTTCATCAGAAAAAGAGAAGGCATTTGACCCCAATCAAAGCCTTAGATTGAAAGAGGAAGAGGAAATTCTGAATAATGACCATGTCCATTATGACCAGAGCAGAGTATTCTTTCTGGTCTCATGAATAGGCTCGTGATTCAGAAAGACTAGCCTACTATTCCCATCCAACCTGTGTGAGGGGAAGAGCAGGAATGACTGCTCTTGAGTATGAGTGATGGGAATTCCTAGAAATACTCCGAGGTGATTTTACATAGGGAGGAAATTTATTTCAGGATCTGGTGAAGTTGAGAGCTCACATAAATTTGGTTTTAGAGAAGAAATGAAATATCAAATGGTACAGCATTTCCCCCATTGGAAAAGGTGGTTTGAGGACATGATAGAGTTAATAAAGCAATTGCCCGAGTCTCTTTCTGCTGAGACATCCACTAAATGACTTATCTCATCTTGATTGTGGGAGCCACAGTCTTGATGCATTCATTCTCAAGGACACTTGATCCACTGCCAGAGAGGCCCAGAATTTTCTAACTTACTCTGTGGCAGAATGAAGCCTCTGCTTGAAACCCTTTATCTTTTGGGGATGCTGGTTCCTGGAGGGCTGGGATACGATAGGTGAGTGTAAAGTGGGAAGAGGGACTGATTATTATGATTTAGATTGTCTAAATTGAATGCTTTTTTTTTAAGACCAAGGCAGCT